>NC_000077.6:118781620-119381620 GCF_000001635.26 Mus musculus | reverse complement strand
GCTGCACCCATTGTGGCACCACATGTCGGCAACAGGAACAAGGCTCCACACCACAGGACACACTAGTAATAACTGTATGGTTCCACGACACAGCACATACTAGCAAACCCCCAACGCCCATATACAGTGTTGGATGGGGTGGCTGGTGAGCCTCTTATCCCAGTGTGGGGGATGGGAGGCACAGGGCAGACACAGGAGGATCTGGGACTTGCTGGCAACCAGCTTCCATCCATAGTCAAAAAGGGCTGGAGAGTGGCTCAGCGGTTAAGAGCACTGACTGCTCTTCCAGAGGTCCTGAGTTCAATTCCCAGCAACCACACGGTGGCTCACAACCATCTGCAATGGAGATCTGATGCCTTCTTCTGGTGTGTCTGAAGACAGCTACAGTGTACTTAGATACATGAAAAAAAAACAAAACAAAACAAAAAAGAACAAAAGGGGCCTCTGTCTCAAGGGAGCAAAGCCGAAAGTGGTTCAGTGGAATACCTAAATGTTCTCTTCTTGCTTCCACACTTATACACACACCACACACACATCCACACATGGACCCACAGAATATTGTATTTTAATACAATAAATAAATCTTGTATTTTAATAAGGTAAATAAATCTTGCATTTAATGTCATTGATCATCACAATAAATAATTCACAATTAATGACTGCATGAAGACAGTTTACAAAGCACCTTAATACAGTGATTCGGGTCTTCACATCAGACGGCACCGTGTGCACACACTGACGGATACACACCTGTCCGGGCAGGGGACCTCAGTTAAGAGAATAGTGAACAGGATGCATGAGTTCTTGGATTTTTTTTTTAAAGTAAGCATAAATGTTTTTGTTTTGCTTTACAAAAACACCAGAGTGACTTCCATTTAAAAAACACATGATTTTAAACAGAATTGACCTTGTGTGGCATGCTGTGGCCACCTCTTCAGCTCAGATTAGACTTCATGACATGGTCAGACACATCTCCGAGATGCCCAATCTCTTTGATTTTTCTCCAGTAGGACCTGATTCCAAAGAAGAATCTGGGATCTGGAGAGTGTCACCTTACCCTGCCAGACCAGGCCAGAAGCCATGTGTGTGTCTCTGGGTCTCTGTCTCTCTCTCTCTCTCTCTGAAAGACTTTTCAGTCAGCCCAGCCCTCAAATACTCACACCTAGGGGACAGCAGGAAAGTGACACCCTGGAAATCATACATGGCTCCCTGCTGTTCCCCAGAGCCACCTATGCAGTGCCTTTTAAGTCCCACCAGGTTGGTGAGTCTATCAGGTGACTCCAAGTCATGGTGACAGAACCTTCCAGAAACCCTTCCTATACCATCTGCTCTTCAGGGGCCGGAGGGAGACTTGAGCAGGGAGCTCCTTTGCTCTGGAACAGCATCTTCATGGATGCTGTTGGGCTCAGTTCCTGGTTCCTGCTGCAGGAATTTCTCTGCAAAACACACAGAATTTTATCAAGTACTGAAAAAAACAAAAAAGAACAAAAAGGGCCTCTGTCTCAAGGGAGCTACATAAGGCTGGGTCCTACATTCAATGGGATTCAAGGAACAGGCAGCCAGGGTCTGGTATCGGGGCAGAAAGGGTGGGCCTGCCTGAGGCCAGGTCCCTGCCCCAGCCCGAGGCTGTCCTGACCCATCCTGTTCCACATTCATGGCACTTTGCTGAAGAATATCCCACACACTCACCAGCCTCCTCCAGAGTGGTGAAGTAACGGAACCCCTTGAGGTCAGCGGCCAACAGTGTGCGGAGCACGGGCACCTAGAACACATACACACTTTAATACAGGTCTGGGTACCTCTGCTCTGCTCTGCGTGGTGGGTGGCCTACCTGGACACCCTGAGCATCTCATTGAGAGTCTGCGTCTTAGTTAGGGTTTACTGCTGTGAACAGACACCATGACCAAGGCAACTCTTATAAGGATAACATTTAACTGGGGCTGGCTTGCAGGTTCAGAGGTTCAGTCCATTATCACCAAGGGGACATGGCAGCATCCAGGCAGGCATGGTGCAGGCGGAGCTGAGAGTTCTATGTCTTCACCTGAAGGCTGCTAGTGGAAGACTGGCTTCCAGGCATGAGGATGGGAGGTCTGAAGCCTAAGCCAACAGTGACACACTTACTCTAACAAGCTCACACCTCCGAATAGTGCCACTCCCTGGGCCAAGCATATCCAAACCACCACAGTCTACTTCAGCTTGAATGGACAGAGGAAGGTGGCGGGAGGAGAGAAGAGAGAAGGGGAGAAAGGTTGGCCCTGGCAGATGAGCTTACAGATGAACAGTCTCCGGGGACCAGAAAGAAAGGTTAATGATTTAAAACCGCAAACCTCAACCCCAGACTCAGCATGGTGACAAGAAGCTGCCTCACCAGAAAGCCAGTGTAGAAACGGGAACATCTGCTGACATCTTTCCTTCTTGACACTACTACATCACGGGTAAAAGTTTTCTCTTCCAAAGGTCGCCTGTCCTCCAGAGGGCCCTGGGCACAGGCTCCACCCCCTGGGAGACCCCTGCCCCCCACGGTTCTGATGAAAGGACACCCTGCTTCTGCAGAGGTCGTCTCTCATTTCCATATCCCTCCATTAACCTCTAACACCCATAAGGACGAGAGCTCTGCACACAGGCACAGCCCAGTGGCCATGAGCATGGTCCTGGACCAGAGCCCTGGCCTCAAGTTCCCAATACTGAGCACACAGACAGCATATGTGGGTCAGCACTGACTGCAGGAAAATGAATTCAGATGGATGGTAGCCTACCAGGTTAGACCCACAGCCAGCAGAGCCCTGATGCGAGTGCTTACAATGATGTCATGTAACATGAGAGCTTACAATGATGTCATGTGACATGGGAGCTTACAATGATGTCATGTGACATGGGAGCTTACAATCATGTCATCTGACATGGGAGCTTACAATGATGTCATCTGACATGAGAGCTTACAATGATGTCATGTGACATAGGAGCTTACAATGATGTCATCTGACATGGGTGCTTACAATGATGTCATGGCTCAGAGGTATCAATGAGGAATTTAAATTTTTTTAGTTTTAGTTTTTGAGTTTTGTTTTGTTTGTTTTGATTTTTTGATGGTCTTTTGTTGTTGTTATTGTTGTTTTGAGACAGGGTTTCTCTGTGTAGCCCTGGCTGTCCTGGAACTCACTCTGTAGACCAGGCTGTCCTCGAACTCAGAAATCCGCCTGCCTCTGCCTCCCAAGTGTTGGGATTAAAGGCGTGTGCCACCACTGCCTGGTCTGGCCTTTGACAGGGTCTTAACTCTATAGCTCTGACTAGCCTCATACCTGAAGTATGGCACAAGCTGGACTTGAAACTATGCCAACACTCCTGCCTCAGCCTCCTTGTGATAATTTGTATATGCTCGGCCCAGGGAGTGTCACTATTAGGAAGTGTAGCCTTGTTGGAGTAGGTGTGTCACTGTGAGTGTGGGCTTTAATACCCTAGTTCTAGCTGCCTGAAAGCCAGTATTCTGCCAGCAGCCTTTAGATGAAGATGCAGAACTCTCAGCTCCTGCTGCACCATGCCTGCCTGGATGCTGCCATGCTCCCGCCTTGATGATAATGGACTGACTCTCTGAACCTGTAAGCCAGCCAGTTAAATGCTGTCCTTATAAGAGTTGCCTTGGTCATGGTATCTGTTCATAGCAGTAAAACCCTAATTAAGACACTCCTGCATCCTGGGACTATAGGTAGGTACAATTGTATCCGCATGTATCACTCTAGCCTGGGGCAATGGGGAGGGTGTGGACCCTCCTCATAAGGTGGCCTGGCTCTCTTACCTGTAGGCCAACAAAGGCCAGGGCGACTCCTTTCTTCTGGAAGTCCTCCAGGAGCTCACCGAGTCCCACGATCACGGTGTAGTCTACACTGCTGATATGCGTGCACTCCAGAACCGCGGAACGTGGTGGGGATGCTGAGGATATAGGACAAGAGTCTGCCACGGGGCAGGCTGAGCCTATGGCTCTGAAGCCATGACAGTGGTAAAAAACATCCACCACGTGACCATTTCCCTTGGGTGTCACCCAGCCTCGGGGCCAGGGTGGACAGAATGGGTATCTGGGGAAAGCAACTTCCTTCTTAGGTTCCCTTGAACGTCAGTTCCCCAGACAGGAACAGAAGCAAACATGGCCCTTACTGACAGGCTGTAGGGGAGTCACAGGACTACTGGCCAGTGGTGGCTGACCTATCTGCAGCAGACACTACTCAAAGACGCCTGAATCGTGAAAGCGGGTGCATGTCTTCCTGACCACTGGGCCGGGCCTGAGGGTGCCAAGGCTGTGGTGCAGGGGACTGCTGGAGTGTGTGCTGCTCTGTGCTCATCCTGATTGGCTCACATACCTTCCAGTGCCCGGTTCGTTATTGCCTCTCGGAGGGCATCAATTGCAGGGAAGTACAGGCCGCTGGCCGGCTGAAGAACAAAAATTTGTCCTTCTGACACCTGGAATGGGAGTAGGGGGTGAACATTAGAAGCAGACAGGACAGGAGAGTCTTCGAGGCTTCGATCACTGCACCAGGAGGGATCCTTGACCCAAGCCTAGCATATGGGGTACAGTAGGAGTGGGAGCTGGCAGCAGAGTCCCCAACATACCATACTCAGGAGAGATAGAGAAACGCCCTCCCTCAGGAGCGCCAATGATAGCAAGCAAGGAGGGTGGGGCTGGGGATTCCCACCCGTACTCTCCCTACTCTGAGCCTACCTGAGTCTTGGGCCTAGCTACCGAGTGCAGGAGAATGAGCAAAGACACCAGGCTACCGGCCAGGATACCGTACTGGATCTCCCAGAAGGACAGCAGGAACGTCACACACAGTGGTAGCAGATCCAGCCCTAGGAGGAGTACTGATTCAGGGGCAACCCTCACCCCACCCCAGCTCACTGAGCCCCACGGCCCAGTGGCCAGCCACTTAGCCTCTCCTGGGGTCCATAGAGGTGGTCAGAGCTCTAAAGCACCCTAGAGAAAGATCTGGTCAGAGGAATAGAAGGTGTGGGCTGTAGTTGGCCCCCAGAAAAAGGGCAGAGGTAGAGAACAGGGTCCAGGTCTACCAGGGTAGGACCTGCCTGCTCATCCCAGCCCTCCAGTCTCTGAGCAGGTAGGTGTCAGGGGCAGGGCGGGATGTGTGTCACTCATCAGAGAATCCAGGGAAAGGAGACAAAGAGAAAGATGTGTGTGTCTGTGTGTGTTATGTGTTTGTGTGGAATGTGTGTGTGATGTGTGTTTATGATATGGTATGTGTATGAGTGTATGTGTGTGGTGTGTGTCTGGGTATGTGTCTATGGTGTGGTATGTGAGTGTTTCTGTGTGTGGTGTGTCTGTGGCATGGTGTGTGTGTCTGTGTGTATGGTGTGTCCATATAGTGTGTTCATGTATTGTGTGTCTGTGTGTCTCTGTGTGTATTATGTGTTTATGTGGTATGTGTGTGTCATATGTGTCTGTGATATGGTATGTGTGTGTGACTGTGTATCTATGATATAGTATGTGTGAGTGTGAGTTTGTGGTGTGGTGTGTGTCTGGGTGTGTGCCATGGTGTTGTATGTGAGTGTTTCTGTGTGTGCCGTGTCTGTGGTGTGGTGTATATTTGTGTGTCTGTGGATGTCTGTGTATATGTGGCATGGTGTGTGTGTGGAGGTGAGTGTGTGTGCATATTTTCTCTGTGTGTGCGTGTGGTTTGTGTTGTGACTCCAGGAGACCCAAAGGATTTCTTGCCCTGGGCACAAGGTATATGGACTCAGCCTGAGGTTCCACCTCTGATGTGGCAACCCAGGCAGGCCCTGCCTTTCCCTTCATGGAGCCTCAGTTTCCTTGGAGAACATCAATTACATCCCACTCCCCTACACTGATATACTTCAAGGCTGTGCTAAAGATGAAACCTGGGACACAGAACAACTGACCACACCCAGACCTGACAACTGGCCAACGAGGAAGAAGGAAACATTAACTTCCTTAACTTCGGATCTGCTAAAGGAACCACTGGGTGAGGGGCCCTCAGACCAGGAAATGGGGAGACTGAGAGACTATTATGTGGGGCCTTGCGGTCACTCACCCTCAGGAAGAGAAAGGAGGGGGAGGGGAGGACAAGGACAAGGAGTGGGGAAACCCTGCTCTCTACTCCATAGCTACAGAGCTTGGCTCAGCCCTGCATGGACGGAAGTCCAGCTCCTCTGAGCAGCCACCTCTGCGCGGTTACGGTGTCCTAGCTTCCTTCCTTCTTTCTTTCTTTCTTTCTTTCTTTCTTTCTTTCTTTCTTTCTTCCTTCCTTCCTTCCTTCCTTCCTTCCTTCCTTTCTTTCTTTCTTTCTTTCTTTCTTTCTTTCTTTTTCTCTCTTTCTCTCTTTCTCTCTTTCTCTCTTTCTCTCTTTCTCTCTTTCTCTCTCTCTCTCTCTCTCTCTCTCTCTCTCTTTCTTTCTTTCTTTCTTTTTTTTGGAGACAGGGTTTCTTTGCGTAGTTCTGGTTGTTCTCTGTAGACCAGCCTGGCCTCGAACTCAGAAATCTGCCTGCCTCTGCCTCCCAAGTGCTAGGATTAAAGGCGTGCACCACCACTGCCTGGCCATTTCCTAGCTTTTTGTGTGTCTTCTCCCAAGTTTACCAGGGTGCCACAGCTCCAGCCCACAGTGGGGCTGCAGGCCAGGAGGATAGATAGCAAAGGGTGCCCTCAGCGTTCACAGACACCACCTCAGACACCACACCGCCCGCTTTGTGTACGTACTCTGAACGCGCCAGAGACTCCTGAAGATCTTGACATCAAAGAGTGGGGTCACAGCCGTGATGATCACGGCAGCCAGGGCAGACTTGGGGATATAGGAGAAGAGTGAGGTCAAGTAGTTCAGGGACAGCAGCACCAGGGCACCTGTGGGGGTGGAGGGTCACCTGGGGGGGTACCCACCCGACCAGCACCCACAGATGATACAGCCTCACCTTAGGTATGGGGGAGCCTGGTTATCCACTGGACAGTTATGGACCTACACAGACTTGGTAGGAATGCTGTACACGGTTGGAGAACTATGGGCTCCCCTCCTCCACCATTTCCACCATAGGCACCCAAGGTAAAGAAGGAGTGGGGGTGGGGCTCACCAGTCACCAGGCCTCCTGCCGGGGTACACACCCCTGTCTGGGCATTCACAGCTGTCCTGGAAGGCAGCAGGAAAGAACCCTGTCAATCCATTAATCCCCTCTGGCTGAGAGGGGAGCTGTGACTGACCTTCCCTGAGACCTGAGGTGGAGGTAAGAGCGGGTGGAGTTGACACCTGGTGGCTGGGCCCCCTCGCCAGAATGAAGTGAGTGAGCTTATCTGCTGGTGACTGGGACAGTCTCCCTGGTTGTTTAGTTTGCTTTTCTAATCTGGCCATAAGCCCCCTTCCTCTTCCTCGAGCTCTGTTAAACTGCCCACTTAGTTTAATTAGGGCTTCCTGCATGAGCCCGGGTGTGGGTCTGTTACCACAGAGGTGGCAACTGACCATTGGCCACACCACTGAAGAAAACAACTCCCTGCCCCGCACTCTCCCCCCCACACCCTCCACCCCACCCCCCACCCCCGGCAGCCAGTAGCAGCCAACTGCTCTACAGCTAAGGGTGTGTGGGCTGTCTTGCTTTCCCTAATACATACTGTTTGTTTATTACTAAGTATGAAAAGCACTGATCAAGAACCTCAACTATTTTAAGATCTCCCCTCTTCTGCCTCAGTTTCCTCAGTTTCTGCTCAGTAAGGCATAGCTCCTCCTGCAGCCTCAGAGCTCCCTCAGCCCATCCTCTGGACCCCAGGAAAACTTGCATCAAATGATGCCTCAGGACAGAGATTGAGACCTTCCTATCTCCCACTCCCTCTCCTTCTCTTCCCCCTTCTCTCTCCCTCTCCCACTCCCCTTCCTTCTCCCTCACTTCCTCTCTCTCCAGCATCTCCCCTGGAACTGACGTCACTCACACAGATCCACCTGCCTCTGCCTCCCAAGTGCTGGAAATAAAGATGGGTGTCACTGTGTCAGGCCCTCTCCCCAATTTCTTTTGGAATTAACTCAGGTGCCAGCATGCCCAGAGGACTTGGGTGGGCCAGGAACTTGTACCACTAAATGCAGGTCAGAAACACTAGGAGCTATCCTGGGGGGCAGTTGTGTAACCTGCCTTGCTGTGGACATGGTCACAGCTTTCCAAAGGCCTTTAGAATGCCTGGTGGACTAATGGGGGGGGGGAAGAGGAGAAGGAGGAAGAGGAGGAAGAGGAGGAGGGAGAGGAGGAGGGGGAGAAGGAGGAGGAGGAAGAGGAGGAGGAGGGAGAGGAGGAGGGGGAGGAGGAGGAGGAGGGAGAGGAGGAGGGGGAGGAGGAGGAGGAGGAGGAGGAGGAGGAGGAGGAAAATGTCAAATATGACTAAGGGTATGGCAGGGGGAAAAGGGTCTTTTGGACCCTGCTAACCCTAAATGTAAAGAGAAGAAAGAACATGGCTACTCACCGCCCAAAGCTGCCAGTGACTGGGTAAGAGGAGACGAGGGAGCCCAGCACATTGGTGAGGCCTGGGGAGGGAAGAATTAACCAGGAGGGGCAGGAACACTAGGCAGGGGAGAGGGGAGTCAACTGCTCAATCACACAGGGGAAGATGGAGAGAGGGCCTGGGCGAGGAACCAAATCTTTATCACATTCTCTACCTTGGAGTATAGCTAACTCTAGTCCAACCATTTTGCTTTTGTTGTTGTTGCTGGAGACAGGGTTTCTCTGTGTAGCCCTGGCTGCCCTAGAAATTGCTCTGTAGATCAGGCAGGCCTTGAACTCACACAGATCCGCCTGCCTCTGCCTCCTGAGTCCTGGGCTAAAGGCGTGTGCCACCACCACCCTGCCCAGCTTCTGCTTTTTGTTGTTGTTGTTTTTGTTTTGTTTTTTTTTTTGAGACAGGGTTTCTCTGTATAGCCCTGGCTGTCCCGGAACTCACTCTGTAGACCAGGCTGGCCTCGAACTCAGAACTTCGCCTGCCTCTGCCTCCCGAGTGCTGGGATTAAAGGCATGTGCCACCATGCCCGGCTGCTCCATCTATTCTAAGTTTAAAGTAGATCTGGCTCAGGCCTTGGAATACCTTAAAGATACTATCAGTACCCATGGAGAGGACATCCACCTCCCAGGGCGTGGGTTGCAGTGAAGAGCACCTGAGGTATGGCTGTTGTGAATGCCAAGTCAAGCTAAGGGACTGAAGGCCAAGGCAGGCCAAGTGCCTTCCCAGGGGATACTATATTACATGAAAGCCAGTACTACTGCCTTGTTGGGACCCAAGAACTAAGATCTTGGCCTACACCTACCACACTCTGCCTGCCCAGCATCCATCCCACACAGGAACCTTTACAGCGACCTCATCTGGCAACCATAGGTTCAAGGCCTACTCTTGGAATTTCCCTAAGCACTAAGGGTAAGGAAGCCAGTCGCTATCCCAAAAGGCAGGTGTGACGTGTCTTGCTTTGACATGGAGCATGGACAGCTACACCCCCGGAGAAAAACGACTCCCTGTCCCCAGCAGCCATAGCTGCCAGTGGCTCCTCAGACAGGGTGGGTGGGCTATCTTGCATTCCTTAATATGTACCGTTTATTACTGAGTATGAAAATGGCTATCGGCAACCCTGATTCCTTTAAGATCTCCCTTCTTCTGTCCCTGACATCCTCAGCCAGGCTGAGTTGACCAAGGGTCATTTGAAGGCTTGATAGAATCACAGAAAAATTTGAAAGAGCCTCAAAGACTGGAAATTACTTAAGTACCAGCCACTTTTGGGTCACAGAGTCAAGCCCAGGCCTTTGAGAATAAAGGGCCAGGGCAGCTTGGTAGAGACTGGAAAGTGACCACAGGCTACACTGGATCACACAGGGTCACCCTGTCCCCTAGTGGTCTTAGGCTGGGGGACAAGTCTGTTGAAGTCAGCTACTAGACTGCACAGTCTACTACAGAGCCAGGACGCAGATTTCTTCTGCTAAAAGAGGCAGCTGATTCCTCAGTAGGGCCCCATTCACCAGTTCAAACACAGCCACAGCCAAACCCTGCCATTGGATGGTTGGGTACTGCCAGCCCTCTTGGAGGAGTGGCCCCAGTAGTTACTAGGCTCATATGGGCATTCGCAAGGGAGAGAGGACCAGGCAGGAACACACTGGTCCCATAACATATTAAGACCAGTACCATTATCAAACGTAAGATTCTTAGCGTTGGGCTGATGCAAAGGCTCAGTTGTTGAGAGCACTTGTCACTCTTGCAGAGGATCTAGGTTCTATTCCTAGTACCCACATGGTGCTCATCATAACTGTAACGCCAGTTCCATGGAAACCCATGCCTTCTGACCCACATTGCGCGCGTGCTCGCGCACACACACACACACACACACACATGCATGTGCACACTCCCATAAATAAGAAAATCTTTAAAACAAAAAGAATTTTAGTGTTCTTCCAAAACACATCAGTATGTAAGTTAGTTTGTAGGGACAAAAGAAAGTGCTACTAGCTACACACAGAGCCTAGTGGCCCGCCTGAGTCCTCAGTGACCCATGTGTCCCTGCCTGGAAGGGGGTTCTACTGGGAAAAGGTAGAAGTAACGCCCTGAGCCCCATTATCCCATGCTTGTCTGGGGAAAGGCATTCACGAGACTCGCCTGGACTCTACCTGGCTGCACCCTCCAGCTCTCTTTGGGGCACAGAACAGGGTGCAGCTTTCACAGCGGAGGGGCTGCATGGAGCTAACTGGACACAGGAGAACAAGTCCAACCTGATATTCCAAAGGCTCTCCACCCCCCAAACATCACACCCGATGCAATCAGACAAACAGTCGCACAGGCACTGGGAACAGAACGGGTCTTACCAATGGCCAGTAGTTCCTGGTTAGCATCAATGCGGTAGTTATTCTGAGACGCTAAAGAGAAAGGACAGTGCAGATGTCGTCACCAAGGTGCAAGAACAAGTTATGTGTGGGTTATGTCCTAGCAGAAGGGACAAGCTTACACTAGTAAATGCTTACAAAGCCAAAAGCAGGAGCAAGTGTTCAGGCTAGTCTTGAACTCACGAAGACATGTCTGCCTTTACCTCTGAGTGCTGCTGTGAAAGTAGTAGGAAACCATGCCCAGCAAATAAATATTAGCGAGCGTCTGACTTGGTAAGGGACAAAGTTCTGGAATGTTGGAGAAAGAATTTATTCCAGGCACAACCAGGACCAGGCAGGAAACGTGATATATAGAGCTTTGAAACCATATATTATTTTCGCTGCTGATGGTGGAACCCAGACCTTACACGTTAGCCAAATGCTGCACTACCAAGCCTGTTAACTGAGTTTTAGCCTCAGAATCAGCCTGTGCCCATAGCAAAGAGGACCTGCTGTGGTTACAGATCAGAACACAGACACCCAGACACTGATACTACAGAGCTTCAAGAAATGCCGACTTGGGTCAAGTGAGGGATTGAAGAGCCTGCCTTAGAAAGGCAAGACCAAGACCCCGTACATACTGAGCCAGCCGGAGAAAACAAGGGGTCAAATCAATAGGACTTTTGTGAGCCAAGTACTAAAACTTAAGTTTAAAGTTCAGCTATTACTCCTGATTAAACTAAGACTTTTCAGCTGGATGTGGTGGCTCATTTAAATCACAGGCGGATAGGCAGATCTCTGTGAGTTCAAGGTCAGCCTGGTCTAGCAGTGGGTTCATAGTTTGGCCTGGTATTAAACAAACAAATAAATAAAGCAGCTCCACTCCCCTGGGATCTGATTCCTTCTCTGGCCTCTGAACTCATGCGCACGCACACACAGTTAAAAAATATAATACATCTTAATTTTTTTCCAATTCAACAAATTACACTAAAAACAATTACAACACAGCTGTTTCCTGGTTTGACACCATTATTATCAGTGAGGTCCATGCTCTAAAAGGCTGTGCAGGGGAAGGAGATGGTCCTTAATGTGCATCTCATTCCAATTCATCGAACTTCATGCTCAGCACTGCATGGTAGGAGCAGAAACCTGGGCCTCACGCATCCACGCAGGGCAGGCTGATGGGGCTCTTCACCCCAGAACCCTGTGTACGGTGCAGCGAGTGTGCTCTCTCTGGACTCTGGGAGCTAGGAGGGTTGTGCCCTGGCACAGACTATATTCTGAGAGCAGCTGGGCTATGCTGGCCCTCTTTCAGCCCATGATGCCTTCTGTGTTTTAGGTTTCAGATGTCCATTGCTCCCTCTGTCCCTATTCATTTTAAAATACACACACACACACACACACACACACACACACACACACACGCACGCACGCATCATTTACATTAAAGTTCTGATTTTAAAACTCGGAACAAGCAAACAAACCAGGAGGCAGTGAGCCGGCGGGAGGGGTGGGAAGGGAGTAACAGGCATCTCACCGAAGGATTTGGCCACGGCAATGCTCTCCAGGAGCCCCATCAGAGGTACCACAGCCAGTCCGGCCCCCATGTCCTGAGGGGAGAAGGTTACTGAGCCTTTCGCCTATGCTCTTGCCGAGCAGGGACCTGCCACAGTAGGGGCCTTCTTGGTGGCTAATGGAGGCAAACACTGCTCCAGCTAACGGAGTGTGAATTTATACTGGAGAGGAAGTGCCACCTCTTCATGAAAAGGCGCTGAGAGGAACCTGGCTAGTGCATCCTTTCCCGGTGTCCAAAGAAGGAAGTGGCTTGAAGCAGAAAAACAAAGGGCTATCCTGAGGTTGAGTCCTATTTGGTCTCTTCACTTTCCTGAGAAAGCCTTTCTTGAGAAGTGGGCCCACGGGTCACCTCAGCCTCAGCCACCCTGCTGGCTCTGCATCAGCTCACCTGCACCATCTCAGAGAACGAGATGGTCTTATTGTCCCTGGTCACTGAGAAGGGTGGGATCCGCACCGGAGGGAGCCCCTCGGCGATCTTTCCAGTCAGAACAAAGGGATGGGATCCTGTCACCTCGAAGGCGTAAGCAATCAGAGCCGCGGAGGAGACCACCAGGGCATTGCGAGCTGGGGCAGAAGGGGGAAGAGACTGGTGAGCCCCAGTCTGTTTTGATCTTTGAAAATTGATTCAATATATTTCATGTATGTGAGTGTTTTGACTGCACGTGTATGTATGTTCAACGTAGGTGCCTGGAGCCTGAGGTCAGAAGATCCCCCAGAACCGGAGCTATAGACAGTTCTGACCCACTGTGCAGACGCTGGTAATTAAACACAGAAACACAGAACTCTGCATGAGCAACGAAGTGTTCTTCACCACTGAGCCATCTCTCCAGCCCTGAGACCTAGTCTTTTGTTTGTTTGTTTTTTGTTTTTCGAGACAGGGTTTCTCTGTGTATCCCTGGCTGTCCTGGAACTCACTTTGTAGACCAGGCTGGCCTCGAACTCAGAAATCCGCCTGCCTCTGCCTCCCGAGTGCTGGGATTAAAGGCGTGCGCCACCACTGCCCGGCCTGAGACCTAGTCTTAATGAGGAGAGGCCAGGGGACAATACCCTTCTGCAACCTTCCCCCCTCACCCCCACACTGCACGCCAGGAGACTCAGCCTGAATAAATGTGGCCGTGAGCAGGGATGAGCTGCAGTTATACCGGGAGCACTTAGTAACAGTGAGGGACGAGCTTACAAGCCGTGGAGAAAAGGGTCAAATGCAGGTAACAACAGGAGCACCCTCCCGTTGGAGCGACCCAGAACGAAGGCCAGAAGACCGCAGACAGAACCTCTAAAGCATCAAGGGGAAAAAGAAAGTAGACTTCTATACTTCTTCTGTGAGAAAAAAGAGACACATGATCCTCAAACCCTAAAGAACCGGGACTTAGCTAGCGATTTACTGCTATCCACAGACACCATGACCAAGGCAACTCTTATTGTTTGGGTTGGCTCACAGGTTCAGAGGTTTAGTCCATTATCATCAAGGTGGGAACAAGGTGGGAACATACAGGCAGGCATGGTGCAGGAGGAGCTGAGAGTTCTACACTTTCACCTGAAGGCTGCTAGGAGAAGACTGACTTCCAGGCAGCTAGGATGAGGGTCTTATAGTCCACACGCACAGTGTCACACCTTCTAATAGTGCCACTCCCTGGGCTGAGCATAGACAAACCATCACCAACCATGAAGTACAACCTCAGGCTCTAATCAGTTAATAAAGGTAATAAGGGGGTCATAAAGGGCTCATCCAAGACAAGGGTTGAACACGAAAAAACAAAGCCTGGAGACACACAGCACAACACACCCATGGACGCTAGAGACGTGAAAGGCATAAATTTCAACCAGAACAAAGCAGAGACTGCCATAGGGTACAGTAATATTATAAGAAATTAGACAAATAGGGATGGGATTATTAAATCTACTCTTAAAAGGATTTTAGAGCCACAATCTTACATTGGTAGAGATCTTCATATCTTCATATTTTGATGCAGAATTGGGGTTATATTTTCTTACACTGGTACAGAATTGGGTATATTGAAACAGGTTTAGGTTTTCCATTGATATAAATCTTTTTATATTGATAGAAAATTTAAGATTCCTTTTGTTACTCTTAGATACGCATCATGCCTAGGCAACTCATTTAAAATACAAGGTTTAATCCCAGTCCTTCTAATAGCTGCTATTCCAAACTGTTTAGGATGATGAACAAGTTGATAGTCAGTCAGTCAAACTCATAGTCTATTAGACATATGAGTCGGGATTATCACAGAAATATACGCCCTGGGTTGCACAGAAAATAGGTAGCTGGTGACAGGCAATGTTAGCTTGTTCAGATATGCTATAAATAGATAAATGGTCTTCAAGAGCATTGGAGATACACAGAATATGGCATTGAAAATCATTTCATGGGCTGGTGAGATGGCTCAGTGGGTAAGAGCGCCCGACTGCTCTTCTGAAGGTCCAGAGTTCAAATCCCAGCAACCACATGGTGGTTCACAACCATCTGTAACAAGATCTGACACTCCCTCTTCTGGAGTGTCTGAAGACAACTACAGTGTACTTACATATAATGAATAAATAAATCTTAAAAAAAAAAAGAAAAAGAAAATCATTTCATGGGGCTGGCGAGATGGCTCAGCAGGTAAGAGCACTTACTACTCTTCCGAAGGTCCTGAGTTCAAGTCCCAGCATCCACATGGTGGCTCACAACCACCTGTAATGAGATCTGATGCCCTCTTCTGGCGTGTCTGAAGTCAGCTACAATGTTAATAAATAAATCTTTAAAAAAAATAATTCCATTATTAAAAGATCTTTTGACTATGAGACAGTTCTGCTCCTGATTGTACCCCTCCCTATCCCAGTTCAAGGAAGTTAATGGACATCAGTATCTCTGTGTGGAGTTGCTTCAATTGTGGCAAACTAGCCACTGGGCAAGGAATCCTCTAACTTTATCTGCAGACAGAATGCTGTTCAAAAAGGACAAACAGATGCAGGATAGCTGACTACTAAGCTCTGCCAAGACAGGGCAAGCTAGTCCTTCAAAATTCCTGCTTTACTGAAGGTCTGTCAGAAGTTCAGGGCCAGAAGGCTGAAGATAGATGCTCCAACATTATAAGGAATATTGGGGACTCTCCAGGTGGCAAGCTATCTCTGTCATTTCTATGATTTTTGGAATCTGTATCCCTGTGCTTCCTGCGTACTCAAATAATATTTATTCCTACTCAAATCTCAGACAGGGTTGAAGACTAGGTAGTTATAGCCTCACAAGTAAACTTAAGTTGTTTAGGATTTTGTTTGTTTGTTTGTTTTTTTTTTTTTTTGGTTTGGTTTTTCGAGACAGAGTTTCTCTGTATAGCCTTGGCTGTCCTGGAACTCACTTTGTAGACCAGGCTGGCCTTGAACTCAGAAATCTGCCTGCCTCTGCCTCCCAAGTGCTGGGATTAAAGGCGTGCACCACCACGCCCGGCAAGTTGTTTAGGATTTTAAAAGGATGTTTTTAGGATGGTAATACAGGTTAAGATTTTTAAAAAATTGATAAAAATTCTAACTCATTAAGATTGGATAGAGAGTGAAATACCTCATCTAAGTTACAAAATACAAGCAGACCAGACTTTTTTTTTTTTTTTTGGTTTTTCGAGACAGGGTTTCTCTGTATAGCTCTGGCTGTCCTGGAACTCACTTTGTAGACCAGGCTGGCCTGGAACTCAGAAATCTGCCCGCCTCTGCCTCCCGAGTGCTGGGATTAAAGGTGTGTGCCACCACGCCCAGCTCCAGACCAGACTTTTAAATGTAATTAGTTCTTAATAATTTTTAAAATCATTTCCAAATAGTTCCTACTATGTATCGTTTGTTACCATAAGAGAAAGAACCTTTTTAATTGGACAAAAAAAAAATGGGAAAACTTATGGGTTGGCCTGATGCTGCTTGAATTCTAATGCTAATACTGGTTCCTCAAGACCAAAGGACGACCCAAGTGACGCTATGTGACCTTGCCTCAAGTTATTTCTGACTGGTGAATAAAGATGTGGACAGTCAGTAGCTAGGCAGAAGAGGAATAGGTGGGTTTTAGGCTTCCTGAGCCTGGGGGTTCGGAGGAGAACCATGAGAGAGTGGAGAAGGTGAGGAGGGGGAGAGATGCCATGGGTTAGGAGTTAAGAAAACATGGCCTTGAGGGCTGGCCAATTAGAGCTAAGAGCAGCCCAGATGAAACAGTAGTTAGGAAAGTTGCTTCTAACAACATAAAGGGTAGGTATCTGCCAGCTCTTGTGCTGTTTAAGGCTTATTGTAAATAATAAAGGTTGTGTGTGTCTTTTCTCTGTGAACTAAATGGTCAAAGGCAGGATAGAAACTTTGGATTGGGATTAAACCTTGGATTTCTACAACAATAGGGCTTAAAAATAAACCACATTTCTCTGATGTCCACAAAAATCTCACCTTACGGAGACACGGTAGAGCAGAGGTTATTTCAAAAAGGAAAAAGAAACAATATAGACCCCATCTTACATGTTCATGTCCCTAGGGACAGACATCTCAGACAACTTCTGGATAGGAAAATAAACCACAGCCAGAGGTCCACATTCCTTTTTCAATAATTAAGGAACAGAAAAGAAAGTGACAAGAATACAGTAGCCTAGGGCAGTGGAGATGGCTCAGTGGTTAAAGGCACTTGACACTAAGTCTAAAGACCAGAGGTTGATCTCTGGGACCCACATAGTGGAAGGAGAGAACCAACTCCTGCAACATGTTCACTGATCTCCACACGTGCTGTCCGTGAGGGCAATGGCCACCTCACGGTCTAGAAGGCACACAAGTCTCAATAAATGAAATCTGCTTGTTTGTATGGGTTGTTTGTTTTTTTGAGTCAGGGTTTTTCTGTGTAGCCCTGGCTGTCCTGGAACTCACTCTGTAGACCAGGCTGGCCTCAAACTCAAGGATCAAGCCAGTCAATATTCCATCATAGGTTGAGAGGGGCTCATGAGATCCCACCCCTGCTGCTGGGGAAGAGAGGGTGGCCTCTGGGTAGTCTGCTCATGCTCCAGCAGAGAGCCCTACAGCACTGTGAAATGGATACAGCACTAATTAGACTCAGTGAGTTGCTTAGAAAATGTGAACCTGGGAGGGGACATGTGGAAGGCAGTCACCGATACATTGTATAAATGTATGAGAATGTCAAAGAATAAGTTAAAATATTTTAAAAAGAGGCCCGGAGAGATGACTCAAAGGTTAAGAGAATCCAGATTCAATTCTCAGCACCTATGGGGCCCCGAGAGCCGTCTATGGTTCCAGTTCTGGGGGATATGGTGCCCTCTTCTGGCTCCGTGGGCACTGCATGAACATGGTACATGCAAGCCAAACACATACATAAAAGTTTAAATATGTTTTTTAAAAGCAATGATCACTCTGTAAATAAATCAAAAGAAAAGACAAACCAGAGTTGTTTGGTCTCAGTGGGACTTAATTTTTTTCTGCTGCTATTTGTGCTACTGACTCTGCAGAGGCGCCCATCCCACAGTGGGGTCAGCACACCTCTAGTCTCTGACCACCAGATGGCAGCAACAGCGCCCCCGCTGCACTGACAACCATGCCTGAAAACTACCTGCAGCCCTGTGTCTTCAGCTCAGCATAGCTGGGAAGCCCCTATGCCCACAGCCCCGTCCATAGCACGACCGCTGTGGAACTGGCTCCTCTACCAGCAGGTCCCCTCACCTGTTGTGACAGTCCACACCAGCCCACGGCTGAACTTCACGGCAAGGGGCATCTCAGGATGGGGAGGAGGCATGTGTTCCCGCATACACTTCAGCACAAGCAGCAGCAACATGGAGGCCAGTCCGAGGACAGCGTCGCCTACCCTGCAGACGGGGGTGGGTGCATGCATGTGGGGATAAGGTGCAGAGGGAAGCGGGAGGGGAACCAAGAGGGAAGAGGGTGGGAGGAGGAGAGGAAAGAGGAGTGGTAGGGGAGGGAGTGGAGGGCAAGGAGGCGGGCAGTCAGCATGGGCTCAGTTTATGGCTGCTCTTTCCTTTACTGAGACAGGGTTTCTCTATACAGTTCTTGCACGTGTAATCCTCCTGCCTCAGCATCCCGAATGACAGGATCACAGACAAGAGAATAACTATCAGTGGTAACTTTTGCTGCAAGTCTCTCTCCCTGTCCCACTTTCTACCTTCTGAATAATCTCTGTCTCTATTCTATTTCAGAGCTACTCTGGCCTCTGAAGGCCACACCCCTGTGGGGCTGGGAGGTGAGAGGCCCCTCATCACCATGGTAACTGGACAATTGGCCCAGTTTTCCAGTCCTCTAGCCTATGGATGCTTAGTCTGTTCCCAAGAGGTTTGGAGACCTTGGGATTACATAGTCAGTGACACCCTGCCCACTGCACTAACTGTAATGAGTGTGAATAGCCAGTCTCACTCCCCTGCCATCACCAGGGCAGACAGGAAGCACCCTGCCACTGGCTTCAGGCCTTGGGGAGCCCAGCAGATTGCCCTGAGCTTGGGTGGCTCCCCAAATAATTTCTGGCATAAGGAAAAGGCCATGCATCCTGGCTCCCACTGGGCTGATGCGGTGGGTATTTAATTCTCTTGAGAAAAGTCTCCCTATGGGTTCCCCAGCCCTCTCCAAGGCTCACTGGCCCTGCCCACTGCCCCTGTACCCTGTATCAGCTCTTAGTGCTGTGTCTGTGGTCTCATCCTCACTGAGAACTTTGGAAGAGAGACACTGTCTGGCCTTTCCTGACTAACTGGCTCGAGGAAGGCTGTCCACACTGCCCAGGTCCTTGCTACAATGCTGCTAACACTGGCTCTGGCCTGGCCTGGGTGTCTAACTTGCGGCAGGATGATGGAAGAGCTCTGCTTCCAAGGGCCCATGTGAGAAAGAACAAATGTCACCTGGATGGGGATGAAGGTGGGGGTGACGAGGGCGTCTGGAAGGAAGGACATAAGCCAACAGGTACCTGGTCTCTCCGATGTGGAGGAAGGTGTGGTACACCTGGAGGAAGAACTGCCGGGGGATTTTCTGCAATCCCAGCAGGTTCTGTTCAAACAGAGGAACCATCAGACCGCCCACCAGAGGCCAGCTCCTCACACACTCTCCCCTGCCTCTCCCTCTCTATCAGGAGAACCCCTGGAGTCCCATGCTGGACCCCCAGTCCCAAGGGCCATGCTGTCTCTGGCTCTGAGGAGACTACCAGATGATCCCTAAAGGCCCCAAAAGCCAGAGATGGAGTTTTCTTAATACAAACAAAAGGCCAGTGTGGGACACCCCAAAGCAGGGAAACCAGCTCTGCAGCTGTGTGGTCAGACACTGGCCCAAAGTCATGGCTGTCACTTGTAGCACCAACCAGAAGGAAAAATCACACCCGCCACAACACCATCTGCGCACCACTGGGCAGGCAGGGCTTCCAATCCTTGGTTTTGTTTGAGTGATGACTCGAGGTCTGGGGGCAGGAGAGGGGTGACATGCTGTGCTAGCCTGACACTGTTGCAAACACTGAGGTGTGACACTCTGGGCAAGTAAGCAGAGATGTTTTGTTTTATTTTAAAGATTTACTTATTCATTCACTTATTTTATATGAGTACACTGTAGCCATCTTCAGACACACCAGAAGAGGGCATCAGATCCCATTACAGATGGTTGTGAGCCACCATGTGGTTACTGGGAATTGAACTCAGGACCTCTGAAAGAGTAGTAGGTGCTCTTAACCGCTGAGCCATCTCTCCAGTCACTAATCACATTTAAAAAACAAAAAACAAAACAACAACAACAACAAAAAAAACAGGTGGGCAGCTAGGATTACAAAACGAGGTACAGAGAAGGATCCACCTGTTGGCATTATGATCCCACAAGAAACCATTCAATTCCCATGAGGGAAAGGAAAAAATAAAAATGTACTCTACTTATGCACTAACAATGAATTAGGTTGTTTCTCAAATAAAGACAGGGACTCCCAGAAAAGACACCAGCATACCCTGATGTGTGTATGTGACTCCTCCTCACACACACACACACACACACACACACATCTTGCTATGCTGTTTGTTTGTTTTAAAGTGGAGCTTGTCATTTAAGTGTCTGGTGTCTGTTGGGAGTTAGACACGTGAAAGTGTGACCTGGTGCCTAGCAATCGGGGTGGGAGAAAAAAAGAAGAAAGGAAAGAAAAAAGAAAGAAAGAAAACACCGGCCAGCGCACACACATATCCATACTCCTATCCTAAA
Source organism: Mus musculus (assembly GCF_000001635.26). Classification (NCBI taxonomy): domain Eukaryota; kingdom Metazoa; phylum Chordata; class Mammalia; order Rodentia; family Muridae; genus Mus; species Mus musculus. The sequence goes on along the minus strand of NC_000077.6, from coordinate 119,361,034 downwards.
TTCCCAGGCCTCACAGAGAGGTGGAGCAGCCCTGACCTCGTGGCAATACAAGGTGGTGACACAGGGTCACGAGCGAGGGGTGTGTCCCTGAGTGGGCCACGAGGGGCCCAAGCCGCCAAGTGCAGGATAGAGTTCAATAGCACTCTGCACATGCATGCTGGCTGCATAGACACTTTACACCACAGTCCCATGCTAGGGCTGGCAGCGGGGAAAGCAAATTCTACCCTTGGGTAACTCAAGACCGGGAGTTTTAGCACTTTTTTTTTTTTTTTTGGTTTTTCGAGACAGGGTTTCTCTGTGTAAACCTGGCTGTCCTGGAGCTCACTTTGTAGACCAGGCTGGCCTCGAACTCAGAAATCCGCCTGCCTCTGCCTCCCGAGTGCTGGGATTAAAGGTGTGCGCCACCACGCCCGGCATTTTTAGCACTTTTTAAAGATATCTTTTTTTTTTTTTTTTTGCTTCAAGACAGGGTTTCTCTGTGTAGCCCTGGCTGTCCTGGGACTCACTCTGTAGACTAGGCTGGCCTCGAACTCAGAAATCTGCCTGTCTCTGCCTCCCGAGCGCTGGGATTAAAGGCATGTGTCACCAGTGCCCGGCTTTTTAAAGATATCTTACAAACCGCTTTAAAAAAAAAAAACCAAAAACCAAAACAAAACTGGTGTACTTAATAAATAGTGAAGAGCAGGAGAGCCCACAGCAGCAAAGCCATGCATGGAGGTCAGATTTGGGTATGACTTAATGCTGGAGCCTGGCAGTCAGCTGGCAACCAATTCCCAAGGAATTGGTTGTAAAGATATGACAGAAACGCACCAGGCACTGGGGCACAGACACAATAAAGCCAGGGTAGAGTGGCTAGCTCCAGACTGCCCTCTGTGAAACCAGTCTACACCTCCGTCAGTGTGATGGTTTGTATATGCTAGGCCCAGGGAGTGGCACTATTAGAAGGTGTGACCCTGTTGGAGTAGCTGTGACACTGTGGGTGTGGGCTTTAAGACCCTTATCCTAGGGGCTCGAGAGATGGCTCAGCGGTTAAGAGCACTGATTGCTCTTCAAAAGTCCTGAGTTCAATTCCTAGCAACCACATGGTGGCTCACAACCACCCATAATAGTATGCCTGAAGACAGCAACAGTGTATTTATTTATAATAATAAATACATCTTTGGGCTGGAGAGAGCAGGGCCGACGGGAGCGAGCAGAGGTCCTAAATTCAATTCTCAACAAATACATGAAGGCTTACAACTATAAGTACAGCTACAGTGTACTCATATACATAAAATAAATAAATAAATCTTTAAAAAAAAACAAAAACCCCTCATCCTAGCTGCCTGGAAGCCATCTTCCACTAGCAGCCTTCAGATGAAGATGTAGAACTCTCAGCTCCGCCTGCACCATGTCTGCCTGGACACTGCCATGCTCCCACCTTGATGATAACGGACTGAACCTCTGAACCTGTAAGCCAGCCCCAGTTAAATGTTGTCCTTGGTTATGTCTGTTCACAGAAGTAAAACCCTAACTAAGACACTTAGGAATGTGCTTCTTGGTCCACAGTGAACAGATGGCTGCAAGCCCCATCCAGCATGACTGGTCTTGGTCTAACTCCCAGGTGTGACAGCAGCAACCACAGAGGTAGAGCCCAGGGGCACTGTGCCTACCTTGATCTGTCCAAAGCCAATTGTGATGCTGGCAGCGGAGGTGAAGCCTTTAATGACAGGGCAGGAGATGAAGTCCAGCAGGAACCCTGTGGGCATGAGAAGGGGTGAGACGGTTAATCCACATTAATCCACTCAGCCTCAGGAGAAGCAGGTGGCCCAGGGGCTGGGCGTAGACTGCAGCCAAGGACTGACGCTGACGCCGTGCTCGGGACATTTTTTTCTAAAGATTTATTTTTTTTAAAAATGTATGTCGTGTGTGTGTGTGTGTGTGTGTGTGTGTGTGTGCCCGCGTGCCTATGTGAGTTTGTGTGCACTGTGTGTGTGCAGGGCCAGGAGAGGGTGCCAGATCCCGTGAAACTAGAGCCTCCATTAGTTCTGAGTTGACCGTGTGGCTACAGCAAACCGAGGTCCTCTGCTGAAGTGGTACATGCTCTTAACTGTGAGCCATCTGTGGTGGGTTGAATATGCCTAGCCCAGGGAGTGGCACTATTTGGAGATGTGGCCTTGTTGGAGTAGGTGTGTCACTGTGGGTATGGGCATTAAAACCCTCATCCTAGCTGCCTGGAAGCCAGTCTTTCCCTAGCTGCATTCTGAACAAGAAGGGAAAAATCTTGGCTCCTCCAGCCCCACATCTGTCAGGATGCTGCCATGCTCCTGCCTTGGTGATAATGGACTGAACTTATGAATCTGTAAGTCAACCCCAATTAAATATCCTTTATAAGACTTGCCGTGGTCATGGTCTGTCTGTCTGTCTGTCTGTCTGTCTGTCTCTCTCTCTCTCTCTCTCTCCTCTCTCTCTCTCTTGGTTTTTTCAAGACAGGGTTTCTCTGTGTAGCCCTGGCTGTCCTGGAACTCACTCTGTAAAGCAGGCTAGCCTCGAACTCAGAAATCCACCTGCCTCTACCTCCCAAGTGCTGGGATTAAAGACATGCGCTACCACCGCCCGCCCAGCAGTCATGGTGTCTCTTCACAGCAGTTAAAAACCTAACAGAGACACCATCTTTCCAATTCCACATTCTAGGCATTTTTGGATGGTAGGAAGGTCTAGGCTCTGGGGCTCCAACACTTCTGTCTCCTGTTCAGAATACAGTAAAGATGGAGGCTGCCCGACCCCTGTTTACAGAGAAGCACAGAAAAGCAACCTGGGAGGACCTGGTACCCCAGGAGAAGCAGCCCGAAGCTACTCCCCACAGCAGGAAAGCAGAGTCTTACCCAAATGCAGGAGCCCCATGGCCAGCTGGATACACCCAGACAGGAAGGCAAGCAGCACAGCATAGGCAGGCTCACGGAAGGTGTAGAAGGACACCAGGAGAGACATGATAGCCGTGGGGCCCAGAGTCACATCCCGGGAGGTGCCCAGGAAGAAATACACGAAGCATCCCATGAAGGCAGAGTAGAGGCCGTACTGTTGGGAAAAGACCACAGTGAACACCGGGAGACCCAAGCTGGTCGCTGTGCATTGCTGTCTCTGTGGTCCACCCTGCACGTGGGCACCCCAGCACACACCAGAGGATGCACCTCTCTCCCTCCATTAACTACCAAAGGAAGGGCTTGGGGGCCTGTCTGATGAAGCTCAGAGGTCTGTGTGTTGATATTTGTGAGTCTAAGGAAGTGTTTATTATTTTACATTTTATGTGCCTGGGTACTCTGCCTGCAATTACGTATGTGTACCGCGTGAGTGGAGGTGACCTCAGAGGCCCACATTAGATCCTCTGTAGCTGGAGTTAAAACTGCTTGTTATGAGCTGCACCATCTGAGTGTCTGGAACTGAACCCCGGGTCCTCTGCAAGAGCAGCAAATATTCAAATGTTCTTAACTGCAGGGCCATGTCTCTATCCTAAGCAACTTTTTTTTTTTTTTTGAGACAGGGTTTCTCTGTGTAGCCTTGGCTGTCCTGGAACTCACACTGTAGACCAGGCTGGCCTTGAACTCAGAAATCCGCCTGCCTCTGCCACCCAAGTGCTGGGACCTAAGCAATCTTTTAAGACCTGTTGTCTTGTGATTGAGTCTCGCTATGGAGCCCTGTGATAAGCTGGTCTTGAACTCTCAATGTTCCTGCCTCAGCTTCCCAAGTGCTGGAATCTCTAGGCACAAGCCACCAGTGCCTGGTTGTTCGTAAGGCCACCATGAAGCATGATGTGGTCCCCAGTTGGAAAATCTAGGACCGCTTGGCACCAAAAATAAGTCACATGAAAAGAGATTAGACGCCAAGGGGCCGTCTGGGTCGGACACATGGAAGTGTTGGATTCCATGGTCGGTGTTTCAAACTGTGGACAGACACTGAGGAGTAGGAAGGGATCTATCTGGCTGTGGAGAGGGGACAGCTAGCAGAGGGGTCAGTCACTTCACCTGGGGTGGGAGTCCAGCCACTTCTGCATAGGCCAGGGCCTGGGGAATGACGGTGAGTCCCACGGAAAGTCCAGCGATGAAGTCCAGCCTCAGCCACTGCAGAGAGTAGTCAGGCACCCAGGCCAGGACGGGTAGCCTCCTCCTCAGGGCCGTAGCAGAGCAGCAGCATGTGTCTGGTGCCATGTGCAGGCTGGGGGATCTGGTCTGACCCAGACCTTTCACAGAGCTGGGCATGGGTGACATGGAGCAGTGATCAGGGGCTGAGCTTGGGAGAAGGTGGCGTTATCTTCCCAAGGGCGTCAGGAGCATAGCCTGCCTTTTGTGGCAGGGAGGCTGAGCCAGGTGGCTAAGTTTACCAAACCACCATGATCTGGGAAAGGAAGCCAGCAAAATGTGCACATGGGCCTGCACCAAGGATTCAGGGAGGCCTCAGCCTCTCTTTCCCATCTCTGGGCCATAGCCCCTGATCCCAAGCTCTGGTGTCTCTCCACTGTCAACCCCTACCAACCCCCCCTCCCCGCCCCCCGCAAACTAGCTCTTGAGGGGATGCCTAAAGACGACATTTTCACCCCGAAGAACCTGCTCCTTTCTTTTACCCCCTCCCCGGGGAACCTGACTATCCCAGCCCAGAAGAAGCAGGTCCTGCAGGCTCAGGCTTCCTCTGGCCGGCAGAGTGTGTAGGTAGGCAGCCAGGAGGCCCTGAGGAGCCAAGATTTACACCTCACCAAGTGTACACCTCACCACCGCAGAGGGCCACCAAGGTGTTAGGTAGGACTCCACCCACCACTAAGGGCTGCAGTTGGGGGAAAGGGGGTGGGAGTATGTGACATCCCTGAAGTCAAGATTTACCCAGCACCCACTTGTGGCATTCATAGCCCAAGGGTGGGAGGGCTGAAGATTCTACTTTGTTTTCCAAAGACTAACTGAAGCTCTCAAATTAATTCTAGGTACGTAGCATCCGCTAAGATCCTGGCGAACAGACACACACACACACACACACACACACACACACACACACACACACACACACACACACACGTGTCCCAGCCCATAGCTGACTCCTCATTACTGGTCCACACGCCCCAGCCCTGGAAATGACACTCTGGACAAAATCCACTCCTCCCCACCCCCACGCCGCCGCTAGCGCGGGATCCCGGGATCGCGGGGTGGGGTATGGGGGGGGGGGGTTGGGAAACGGAGGCTGAGGTCCCAGTGGGGAACACAAACAAGTCTGAGAACCTGGAGTAAGGCGGCCCGGACTCTAATGGTTTGCGGTAGGGAGGGTTCCCGGAGTAGGGCTCACCCGAGGACTCAGCGCTGGCCCCACAGCTCCTGGTGACCCCAGCCCACACCGCCACACACTCCCTCTCTCCATCACAAGGACCCAGATTCACCCACCGGACGCTGAGACTCAGGGTCTTCCGAAGTGGCGGTAGCTGAGTCCGCAGGAATCTCAGAAACAGAGTGGGCAGGACATGGGCGGGGCCTGCCGTGCACGTGACCGTGGGGAGCGGACGAGCCGGAACCGCTTACCCTGACCGGCGCCGCCATGCACTGCCCGGGACTGGCCTGCTGCACAATTCTGTTGGTCCTGGGACTCTGCGGCGCGCACTCGCGCAACGTGCTACTGATAGTTGGTGAGTGCCGCCGTCCCTGGCACGGCCACCTGCTGCTGCTCCCAGAAGCGGCCACTGGGCTCTTCCCCGCCACTGGCCCATGCTGACCCCGGCGCGCCAATTCCTTGCCGAGCCTCCTGTTGCAGGTCTCTTCCTGGTGACTCTAAATGCGTCTGGCCCTCCCGCTTCTGCCATCCCCAAGCTGGCCAGCATTCCCACATCTGTAGTCAAAGCTGCCAAGGAGACCCGGTGGACCCCGGCTACTCATGCAGACCTCTGATAAGGTTCCAGAAATGAGAATAGCCTGAGTCCCCGAGTTTTTGCAGGATGCCCTGGTCAGTTCTCTTAGCTCCTGGCCCAAAAGTACAGTACTCCAATGCCCACGCAAACCACCAAGTTCCTCCTGCATTCATGAGACTTCCTGTTTGGGTGATCAGTGCCTGGCTTGTGACAGCCCAGGCCTTCTGAGGTCTGGCTCTGGGCCAGGCCCACTCTTCTGATAAACTTTGTGGTATCTGGGCAAGCCAGTTGGTTAATTGTAACATAAACAGTGCTGTCTTTGCAGCACTACCCCCAATCTCTCCAAGGATAGTCTCGAAGATCGGCCTAGGGTGTATATCCACCGGATAGGATTGGCGCTGGAATCCTCTGGAGCCAGTTCGTGTGGCTCTGGAACTTCGGTCCTGTCTCAGCTTGGACAGCCATCACAACAAAACCTGGCAGTCTCAGGGCTAGAGAGGTGGCTCAGTGGTTAGGAGAAGTGGCTGCTCTTCCAGAGGACACAGGTTCAATACTCAGAACCCACATGGCGGCTCACAGGGATCTGTAACTGTTGTATATGTACATGCAGGGAAAATACGGACAAAGCAGAAAATAGAGTCACACTCACGCATGCACACATGCACGCCACACTACAGGCCAGGTTTTTAACAAACCAATGTAAGTCTAACAATTTCATTATATGGAGAGACTGGGTTCAGAGAGCCGGCTCCTCCCTCTGTTTCTGGGGAGGCCTTCCTGGATTGTTGATGACACCTGTCTCATTTCCAAACCTGACAGAGAAATGCCACAGTCCTGTTCGATTGGACCCCACCCTCACTTAACTGTTGAAGACTGGATTCAGATAATGACAGCAGGAATTTTAGGACTGAATGATCAGGGTCAGAGGCAAGAGCTGAGACCTCTGTGTGCAAGCAGCATGGCTTCCTGGCATGCAACAGAAGGCACACGTAACACAACCACTCCTGCCTGTCCTCCCATCTGTCCTCCTGGCTGTCCTCTTGCCTGTTCTCCCATCTGTCCTCCCTCCTGTCCTCCATCCTGTCCTTCTGCCTGTCTTCCTCCCTGTCCTTCTGTCTGTCTACCTCCCTGTCCTCCCATCTATTCTCCTGGCTGTCCTCTTGCTTGTCCTACTGCCTGTCCTCCCACCTATCCTCCCGTCTGTCCTCCCGCCTGTTCTTCTGTCTGTCCTTCCGCCTGTTCTCCTGTCTGTCCTCCTGCCCATCTTCCTCCCTGTCCTTCTGCCTGTCTTCCTCCCTGTCCTCCCACCTGTCCTCCTGCCTGTCCTCTTGTCTGTCCTCTGTCCTGTCCTCCTGCCTATCTTCCTCCCTGTCCCTCTGTCCTCCCGCCTGTCCTCCTGCCTGTCTTCCTCCCTGAACTCCTGGCTTTCCTCTTGTCTGTTCTCCCATGTGTCCTCTGTCCAGCCCTCCTACCTGTCTTCCTCCCTGTCCTCCCACCTCTCCTCCCGCCTGTCCTCCTGCCTGTCTTCCTCCTTGTCGTTCTGTCTGTCTTCCTCCCTGTCCTGCCATCTGTCCTCCTGCCTGTCCTCCCGCCAGTCCTCCCACTGGCTCAGCTGTCATTGGTTCTTGTCCGAGTGGTCCAGCGGGGTGGAGGATGGTGGCTGGACTGGAGGCTGGGTATCCATCTTTGTTCAGGGACTGCATTGCCTCTGAGGCAGGTGGGTGACATGTTGCTCCTGGGTTCCCACTGGGTAGTTCTGGGGAACTCCTACAGGGCTGTGGGTGCTGCATGGCATCTCTCACACTTCTGGTGCCTCCTGAGGGGTCAAGGGTCAGAAGCAGACAATCTGCATGGCTGTCTCTGAAAGATGCAGAGGTGTGGTGTACACACACACACACACACACACACACACATACCCCTCAGCTGTATCCTAGGCGTGTCTCTCCTGCCTGGCTGTCACTTGTGAGGTAGAGTCTTCAGAGCCCCAGTAGTCTGCAGGGATTACATGCAGCCATCACCTACTAACACACCTGCATGGACTCCAGTCTGTTGGGGTGTGAGCTCCTCACGCTAGCCTACCTGTTAACATTCCCACCTGAGTTTCCTGTGTTCCCTGCAAACCATGGTGTCTTCTCCCCCTGCTAACATATCACTCAGGGATCTTGCCTACCTGTGTTCCCTGCCTGCTCACAAACTCCTATATCGTTGTGCCTGGCATCACACCCCCTCAGGCTTTCCTTCTTCTGGGAGTGTCTAGTCCAACTCCTGAGCATCACAGGGACCAGCCTTTGCAGCAGTACCCTAGGTATCCCCCAGCCCCCACTGTCCCTCCTGACCCCAGCCAACACGCCCTCTGCTCTGTCTTCCTCAGCGGATGACGGAGGCTTTGAGAGTGGTGTATACAACAACACTGCCATCGCCACCCCTCACCTGGATGCCCTGTCCCGCCACAGCCTTATCTTCCGTAACGCCTTCACGTCTGTCAGCAGCTGTTCCCCGAGCCGTGCCAGCCTCCTCACCGGCCTGCCCCAGGTGAGAGTGGCTAGTGGGATGAGGGGACTGGGCGGGTCGGGGGGTGGATAGGTGGTGACTCTAGGGTCCTCTCTCCTGGGAGGTGCTACCTGGTTTCCCTTGCATCCTTAGGGGCAGGTACTCCCCAGAGGTCTCAGGTGCAGCCAGGGCTCTGCCTCCACACCCCTCAGTTCAGCTGGCTCAGTGACTAAGTGTCCTCATCTGAGACGTGGGCACAGTGAGGTGTCACTTGAAGGTCATTGTGGGTGTTGGTCAAGCACGGCTTTGCGGGGAGAAAGTGCTCAGCATAGACAGAACCTGCACACCTCCCGCCCAGCCCTGAGCTCAGAACCTCCGTGAGGTCAGGCACTTCCTTTTTCTGTTGTTGTGGTAAAGTACATAAAACATAAAATTTGCCATCTTAACAGTTTTCCAGTGCAGGCAGTGGTGTGAGATACGCTCACATGACTGCAAGCCATTCCTCCATCCGCCTCTAGAACTTGCTCTAAACCCTGTCTTCATTAACCCTGCCCTACCCCAATTCCTGCCAGACCCCTGCTCTATTGTTTCTGAATCTGACAACTCTAGAGCTCTCTTGAAGATGGAGTCACCGCTGTTTAGCTTTTGTGACAGGCTGTGACACTGAGATTAGCATCTCTGTGGCCCACGTAGGAATTTACTAAATCTTTTTCACAATCTCTGATATAAATGCCTTTAATCCCAGCACTTGGGAGGCAGAGCCAGGTGGATCTCTTGAGTTTACAGCCAGCCTGGACTACAGAGTTCCAGGATAGCCAGGGCTACATACAGAGACCCTGTATCAATGTTTTATGTTTTAAAGGTTTTTTTTTTTAAAGATTTATTTATTATTATACATAAGTACACTATAGCTGTCTTCTGATACACCAGAAGAGGGCATCAGATCTCATTACGGGTGGTTGTGAGCCACCATGTGGTTGCTGGGATTTGAACTCAGGCCCTTCAGAAGAGCAGTCAGTGTTCTTACCCACTGAGGCATCTCACCAGTCCTGTTTTAAAGTTTAAAGTTACATTTTAATTTTTTTGTTTGTTTGTTTGTTTGTTTTTGTTTTTTTCGAGACAGGGTTTCTCTGTGTAGCTCTGGCTGGCCTGGAACTTACTCTGTAGACCAGGCTGGCCTTGAACTCAGAAATCGGCCTGCCTTTGCCTCCCGAGTGCTGGGACTAAAGGCGTGTGCCACCACCATCCGACTTTACATTTTAAAATGTATGTTGTGTGAGCTGGTGAGGTGGAACACACCATACACGTCACAGTGAGTCTCTGGAGGTCAGAGACAGCTTGTGGGAACCGGTCCTCTCCTCATACCACGTGGGTCTCAGGGATGGGACTCAGGTCGCCCTTGGGCTGAGCGCTTTTCATGTGCGCTGTCTTGCACAGCCCCAACCCTTTTACAGAGACAGGGCCTAGGACCAGGCTTGCCTCCAGCTCACTGTGCAGCTGGGGCACATCCTCCCTGGTTCCTTTCCTCCTCCGGCTGGTGTCCCCTGTCACAGGAGGGAGACCGGGTGGAGTTCCCCTGGGCCAGCATCCACAGGGGTCCCGGGATGAGCTGTGGGGTGTCGGAGCGTGGCCTCACAGATGAGCATCTTCGTCTACAGCATCAGAATGGCATGTATGGGCTGCACCAGGATGTGCATCACTTCAACTCTTTTGACAAGGTACAGAGCCTTCCGCTGCTGCTCAACCAGGCCGGAGTGCGCACAGGTGAGGTGTGGGCAGGGTGGCACGGACGTGCGGTCCCTCTCTGACTCCTCCCAGCCAAAGCTGGAGGTCTGAGTCACTCTCAACCTATGTGAGCTGTTGCTCAGCCAGGCCAGCGTGCACACAGGAGAGGTGTGGGCCTGAGGACAGGATGCAGGTGCAAGGCCACTTTGTGATCCTTCCTAGCCTCTTAGAGAGTCCAGGGCTCTGAGTGTGTGGGGATCCAGGGCTCTGAGTCACTCTCAGCTCATGAAGTCCTCCGTGAGCACTTGTCCTAAGAGTCAGGCCAAAGCCTCCAAACTACCCATGCACAGGATAAGGGGGCAGAGTGGACTCTGGACGGACAGACAGACAGACCTCTTGTCCACCCTCAGGCATCATTGGGAAGAAGCACGTGGGTCCGGAGACGGTGTATCCCTTTGACTTTGCATTCACAGAGGAGAACAGCTCTGTGATGCAGGTGGGGCGGAACATCACTAGAATTAAGCAACTGGTCCAGAAATTTCTGCAGACTCAGGATGACAGGTAAGGAGGGCTCTGCCCTTTAGCCCTCTGGGGTAGCCAGACCTCTCAATAGTAGGTTTAGGCTGTCATCCTAGGGTCCACAGTTGACTGTGGCAGGGGCAGAGGAAAACATTCTCCATATCCAGAAGAAGAGGGGGAAGGGGAAACTGAGGCAGTGAGTGAGACAAAGGTGGGCATGCACCATGCCAAAGTGTGTCTATCTAAGAATTGGGGCTCTCGTGGTCGAGACAGTGGCCTGGTCTTGACTGATCCCCTCCCCTACACTCAGGCCCTTCTTCCTGTACGTGGCTTTCCATGACCCGCACCGCTGTGGGCACTCTCAGCCCCAGTATGGAACCTTCTGTGAGAAGTTTGGCAACGGAGAGAGTGGAATGGGGTACATTCCAGACTGGACACCCCAGATCTACGACCCTCAGGATGTGATGGTAGGAGGGACCCTTGCAATGTTCCCAAGGCATGCAACCCGACCTCTATACCCCGGGCCCTGCCCTCCTGACAACTTGTAGCCCCTGCCTCCAGGATGTAGTATAGTGTGTATGAGGAGACTTGACCTAGGGGGCTTCAGGTTCATGGGGGTGGGGGGCTGCAGAGAGAGCCCTGGACCCTGGAGATGAAGTGCTGAGTGTGCAGAGAGTAAAGCTGTTTTGACTAGTCCATTCATGGGCGTGCACACGCACTGCGCTGCCTCCTATCCAGTCAGAAGTCACCTATGCAACCCCATCCCCCTATTCCCCGCCCCCATCCTGGCTCTGAGATGCTCTGCTCTGATTTCATCCTCAGGTGCCCTACTTTGTCCCGGACACACCAGCAGCCCGAGCAGACCTAGCTGCTCAGTACACCACCATCGGGCGGATGGACCAAGGCGAGTCCCAGTGACTGAGGCTGTCCCTCTCATCATAGGCCAGGGACCTTTAGCTGGACTTCACATTAGTGGAGTCCTGGAATCAGCATAGTGTTAGCCAGGGTTAATGTTGAAGGGGTGAGGCTTAGTGTCTGGGGCCGGAGCCTCAGTATCCCTTCATGTTGCTGCTTAGCTATGTCTAGACCCTTTTGTCTGTAGCTCTGTTTTTTGGGTTTTGGTCTTTTTTTTAATTTTTAAATTTATTATTATAATTATAATAATAATAATAATTATTATTATTATTAATTTTATTTATCTGGATATACTGTAGCTATCTCTAGACACACTAGAAGATGGCATCGGATCCCATTACAGATGGTTGTGAGCTGCCATGTGGTTGTTTGGAATTGAACTCAGGACCTCTGAAAGGGCAGTCAGTGCTCCTAACTGCTGAGCTGTCTCTCCAGCCCCCCCTTTTTTTTTAATGACAGGGTTTCTCTGTGTAGTCCTAGGTGTCCTGGAACTCACTCTGTAGAACAGGCTGGTCTCAAACTCACAGAGATCTGCCTGCCTCTGTCTCCCAAATGTTGTTTCTTCTCCTTCTCCTTCATATTTAATTTATTTGTGTGGATGTTTTGCCTACATGTATGTAAGTGCATCACATACACACAGTGCCCACAGAGGCCAGAAAGGACAACAGATCCCCTGGAATGACATCATAGATGGGTGTGAGCCACCATGTGGGCGCTGGGAATCAAACCTGCATCTTCTGGAAGGGCAGCCAGTGCTCTTCAACCACGAGCCATCTCTCCAGCTCCAGCTTTCATTTTCATTAATTAAGTTTTTTCTTTGTTTTTCATGTGTGTATGTGTGTGTGTTTGCATGTTTTCACACATGTATGGGTGTACAAATGTGTGTGTATTCTTTCACATGTGTATGGGTGTGCAAATGTGTGTGCATACTTTCACACGTGTATGGGTGTGCAAATGTGTGTGTGCATGTGGGGGCCAGAGGTTGATATTGGAAGTCATTTTGTCTCTTTTTTAGCTCCTTTACTGAGACTGAGTCTGTCAGTCAAACCCAGAGCTTGCTGATGTTGCTGTCTTGGGAGCCAGCTTCCTCTGGGAACCCCATTTTTGCCTTCCATGGCTGGAATTCCAGGCGAGCTCTCTCACCCTGGCAATTATGTGGGTGCCTGGGATCCAGACTCTGTGATCCTGACTCTTGCATGGCAAGCAGTTTAGCTGCTGCTCAGTCTGCCTGGTTGCCATCTTATTTTGACTTTTTGAGACAGGGTCTTGTTATAGACCAGGTTAGCCTGGAACTCACTTGATAGCCCAGGCTATCCCCGAATGCCAGAAGATCTCTAACAGTGGTGCCCTATCTTAGGCTCTTACCCAAGCTGTCTCTTTGCTTCATAGACACTAGATTCTAAAACAGAAGCCAGCTTGGGGCAGTACCAGCTGCCTCATATGGCAGGAGTTCTAAGGGATGAGAGGTCCCTGGAAGCCATGTGACCTGTACCATGTGTACAGGAGGTTTGTGGTTTGGGCTAGAGGCTGGGCTTGCAGGAAAGACTGAAGGGGTGTGTGAGGGCCAGGATGTAATAGAGCCCAGGGGTAAGTGGACACATGTGCCTCTGAGCCTTCTTCCTCCTCTCCATCCTCAGGGGTAGGTCTGGTGCTCCAGGAGCTGCGAGGTGCTGGTGTGCTGAACGACACCCTCATCATCTTCACATCTGACAATGGTATCCCTTTCCCCAGCGGCAGGACCAACCTGTACTGGCCCGGTACAGCCGAGCCTTTGCTGGTGTCATCTCCAGAGCACCCACAGCGCTGGGGCCAGGTCAGCGACGCCTACGTGAGCCTTCTAGGTCAGTCTGTCTGTCTGTCTGTCTGTCTGTCTGTCTGTCTGCCTGCCTGCCTGCCTGCCTGCCTGCCTGGCTGTCTCATGGGAAGGGAGAAGTGAAGTCCAATGGGACAGCCATGGGTTAGGTTCAGGAGTGCTCCCGAACCTAGGTAGTGCTCCTTCACCTAGGTAGGGACAAGATGGCCCCCTCTATTACATGGTAAGAACCAGAGTCACCTGGAGGTCTGTTCTTGTCACGTCACGACCCCCAGAGTGTCTGGTGGGGTCCCAGGCAGGACCGATGGACTGTGGGTTGCCCACTTGAGAACCATTTCCCCTTTTCTCAGGATCTGGAGCCTCTCATGACTCAGCTCTGAGAGCCTGGTTATCTGGCCCCATACCACAGATGAGCAAGCATACATGCAGGTGTGAGAAACAGACAAAGGGGCTGAGGAACAGAGGGGCTGAGAAACAGAGGGACTGAGTTTGTGCCCAGCCCACCTGCTTGGAAAGAGTCCCTGTGTTCTTCTCAGTGGCTACAAGATAGGCTCCCTCCAGCTCAGGACTCGCTTCTCCATTGTGACCCTAACCCATGAGTGAGGGAACCTTGTGACCAACCCAGACTGAGTGGATGAGCCCTCCCTACCCAGGGTTCCTCTAGTCCATAGGACTTTAGAAGGTTCTTGGATATCAGCAAGCCAGGGCCTCTGGTTATACTGTTATCAGCCTCACTGGCCAGAGGTGATCCGATCCTACGAGTGCCCATGGGATTTCCCGAGAGACTCAGATCCAGCCCTTACAATGGGCTCCATGTCTTCCAGGAACCCCTGCTAAGAGCCTGTCCGTGTCCCCACTAAGAGCCTGTTCCTTTCCAGACCTCACCCCTACCATCCTGGACTGGTTCTCCATCCCGTACCCCAGCTATGCCATCTTTGGCTCAAAGACGATCCAGCTCACAGGCCGATCCCTCCTGCCGGCGCTGGAGGCAGAGCCCCTTTGGGCCACTGTCTTCAGCAGCCAGAGCCACCACGAGGTCACCATGTCCTACCCGATGCGCTCGGTGTACCACCAGAACTTCCGCCTCATTCACAACCTGAGCTTCAAGATGCCATTTCCCATCGACCAAGATTTCTATGTCTCGCCGACCTTCCAGGACCTCCTGAACCGAACCACCACAGGCCGGCCCACGGGCTGGTACAAGGACCTCCACCGTTACTACTACCGGGAACGCTGGGAACTCTACGACATCAGCCGGGACCCTCGAGAGACACGGAACCTGGCCGCTGACCCAGACTTGGCTCAAGTGCTGGAGATGCTGAAAGCTCAGCTTGTCAAGTGGCAATGGGAGACACATGACCCCTGGGTGTGCGCCCCAGATGGAGTCCTGGAGGAAAAGCTCACACCCCAGTGCCGACCGCTTCACAATGAACTCTGACCATCCCCGGGGCACCTGCCAGCCCACCTGGACATGGAGGGAGGGAGCAATGGAGGCAGTACCAACAGCTGCACCTTCTACATACCCATCCTAGGAGGCCCCTCTACCATATGGGATGCCACTCCCGCCTCCTGTAGAGGACACTCAAGCACGCACTCCCTAGTTGCTGCCATACCAAGGACACCGTTGTCCTCATGTCTGCCTGTCCTGGCTCAGGAGACTCTAGGGGGAACTCGGGCATGGCAGAACCCCAAGTTTTGATAGGTGAGTTTGGAGATCTGCAGATGGAGGAGCAGGGTCTGGGGCTCGAAGCCCTCTGGTTTCGGGAACCTGTGGATGTTTTCAAGCCCTTCACCCTAAGAGGAGCTCAGGTTTCTGGGTGCCACATGGGCAGTGGGCAGACCGCACTGACTACTTCAACCAACCTTGTCCTGGAGAGAGCATTCAGTAGGCCTTGAGCTTGCTTCCGCCTCCATGCTCCCCCCCTGAGGTACATGCTTAGCCAGGGTTCATGCTGTTCTCAGAGGAGTGAGTTTGATCCTGTGGTCTATCTGGGCTCTGCTCTCCTTTCTGAGGGTGACTGAGGAGGACAGGGTGGGACAGTGTGCGCTCTCTCTCCCTCTCTCTCTCCCCCCTCTCTCTCCTTTCATTCTCTCTGAGTGACACCAAGCAAACCACCTGGCTCCATCTTTTCCCTTCCTTCACTTGCCAAGGGACAGAAGCACTGCTTAGAAATCTAGAAAGAGAGGGGCTGTCCCTTTTGCCCCTCTGTCAACTCCATCTTGGAAGGGAGTGAGAGTTATGGGCCCTAGTGTTGGAAAATCCTTTTTACAATAGTATAATCATTCACAGAACTTCATAGTAGCACACTGCATCTTAGGCACCGAGACACAAACACCGTGTCAAAATGACTCAGTTTATGGCTAGATGGGGGCTTCACCCAAGTGTGGCGCAATGCAGCCTGGGAAGGACTGGGGGAAATGTCAGTTTTGAGAGAGAGTTCTTTGCTCATGAAGGGTCAGTTGGCTCTGGGATATGCACCAAAGCAACCTGGGGTTTGGGGTTAGGCACAGAGGCAGTGAGTCAAAGAGCCACTCAAGTCTGTGCACTACAGCACCTTCATTTGCAGATGTCTGTGGCAGCACTTGGCTGTTAGCAGCTGAGTCAGCTGTGCCCACGGTGCTCCAGAGTCAGGCCCCCGCCCTGGGCAGGAAGGACTGCTCCAGCGAGCTTGCAAGGTTCCTTTGACATCAGAAACATAAAAGGAAGGGCCAGAACCCACAAAGCTATTCCTGTTGTCACAGGAGGTTGGGGCACTGGCTCTGAGCAGGTCTCAGGGAGTACCCCCACACGGCAGAATATTTTCCGGTCCTCCATCAGCCCAGGCCATGCTGTGTGAAGGTGGCTTCGTCATTTACACCTTGATTTCTGGGGGCACCTGAGGTCAGACCCCGACCAGAGAAGGAAGTGGGGTTGTTTGCTGACAGCATTGACAGACACACAGAGGTCCCCACAGTCCCAAGCCAGGTCTGGGCTTCAGCAGGGGCTCTCTGTCCACACCACCTTCTTCTGCTCATCTGCAATGGCCAGGCGCACACAGCTGAGCAGGCTGTCCAGATCACTCCAGCTGTCGGGGGCCAGGCTGCTGTACAGACACGGCACTCTGTCCAGCTCTCCCTCCTCCTGCCGGGCCACCTCCAGGAACTGCTCCTCCGAGCTGCCAAGCCGATGCAGGCCCTTCCTACAAAGCAGAGATAGATGTTCAGCTCGAAGACAGCAAGGTAGCCAGGAAAGCACACAGTTGGCTTTAGTACAGCACACTGTTGTCATCCAGGCCAGGGTCTGCAGAAGACTCAGCATGCACCCTTGGGCGCGAGCATGGGAGTCCTATCCAGGGAAGTCATGAAGGAAGGACGGACTTGGCTGCAAGCAGCATTCACTGATGGAGTGAGCCAAAGAAATTGTACTTCCCAGAAGATATAGGCAGTGGGATGTTTGTCCCAGCCAGACACCAAGTGATGGGGTGAGACCAGGCTTCATGAGCCCCAGGCACTGCGCAGCTTTGGTGTAACTAGGGCAGGGGACAGGTCCACTCCGGGGGAGAGCAAGCTGGACCTCTGGCCTGAGGTTGCAAGGACACAACTGGGGCTGGAACTTAGAGCTCCAGTGTGCGCTAGAGGCACATGACAAGCTTTTTCTGGAGCACAGGCACCTGTTTGGACCCTGCTACCCTCTCCCTGCCCAGCCCTCCCTCCCCTGGCAGCTACCTGAGTTTCTTTGCTGTCTTCTCATTGACAGAGACATGGATGATAATGGGAAACATGTCCATCCTATGTAGGACTCGGACGCTGTCCAGCCGCACATCCAGCAGGGCGTGGGTGCTCTTTGGGAGGGCATAGAGAAGCAAGTTAAGCCCCGGGCCTCGGGTCTGGGAGGGACTGAGAGGAAGCTGTGCAGCAGAGCACAGGGCTGTGTGGAAGACACCCGAACAGAGGCAGTGTGGCATGTGCCAGGACGCCTGCTGTATATCTTCAAGGGTGAAACCCATTTGATTTGTCCCTGGGGAAATCTGGATTTGCAAGCTTTTGGCATTGAGATAGATTTTGCATGGAGTACAAACCTTAAGAATCAAACAGTGCCAGCTGTTGCCCTCCGTTGTGCGTGTGTGCCCGTGTGCATGCACATGTGTGTGTGTGTGTGTGTGTGCGTGTGTGTGTGTGTGTTTTCCTTCCTACTCCTCCTTATGGAAGTGTGAAACTTGATGGTTTACTGAGAGCTGTAAAATCTGAGTCTTAATGTCTTCATTTATTTCTTTTATTAACATCAATCAAATATCCCTAGTTAAGAAAACTGAGGCCAGCATCACATGGATTTTAAACGGGGGGAACAGGCTTGGGTCTTTCTGTGTCCCTCCTACAGAGCATGAAGCTGGGTATCTAGAGCCCTACAAGTGACTCCCCAAGCCTGGGCAGGAGCTGCCACCCCCAGAGTAGCCTCTAGACCCTCCCCTTACCATATTCATGAGGGACTCCACAGCATGCCGGGTGATCCAGTGGTGGTCACCTATTGACTCTCCCTCCTGGATGATGTCCCCTCTCTGACTCCAGGTGGCATACTCCTCCTGGCTCAAGTACTCTGATGGTGACATTAGATGAGGTGGTCATACATCGGGATCCTGAGTGAGCCCTGCTGAGCCCCCCAACACTGGGGGTCTCCCACCACATCCAGGAGAAGCCTCCACCGTGGTTATGGGAAACCTATACCACCTCTGACCACAAGTCCGCTGGTATACCCACCCTGTGCCTGTGTCCCTCCTACAGAGCATGAAGCTGGGTATCTAGAGCCCTACAAGTGACTCCCCAAGCCTGGGCAGAAGCTGCCACCCCCAGAGTAGCCTCTAGACCCTCCCCTTACCATATGATAACCTCCCCTTATCACACCACTGAGCCATGGGCATGGCATGTGTGGACTCTGGGCAGTGTTTCTATTGTGTGTGTATATCAGCGGTCCTGTCAAAAATCCTACAGTGCTCGGGACAGCTACACAATAGAGAATGTTGGCCACAGGTGTCCTGGTGCTGAGGTTGATAACAATTCTGGAGCCTTCCTGAGCAGGCTCTCACGGCCCCAGCGTGGTTAGAAGGGCTCTGTCTTCCTCCTAGCCTCTGTCTGTCAAGGCACCCGAGCTGTACACCTCTCAGAGTCCCCTCCCCCACCATCACTGCAGCATTGATCTGCCCCCAAGTTCCAGTGAGTGCATCTCCAGCCCTGGCCAGGCTTTCCATCTTGCACTCTACTTTAGAAAGATGTTCAAGGATCAAGCGTCAGTGAGTCCTCCCTCCCTGTTAAAACCCAGGCTTCTATGAAAGGACATCTGGCCTCCACCCTCCTCGGCCAGCACAGCAGTGGCTGGATCCCAGTGTTCTGTGTGCCCTTTATCTTTGTATATGCCCACTAGCCAGCTGAACCACCTGGCCTCCTCTAGCTACCATCCATCTTCCTTCTGCCCTCTGTCAGCTGGCCCTTCATGTCTCAGTGTCTCCCTTCCTCTTTGGGTAAGGGCAGAGCCTGCAGTCTATATAGCTTTGTCTCCCTGGTTTGCCCGACTGAACCCAGGTAGCTGATTCTAGAGGAACTCATGGGCTCCCAGAACTCAGTGTCTTCCACTTTCCCATGAATGCTAGCCAAGGAAGGTGTTTGTTGGAGGAGCCTCTTGGATGGGGCCTGCTTCCCTCTCTTTTCTGAAAGTCAAGAGACTAGGATGAACTCTGTCAGCTCACAGTGTAGGTAACCTAGCCCTGTCAGTCTTTCCTGAGCCTATGGGCCTGCATATTAGAAAGCACTTTCTTTTTTTTTAAAGATTTATTTATTATATGTAAGTACCCTGTAGCTGTCTTCAGACACTCCAGAAGAAGGAGTCAGATCTCATTACAGATGGTTGTGAGCCACCATGTGGTTGCTGGGATTTGAACTCGGGACCTTCAGGAAGAGCAGTCAGGTGCTCTTACCCACTGAGCCATCTCACCAGCCCTAGAAAGCACTTTCATGAAGCCTCCATGTTGGATCTCTGAATTCAAGGCCAGCCTGGTCTACAGAGCCATACAGAGAAACTTTGGCTCAAATAAAAAAATAAAATGAAACTGCCTCGTGGCTGATAGAAAACTGACAGAACCCTCAAGCCATGCTGCCCTGCTAAGGCATCTGTTTTCAATGTGCCTGTGTTGGAGGGAGGGGTAATGTCCCATCTCTCTCATGCCCATAAGAACCCAAAATGGACTTTCTTTGGAAGTAGGGTCTTTATGTGAAACAATACTTGGTTATGATAGCCCCTAAGAAGGTCATGTATAGACAAAGACACACATACTGAACTGGTCTGAAATGACCAAAGCCAAGATGGGACTGGGGACTTCCCACACACCTAAAGTGTTGGATGAGCCAGGAAGGACCCACACCTGCAGCCCCCAGAGAGCAGGACTCTGGTGAGGCCCTGAGGTCAGACATCCTGGGAACCATGAGACAGTTGTCACCATTCAGTGTCCCATCTGTGGCCCTCAGTTATAGTATCTCTGAATTTATGGTCCCCTGCTCTGGTCGCTTGACTGAGGAGCACGTACCTGCTGAACATTGCTTAAAACCTTGGAGGAGACACAGCTTTTTACCCAGGATCCTTCCAACTAATCTAGGCACAAACAGCACAGGCCGGGGCCGGGCAGGCCTGTGGGGGTGCACCAGGGTGTACGGTGCCAGGGTGAAGCAGCTCTCTGACCAGAAGCACACGCTAGGACCACCTGCAGAGGACAGAGGTTGTGACCATCTCCCACCTGTGTCCCTGCCCCCTCTCTCCCAGGAGACACTGATTGTGGGGGGCATTCTCAATTTCAGTGCTGCTAACTGCATGCTGGCACAGCTGCTATGCTAACTGTGCATGCTGGCACAGCTGCTATGCTAACTGTGCATGCTGGCACAGCTGCTACAGAGCTCACAGCTCTTCAGAATGAACCTCTGAGGATAGGAGGAGCTTGGTTCCTCCTGAAGGGTGTGAGGGTCCTGCCCTTCACCCCAACTCTTCCCCCTCCTCATCCATGCCGTTCATCCCTGCCCCTCAGGCCACAGCGTCCTCAGCCTCCTCCCTCCTGGACCCTGGGTTATTTAGGTAGCTCCTGTTTTCAATATCAACCTTATTTTTGAAAAGGTTTATTTTTACTTTTACATGTTTTGGTGGTGTGTGTGTGTGTGTGTGTGTGTGTGCGCGCATACCATTGCTTGCAGAGGCTAGAAGACAGCATTGGATCCTGTAGGATGGAGTTACAAGTGGTTGTAAGCTGTCTAATTTGGGTGTTGTAACCAAACCCGGGCCCTCTCCAAGGGCAGTAAGTGTTCTTAACAGCAGAGCCATCTCCTAGGCCCCAGTACCCAGCTTAGATTAGGCATCCAAACTGTCTTAAAGAAAACGAATTATTTCCCTACTACCAGACTCACTTCTGATCAGCTTCACTCTGTAGTTGTTACCCGTGGGCTTACACCAGTCAGACCTCTAGCATGACCACGTGCATACACTGGTCACCTAGTGACCTTCCTTACAGAACACTGGGCGATTGGTAGGTTTTACTGTTCCTGCACACACTTGTGGGCTAGTAGCTTTTGTATAGTTTCACTGGGTCGGGCCTCAGAGTGGGGCACGGCCATTTAGAAGACATCAAATGTGATGCTCAGTTGCTGTTCAGAAGGTGGGTAGATATTTATTATGATCCGTAAAAAACAGCCTGGGGTGGGGGGATGTTGGAGAGATGGTTTTGCTGTTAAGAGCACTGGCTGCTCTTCAACAGACTTTAATTCCAATTACCCACATAGTGACTCACAACCACCTGTAACTCAATCACAATGGATCTGATGCCCTCTACTGGCCTCCGGGGACACTGCATGTCAATAGTACACATAAGTACGTTCATACATACATACATACATGCATGCAAAACATCTAAACAAACAGACAACAGCCCCCGGCCCGAGTGAGAGACACCACCTTGATGGTACTGCTCAGAAGTGACCCCCAATGCCCACATGGTCCCTATGCCAACCAGCCAGGCCTCACCTTCCTCCTTGCCAGAATCCCACTGGCTTTGGTCAAAGGATGAAGTCAGAGGACTGACAGCGGCTTTGTCCACACTGACAATTCGTACTAACTTCTGTGGTCCTCCAGGAGGCTGTCACGGGAGGAACAGGGGGACAGGAAAGAGAGCAGGCTCAGCCATCAGTACTGGGTTTGGGGCCTGACACCCCCTCCCTGCTTCAGCACCCTGCCACATAAGCAAATCCAGAACAGCCTCTGAACAATCAGGCTGTGCCATGAGCAACCGGGCTTCCCAGGCCCCACACCAGGGGTGAGAGGCAGGGGAGGGGCCTCAGGCAGCAGGGCTCTGCAGGAAGGGGTAGGGTGCAATAGGCAGAGAGAAGAGCAGGCCCTCTCCCGACTTAGCATTGCCATGCTCCGGGCAGGGATATCCTAGCACCTTGCTCAGGGACAGATGGGTGCTCAAAGTGAAAGGTGCTCTGTGTCCCAAGAGAACAAGGTGCCCGACCTCAGAGGAAACAAGAACAGGGGGTGGGTTGGTGACAGGAGACTGGGAAAGTGAGGAAGAGCAGGGGCCACTCTGAAACCAGGCCGGTGTGTTCACACGGCCCATTCCAAGGGCCTGCAGGCCCACAGGGCTTGGTGGGGAACACAGGGTCCAGATAGTGCCCTGCTCAGCTCAGTGGTCCACACCCCTCACACAGGATTCCACAGCACCCCGCTCCCTTCCAGCCCACCCCAGGGGCACCATACCCTTCTGCCAGAGCCTCACCTTGCGGGGGACTGTGCACCGTTGAGTCATGTCCTGGATGAGGGCCAGAAGCTGCTGCTGAGCCCTGAGCAAATGAAGGAAGAGAGGCTCTGACAGCCTGACTGAGCCTCCTCAAGGACAAGTGTGACACAGGCAGGGAGCAGGAGTGTTCCACCCTGGGCGCATAGACTCAGGCCTTGAAAATATCTCCTAGGCCTCAGGCCAGGCCAGGCCATGCTAATTTAATTGCCCTACACTGGTCCCAGTGGAGCTAATGCCAGGGCACATAACAGAGAGGCACCTACCACCAGCAGACCCATGCACTCAAGTAAACCTTTTCTTCACTCTTTATCTTGGGCAGGCACTCTGCTATAGTGCAGCGAAGATTCTGGAAGGTGGAGGGACCTCAACACTCAACTGAGACAGGCAGATGTTGTCCTTGGGACATCTGCGGGGTTGTGCAGTGCCAGCAGCAGCTACTCACTGTGAATAGTTGGGGATGGTGCCAGGCTCCATGTCTTTCATGGTGTAGGGGTTCACATGGTGGGCATGCCAGCAGCTGCGGCCTTGGAACATGGTGTCAGTGACATGCAGGATGTCATTGCAGTGAGTTTGCAGTTCTCCGTCCCCTCCCCTCTGCATGGCCAGGTTGACACGGATGTAGAAGGAATCCCCAGACGTTACCACTTTGGCATCTAGGTCCTGGATGAGGTTCTTATAACCTGATAAAAGAAGATGTAAGTGGCTGGGCAGTGGTGGCACACGCCTTTAATCCCAGCACTTGGGAGGCAGAGGCAAGCAGATTTCTGAGTTCGAGGCCTGCCTGTTCTACAGAGTGAGTTCCAGGATAGCCAGGGCTACACAGAGAAACCCTGTCTCGGAAAATCCCCCCAAAAGAAGAAGATGTCAGTGGTTGATGATCCCTGACCTCTGAGCTTACACAAGGAAGGTTCTAGAATGTAGAGATGGGAGAGGGAAAAGTTATGGAAGGCACCCAGTGGGATGGAGGGAAGTTTCCAGTTCATTAGAGTCTGGGGAATTTAGGGAGACCCTGGCTGAACTGCCTTGGCTCCTGGTAGGTACAGCAGGGTCACAGGAGGGGACTGAGAGCTGAGCAGGTGTGGGGTGGTGTCTGTACCTTCAGTGTTGATCTTCACAGACAAGTAGCAGGAGCCATTCACCCTCCTGAGAAGGCCCACAGCCTGCTCCAGCGTTGTATTCTCCAGAGTGGCCCTTAATGATGGCTTGGTAGGTTTATAGTCCACCTGAGGGCAAAGTGTGAAGGTGGGCTTCTCACCAACATGGGATGGCAGCTGAGGTGGGGTGGGGGTGGGAGCCTTCAGAGGACCTCTCGGCTTTCGGCAGCCACCCACATATCTTCTCTCATGGCCTATCCAAATCCCTTGTCACAAGCTGTGTGTAGTGAAGTGAGAATTCTGGAATTCTGGTTTCTTTAAAAACACAGAAATATTACAAGAACGTGTTTTCGTTTTAATCCCAGGTATGGGGATGTGGGGCTGCTTCGGACTGTCCGCAGCAGCTGACTTAAGATTTGCCTCGTGTTCTAGGAGAAGCATGGGGTTGCCAGCTGCAGATAGTTTCTGCACTTGTGTGATGTTTGGAATTCTGGAAACTTTTTAGAGAGTTTATAAAGGCTAAAGCCCTGATATGTGGGTGGGAGAGCGGTTGGTGGCCATTGGGGAGGGTTGGTTGTTAGTAGTTGTGCTCAAAGAAGAAACAAAAGGAAAGAAATTAAATTCAGGGATCGTGATCTCTCTCTCTCTCTCTCTCTCTCTCTCTCTCTCTCTCTCTCTCTCTCTCTCTCTCTCTCCCTCCCTCCCTCCCTCCCTCCCTCCCTCTCTCTCCCTCTCTCCTTGTTTTTCTCCTATCTAGTGTTAAGGTGTGAAGCCAGGGGAATAAAGGGTGGGGAAAAGAAGAGCCCACAAAGTAGCAAAGACCAGCTACAACATAGGGATAGTGTTGTTACAGCATCAAGATGCACATATGTGCATTCTACACATTCCTGGCCTAAAGAGAAGAACCTACAAAGTAGCAAAGACCAGCTACAATGTAGGAACAGTGTTGTTACAGCATCAAGATGCCAACATGTACATTGTACACATTCTGGCCTGAAGAGTTGCCCATCAACCCACCCCTGAACTTTCACTGCTGAGGACAGCCTCTCTGTCATAACCACTTTCCTCTGTTAAAAATGGGCTTCAGGAGGTTCCAGAACATTCTGGATCATTCTAGATCAGGGTTCTGTATGTTTGGGACATAGTTGTTCAAGGCTGTGTCAAGGTTGTTGAGTGGTGTCACTGGTCCTCCCTCTAGGTGCAGAGTGTTCCACCCTACCTCCACAGCTGTGAAACCCCACAAGGTGCAGATTCCCTGCTGCCTCCCACATTGCATGGTTAAGTTTAAGGAGCCATGTTCTTCTGTGTTAGTGTATGTGTGTACTATGATACATGCTGGACTGTCAGTTCAGAGTTGCCCCAGGACTGCCTCTCAAATGCCTTAGGGGATCTCTGCATTATGATGGCTCCTCTGCTGACCGGTCAGTCTTAGGACTGAAGTATCACAGAGCTCTCCATGACTGTATGTAGAGAGGAGTCCTTGTAGGTGTGCAGGCTCCTTAAGAATGAGTGACTCTTGCTTCTCTGTGGACACCCTTTCTGAAGGGAATGCCCCTGCCCAGGTGGTCTGCCCCCGCTCCCTTCTCTCATTAGGGCCAACAGGTGAGCCTCAGGGGTGGGGTGAAAATCATCTGGCATGGTTTCTTGATATTTTTAAAAGGCTTAAATCACTTGTTGCTCTTCCAGAGGACTCAAGTTCTGTTCCCAGCACTTCCATGGCAGCTCACAACTGTCTATGACTCCAGCTTCAGGGCGTCTGTTGCCTGATTCTGGCCTCTGCAGGCACCTTGCACACGTCCCTCTCACATACATACACATAATTAAAAATAAAAGTAGGGACTGGAGAGATGACTCGGTGTTTAATGGCACAAGCTGCTCTTCCACAGGACTAGGGTTCAGTTCCCAGCATCCACATAACTTAACTCCAGTTCCTAGACATACAACCACCTCTTCAGACTTCCATGGCACACACATGATGCACAGTCATGCCAGCAAAATATCAATACACATAATAAAAAATTGAATTTAAAAAATCATTTAAAAGGTTTGAAGTTTAATGATTCTGCTTCTGGGGCTGGGAGACACTTGGTGGGTAAAGACATTTGCTACACAAGCAACCCTCGGAACCCAGGGATGCTGGATACTGTGCTGTGTGTCTGCAATCTGCTTTTACATGGAGGTGTGAGCTGGGAAGGGGGGATGACCCAGAGCTCAGAAACCCACTCACCAGAGAGTGGGCGTGCAAGAGGCAGAAATAAGATGGAAGAGCTAGGAGTGGTGGCACACGCTTTTTATTCCAGCACTTGGAGGCAGAGGCAGGTGGATCTCTTTAATTTCAAGACCAGCCTGGTCTATGGAGTGAGATTCAGGACAGCCAGGGCTATGCAGAGAAACCCTGTCTCAAATAAAATAAAATAAACAAACAAAAAGAACAAAAACTATGGGCCAGGCAGTGGTGGAGCACGCCTTTAATCCCAGCACTTGGGAGGCAGAGGCAGGCGGATTTCTGAGTTCCAGGCCAGCCTGGTCTACAGAGTGAGTTCCAGGACAGAAAAACCTGTCTCAAACAAACAAACAAACAAACAAACAAAAAAAAAACCCAAACCTAAATGCAAAACCTTAAGAAGGTGGAGGAGGAGGGAGAGAAAGAGGAGGGGGGAGAGGAGGAAAGAGAGGAGGAGGGAGTAAAAGAGGAGGGAGAGAGAAAGGAGGAGGGGGAAGAGGAAGAAAGAGAGGAGGAGGAGGAGGGAGAGGAGGAGGAGGGAGAGGAGGAGGAGGGAGAGGAGGAGGAGAAAGCCCCACAGCTCAGTGAGTGAAGGTCCCACTCACTCCCAAAGGCTGAGGACCTCATTCAATCCACATGGAGGGAGGATAGAACCAGTTCCAACAAGCTGCCCTTTAACCTCCACACGTGTTCTATGACATGCAGACAAATAAGTAAGTAAATAAATAAATGTGTTTGAGACGGAGTCTCCGTTTGCAGAACAGGCTGGCCTGCAATTCACAGAAACCCACACGCCTTTGATTTTAAGTACTGTGATTAAAGGTGTGCACCACCACACCCAACTAAATAATTGTCTTTCTGAAGAGAGAGCCTGCCTCGAGGCAAGGTGGAAGGAGAGAACACGAAACCAAAGTTGCAGCCACACTCATACACGCATACCATAATGCATATATGAATGCACACACATAATTGAAGAAAATTATGCTGTTAGGCCATGCACATGCATTCACTTAATAAGAATAATATATGTTTTACATTTATATGTATATTTGTGTGCTATCCAGATTTGACCATTTCCAATAGAATAGATAAAATGAATTTTGTGTCATGAATATGTTTTTTCTTGCACCCATACAAAATGACAATAAGATCATCATAGTAAACAAACAATGCATTCAAATGCATTATATCAGGATGGCTTAGGAAGCCTGGTCAGGACTGGGGTGTGGCTTGATGCTAGATCACTTGTCTGACAAATACGACCTCTCTCTCTCTCTCTCTCTCTCTCTCACACACACACACACACACACACACACACCCTACCCAGGTTCACCCCCAGAACAGTACCAAGGTCAGAACTGCTGTATCCCCGTGGCATTTTCTGAGTTTCCAGGCTCTGGGTGATCTGGACTGTCAGGTTTGAGAAGGGGGCTCCGTTCCCGCCCCCATGACCTTTTTCTATCAATCCAGAACAGACCTGAGACCACGTCAGAGCCAGACCACTGTCTCCTGCCAAACACCCCCACCCCAACTGGGATGCCTGGCTCTGGCATGATATCCCCTGGCCAGGAAGCTGGCTCTGGCATAGGGTCCCTCTCTTGCTCACCATCATGATCTGGGTACCAGGGCGCAGGGCCATCTCATCTGCTGCAGAGCCGGGGGTGACACGGTGAATGAAGATCCCAGTGAGGTTCCCACCGATGACACCAATCTGTTCCAGCAACGCGTCCCCTTGGAACGCCAGCACCGTGACCTGGCTTAGGATCTTGCGGGCTGGCCTCCTCCTCACGGGGACACTGCTATGGGCGGGCAGACACAACCTGAGCACAGAGGTCGGAGGAACCCTAGATTCTGGGATTCTTCTCTGCTCTGGCCCACCCTCTTGGAAATGCTGTGACTCCTGGCCGTGAGAGGCTACAGTCACACTCTGCTCTGTCACTTCCAGGCTCTGGTTCTCCAGCCAGTGGGTGTCCCCAGTGTGCTGCTCACCTTTCTGAGACATTCAGGCTCCGGGAAGACCCCTGCAGGCTGTCTTCTGTCTGAGAGAGGTCTGGAAGGAAATGAGACTCATTGCAGCCTGAGCCTGACTCTGAGCTCACCAAGGGATGGCCCTTGCCTCTTTCCCCTGCTGCGGCCTCAGACCTCCTCCTCTGGCCTCAGGTACCCTAGGCCCGGCTCAGCCCCTCCCTGAGGTCCCTTCTTTGTGCTGTTAGCTGGTTTCATCTTTCCGCGGTGGGAGCTGCCTGCATCATTGTGCCCCACCTGAACTAGTTGTCAATAGCTTAAGGATGAGATTTAGATTTCTGACTTCAATTAAGGGTCAAACCTAAGGGTTGGAGAGATGGCTTAGTTCTTCTTGTAGAGGACTGAATTCAATTGTCAGCACCTACACAGTGGCTCACAACTGTCTGTAACTCGCAGCCCAGTGGGTTGACACCCTTTTCTGACCTCTGTAGGTACCAGGCATGCACGTGGTACACAGACAGACACACAGGCAGACAAAACACCCGTACACATAGAATAAATCTAAAAAAGGGGAGTCTCAAATCTGCTCCTTGGCACTGACCAGCAACCCAGTGGCTGTGCTAGGCCTGTGAGTCCTCACATTAGATGCTCCCTGGGGCTCCAGCATGTTAAAAATTAATTAATTTGAAATGGTTTCACTATGTAGCCCTTGAATTCTCCATCCTTCTAAGGTCTGGGATTACAGGTGTGTGTGTCCACATCCAGAGCTGTCTGTCTGTCGCTGTCTCTGTGTCTCTGACTGTGTCTCTGTCTCTTTCTGTCTCTCTGTCTGTCTCTGCCTGTCTCTGTCTCTCTCTGTGTGCCTGCACACACATGCATGCGTACAGCGTGTGTGTGTGTGTGTGTGTGTGTGTGTGTAACCCAGACAACTGCATCAGTTATCTTCTCTATAACTTTCTGTCTTGTTCTGTAAGGGCAGCCTCTCTCACTGAAGCCAGAGCTCTTCATTTTAGCTAACCTAGCTGGTCAGAGAACCCCAGATAACTACCTATCTCAATTCCCCCACGCTGGGCTTGTAGATGCCTGCTGCTGTACCTGGCCTTTATGTGGATTCTAGTGATCAGGCCTTCATTTGTACACAGCAAGCACTTTTCAAATGAGGCATTTCCCAGCCTCAGATATAGCATTTAAATTTGTATACTGTGACCCAGGACCCAGGGCATCCTAGTCCTGTCTTAAGACCCGGTGGAAATCTAACAGGTGCCACCCACAGATGGTCTTAGCCCAGATCACAAGCAAAAAACCACTTGATTATCTTAAAAGACAAATTAAGTTGAGGAGACACTCCAGATGTGTTTGAGTGAGATTCAGTAACAGCCTGTGAACCTAAGGTAGAAGTCGGGCAGTCTGGATTTCTGGTCCCTTGAGCCACTGTGCTGAACGATACAGGGTACTCTCACCCCCTGGTGGCCGTTGAGGTGAGTTCTGGATAGGAGTCAAGGACCTTTCTGAGAGCCAGGTGTGCCCCCAGATGTGCCCCAGGTGTGCCCCAGGTGTGAGGTGGAAACATGAGGTGTGAGATTAGAAATGCCAATCACAAGGGGCCAGTTCAGTCACAGATGTAAGGAAATGAGGAGAGAATTGGGAGGCAGAGCCCAGGAGAAGGGATGCCCCTGTCAGATGCAGCCTATGTCAGATGTCACCCATGCCTGCTGCCCCCTGAGTGTCTGTTCACAGGACAGGTGATGGGGAGGAGAACACGCATGTCTGTGGCTACCTGAACATACATGTGATCCCTGTGTGACCATGAAACAGCCCTCTCAGCCTCTGTGTGAGAGAATTAAAAGGACAACAGCAAATAGCCCAGCTGGACTGTGGTAGCCTTGCCTAGAGGCCAAGACCAGAGGTCAAGTTCACATCTTTGTATGGAGAGAGGTCTGGGCTGTCTCACTCGCCTCCCTGTGGCCTAGGAAGAGAGCACGCTGTGCAGATCCTTGTGTGTGGCAGCGCTCACCTGCTCCGTCAATCATCTCAAACTCCAGGTCTGTGTCTGTGTCGTCCACTGTAGCCCCTTGAAGGCGCATCTCAAGGACTTCTGGGAAGCTGTCACAGAGCACAGGAAGCTAGCTCATACCCAGGCGGCACAGCCCACTCCAGCAGAGGCCCCGAGCTCCCAGCACCTTCCCAAGCTGCAGTGCCCAAAGCCCAGATCGTCCTTGCAAGCTGGGCCCCAAGCCTGTACCATGTTCTACCTTAGAGACTCGGGGTCTTCCAGGAAGTCCTCTGCCACCCGCTTGTACAGGGACTGCTGGCTGGGAGGCATGGGGCTGCTGGAGCGGAAGCTGTCCATCTGCTCCCGGCTGGATGTGGAATTCAGGTCCCACCACAGCCGGGACTGATGGAGGGTGGGCGGGGGTTGGGGACAGCACAGAAAAGAAGAGCAGAGGAGGGCATTAAGTCACACTTGTTGAGTGCCTACTGTATACTGCCTGGGTTGTGTGTTGTTTGGTGTACCACTTTGCATATAAAGCAATGAGACCCTGGGAAAGGGAGTTACTGACTGGTGAGGGCAGAGGGCTCAGGATGGAACCAGTTCTGGGCAGGCACTGAGCTACCCAGGTCCACTCACTGGGAATCCCTACCGCAGATCTATGGATCCGGATCTTTGTTGGTACCCTGAGGACAGGTGCCATCTGGGGGTGGGGTGGGGTGGGGGCGGGGCTGATCACAGGGAAAAGCACAGATCAGTGAGTAAGTATACAGGTATGGCAGACTTCCTGGAGGGAGTGACAGAGGAGCCCAGTGGTGGAGGAGGGTGTGACAGAGTGAGCAACAGATCTGGCACTGTGGGAGGGAGCCAGAGCCAAGATGATCACATCCTAGAGTGTGGGGGAGGACTATACAGGGGAGGTGATTCCATTCAGGTATTTGAGAGGGAGGCTGAGTCCCTAAGGTTCCTTCCCATGCTGGCCACAACCCCAAAGGAAACACGGCTCCTGTCTCTGGGCAGTGAGCCTGGGGAGGAACTAGAAGATGTGATTTCGATTGGCCTCTGGGGCTCTGGTTGGAATGTGGAGTCTCCCTCCTTGTCCCCAGTTTTCCAAGAGCCAGTGAACATGTGCATAGAGTCTGGCTTCTCTGGAGTTGCCTGGACCTTGAGGGGGTGGGGGGAGAACGGGACCGCTGGGGTCATCTAGGAAGGGAACATGAAACCAGCTCAGGAGGTGACAAGGGGACTCCGTGCTGACCTGACCTGCGTCTCACCCCCGTTCCAGCACCGCCACCATACCCTGAGCACCCACAACTTGGCAACTATGAAGAGACCACCTCTCCTCTTTGCCAAAGGACAAAGGCAGACACTGTGGGTCTCATATTC
This sequence comes from Mus musculus, assembly GCF_000001635.26. Taxonomy (NCBI): domain Eukaryota; kingdom Metazoa; phylum Chordata; class Mammalia; order Rodentia; family Muridae; genus Mus; species Mus musculus. The sequence continues at coordinate 119,330,255 of NC_000077.6, read as the reverse complement.
CAGGGACCTTTGAGGTGGGTGGAACAATATCTCCTGGAATCCAGGTGCCACCTTCCCTCACCACCAACTACAGAATGTGACCTCGTTTGAAAGTAGAGGCTTCACGGGTGAAATCAAGCTAAGATGTCACACTGTGTCAGAGTGGGCTGCAAATCCATTGGCGTCTTCCTGTAATGGTTTAGGGTTTTAAATGTCCCTCAGATTACGTGTTGAAGGCTTGTCTGTGGGTGTTGTGCTGTTGGGTAATTGAAACCTTAGGTGGAGGCCTATGGAAGGAAGTTAGTTAGGTCATTGGGGTGTCCCTGAAGGAGATATTAAGTCAGGTTCTGTCTGTCTGTCTGTCTGTCTGTCTGTCTGTCTGTGTCTCCCCATCTGTCTGTTTCTATTGGCTTACAGGTAATTCCCCTAGACTTTCCCAGGGACTTAGCAATGATTTAAGTCATCATCTACTGCCATTACCGTAGCTGCCAGGACTGCTCCAGTTATATTCTCATTCTCTCTCTTTCTCTGTCTCTCTCTGTCTCTGTCTCTCCTCCCTCCCCTCTCTTTCTCTCTCCTCCTTTCTCCCTTCTCCCTCCCTCTCCCTCTCTCCTCCCTCTCCCTCTCTCCCTTCCCCCTCCCCTCCCCCTCTCTCCCCCTCCCCATCTCTCTCTGTCTCTCCCTCCCCCTTTTCTGTCCTCCTCTGTCCCTGCTTCTCTGTCCTCCTGGCTCTGCTCCCGTCTGTCTGCCTCTTTACATCCTTACTCCCTTTCCTTCCCCCTCAGATAGCCCCCCTGCCTTATACCAGATCTGTTGCATGGCATGATTTCTCAGGGGGCGTCTTGGCATGGGCCTACCAGGTACCCATCCCCTGCATTATATTCAGTTTCTCTCTCTCTCTTTCTGTGTGTCTCTCTCTCTTTCTGTGTCTGTCTGTGTCTCTTTTTCTGTGTCTCTGTCTGCCCCATCTCTCTGTATCTCTGTCTGTCTCTATATCTATTTGTCTGTCCATCTCTCTGTCTTTCTCTCTGCTGTCCCAGCTGCTGTACTGGGAGGTTCTGCCTCACCACAGACCTGAAGTGATGGGTCTGAGTATCTGTGTGGGAAACCTCTGAACTGTGAACACAAGCAACCTTTCTCCATTTAAGTTGATAATCTCGGAGAAACTGCCTGCTATGCCCTCTAAGGCAGTGGTTCTCAACCTGTGGGTTGCAATGCCTTTGGTGAACCTCTGTCCACAAATTTACATTACAGTTCACAACAGTAGCAAACTTACAGTTATAAAGTAGCAATGAAAACAGAACTGTCTTAAAGGTCCCAGTGTTAGGAAGGTTGGGAAAGAACAACTGTTAGGAGATCTGGAGAACTCCACATTATGACAGAGGTGGAGATCGGAGCGATGCGACTGCAGGCCAAGGACTGTTGGGGAAGCAAAGCTGGAGAGATAGAAAAGGTCCTCCGCCAAAGTCACAGAGAGTGTGGCCCCTTTGGCACCTTGACTTTGGGTTTCCAGCTCCCAGGATTTCCTGTTTGAAATGCTCAATGGTATCAATTCTTCTCTATAGGAATAAGGCTCCCAGAGACATTTTAGCCCCGATGATGTGTTGGGCTGAATACAGCAGAGGGCAGGGGCCTAGGTCAGGGTCAGAGTCAGGGGTCAGGGGTCATGATCAAGGGCACACACCTCTGTGGAGCTGAGGAGGCTGCAGTCACTGTCATCTGGTGGGCACACAGCATGCATCCGCACAAGCCTCTGCTTCCCCCGGAGGCAGAGTTCCCTGGCTCCGGCTTCCTGCTTGGGCTTCCAAAGAGACCAAATGTCTCCTTAGCTCAGGAGCTTTCCCCTGAGTACCCCCCACCCCGCCCTGCTTGGACACGTTCTCGTCTTAACTTCTGAATGAAATGCTGGTGCCTCCCATACTCTCAGTAGTTACCCGCCAAGGAGAAGAGATCTGGCTTGAGAATAGTGCCTTTCAGTCTTTCTAGAGACTATACATTGTGTGCTAGGTTTAAAGGTAATAAACTGTGTAATGTATGCATATGTACACATATGTGCATGTGTTCACACGCTATAAAGAAATTTTGGGTGGGTGAAGAAGCGATTAGAGATGGAAAGAAGATGACATTGAACATATCCCAAACCCAAAATGAGCTAGGACAGCTGGGGAGACGGCTCAGGGGTTAGGAACAGGCCTGCTCTTGCAGAGACCCGCGTTCTTGTCCCAGGACCCACGTAGCAGCTCACAACCATCTGTAACTCCAGGTCCAGGGGCTCTGATGCCCTCTTCTGGAGTCCGTACATGTGGTCCATATGCTCAGGCACACACATAAAATAAAAATAAATTACGTATATGCCATTAGCATCTTGATGTCTGTCCTTCCAGCCCTTTTTACTGTGTATGGACACATATACACGTGTGCATAAAACATGTATATGTTCACACATATATGCATATGTAGACACGCATATTACCAAATAGCAGGTATAGATTATAATTACTTTATGTGTGTGCATGTGTGCACATATACACATGCCAAGCGTGCCTTTGGAAGTCAGAGGACAACTTGCAGGAATCGGTTCTCTCCCTGAACCCTGTGGATCATAGGGCTGAGCTAAGGTCGTCAGGCTTGGTAGCAAGTACTGTTACTTAAGCCATTGTGCTGGTGTATGCATGTATGTATGTATGCATGTATGTATGCATGTATTATGCATGCATGTGTGCATAGGTATACATCATAAGCTGGGCCTGGTGGCCCAGGTTTGTACATTCAGCCATTCAGGAGACTGAGGAGGCAGGGCTACAAGTTCAAGGCTAGACTGAGCCACTTAATGAGTCCATTCCAAAAATAAATGTTTTTTAAAAGGTTGGAGGAGGCCTGGGGATTTATAAGGTTTAGTAGCAGATTCCTTGCATAACATGACTTCGGCATGAGACCACGCATGCACATGCACACACTTGCACACGTGCTTGCATCCACACATGAGCAAAGGGGTGGGACAAGGAAGAGACTCTGACTGTACCTCTCTCCTGGACCATGGCTACTTAAGCAGCCTTGCCCGCCCAGGGAACCTGACCCATGCTGCCCAAGGGACCAAGGAGGCTTTGTGACACAGCTCTCAAGCACCCAGGTCCTTCACCACAGTGTCTGTGTCACTCAGCTCCTGGAATTTTGACTTTGGGGAAATTATCTACACAGTGGACATATCATATTGATGCTGCTTCTGTCACAACGCACCCAGATGTCCTGGTTCCAGAACCTTCCCCAAGCTTCCCTTTCTATAACACAGTAATGTCAACATGAAGAGAAGCAGAAGCAAGCTGGTCCTGCCCTGTGCTCCCAGCGTTTCAGTTGACAAGAGGCAGACAGCTCTGCAGAGGACCGTGTGGGTTCTGTCTTCATCTCTCCAGCTCAGTTACCATTTCCTGTGCATCCCTGTCCCATCACCCATGCGGCCCACTCTCCAGCCTCCCATTCTTGGGGTGGGGTACTCACTCCTCCTGGGGCCTCCGCCTGCAGCCTGCGCAGCTGAGTACGCAGCTCACAGACCTGCTCCGTCAGCTCGAACACTCTCCTGCGAAGGGCATCCTTCTCCACCAGGCGCTGAGAAATCTCCATCTGGGCCCTGTCCCTTGCTGTGTATGCCTGTAGCCAAGACAGGAGGAGTAATTGGGGGGGGGGTTAGGGGTAGAACATCAGAGCCAGTCACCTGAGCTGCAAAAGGTACCCCCATGCTGTGGGCACTTACCCTGAACCCATCCAGTGTACACTAACCAGGACTCACACTGAATATGCAAACCTACTATGCTTTAATAAAATCCACATCTGGGATGGATAGTCTATGTCTCATGTCAGGAACAATGGTAGGGAGGCTAACAGAGATCCTGTGCCAGTGCGCAGCAGGGGAGTGAGAAACCTCTCATAGACCAAGGAAAGAAACCTTGAAGTTTGAATCCTATCCCCTGAACCAGCAGCTCAGAGCCTCATCCACACACCAGCAGGGGGCAGTATAGAGGGTGGAGTCATGCTGCCCTGTGCCAGCAAGGACAGACACCTGAATCCTCCCCTTGGGGTCTGTTCCTAACGCTTAGGATACCTGGTCACGTTCCTTCTGCAGCTCAGCCACCTGGCCCTGAAGCATGGTCATCTTTTCTTTGTATAGTTCACAGTCCACCTGTGTCTTCCGGAACTGGAGTAGGGTCTGTTCCTTCTCCTCCCAGTACTGTAAAACAGAAACAGACCCACGATGCTCATTGGCTCTGAGAGCTTAGGTGGGAAGGGGCGAGTGGGGATGGGGAGAGGGAGGCAGGCGGCTTGCGGGGCAAGTGAAGAACCGGTTTAGAGAGGGTCTACAGAGCCAGAGAGCTAATCACACTGACTGTAATTAGCAACTGTGCACACATGTGTGCAGAATCACATGCTGTTTAATGGCTCAAAATACACAAGCAATTTCCCCATGGCTCATTCTCTCCTACTGTTCCCTTCTTTTCTCTCTGTCTTCCCTTGTCTAAATCCTGGGCTCTAGTGGTCCCTAAGCCTTTGACATACTCCTGGGGTTCTCATTGCTTGCCTGACTATGAGGTCTGGGCTATAGGTTAACATAGCCAAGTAAGTCAGACTATGTTGATGATTGAGTGAATCTGTCTATCTGTCTGTCTCACAAACGAGCCTGCCCAAGATGGATGGCCGTGACTCCAAGGAAGGGCACTGCAGTCTTACCTGCTTCTGCTGCCTCTCCGCGGCCACTGCTCTCTCCCGCAGTGAGTGGATGCGGTCCACCAGCTCTTGCTTGCTCTCCCTGGCCTCATCCAGACTCTGTTCCAGAATGTCCTTCTCCACCTGGGGAAGAAGGAATGTGAATGACACACAGTTCAGCCCAAGCTGCAGTGAGCTACACTCCATCCCCAAGGAAGATACATTGAAGGAATTCCTTAATCAAAGAGATTATGTGTACGTTTGTCTACCTAAGTGTGTGTGCCATGTGGGTGCAATGCCTGTAGAGGCCAGAAGGGGGCACCAGAACACCTAGAACTGGAGTTACACATGGCTGTAAACTGCTCTGTGGGTCCAGGGAAGTAAACCTTGGGTCAACTGCAAGAGCAGCAAGTGCTCTCAATCTCTGAGCCATCTCTCCAGCACACCCCCCCAATTAATTTTTTTAATTAAAAGGAATCAAGGGGAGCTGGGTGGTGGTGGCAGAGGCAGGTGAATCTCTGAGTTCAAGGTCAGCCTGGTCTACCAAGCTAGTTCTAGGACAGCCAGGGCTACACAGAGAAACCCTATCTTGAACCACCACCACCCTCTCCCCTACCCCCCCCCCAAAAAAAAAGAAAAGAAAGAAAAAGGAATTAGAGGAGGAAGTAAAGTATTCTCAGAATTCCAGGGCTTCAATGTCTCCAGCGACTAGGCTCTAGGAAGCCTACTTTCCCCGAGTCATGGTGAACAGGATGCAGAAAGTCTTATGGGCAGAACATATTCATATTTTCACATCCCTATAGTTTCTTCAGCCTTTTATTTTATTTTATTTTATTTTAGCCAAGGTATCACCTGCCTCAGGCTTCCATGTTAGGGCTGCAGACACGGACCACCCCACCCAGCAGAACCCATTGTTACAATTGTTCAATACATTGTTTCTATTGCCGCTCCACATGGTCTCAGCAAATTAGCCCATAGAGCAAGCTAATATAGGGAGATTTTTAATGCTGTCACCATCTGGGTGAGTGGGAAGAGGGAGGCAGGAAGGACTGAGAGGGGATTGCATAACCTGACCTGGTGGTGCAGGTCATGCCAGGATACTGAGGCAGGGAGATCATGAGTTCAAGGCCTGCCTAAGATAAGACAAGGGGTTGACATGGGCTTTACTTTAGCAAAGCCACCTGTGAGAGAGTTTCCCAGCCCATAGGAATCCGCTGACACCAAAGACAAGGCCTTTCCAGATCAGCAGGAGACATCTGGCCTCTTGAGGGACCAAGACCTACCAGGCTGAAGGTCATGGAGCGGAGTTTCTCATTCTCCTCCTTAAGCCGATTTAGTTCTTCTCCCTGAGGCTCCAGGTTGCTGGCCATCTTCAGGGACCTCTCTCGAGATTCTCTTTCACATGACGATACAAGGCTTGCTCGCTGGAGTTCCTGCTTCACCAGGTAGAGCTGTGTGGGAGGAAGCGGGAAGGGGATCATGGGAAAGATTCTCCATTAAGCATTGACCAGATGCAGCTTGCCCATTCTTGCTGCTGCTGCTGCTGGCACCTGGAGAGCCTCAGCCCCGCGCTTCAAAGGCATGGGTTCACCTCCTGAGCAATCCGAGACCCCCCGTGAGAAGAAGGGGCATTTAATAGTGTTTATTTTATTTTAAATGACATATATGAGTGTATATTCATCTGTGTGTGGACGTGTGCATGTGACTGAGATAGCCTGCAGAGGCCAGAGGCATTAGATTCCCCAAGAGCTGGAGTTATAAGTTGCCCAATACAGGTTTGGAGACCTGAACTTGGTCTTCTGGAAAAACAGTGTGCAGTCTTAGCCACTATGACAGTTTGAATCTAAGTGTCCTCATTGGCTCTGGTGTTGGAACTCTTGGTGCCAGTTGGTGGTGGTGTTTGGGGAGGCTCAGAGGAGCTGGGCTTCCTGGTAGAGGTGTGTCAATAGGGGCAGGCTTTGGGGGTACAGAGCCTTGCTTGCTCCACTCTTGGTCTCTCTTTGCTTTGTGTTTGTAGTGGAGGCTATGATCTGTCAGCTTCCTGCCCTGGCCTCTGCCCCTCTGCTGCCCTCTCTCCCTGCTGTGATACACTGTTACCCTTCTGGAGCCACAGCCCAGGCAAACCCCTCCTTCTCTGTTTCTCTTGGCCATGATGGATCATCACTGCAACAGAAAAGCAACTGTTGCAGCCACTGAGCCAGCTCTTCAGAGAAAGAGCCTTAGCTTTACTACAGATGAGGCACAGGGCTTAAACTAGTGCCTTGGGTCCCTGGGAGCAGACCAAGGGGGTCCGGGACCAGCTCCCATCTCTACAGTCAGATTGATGGCCACCAGGGACCTTGGTTTCACTGCCCTCATCCCTCTGATGGAGACAATGTGGACTCATAAAGATAAATAGCACCACTATCAAACCAGCCAAGTCAAGTCAGGGTGGGCTAGGGATGCTGAGAGCCACGGGACCAGGAGTCTGTGTATCCAGGGTCCTGAACCCCCAAACTCTCCAGCCAGATCATGCTGGCCTCTTTTCTTCTTTTGGTCAGAGGCCTGAGAAAAACTGGATCGCCGAGACCTCCCCCTATGTTTGTCTGGCATTCCTGGAAGGAAGCACCCATAAGGCAAACCCAGGAGTCTTCAGGTTGTGGAAGAGGCTGGCTGCCCAGCTCCCTCAGGGCCCGTACCTCTTCCTGAAGGCTGTGGCAGCGTGTGGCAGCCAGCTCCTTCTCTCTGAGTGCGTTGCTGTAGTGCAGTGACAGGTTCAGCATCTCGTCCTTCAGTTTCAGGACCTCGTGGAAGTGGGTGCTGACCTCACGTTTCATGCGGCTGTGGTCGACCTCCAGCTGGCGCAGACCTTCTGCGTGAGCCTCAGCCAAGCCCAGGCGCTCCTTCAGCTGCTGGCATCTCCGGAGCAGAACCTCCTTCTGTGCCTTCTCCTGGGCCAGCTCCTCCTGCAGGCTGCTGATGGCCCCAGCCAGACACTCGGTCAGCTTGGATGTCTCCATGAGACCTGCACAGATGGGTGATGGTTCTTTCTGTCACCTTGAGAGACCCTGTCACTCTCCTCCAGCCCCAAACCCTTATGAGCTAGCTGACTGTATTCAAGGTTAGCAATTTCCGTGGAACTCCAAGGAAAACACAGCAGAGACATAAGTCTCCTGACAGAACTCACATGAATATGTCTTTCGCACCGACCCAGAACGGATGGCTTATTAGCAGCTGCTTTGAGTTCCCCGAGAGTTCTGCTCTTTTAACACCCAAATCTTTCAACAGCTCCCTGGGAAGAGCCAGAGTCTGTCAGCTCCTGAACACAACTGTACTTCCCACCATACAGGCTAAGCCTTTACTGCATGACTGTGCTTTCCTGCACAACTCTTAGCTTCTCTGCCCCTGACCCTGGGAAGAGGGACACTAGATTCCCCCTTAAGCAGCCCTTCACTTTTGGAGTGCATGGTGGCCCCCCATAGCACACGCTCTTGAAGATTGTCTTTGAAGCACCCAAGTCTAGGGTCTTCTCCTTCCCTCCCCTTTCCCAGTGCAGTGAGTTGGGATGGTGCCCGGCCCAGGGCCAGAGACCATGGCTGGGAGGGAAGTCCTGCAGCAGCAGGGCTTTGATCTGGCTCTCACCGCTGAAAGTGCTGAAGTCAATGTCAGACTGCAGCCCAGTGACCAGGGTGTAGACATCAGGGTTGTGGAACTTCAGGCTTTCCAGAAAGGCAATGGCTCCATTCTTCCCTCGGGCCTTTAGCAGATCCAGCAAGTGCCCTAGAGAAAGAAAGGGGGGGGGGGAGAGAGAGAGAGAGAGAGAGAGAGAGAGAGAGAGAGAGAGAGAGAACGCCTGAGTCACCAGAGTGTGTGGACAGCTGGGGTTGGAGTTCTCTGGGATCCCTGGCAGGGAGGCGCAGGCTCTGTACCCTACCTTTATTCACACATCATCAATTTGAGGCAAGATCCATAATTATCTGGATCCCTACTAGGGTCAAGAAAATGTTCTTCTATGAGCTGGGTATAAAGGGACATGTGCAGATGCATAGTCTTACAATCCTGAGTACTCTCTGTCTGTCTGTCTGTTTCCCCCTGTACTGGCTAGTTTTGTGTCAACTTGACACAGCTGGAGTTATCACAGAGAAAGGAGCTTCAGTTGAGGAAATGCCTCCATGAGATCCAACTGTAAGGCATTTTCTCAAATAGTGATCAAGGGGGAAAGGCCCCTTGTGGGTGGGACCATCTCTGGGCTGGTAGTCTTGGGTTTTATAAGAGAGCAGGCTGAGCAAGCCAGGTGAAGGAAGCCAGTAAAGAACATCCCTCCGTGGCCTCTGCATCAGCTCCTGCTTTCTGACCTGCTTGAGTTCCAGTCCTGCATCCTTTGGTGATCAACAGCAGTATGGAAATGTAAGCCGAATAAACCCTTTCCTCCCCAACTTGCTTCTTGGTCATGATGTTTGTGCAGGAATAGAAACCCTGACTAAGACAAACTGGTACCAGCAGAGTGGGGTATTCCTGTGACAATTTGACCATGTTTTGGGGAGGACTGTGGAAGGACTTTGGAACTTTGGGCTTGAAGATCCATCCGTTGTTAAGAGCTCTGTCGGATGTCGTGTAGGAGCTTGGAAGATAATGTTGAGAACACTGCAGAAGATGGAGCTCTGGTTTGTGAAATTTCAGAGGGAAAATTAAAGACTCTTTTCAGGGCCATTGCTGTTTTGATTGTGAAGATTCTGTAGTTCTGGTTAGCTGGGGCTGAAGAATCAGCTGTGATTAACAAGATACCAGAACTACCAAAGCAAAAACTGCATTACTGGGACTACTGATGCTGGTTAGCTGGAGCTAAGAAATTAGCGGTGATTAAGAAGAGACCAGCATCATTGAGGTGACATCTTCTGGGAAGTGTTTTCTGAAAGCACAAAGAGGCTGTGTTCCAGAGATGGCCAAGGTTGTACTCTTGCTGCAGCAGGACTTGGTAATATGTAAGGGTCACCCAGGTGGTACTGGTTTTGAAGGCATGAAGGGGTCACACAAAGCAGCTGAGGCTTGGCACTGTGAGAGGCTATGGAAGGCCATTGGTGAAGGTGCAGCCTCAGTTGAAATTGAAGGCCCAGGACTGAAGGGGTCATGCAGTGTTTTGGAGATGCCAGTACCATGAGATGACCACCAAGAGCAGCAGCAGCAGTGGAGTACAGGCATCTGGAGCCTAGAGGATGACGCGTGTGCTACAAAGGGCCTGGCTGGAGAAGTGACCCAAGCCCTTGGAGGAGCCCAGAAGATCGTGAGTTGGATCCCAGACATTGGACGGTTGGAGATTGACTTTTGCTTTTGATTGTGACTGTGCCCTGATATTTTCCCTCTTGAAGGAAGAAACTGTTTTAGTGGAGCCCACAGTTAAAGAGACTTTTAATTGTAAAAAGACTTTGAATTTTAAGAGATTGAAATTTTAAGAATATGTAAAGACTGTGGGACTTTTAAAGTTATTTAGATCTTGGGGATGAATAAGATTGTAAGGGTTGAGGCTTACTAGTGATGTTTTTGTGTGTCAAGTTGACAAGGGGTCAATTGTACTGGCTAGTTTTGTGTCAACTTGACACAGCTGGAGTTATCACAGAGAAAGGAGCTTCAGTTGAGGAAATGCCTCCATGAGATCCAACTGTAAGGCATTTTCTCAAATAGTGATCAAGGGGGAAAGGCCCCTTGTGGGTGGGACCATCTCTGGGCTGGTAGTCTTGGGTTTTATAAGAGAGCAGGCTGAGCAAGCCAGGTGAAGGAAGCCAGTAAAGAACATCCCTCCGTGGCCTCTGCATCAGCTCCTGCTTTCTGACCTGCTTGAGTTCCAGTCCTGCATCCTTTGGTGATCAACAGCAGTATGGAAATGTAAGCCGAATAAACCCTTTCCTCCCCAACTTGCTTCTTGGTCATGATGTTTGTGCAGGAATAGAAACCCTGACTAAGACACCCCCCTCTCCATCCTCTGTCTCTCTCCCTCTCTCTCTGTCTCTCTCTCTCTGTCTTCCTCTGTCTCTATCTCTCTGCCTCTGTCTGTCTCTGTCTCTCTCATGTGTGTGTCTGTATGTATGTTAATGTGTGTATGTGTATATGTATGTGTGTGTTTGTATGTATGTTTGTGTGTATGTATGTTTGTATGTGTATGTATGTTTGTATGTGTGTATGTGTGTGTATGTGCATGTGTATGTGGGCACATGCACTGTGCACATGTGTGTGTGTGTGTGTGTGTGTGTGTGTGTGTAGAGAACACCAATCTTTTACAAATCAATCTTTTCACTGCATATACACTGTGACATCTATACTTGCCATCTGTCACCCAGCCTCTATGGCCTGCATTTGCAGTGAGCATTTTGTCAACAGCACTTCAGCCACTAACCTTCAGTGACTTCACAGTCACTTCCGAGTGAGAAGATACTGCCTGCCAGAGCAGAAGAACAAACTGCAAAGACATCCCTAAGATATGCTCCCCCCAAGCCTACCAGTGCTGGTTAGTTTTTGTTAACCCAATACATTAGAGTCATGGGGAAGAGGGAATGCCACTTAAGGAACTGTCCCCATCATGCTGGCCTGTGTGCAAGCCTGTGGGACATCACCTTGATTAATGACGGATGTGGAAGGGCCCAGACCACTGTGAAGGAAGCCACCTCTGGCAGGTGCTCCTGAGGTGTATAAGAAAGAAAACGGAGCAAGACACGGGTAGCAAGCCAGCGGGGTGCATCATCCACAGCCTCTGCCTTGGCCTCCCTCAGTGATGGACCGTGGTTCAGATGTGTAAGACAAATAAACCCCTTTCTCCCCGAGTTGCTCTTGGTCATGGTGTTTATCACAGCAAAAGACATCAAACTAAGACAGCACCTGTGTGAGTTTTTCCTTTTGGACAAACGATCTTTGTAGATGTAATTAGGTGAAAGATCTCAAGGTCAGACTGTCCTGGGGCTGGGGGTGAGGCTCAGTTGGTAGCATGCTTGCTCACCATGCCTAGAGCCCTGGGTTCAATCCCCAGGACTACATAGACAAAGAGGGCTAGCGCACACCTGTCGCCCTGTTACCTGGGAAGCAGAGACAGGCAAACTGATACTCACATTCATCCTCAGTAAGTATACGTAAGACAACATTTCAATCAAAAAATTAAATTTTAAAAATTAAAAGAAAAAGAAGGTAAAGGGGGCCATATTCTAACTCCAAGTGTGCTTACAAGAAGAGGAAAACACAGGAAACATTCGTGTGAGCATGGAGGCAGAGTTGGAGTGACAGGTCCACATGCCCGACATTTCCAGGAGCCACTACAGCTGAAAGGCAAGAAGAATCTGCACAGAGTCTGCAGTGGGATCACAGCCCCGTCCGTTCATACCACATACAAGACTTGGAGCTGCAGAACTGAGGGCACTAATCCCTGTGGGGTTTCTTTCCCTTGGAGCTTGGAAGTCAGGGCCTCGTGCCTGTTGAAAGTGCTCTACCACTGAGCTGCACCCCGGGCCTCCCACACTTGCTTTAAACAGCATTGATACAGCTATTTGCTGGGACTTTGTTAGGGGACTAACTCAGTATCCTGGAGGTGGGAAACAGTTCCCTTGATGCTTTTGTTGCTGAGGTCGTTTTGAGACAGGGCCTTAAACACCCCAGGCTGCCTAGAACTTCTTGATACAGAGCTGAAGACATCCTTAAACTTCTAATCTTCCTGCTTCCACCTCCCAAGTTCTGTGTTACAGTGTACCCGACAATGCTTGGGTTACATGTGTACCCCATAATGCCTGGGTTACAGGTGTACCCCACAATGCCTGGGTTACAGGTGTACCCCACAATGCCTGGGTCAAGGGGTACACCTCACAATGCCTGGGTTACAGGTGTACCCCACAATGCCTGGGTTAAGGGGTGTACCTCACAATGCCTGGGTTACAGATGTACCCCACAATACCTGGGTTAAGGGGTGTACCTCACAATGCCTGGGTTGTGGGTGCATACCTCCTGGTTTGCGTGGCACTGAGGATCTAGCTAACCGCTTTGTATATGCTGGCAAGGTTTCTACCAATTGAGCTACATTTCCTACCCCGCTCTGATAGAATCTCACACTGCAGTCTAGATTGACCTTGAACTTGTAGCCATCCTCCTGTCTCAGTCACTTGGATTGCTGAGATAACAGGCATAGCCACCCTTGATGTTGAAGCTTCTCCCCACCCCCCACTGCTGTAGCACAAGCCTTGTTGAGTTGCTGGACAAGAAGAGCCCAGCTGCAACCCCAGTGACTCAAGGAGGGGCAAACGCCTATGGACTCACCAACTCTCATGGCACTGTTGGTGAAACGGGAGCTATGCAGGATCTCCTCCTCGTCCAGCTGGCCCAGCACCTTGGCCTGGCGCAGGTAGGGGGTGAGCCGGCTAGGGCAGATGCTCTGCACAATCCTGCATCGGTGACTCTCCAGCATATCCCAGAGCATCTCCTCGTCCAGAGCAGTCAGTGTGGAATCCATGCGGCACAGTTCTGCCATACCTGAACTCTGAGACGCTGGGATAGGGGTTCGATGAAAGACTGCGCTTGGACTTCCAAGGCCAGGGAGTTTTCTGCTCCAGCCCTCTTGGCTCCACACTGCTGGTAGAGAAACAGCATCCAACTGGGAGAGTCAGAGGAACACCCTGTAACAACACTAGGCTCCCTTCCCACTCCCTGTTCCCATCCCCATCCCCACCCCTCACCTCTGGCAGGCAGGCAGCTTCAGCTGGTGTCAGTAAACCACATTAGTCATTTGTTGCTCATGGCCCAGGACTTCATTAACCCAAGATGACAATAAAAACCGGTCAGGATCTGGAAGCACAAGCTCAGTGCTATAGTATTTACCCAGCTCTGCTGAGGTGCTGGGTGTAGGTTCCATCCTCAGCAACACACACAGACACACACACACACAGACACACAGACACACACACACACACATAGACACACAGACACACACACACACATAGACACACAGACACACACACACACATAGACACACAGACACACAGACACACACACAGACACACACACACATACACACACACAGACACACAGACACACACACAGACACACACACACATACACACACACAGACACACACACAGACACACACACAGACACACAGACACATACACACATAGACACACACACACAGACACACACACACAGACACACACACAGACACACACACACACACAGACACACACACACACACAGACACACACACAGACACATACACACATAGACACACACACACAGACACACACACACAGACACACACACAGACACACACACACACACAGACACACACACACACACACAGACACACACACAGACACACACACACACAGACACACACACACACAGATACATACACACACACACAGACACACACACACACAGACACACACACAGACACACAGACACACACACACACAGACACACACACACACAGACACACACACAGACACAGACACACATACACACATAGACACACACACACACACACACAGACACACACACAGACATACACACACAGAGACACAGCACACACACACACACACACAGACACACACACACACACAGACACACACACACACAGACACACACACACATAGACACACACACACAGACACACACACACACACAGACACAGACACAGACACAGACACACACACAGAGACACACACACAGAGAGACACAGACACACACATACACACACACACACACAGTGGGGAGAAAAGAAAGTAAGGTTAAGAAACTGTCCTGGAGTAAACTTTGGAGTTGGATGCTGTGTCCCGCAGCTGGTGGTGCTGCTGTGCTAAGGGCAGAAAGGGCCATGTGGAGACTGGGCTGGCCAGAGCACCTACCCAGGACTGATTTTGCCAGTCAGGAGTCAGAGGGAGGCACAAGGTGGCTGCATAAAAGGCATGTGCAGCCTGGGCCTTGTTAAACAAACAAAACCTACCAGCTTTCAGACCAATGAGGGGGCTGGGAAGGGCTCCCCACAGGGCTCCCCAATCTTTAGTCATTTTATAATGGTTGATACAGAGTCTGCTGTAGCTGTCTTCTGCCTCTATGGAAGATCAAGTCACAAGCACCATCCACTTAAAGCCAGCAATGTCCCCGCGGACAGACACTGGCCGCCAGTGATGTCCCGCGGACGGACGCTGGCCACTCTAAGTTTCTGCATCTCACACACAGCCCTGCCGACATCCTGGGGCATCTCTAAGCACAGGTGGGAGCAGTCTCAGGTCTACAGAGCGCCATGGTTTGATTCTTTTCACTTGGCCCCATGGGATGGCCTCCTATGAAGAGGTCTGTGCTCTGAAGATGCCCCTAAGCCCCAGCAAGCCAACCTTGGTGGTTTATAACAAAGAGAAAGTGACAGCTGGGGTGTCCTGTCTCTGTGAACAACACCCAGTTCAACTGGGACAGTTCATCTCAGCCATCAGCTTGGCTGTGTTTAGAATCATCTAAAAGCAAAAGAAATCTCCATGCCTGTCTGTAGGCTGCCATCCCAGGCTGAGAGAAGAGGAGGAAGCCAGCTCAATAGCAGCCTGCATCTCTCTGCTTCCTGTCTGTGGAAGCAGTGTGGACAGATCATGTTCCCACTGGCACACACTCCACAAGCACAAGACTGATTCCCCAAACCGTGAGCTCGTGTGACCTGTCGGGACAATGGCTCCAGCAAGTTACTCACCAGAGGTGCCCAGAGCTGCTTCTTCGGGGCCTCCTTGTAGCTGGCTGGAGTCTGGTGTCTCCAATCTGGCCGGTGCAAACCGCCAATGGCTTTTTCTCTACAGGCTGTGGTGGGCAGGGCCAGGCAGGAAGGGCTATGAAGTTACTTCAAACCATGTGACGTGCTCCAAAACTCAAAGTCCAGCGCCAAAGACTATAGCGAGCGGGAAGAGAGACAATAAAAGACCGAGTTCAGAAACTGATGCAGACACCTCTGACTCATGTCTTCTTCGGTTCCTTAGAGAATGCAGGTTCTGGATGGAACCTGAGAGCCCCACCATGCTAGAGAGGGTGAGCAGGTGTCATTGCCATGTTCACAGGCTGGTCAGCAACCGGGTTCCCCTGAACTTCCTCATGCAGAGAGAACTCTGGAGAGCAGGTGGGCCGGCCAGAGCTGTCACAAGGAAGAGGGTCATGTGGGGATGAGCAGGAAGCAGTCACAAGCTCCACCGGCTCACTCCTGGTTTCTCGTTAACAACTGAGCCAGCTTGGGAAGTAAATTGTCCCAGGTCACATCCCCAAAGGACCTGTGAGCGTGGGCTTGTCGGAAGTAGGCTTTCACAGGTGGAGTCAGCGAGTGACTGCTGTTCTTTCAAGGAGAGGAGAGGTACTAACCGGAGGAGAGAGAAGTGAGACTTGTGGTGCCAGGTCAAACTGCCAGGGAGATTACTAGCAACACAGAGACTCAGAAAAGCATGGGGCAGTCACTCCCAGAGTGGCTTCAGACACATCCGGAACTTGGAGGCCAGAAACACCTGTGGTTTGGAGCTACAGCCTGGGCCATACTAGACACACAGGACAAGGAGGTTTGGAAGTGCCCAGGCCCTGGATGCCTGGTCCTCTGTCAGAATGCAGTCATGGACATATCCCAAGGGGCTCTTGTGTACCCAATGTTTGCATGGTGTTTATCTCCACATCCGAACAGGGTCAGGAGCAGCCTGGAATGCTCCGTGAAGAGAGAAAAATAAAGCCAGCCTCGGTGGCGTCTTTAATTCCAACATTTAGGAGGTAGAAACAGTCAGATCTCTGTGAGTTCAAGGCCAGCCTGGTCTACATAGCAAATTCCAGGCCAGTCGCAGTTGACATAGTGAGACCTTGTCTCAAACAAACAAACAACGACAAAAACAGTTAAACACACTAAAAAGGAAGAAAGAGTCAGGTGGGTGTGGTGGCTCCCAGCACTCGGGAGGCAGAAGGCAAGTCTCTGTGAATTTGAGGCTGGCCTGGTCTACAGAGTAAGTTTTAGAGTGGTCGGATCTATAGAGTAAAACTCTGTCTCGAATCCCCACCCAAAAAAGAGAAATGAATAAATGTTCAAAGTCAGCCTCAGCTACAGAGCAAGTTCAAAGCCAGCTGGGGCTACATGAGCCCTAATCTCAAAAACTTAGTTAAAAAATTTTAATATAAACATTTTTGTAGTAGCTGGAGAGATGGCTCAGAGGGTAAGGCACACTGTCTGCTCTTCCAGAGGACCTGGCTTTAATCCCCAGCACCCATAGCAGCTCACAACTCTCTGTAAGTCCAGTTCCAAGGGATCTGATATCTCATGACAATGGACATAAAATAAAATAAAATAAAATAAAATAAATTCTTTCTAAAAATTATAGACAATGATAGCTGAGCAACCAGACCAGCATAGGGCTGGGAACCCCCCCACACACACACACACACACGAAACTAGCTCTGATGTGATTGGCTGGGGGAATCTCCAGTACCCCCATGTTCCATCCAATGTGCGTTGGGTGTGGAAATGACTTTGGGGTGCTTGCATGTCTTTGTAAAGACACCAAAGCCACTAAACTGAACATCAGAATGGGTGAACTATGGGACTTACAAAATAGGGTCAGTATAGCTGCTAGTTAGAGAGAGAGAGAGAGAGAGAGAGAGAGAGAGAGAGGAAGCTGGGTGATGCCATATACCTTTAATCCCAGCAGAGGCAGAGGCAGAGGCAGAGGCAGTCGGGTCTCTGAGTCTGAGGCCAGCCTGGTCTACAGAGTGAGTTCCAGAACACCCAGGACTACACAGAGAAACTGTATTCTTGAAAATCTAGAGAGAGGGAAGCTGGAGAGATGGCTCAGTGGTTAAGAACACTGACTGTTCTTCCAGAGGTCCTGAGTTCAATTCCCAGCAACCACATGGTGGCTCACAACCATCTGTAATGGTTGATGCCCTCTTCTGGTGTGTCTGAAGGCAGCTATAGTGTACTCATATAAATAAAATAAGTAAATCAGAAAGAAAGAAAGAAAGAAAGAAAGAAAGAAAGAAAGGAAGAAAGAAAGAAAATTCAGAGAGTGCGAGGGGGAGGGGTGGGAGAGAGGGGGGAGGGAGAGGGAGAGGGAGGGGGAGGGGGAGGGGGGGGAGAGGGAGAGGGAGATTTCACAGCTACTGGTGAACCTGTGCTCATCACCGGCTAGTCTCTGGTCCCCCACAGGGTCCAGGAAGAGGGTGGGGCTTGAGGAGGCCTGTGATCTGAAGCTAGGGAATACTGTTTTCAGTGTGTGGGACACTGGCAACTTTCCTCCCCCACACTTTTCCCCACTTCTGCTCCCCTCTGCTCTCACTCCCTCATGCCCCCCGTCTCTCCCCATCATTGAAGCGGTAAATTATTTTAAATCATTTAAAGCTGGTAAAGGCAGAACTGCCTATGGGTTGTCCTCTGACCTCCACACCAGTGTCCTTCTCCTCCAGTAAGTAGACAAATAGATAAAAAAAATGGGGGGAAATTATATTTCGGGGGGAGGGAGCAGCTGTAAAGTCATAAAAAGAGAAACCTCAAGTCTAAGTGGATCAAGGAACTCCACATAAAACCAGAGACCCTGAAACTTATAGAGGAGAAAGTGGGGAAGAGCCTCGAAGATATGGAGACAGGGGGAAGATTCCTGAACAGAACAGCAATGGCTTGTGCTGTAAGATCAAGAATTGACAAATGGGATCTCATTGCAAAGCTTTGTCGGGCAGTGGTGGCGCTAGCCTTTAATTCTAGCACTTGGGAGGTAGAGGCAGGCGGATTTCTGAGTTGAGGCCAGCCTGGTCTACAGAGTGAGTTCCAGGACAGCCAGGGCTACACAGAGAAACCCTGTCACGAAACAAAACAAAACAAAACAACCCCCCCCAAAAATCCAAAACACAAAAAAACAAAAACAAAAATTGCAAAGCTTCTGTAAGGCAAAGGACAATGTCAATAAGACCAAAAGGCAACCAGCAGATTAGGAAAAGATCTTTACCAATCCTAAATCTGATAGAGGGCTAATATCCAATATATATAAAGAATTCAAGAAGTTGGACTCCAGAAAACTAAACAACTCTATTAAAAATGGGGTATAGAGGTAAACAAAGAATCCTCAACTGAGGAATACCGAATGGCTGAGAAGCACCTAAAATTTTTTTCAACACCAAACCCAGACACTATGGCAGGTGACAACAAGAGCCTGCTGACAGGAGCCTGATATAGCTGTCTCCTGAAAGGCTCTGCCAGTGCCTAACAAATACAGACGTGGATGCTCACAATCATCCATTGGATGGAGCACAGGGTCCCCAATGAAGGAGTAAGCGAAAGGACCCAAGGAGCTGAAGGGGTTTGAAGCCCCATAGGAGGAACATCAATATGAACTAACCAGTACCCCCAGAGCTCCGTGGAACTAAACCACCAATCAAAAAAAACACGTGGTAGGACATGTGGCTCTAGCTGTATATGTAGATGGGGACCGCCTAGTCGGTCATCAATGGGAGGAGAGGCCCTAGGTCCTGTGAAGGCTCTATGCCAGGACTGGGAATGGGAGTGGGTGGGTTGGGGAGCAGGGGTAGGGGGTAGGGGGATAGGGGATTTTCGGAGGGGAAACTAGATAAGGGGATAACATTTGAAATGTAAATAAAGATATCTAATATCTAATATAGAGAAAAACCTGGGGAAAAGTGTGGGGAGTGGCCGGTGGCCCTGAAACCAGTCCAGAGCAGAGCACCTCAGTGCCAGGACAGGAGGGTCCCAGGACGGAGAGGCGGAGAGGCGTCGCCACGCCTGCCATCCTCCTGCTCCCCGCCCACCTGAAGAGGAGCGTAGTGGGCGGGGTCTGCCTCCCTCTCCTTCTGCAGTGTCTCCACCAAGAGAGACATTTTCCTTTTAGATGTTCATCTCAGCTCCAAGAGAAGGTGTTCTCGCTAACATGGGCCACCAGTTGAGACAAGGAAGAGTACCAGAGGACAGCAGATGTTGGCTATGGTGGGGAAAGATCTGGAATAGGAGATGGTTACCCAGAACAGCCCTAGTCCGACAAACGTTACTGTCGGGCCAGGATTCCTTCCGTTCCCACGCAGTAGAGAGGTGCAGAGTGTGTTTCCGCAGGTCCCTCCAGAGACAGCCACTTAAACAAACTCAGAGTCTGGCCCCACCTGAACTGCAGAGGCAGACATTGTAGCCATCCCTGAATCGTGACATTACCCTGGCAGGATCAACAGCTCCGTGACTGAATTGCCACCAAATGACCCCAAAGAAGGGCTCATTGGACTTTAATTTATTTGTAGCAAGTCACACTTATGTTATTTACCCATAAATCACTACATCAGGTCTCAGGACGCCAGCAGATGCCAACAGCCATACTCTAGCCTGCAGCCGAAACTCATGTGCTCCAGACGCCTGAGCCTTCAGGAGGTCCTGAGGTCCATGGCTGGAGAAAGGGGTTCTGAGGTCTGTGAGGGTTTCTGGAGCCTTCCAGGACTTGGTCCCAGTGACCACAGTGGCTTTGGGAGCATCAACTAATGTGACAGCCCCCACCCCCTCTTCCCTGGTAGGCACAACCTTTGAGCTGACCTGGCTGCTGGTGAGGTGAACTGGAGAGTCAGGACTTTCCAAACCCTAGTTCTTCCTCTGGAGACCCAAACACAGCTGAGGATGAGGGTGTAAGTGGATTCAGCCCGGCTGCACCTCAAAGGCCACTCTGGGTGGCCCGCTATTGATCAGCACGTGACAATTCATACAGCTGGCGAGCTAGGTAGAGTTTGCCAGGTAGGGGCACGTGGCTGCAACCCAGCACTTAGGAGGTGGAAACTGGAAGAATGGGAGTTCTAGGCCAACCTGGACTGCATATCAAGTTTGAGGCTAATCTGGGTTACATGAGACTCTCACAAAATTGAAAACAAAATACAACAAAAACCCAAATCAGGAGAACATTGCTTGGGACTGGGGTGCAGTTCAGTAGGAGAGCACTCACTGAGTGTGTGTGTGAGCCCTGGGGTACACACACACACACACACACACACACACACACACACACACAGTGGATGAGCTGGGTATCTCACACACACACAGAGAGAATGGATGAGCTGGGTGTGGTCTCACACTCACTCTTACACACATACTCACAAACACACACACTTACACACACACACACAGTGGATGAGCTGGGTATCACACACACATACACACAGAGTGGATGAGCTGGGTGTGGTCTCACACTCACACACACACACTCACTCTCACACACACACACTCACAAACACACACACTCACACATACACACAGTGGATGAGCTGGGTGTGGTCTCACACATACACACACACACTCACACACACACACACACTCACACACACAGAGTGGATGAGCTGGGTGTGGTCCCACACTCACACACACTCACACACACTCACACACACTCTCACACACACTCTCACACAATACTCACACACACTCACACACACACTCACACACACTCTCACACACACACACACTCTCACACACACTCACACACACATACTCACACACATACACACATATACACACACTCACACACACACAGTGGATGAGCTGGGTGTGGTCCCAGCTGGTTGGGAAGCACCCACGACCTTAATCCTGGGCAGCAGAGCAAGACTTGGTCTCAGAAAACAAACAGAAAGTGGGGCTGGTAGGAGGGAACTTATAAGGTTAGAGATAGGGGTGAGTCCAAATGAGAAAGAAAATTTGCCTCAGATCTGGCACCCTCGGGGTAGCCTTAGCTCTCTAGAATCTTCTCACCCTGCCCAACACTAGAGTAGCCTTCCTGCATGCACGGTCCTCCTCTTAGGAGACCTTCCCGTCAGTCAGCCTTCTCAGAACCCAAGGCTCAGCCTCTTGCTTTGTCTGATAGGAAGAAACCTCTCTTCTCTCCCTCTCCCTCTCCCTCTCCCTCTCCCTCTCCCTCTCCTTCTCCCTCTCCCTCTCCCTCTCCCTCTCCCTCTCCCTCTCCCTCTCCCTCTCTCATACACACACATTCTCTCTCTTATACACACACACTCTCATGTACACATATACACACTCTTACATATGAACACACACACTCTCATGTACACATATACACACTCTTACATATGAGCACACACACTCTCTTTTATACACATACACACACATATACACAGTCTCTTACACATGATCATACACTGTTTCTCCTCTCTCTATCTTATACACACACACATATACACACTCACGCACTCTCACCCACACGTATACACACTCTCTTACACATGAGCACACACACACACACACACACACACACAGCCTGGACGGAAGGTTAGAACACGTGGCTGACATATGTAGCAGCTAAGCCGAGGGCCACCCAGCCAAGAGGGGAGGACGGTCCCCTTTGTATTCTTCTGCTAAAATCCAGTCCCTTGGTCCCAGAAATATCAGTGAGAATCCGTCCACTGCCTCCAGACACCTGCTTTCCCCTCCACTCAACCTCAGTAACCCGAAGGTGTGACCATAAATCCCAGCATTCCTTCCACCCGTCAGCCCCTCTGGCTCTGTGGGGGGATGGGTGCAGCAGCTCGAGAATGTTCCTGCGCTTTAATCAAGCACAGCGAGACAAACCGTTCCCTTCATTTCCCAGGCGCCATCTCCTCTCAATGAGGGAGATGGCCGCAGCCCCTCTTTGCCTCAGAACAGCTGGGACCCTGTCCTGACCTGTCCATTGTCCTGACCTGTCCACAGTCCCTCTGGCATGCTGACTGGTTCTGGTGGGACAGACTCTGCATTTGCCTTCCTGTCCTGTAGCAGTGATGGTCGGAGGCTCAGTCTTAGGCTGGGCTGGGCTGTACAGCAAGTGAGGAGCAGGTTTGATGGCACAGTCATCTGGGATCTTCCCACAGGAGCAGGGCCTTATATACAAGGCTTAAGTGCAAAGGGAAGGGCCAGCACATTCCCTCCTCTTGGGTCTGATTGGCTGATGTGAGAGTTGCCACCACCTGTTGGGAGATGCCAGGTATCTGGTCTCCCCACTGAGGGCTGTGATAGAGGGTGTGGTGGCAGCCAGGAGAACCGTCCCTCCTTCCTGAGCTGTCAGCCCAGTTCATTTGCCTCTACTCTTGGAAAGAACCTAGGAGGGTTGAGATGACTTCGGGGCCTTCCTCGTTCCCATAACCAATTACAGGAATTGCATAATGATTCCAGCAGGCCCATTAAAGGTCAGCATGTCATAAGGGGACTTGGGCTGTGCCAAAAGGGACTCTTTCTGGAATCTAATTGCTTTACTGGCTGGGATCCTTACATCTACATCCGTGGTCCTCCTCTTCTGCACAGTGGCTCTTTGACCCCTCCCACTGCCAGCACTCAACACAGCAGGCAGTGACCCAAGCACTCCCTCTGGTGTGCGGGCACCCAAGAGTGCAGTGCCCAGTCTGCAGTGCTTATGGGGTACCTGCTGAGCGCCCACACCTCTCACCTCCTTTAGGCATGCAGGCCTCCTTCCAAGTCTGAGGCTCCGGGCTTACTCCTACACCAGCCTTTGCACCTGCTGTTCCCGCTGCCAGGAACTTCCCTCACCTCCTTCTGACACCACTCCAGGTCCAGCTTCCCATAAAAAAGGCCCTTCCAGGCCTTTCTATTTTAAACTGCAGGCTTCTCGTCTGGGCCCTCCCTCCCCCTTGGCCTGTTTCACTTGTCTGCCCAGATCTATTTTGTGGTCTGTTTTTATTTTTTTCTCCCCCATGGCACATGACAGTTCTCGTCTTTCTTGTTCTCTGTTCAGCCCCACCCCTAGGACAGTTGCATGAATGTGGGGCAATGGAATATGCACAGACGGCCTGGTCTCCAGTCGAGCTGAGGCCATGAACCTTGGTGAAACCCGGTGGTGGTAATTTTCGCCTACATGGAATGGAAGGAGTTCTCTCATGTCTCCTAGACCCCTGGCTCCTGTCGAAGTTACTGCCCCCACAGCCCCCACAGGAGAGGCTCATGGCTTTCAGTCATGTAGACAATGTCCCAAGCTTCTGACCTTCAGGCTAGACTCCTCACAGTTACCTAGCAACAGCAAGATAACAGCCCACTATAAGAGGGGCTGCTTGGCCCCTCCTCGTTTTCTAAGCTCTCTTTCTCCAAGCTTTTACCTCTCTCTAAGCCTTCACCTTTCTTACTCTCTAACTCTCTCTCTCTCTCTCTCTCTCTCTCTCTCTCTCTCTCTCTCCTTTTCCCCTTCTCTCCTCTTGGCCACGGCTGGTCTCTCTCTCTTTATATCTCCTCTCTTTTCCCCTGCCTTTCTACAATAAAGCTCTAAAACCATAGACTGTCTCTGCTCATCAAGACCCAGACTAAGGACTTGGCCTGTGTGGGAACCACCCAGCACCCCTCCTCTTTCCCCCTGCCCCCTCTTCCTATATCTCCAGGGCCTAGTGCTGCCCCGGGGCCCCTATTCTGTTCTCAGCTCCTCCGCCGCATCCAGCGAGAACCTGGTACTGGGGGCTGCCCCTTATCCACCCCCTCAGGTGTGAGGTCAGTGGCTTCACACAACCAGATGCCCACCCGGGGCTGCGTGGAAAGGCTCTCTCCCTCCCCTCTCTCCCCCTACACCCACGGCCCCACACATGAATATTGCCTGAGTGAATGGATAAAACTATGTCAGGCTGATAGATGCTGATCAGGGTGGAAGGATGTTCTTCCTGCCTGGGTGGGAGGACCTTAGGGATTTTCATCTGCTCTTCAGGTCTCAGGCTAGTCTCCCAGGTCTCAGGCTAGTCCCCCTGATGAGGAAAAGCCACAGCCACTTTGCCAGGACCACAGAGTCAAACAGAGCAAGAACCTCACCACCTCCTGGGCAGGTGGAGCCCCCCTGGCTTCAGGCTTCTCACATCTCCACATGCCCCTGCCTCATGTAAGAAGGCTCTCCTCACTAAGGCTCAGAAATAGAAAGCTTTATATAAACCTAGGAAAGGCAAAGAACTGCTGCCGTGCCACATGAAGGAGGAGGGCCCACTCAGTCACTGCCCTTAAAAAACCAGAGGCTGGCTGGAGAGATGGCTCAGAGGTTAATTGCACTGACTGCTCTTCCAGTGGTCCTGAGTTCCATTCCCAGCAAAGACATGGCCATCTAGAATGAGATCTGGTGCCCTCTGCTGGCCTACAGGCATACATGTAGGCCGAAGACTGTATATTTAATCAAGGGCAGGCATGGTGGCATAGACCTGTAGTTCCTGGTACTCAGGGGGCAGAGTGAGGAGGTCATGAATTCCAGACCATCCTAGGCTAGGAGAGTGGCGGTGGTGGTTGGGGGAGCCTTCCTGCATGCACTAGAGAGCGTGCTAAGTGTGGTGGTGTGACACTGGGCACTGACTTCTGTTGTCCTGCAGGGAGTTGACACTGGGAATGTGCAAATGCCAGTAGGTCCTCCCCCTTCATCTGCCTGACTATGCGGAGCTTGGAGGAGCAGCAGACAGCGATTCGCTCTGCCGCTGCTCTGTGGACTTGACTTCCTGCCTTGCCCTGGCACACTCGCTGCATTGGCACCCGGTGGCGGGCAGGGAGTCGGGTGCGCTGCACCCTGCCTGCTTAGGCTTCTGGCTGAGTGCTGAGAAACTGAAGGCAATGGGTTGGGAAAAGTCCTGGGATTCTTGTGCCCATGAGCAGTGGTCTGTGACACGCCAGTCCTCCGTGTAACCCCACCTCCACTCCGCATGGACTCTCCTCCAGCCTGCTGCTTTGCAGGCCCTGGTGTGTCTAATCTTTCCTCTCCCAGGGTGGCCCACTTGGCCAGTTCTTCCATTTCCACTCATGCTACGGGGTGATTCCAAGGCGTACTCCAGCCGTCCTGGCCTCTAGGACATTAGAGAGAAGAGCAATATTGCCCAAAGTTGCCCTCTGGCTGGCCTGGGGTCAGCACCTGTCCCTTTTCCACTCTGATCACCACTACCATAAGCCATACTGTCAAGGTGTTAGCTCCTCTCAGCCTGCTGTGACCACCTTGAGTGGTGTCAGAAGCTGTGTTCCTGTTCCTGGAAGTGACTCCCAGTTGCAATCCTGAGGGACACTGGGTAACTACCAGCAGTGTGCCCTGAGGCTTTCTGCAGCGAGTTAGTTGGAGTTTCTGCTTTGTGTCTGTAGCTCCTGGAGTCTAAAGAGGTTATATATTTTTCTTTATGGTTTCTGTCTTTCAGACTTTTGTTGCACTTTGAGACAGCTCTTTATGGGTGGCTCTGGCTGGCCTGGAGCTCAGTAGAAGCTGAGAATGGTCTTGAACTTGGAATGAAACTCCTGCCTCTGCCCCTTGAGCATCAGGATCACAGGCTGCCCTGTGCTATCATGCTGGGTGTGCTTGGTTGTGTGTGCATGCGAGCTCCCTTGCCCCCCAAAGCCCAGGCTGGTTAGGAACTCATCTTCCACCTGCTTCAGCCTCCTGAGTGCCAGAGACTACAGGCGTGTGCCATTGTGCCGGGCCTGTCTTTTAGGGTAGAGACTTAGTGCCCCCCGTTGTGTGGCAACGTTCTTTGTGTTTCCTAGAACTACCTAGAGCTTTGAGTGCCCGAGCCTCAGTGAGGAGAGCCTTCTTACATGAGGCAGGGACATGTGGAGATGTGAGAAGCCTGAGGCCAGCAGGCTCCACCTGCCCAGGAGGTGGTGAGGCTCTTGCTCAGTTTGACTCTGGTCCTGGCAGAGTGGCTGTGGCCTTTTCCTCCTCAGGGCGACTAGCCTGAGACCTAGAAACTAGCCTGAGACCTAGAAATTAGCCTGAAACCTGGGGGACTAGCCTGAGACCCAAGAGAGCAGATGAACATTCCTGAGGTCCTCCCAGGCAGGCAGGGGACTGAACATCCTTCTATCTGGATCAATATCTTCCATCTGGATCAATATTTACTTCAGCAGGAACCAGGTGCCAGGGAATGCTTGATTTGCTCACCCAGAAAATATCCACGCAACTGTTTTAAGCTTCCCTCACCCCACTTTCCACACCCCATTTCCCCTCACCCCACTTACCACACAGGGAAACTCCATGCCAGCAGCTCCCTCTGCACCCCCCCTACTCCCCCATCTTGTGACCCAGAAATCTTTGTAATCCTGACAGCCCCACCCAGCCTAGCCATCAGCTCTGTAAACTTCCATCTAAAATTGTCACAGAACCAGGAAGCGGCCCCGGCCACCATCCCCTCTCTTCATCGCTTCAGCATCTCCTTCCCATCTCTCTTTGTAGCTGGGTCACTTTTACAAGTCAGGGATCAATGGCCGTCCCCAATCCTGCCCCATCTGGACGGGGTGCTGTGGCCATCGCAGTCTGTGAGACCCTGCAGATGAGGCGGCCCTTCTCATTTCACCCTGTCCGTGCTCACTCTCACTGCCCCTTCCCTTCGAGCTCCTTCCCTGGGTCTGACTATGAACACCCCCCTCTCAAGTCAGGCGACATTTCCCTCCAGCCACCAAGTGAAACCAGCACCTCAGGAACTCAGTCTACCTTGTCTGTTTCGTTTACGTCACAGTAACTATGCATGATTATCTTATTTGTTTATGAGATAATTTTCCTTGGTCTTGCCCTTCCCTGGAATAAACATGCAATGAAGGCAAGTAACCCTTACCTCCAGTCCAGGACTGGAAATGGTTCCAGTACATGGCTGGGCAGGCCAGCTTAGTGTGTACGTGCAGAACCCCGGGCCCGCAGAGGGCAAGGTGAGGTCACAGGATGCTAAGCAGGGCTCCCCAGATCCTGCTAGGTGTGTTTGAGAAAGGAATGGCCGTGGGTGGGAACACTAGCAGAAGGCAATCCTTTGGGGACAACCTTTTGGATTTCCCTGTCCAATGTCGCCATCCTGGCTCCTGGAGCTCAGTTGGTGCAGATGGGCTCCTGAGCAGAACACGCTTTAGCATTATCTTGTCCCCTCAGAACCCACATGAGCTGGCCATGTTCCTGCTCAGCTGGACTAGGCCTGTACTCCTCCTCTTCCCCTGTGAGTAGTGAGAACATTGGAAACTGTTTACTTACATTAAGGAGACAGGGAAGCTGAACAGATATACCCAGGCCTTTTAGATTAAGCAAATACAAGTCCCCAAATACAAGTGGGTAGGCAATATGATACCAATGGGAAAGGGTCCTGAGACCAAATGTAATGGTGTCAAAATGACAAATGTTATCTTTGTCACTGGGGGCTTCTTCCCTTGAGAGGCCAAGGTGTCCAGGGCTAAAGAGCCCAGGTCCTAGTAAGCAGGATAAAGCCACTGGAATATAAACTCAGAGTTGGACCAATTGTTCCCTTGCTGAAAATGTAGACTGAGCCCAGTCTTTCCATCAGTAAAATTGGTAAGGTGAGACATATGTTAGCATCCTCTGCTTCTAATGGTGATAGAGATTTATAAGAATCAAATTATCTGGGTGTTGTGCTATATACATCTTTGATCCCAGTACTCAGGAGGCAGAGGCAGGCAGATCTGAGTTCAAGGCTACCTGGGTCTATAAAGTGAGTTCCAAGACAGCCAGAGTCCTTACACAGAGAAACCCTGTCTCAAAACAAAACAAAACAAAATCTGTCAGCTTAAGCGCTGGAGTTGTAGATTGTCAAACAGGGCTGTCAGTTGCATGATGAGTGCATGTGTGTGGACCAGATGCATACAGGTGGTTTTGGAAGTCAGAAGTGGGCATCAGGTCCCCTGGAACTGGTTAAGTTATATGAAAGCCGTGCTGGGAACTGAATCTGCGTCCGCAAGAGCCGCAAGTGCACTTAACCGCTGAGCCATCCTTCTAGCCCTTACTGTGGTTTGTTTTGATAAAGACGGTGTCTTTACCTAGGCCATTCTGGCCTCAATCTCTGGGCACTCCTGCCTCCACCACCCAAGTGCTGGGGTCACAGGGTATATACACACCACCTTAGTCTTGACTGTTGCTTTTACGTGGATATTTATGCATAAAATACAATGTAACCAAGTCGACCAGATACTTTTAACAAGGCAAGTGACAAAGGCATACTGTTCATAACTGATAGATTACAGCTGCTTACTGATTTACAGAAAACCAAGGTCTTCAAATCACTTGGGTACTCTAAGAAATTACAGCAAGGTGGGAAGACAGCTTGTGTTAAGGGATGACCCCAGTGAGTTTGATCCTGGAATTCACTAAAGGTGGGAGAAAAGAACACACTCTCCACATTTGTCCCCCGACCTCTGCATCTGCATCTGTAGCACGGGTCTGCCCCCTCACACATACCATAGGAACATACACAAATATACGCAGACACAATAGGCAAAGATATGTGAGCAGAGTGGCCCAATAGGAACACAATAAAGCCCTTTTTAGTTGTTACATCTGATGAAGTAACAAACAGTGCAATTAAGCTGCATTTTAAACAGTATCCCCAAACTATAATTAGACTCATTTCAACAGGCAGTATGAAATGGAGACTTTCCATTCTTTTCTTAGGAGGTCATTAAAATCCACGTGTACTTTACAGCAGAGATTGCAAAACCACCCTTAAAGTCAGGCTTGCCAAACTGCATGAGCACCAGGAATAAATCCTTGTGGAGTGAGAAGGCAAGAGAACTTGGAACTCAGTTGTTTAGTCCCAGAAGGGTGGCCAGCTCTGTGTCTTCAATCGTTTACCTGGTCTGGACAAATCCTGATACCAGAGCAAGAGCAGAGCTCTCTAGGGAAGGAGGTGATAACTTGTTTTATTTATTTATTTATTTATTTATTTATTTTTGGGCGGACATACTGCAACCCACAACTTCTCCATGAAAAGATAATCTGGTTATAACGAAACATATCTACACAAAATGAGGTTTCTTATAGTAGCTTTAAAAGATTTGTGTTAGTGTGTGTTTGTGTGAGTGTGGCCCCCACAGAGGCCAGAAGTACTGGATCGCTTGGAGCTGGGGAAGACAGGCTGTTGTGAGTCACACGGTCTAAGCGCTGGAGCATAACAAGGTTCCCTGGAAGAGGAGTAACGGCTCTTAACGATTTAGTCATCTTTCCTCAAAAGCAGAAAAAAGGAAAGAGGCCAAGTGCAAATGAATGTTTGCTAGAACTCGGGGTACGGCTCGATCCACCCTCAGAAACAAACAAAACAGACAGACAGACGTGCCCCAGTAAGGAGCAAAGCCCTTGTGGAGCCTACGTTGAAAATCAGGATTCTTCAGAGTGACTGGGGTCAGCGGCTCTGAAGGATTCTCAGATGTGATGGCAGCTTAGGCGGCCCCTGCTCTCCCCTCGGTCCCCACTGATTTCCCCAGCCACCCCGGGCGAGCAGCTTGATTCTCCCGCCGCTTAGCGCTGCGGTTGCCATGGCAACGCAGTCAGCTGCGAAGGAGCGCGGAGCCCATCGGGCGGTGCCATCTTCCCTTGCCCCGTACCCTCGGGGACACCCTGGCGTCCGTCTTGCTCCTCCCAGAGACCCACATCCCTATCCCGAGCCGGCTGCGGACATCCAAGGAGCCGAGAGTACGGAGAGCCGCAGGCGCTTAGCGACGGCAAGCCCAGCCTCTCGCCGAATCCCGCGGAGCGCGGAATATCGCGAGACCTGGAGCGCCGTGCCTTCCGCCCCTCTTGACGCTCTTCCGCGGCGCTGCGGCGCGTCACTTCCTCCCGACCGGGCCGGCGGCGCGCGCCTTACATCCGGTTCCCGCCGCGGCTTGCAGTTGTCTTTCTGCGGAATCCGGATCATGGCGGCTAACGCCACGATGGCGACGTCTGGCTCGGCGCGGAAGCGGCTGCTCAAAGAGGAGGACATGACCAAAGTGGAGTTCGAGACGAGCGAGGAGGTGGACGTGACCCCCACGTTCGACACCATGGGCCTGCGAGAGGACCTGCTGCGCGGCATCTACGCCTACGGTGGGGCGCGGGCCTCGAGGCGGGGGAGGTTGGGGGCCGGGCCCCGGTAGGACGGGGTTAGGCCCGGCGGCGACGAGCGGCTCCGCCCCAGAGCTCCGGCCTGCTCCCCCGGGGCTGCAGTCAGCCAGGCTCTTCAGTGGCTCGTGTAGCGAGCGGATCGCCATGTGTGTCCCCCGAGGTGCCCCGAGCTTTGATGGGGAAGTCGCGGCTCTAAGTCTGGTGGGTTCTCGCCTTAGGGAGTTTAAAGCTTTCTAGGGAGGCGAAAAACACGAAGCCAAAGTGCTTCAGGCGGTGGGAATTGGGAAAACAAGAGAATGAGCAGCTGGGTAGAGTAGGTAGATTGGTAGGGGACAGTTAAAAGAGCCGAGAGAGAGCTCCCAGAGGCGTTCATAATCACCAGGGTGACCCTGGCTTCTCGAAGCCATGGCCAGACCTGTGCCAGGAACAGAAAAAGAACCCCCTGTCATGTTTTAAACGCCTGGGTAAAGATTTTGAGATTCATTCCTAAATACCGCTGGAAGCCACTGCAGGGCTCTAAGCAAAATTGACAGGATCGGGCTTACAGTTTGAAAGTTTATCTTGGTGTCTGGATTTGGAGTTAGAAGAGGAGGCGGGGGTGATGGCCGGACTGTAGAAGAGAGATGCTGATGTTGTCGTTGAGTTGGAGCTGGATTTTTTTTTTTTTTTTTTTTTTTTGAGTGAATGGTCGGTCATGCTGCTGGTGTGTGTTTAGGAGCATTTAAGGGAGGCCAAATGAGCTTTGTCTTTTTGTTTCTGTCCTTTTCTTTTTTCCTTTTTTTTTTTGAGACTTTCTCTTTGGAGCCCTGGCCGTCCTGGAATTCTTTGTAGACCAGGCTGGCCTCAAACTCAGAGATTCCCTGCCTCTGCCTCCCAGATGGTGGGGTTAAAGGTGTGCCACACCAAGCCAGGATTGTTGTTGTTGTTGTTGTTTTGAGGTAGGGTCTCTACCTAGCCCTAGCTGCCCTGGAACTCACTAGACCAGGAAGATTGGTCCCTCCCATTTTTAATGATACCCAGCTTGGGTTTTCGGTAATCCCAGATGTAGGCAAGTTGGCAGCCAAGAATAGCATTACAAGTCCTGTGTTGAGCTGGCAAGTGTCACTAGCTACATCTTAAAAGAGTGTAAAAATAAACTACAACAAGCCAGTCTCACAGCTTTAATCCCAGCACTTGGGAGACAGAGGTCAGTCTACAAAGTGAGTTCAAGATAGCCAGGGCTCTGTTACTTAGAGAAACCCTATCTTGAACAACCCCTCACCACCCCCCCACCACCCCCACACACACCAAAGCAAACCAACAACATCTTTTCTGTATAAATTATGTCTGCTTATTTGGAAAGTACTTGTGTTTTTGTTGTTGTTTGTTTTGAGACAGGTCTCTACATAGTCTTGTCTGTCCTGGAACACTCTGTAGACCAGCTGGCCTTGAATTCATAGAGATCCGCCTGCTCAGCCTCTCTGCTGGGACTAACAGGGTGCACAGCCTTGTGTAGTCTTCATTCTGTTCTCATTGCTGGTGGTAATGCCCAGCAGGTGGGGTGGTAGGTACCTAGGATGGGGCTGCCTGCAGGCAAGCACGGGGCATCTCACCTCACCCCTGTGCAGGCTCAGTACTCTGGAGCCTCGAGCAACACAAGTTCGAGTGCTTGCTGGCAGGAAGGGGCAACTGCAGTGCTTCCGGGTTTGTGGTTTTGCTTGTAGAGGAGGTTTCATGTGGCTTAGGCTGGCCTTGAACTCCTGGTGTTCCTGCCTCTACTTTCCAAGTGTTGGTGTAGTAGACTTCACAGGTAATCTCGTAGGCTGGGCTGTAAAGATGTGCTTGGTCCTGCCTGGGTTGCCTAGGGTTGGCGTAAGAAGCAGTGTGTGTCCCCTGGGTAGTTCATGCAGTCACAGTCCTGGGACTTAAGTTTCTTCCTCTTTGTATTTCTAGGTTTTGAAAAACCTTCAGCGATTCAGCAGCGTGCTATCAAGCAGATAATTAAAGGGAGAGATGTCATTGCACAGTAAGTTATGGGTGCTGAGAGGGAGTTGGGTCCATGGGGAGAGCTGTGGGAAGCTGAGCCTGCTTATTTGTTTGTTTGTTTGTTTATGCCAGTTTGTTTTGCTTGTGTGTTTGGGGGCGTTGCTGGTGTTCTGGGTCATATCAAGGTCACTACACACTGCGCAAGTACTCTCTACTGATGTATATCCTAAGTCCTAAGTGTAGATTTATGAATTCGTATAAGATACTTTTCCTTTTTTAAAAAAAAATATTTATTATTATCTCCAAGTACACTGTCTCTGTCTTCAGACACACCAGAAGAGGGCGTCAGATCTCATTATGGATGGTTGTGAGCCACCATGTGGTTGCTGGGATTTGAACTCAAGATCTCCGGAGCAGCAGTCAGTGCTCTTAACTGCTGAGCCATCTCACCAGCCCAAGATACTTTTTCATTAGCTTTCTTTTCTTTTCCTTTGAGACAGGGTTTCTCTGTAACCCTGGCTGTCACTCTGTAGACCAGGCTGGCCTCCAACTCAGAATTCTGGCTGCTACCTGGATTAAAGGTGCATGCTAAGTACTGAGCCCAGGGCCTTCTCTACTACTGAACTGTACTCCAAAATTTTAAACAACCAGTTATCCTTTTAAGTCATACTTAGACTTGTAGGAGCCAGTGTATTAAAGGGAGCGGCCCCTTCTGCCTCCTCTGGGAGTTGTTGTTGATGTTGCACATCCCATTTATTCTGCCTTTAGCAGTTTGTGTCTGTGGGGGCTGTGAAGATCGCTCGCTCTGTTCCCAGGTTCAGTTCTTAGTACCCACACACACTGTGTCTTAGTGACTCACAGTGCCTATAACCGCAGCCTCGGGGGTCCAGTTTTTTCGGGCTTTGAAAGCAGTCTCACAAGTGGTGTTCAGTCACACAGATGCATAAGTAAAAATAAAAATTAAAAATAAAAATGTGACTTTGTACTTTGGCCTCACATCTTTGCAGCTAAGGTGTTTAGGTAAGAGTAATGCCTGGGAGAGTGCCTGTGCCCCTATTCTCAGATAACTTCTGGTGTTGCTAAGCCTGGGCTAGCCCATCTTAGCTCTTAATGAAGACACAGATACCTGGTGTTTTTATTAACAAGCTGCAAGCCTAAGCGGGGCAGGTCCTGAGATGTACTCACCTGGCTAGGCTGCTGACACCCAGACAAATGTCCTGTTACTCGACACTTGGTTTTGCCTTGGCTCGATTTGGTCCATGTCTCTCCTCATGGTTTCTTCACATGGTTTCTCTACACCTTCTCCTTATTTATAGTCCTCTCGGTTCATCCCTCCCGCCTCCCCTCCCTCCCTTCCCTCTGGTCTCTGG
This sequence comes from Mus musculus, assembly GCF_000001635.26. Classification (NCBI taxonomy): domain Eukaryota; kingdom Metazoa; phylum Chordata; class Mammalia; order Rodentia; family Muridae; genus Mus; species Mus musculus. The sequence continues at coordinate 119,296,474 of NC_000077.6, read as the reverse complement.
GAACCCCTGACTGGGTTCTTTTCTGTCCAGCTAAAAGATCAGCTCTTCCCTAAGCCAGTGAGGAGATGATGGAGAGTTAACAAAACACTAGACAGATGCTGCTTCATAGAAATAACAGTTACAGTGTCTGCCTGGACAGAGTCCACCATTTGACTAACACAAAGAACCTTTACACAGTGCACAAACCCATCCTCCAACAGGTGAGGACTAAGGTCGCCTAGAAAGAAGCTGCCCTGTGTCTCCATCCAGGCCTTTGGTGCACCGCTGCGGGCTGGGGCACGACAACGGGGGCAGTGCCAGATGGTCTTTCTCTGGTACCCACGCCTGTACTTTTTCAACAGGTCTCAGTCTGGCACAGGCAAGACGGCCACCTTCAGTGTCTCAGTGCTGCAGTGCTTGGATATCCAGGTGATTGGCCGCGTGTGCGTGGGGTGTGGCCAGGTGATTGGCCGCGTGTGCGTGGGTTGTGGCTGTCTACCTTACCCCAGCAGAGGGGGCTCTGAGCTTCACAGCAGGTTCCAGGCCAGCCTAGGGTACATAGTGGGGCCAGGAAATTCTGGCCTGCACAGGAAAGCCCTGACTGTGTCACGCTCTTGCCTGCCAACTTAATGTCTCCGTAGGCTGGTTAGGAGAGAGCCGCAAGCTCACCCAAGCTGGTGTTCACAGCAGGTCCTAGTGCTTGTTAGCAGCCATGTGAGTGAGGCTGGAGACTGCCAGGCTCGGTCGGGGCAGGAAGCTGGACTTGGACAGACACCAGGTTTCCTCTTATGCAGAATATAGAGTTTTTTTATTTTTCAAAGCAGGCATGAAAGTAGAGATGGGACTGTTTGGGAAGAGACGGGAGGGAAGGATAGGTGAGTGTGAGTGACCTGTGGAAATGTCACAGGGAACTGCTCACTCTTCTGTATATTCTCAGACCTTTCTCTGATTGTTCACCAGGTTCGAGAAACCCAAGCTTTGATCCTGGCTCCAACCAGGGAGTTAGCGGTGCAGATTCAGAAGGTGAGACAGCTAGGGATCACGTGTCACCCTAGGTGCCGCTCATCGCCAGAGCGCTGTCCCCAAATGTGGGAGACCCCATTCAGTCCCTGTAGCGCAACAACAGAGATGGCCACTGTGTTTGCAAGTGTCCGATGTGTGGCTTATGTGGGAGGGTAGGCTGTTTCTGTTCTCCTGGGGACAGTAGAGTGGGTGAAGGGGCTTATGGCTCACACTTAGAATCTGCCTCCCAGAGTCCATGTAAAGGTGGAGGGAGACCATGGACCCCTGCTGTCTCCGACCTGTTTCCTTCTTCCGTTTTGGTTTTCACAACACCAGAAGATGGAACCTGGAGCTCTGTGCATGCCCAGCACCCTACAGTTCCTTCTGTGTCGTATAACTCTGGTCGTTCTGCTCTTGGGTGTGTTCATGATCTTAGAAGTGGTCGGAGATGAAGCTCAGTGGTTAGCTCTGCTGTGATCCACAAGGCCCTGCGTTCCTTCCTCACACTGGCGGGGGAAGACAGTTTCCTTCAAGGAAAACGAAATTCATTTTAATCAAACGATTTTTTTTCTTATCTTGGAGGAATATGTATTGGGATGTTCATACGATATTATTATGAACTGTGACTTTTCCCACAATTGGTATGCACCCCATCAGTCTCAAGAAACTCTCAAAATGAATTTCATTTTGGCAGAGAAAAGAGCTTGAATTTGAGTGACTGAGTGAGTGGCAGGTGGTATCTCCCATTAGAGTAGAGGTGACACTTGACATGAAACCTGTTTGGCCTCAGGGTCTGCTCGCGCTGGGGGATTACATGAACGTGCAGTGCCATGCCTGCATTGGGGGCACCAACGTCGGCGAGGACATCCGGAAGCTGGACTACGGACAGCACGTGGTGGCAGGCACGCCGGGACGCGTCTTTGGTGAGTGCTCTTGTTGAGAACTGGGCTGTGGGTGCTATGTGTGAGGTGTAGCAGTCAAGTTGTATACACCATGTGATGGGACCGACTCAGGGCTCTTGGGACCAGAGGGAAGGGCCAGCTTTTTCCTTAGAGCCACGTGTGATTCTTTCAAAATCTAATCCCCAGATATGATCCGCCGGAGAAGTTTACGGACACGGGCTATCAAGATGCTGGTTTTGGATGAGGCTGATGAAATGTTGAACAAAGGTGAGGGGACCAGGATTTTCTAACACTGCCAGGTGTTCCTGTGATAGTTCTTTGTACAGAAACAGTGTATCTTGCGGGTTTTGAACATGAAACTTTGATTGTAATGTTTTCATGGTTAAGGTCCTTGAGGCCATGATAGTGTGTTGTTATTGTCTGCTTTGGCACTGCACACTACCTGGGTCAGGGCTCGGGCATTCACATGCACACTGCCTGTGACCTTGCTCTGAAGACCTGGCAGTGTGGCTCTGAGTGTCAGCCTGCAGGCCGACTCTAAGCTCCCGGCTGTTACAGGTTTCAAGGAGCAGATCTATGATGTGTACAGGTACTTGCCACCAGCCACACAGGTCGTCCTCATCAGCGCCACACTGCCTCATGAGATCCTGGAGATGACCAACAAGTTCATGACCGACCCCATCCGCATCTTGGTGAAGCGGTGAGGATGCCTTCCGTTCCTTCATCCCCTCGGTGGAAACTAACATGGTGTCCTGTACTCTGTGGGATGATAGATATCCACAGAGTGGGAACTGGGAAAGCTCTAAGACCGGCTGGGTAGACAAGGGCTGGGGCTCTTGGGTGGCCATGTCTCTCGGGTTCTGGTTTGAAGAGTGATGTGAGCTCTCTTTGCAGTGATGAGTTGACTCTGGAAGGCATCAAACAGTTCTTTGTGGCTGTGGAAAGAGAGGAATGGAAATTTGATACTCTATGTGATCTCTATGACACGCTGACCATCACCCAGGCCGTCATCTTCTGCAACACCAAGCGGAAGGTGTGCCACCTTGCTCTGTAGCCATCTTGGGGAATTGCAGGCTAGGTGTCCTGTCAAAGGTGGGCAGGGGGTGGCTTGGGCTCAGGGTTCCTGTGTTAATTCAGCTCTAGATGGTGTGTTAGACAGAAATGCTGAGATTTGACAGTGGCAGAGCTGCTGGGGCAGCTAAGAAGGGAGGTCGCAGAAGACCTGTGTCTAGGACGGATGGGAGATGCTGACACTGGTTTGCTGTAGTATATTTGATGTCTTTGGTTTAAGCTGGGCCCAGGCCCAGTAGGCTGAAGTGATGGCCTGTGGGCAGAGTCTGTGAGAGTGGTCTTTTTTTTTTTTTTTTTTGGTGGTTTGTTGAGACAGGGTTTCTCTGTATAACCCTGGCTGTCCTGGAACTCACTTTGTAGACCAGGCTGGCCTTCGCCTGCCTCTGCCTCCCAAGTGCTGGGATTAAAGGCGTGTGCTACCACGCCCAGCTGTGAGAGTGTTCTTTAAAGAATTCTTGGGCATGCCTATCCCAGTAGGTGGGTGAGTGCGTTTCCTCTGCATCTCTGTACACGTCTGCTGTTAGGAGCTGCCGTTGTACATGGATCTGGTTGGGTAGTTGAGCGTATCTCTTGTTCTGATCTATAGGTTGACTGGCTGACAGAGAAAATGAGAGAAGCCAATTTCACTGTGTCGTCCATGCATGGAGACATGCCCCAGAAAGAACGAGAGTCTATCATGAAGGAGTTCCGGTCAGGTGCCAGGTAGGCCTTTGCAGCTTTGGCTCCTGTGGGGGGACGGATGGTGCTGCCCCCAGGGCCCCAGGTTCCAGGGCTGATACAGTTCTGAGAGGACACTGTCCCGTGTTGGCTGTTGGGTTGGTGGTGAACTACTGCTAGCCATTGGATAGATTGCAGTCACTCTGGTTTCTGATGGTCTTCTGGTAACCACATGTTGGATCCGTAGTCATACAGTGTTCAAAGAATAGGCCTCTTAAGTTTTCCTCTTTGATTCAGGCCTGCTGTGATTTCCCCGGGGTCACTTTTGCATGGGGTGTGTGTGTGTGTGTGTGTGTGTGTGTTCTTCAACAGGAGATGCCCAGCTAGACTGGACCTGAAAGCCTGTGATAGCCTTCCACTTGCCCTCCCTTCCCTCTCATAGTTAGTTCTCTGTGACTGTGTAGGTGAGGGGTCCGTCCTCTCTGTCCTTTGTATTACTGTTTATCTGTCCTGTGGGTGTAGGGTTGAATGTGCCCTGTAGAGCGTGTGTGGAGGTCAGGAACCAACGTGGAAGTCAGCTCTCTCTCTTCACCGTGTCTGCCCCAAGGATTAAACTCAGGATATCGGACTTGGCAGCAGGCTCCTTGACCGTATTTTTACAATTAAAAGACTCTTAACTGTGGGCTCCACTAAAATACTTTAAAGAGGGAAAAATATCAGGGCACAGTCACAATCAAAAGCCAAATCAAACTATAAGTCGGGCGTGGTGGCGCACACCTTTAATCCCAGCACTCGGGAGGCAGAGGCAGGCGGATTTCTGAGTTCAAGGTCAGCCTGATCTACTAAGTGAGTTCCAGGACAGCCAGGGCTACACAGAGAAACCCTGTCTAAAAAACCCAAAAAAAAAAAAAAAAAAAAAAAAAAAAAAAAAAAATCAAACTCTTAACTGTCCAGTGTCTGAGATCTACTCAGGATCTTTTGGATTCCTCCAAGGGCTTGGGTCACTCCTCCAGCCCTGCCCTTTGTAGCACACATCTTGTCTAGGCTCCAGCTGCCTGTGCCCCACTGCTGCTGCTGTTCTTGGTGGTCATTCAGGGTACTGGCATCTCCAAAACACTGTAACTAGACTTCACCAATAGACTCGTCATGGTGCCAAGCCTCAACTCCTTTGCATGACTCCTTCAGTCCTGGGTCATCAACTGCAACTGAGGTTGCACCTTCACCAATGGCCTTCCATGGGCTCTCACAGTGCCGAGCCTCAGCTGCTCTTCAGGACCCATTCATGTCTTTAAAACCAGTACTACCTGAGTGACTCTTACATATTATCAAGTCCAGCCATAGCACAAGGTACGACCTTGGCTATCTCTGGAACACAGCCTCTGTGCTCTCAGAAAACACTTCCCAGAAGATTTTACCGCAGTGACGCTGGTCTCTTTTTAATCACCACTAATTTCTTAGCTCTAGCTAACCAGCATCAGTAGTCCCAGTAATGTAAAATTTTCGATTTAGTGGTTTTGGTGTCTTGTTAATCACAATTGATTCTTCAACCCCAGCTAACCAAACCCAAAGAATATTCACAGTCAAAATAGCAGCAGCCCTGATAAGAGTCTTTAATCTTCCCTCTGAAATAAGCTAGCCCTCCATCTTTTGTACTGTTCTCAACATTGTCTTTGAAGCTCCTACACAACATCCCACAGTGCTGTTAACAGCGAATGAATCTTCTAGCCCAAAGTTCCAAAGTCTTTCTGCAATCCTCCCCCAAACTTGGTCAGGTTGTCACGTGAATACCCCACTCCTGGTACCAATTTGTCTTAGGGTTTCTATTCCCACACAAACATCATGACCAAGAAACAAGTTGGGGAGGAAAGGATTTATTCAGCTTACACTTCCATACTGCTGTTCACCAAAGGAAGTCAGGACTGGAACTCAAGCAGGTCAGGAAGCAGGAGCTGATGCAGAGGCCATGGAGGGATGCTACTTACTGGCTTGCTTCCCCTGGCTTAGCTTGCTTTCTTATGGAACCCAAGACTACCAGCCCACAAGGGGCCCTCCCCCACCTTGATCACTAATTAAGAAAATGCCTTACAGCTGTATCTCATGGAGACATTTTCTCATCTAAAGCTTCTTTCTTTCTGATAACTCCAGCTTGTGTCAAGTTGACACAAAACCAGCCAGTACACTGGGAATTGAACTCAGGAACTCTGGAAGAGCAGTCAGTGCTCTTAACTGCTGAGCCATCTCTCCAACCCTTGTGTGGTTTTCCAGACAGGGTTTCTCCGTATAACAGACCCCTTGACTAAACTATCACTTTGTAAACCGGGCTGTCATCAGACTCACAAATAACTGCCTGCCTCTGTCTCCTGAAGGCTGGAATTAAAGGTGTGTGCTACCATGCCCGGCTTAATTTTTGATTGTTTTTTAGTACCATAGAGATGATACCATCTCTATTCCTAACATCTGTGACCATTACCTACTTTCCCTGTCTTTACAGACAGTTCAAGGATCTAGATTTGTTTAGTTCCAAGCCTAAGATTAGTTTCATGCATGTTAAACCACCCCTCCCACACACACACAAATGTAATTGTTTTTCTTTTTTTTCTTTTTTTTTTTTTTAGATTTATTTATTTATTATATGTAAGTACATTGTAGCTGTCTTCAGACACTCCAGAAGAGGGAATCAGATCTCGTTACGGATGGTTGTGAGCCACCATGTGGTTGCTGGGATTTGAACTCTGGACCTTCGGAAGAGCAGTCGGGTGCTCTTACCCACTGAGCCATCTCACCAGCCCGTAATTGTTTTTCAGTGCTGGAGATTACTGTATGTTTTAATCTGCAGTGACATTTTGCTTTATAGGATAGACTTTATTTAGATTTATACGTGTTTGACTTTTCTTTCTATTTCTGACCTTCATCTGAGACATGTTCAAGTTAGTTTGGGTCTGAGAGTGAGAGTCGGCCAGGAGAGGTGAAGGAGCTGCTGCTGAGATGGCCTAATAGTTTCCTTCTACCTCAATGGGGTGAGGGGGTCTCCCAGACAGCTCTTAGGCCCCCCAGTGCACAGTCCAGTTGCCTGTTTAAGCATCTCCTGCCTATAGGCTTCTCTCTGCCTGCTTTTCTTTTGCTTTGGTTTTCAGCCTCAGTTGGCCTTTGGCTAAGTCTAGATACACATTTCTTTGTATGTCCTTTTGCTGTCTATAGATTAAGTGGAGTCTCTGGCCTGCTTGCCTCACACACCATGCTCTGACCTTTTCTCTTCCTCCTGGGTCAGTTGTGATGCGGCACAAAGGCAGTGAAGTGTCCACACACACACACACACACACACACTCTGAGCCTTCTAGGATTCTCCTTTCCCTTAACTTGCAGTGGAAACAGGAGTCCATTTTTTTTCTAGTAACCATGTCAACAGGTGGAGCAAGCAGGCGCTTTCTAGCTTGCTGTCAGTGTGGCACCATTTCAGGAGTGGGAGTGTCCGTGTTTTTACACTGTGCTTTCAAGCCCCTTATCCTTGCACACCTAGCGTGTCTGTTAGGACCAGGCATGCTTCAGGTAGGTGGCATGACTGTGGTCTCTGTGGGCAGTTGATACTCCTTGGTCAGAGCATCTGCTCTCCTATGGGATGGGTATGGGTTAAGGTGAATCAGTAGTAGGCTCCTGTTCATAACTGGATTTTTGCTAAGCCGACTTCATGTTTTCCTGGAAAGGCTGACTTTAAACAAATTTGCTATAAGGACACCCAGTTGTCTTCTTGTCAGTCATGTTTTCCATCATGGCAGCAGGTTTTGCAGTGGGGGTTATGTGATTGCTAGCGTGCGGCTCACGACTGTCAGAAGCTGCTCTCTCTCTCTCTCTCATGGATCTGGTTTGTTTTGTTTTGTTTTTTCCTGCAGCCGGGTGCTCATCTCCACAGACGTCTGGGCCCGGGGCCTGGATGTCCCTCAGGTGTCCCTCATCATTAACTACGACCTGCCCAACAACAGAGAACTGTACATTCACAGGTATGTGCCTCCTTCCTTTGCTCACGCCTCTCGACCTGCGTCTGTCTGACTGCTGACTAACACATATATTTTAATCCAAAGAATTGGGAGATCGGGTCGGTATGGACGAAAAGGTGTGGCCATCAATTTTGTGAAGAATGATGACATCCGGATTCTCAGGGACATTGAGCAGTACTACTCCACCCAGATAGACGAGATGCCCATGAATGGCAAGTTGGCGGCTGGGTGCGCGGCGGGGAGGGCAGTGTGTGGGGCTCCCTTACTCCATTAGGGAGGTGACATTAACTTGGTATCTTTCTCCTCCCTCAGTGGCTGACCTCATCTGAAGCTGGTGCTGGTGCACCGAGGCCCTGTTTGGAAACGGAAGCTTCTATTTAATGGGGTTGATATGGACTGTCTTCTCGGAGCCCCTCGGGAAGACCCTCAGCCTCCGCCATCTTTTCTAATGCACATGTACATAATCCGATGCTTAACCTTTTACATTAAACGTGGACATTTTCCTGTGAGTTTGAGTGCAGATCTTTGTGGTGTCACCAGCTTTCCTGGTCTGGTCATGGAGACCGCACCAGTTCTTTCCTAACTCCTCACTCACGTGAGAGTCCAGCTTGAGACATTTGAAGTAAGAGCGCAACAACAAAATCCATAGTAGAAGTCAGAAGACAATAGTGACTGTGGGTTTGGCAAAGGTCTCTTTAAGATGATGGAGAAGGACTCGGACTGTCCAGTTAAATGTCTTCAGAGGACACAAAGTAGCAAACTGGGGGACTCCTAGGGGAGGCGAGTCCCGAGTTACCTGGTGAACTGGACCCTGTGATGGGACTCAGCCAAGGCTTGGGGATGAGAGGTCACTCTGGAGTTTACCCACTCACATCCTGTGAGGGTCAGGAGCCTTGACTGCACGTGCTCAGGGGACAGGGCACCAGGTAATGATGGGGGCTGAGGAGACAGAGCAAGACCTGCAGGAACCTTGGAGCCTTGAAGGGTTGTCCTCACCGGGGACAGAGCTTAAACTGTAGCTGATTGTGCCAACGGCCTGTGAGCAGAACAGACTGCACCCTGACTTCAGCCAGGTTTGCTTTGGACCCATAGAAGTGTGGCAGACTTCATCTGTGTTATTTGAAGCCACTAAAGCTGTGGTAATGAGTTGAGCCAGTGATAGGAAATTAGCGTTGTATAAGGGTAAGACTACACAGCTCAAAAGATTGGATATAAGCCGGCGTGGTGGTGCACGCCTTTAATCCCAGCACTTGGGAGGCAGAGGCAGGCAGATTTCTGAGTTCGAGGCCAGCCTGGTCTACAGCCAGGGCTATACAGAGAAACCCTGTCTCCAAAAACCGAAAACCAAAACAAACAAAAAAAGGATTGGATGTTTGCCGAAGGAGGCAGGTGGGTGGCGTGTGAGCCCGGTGAGAGCTGCCTGCTGCTGTGCAGTGAGAATCACAGTGCATGCCTCCACACGCTGTCTCCACAGCTGCTGAGTTCAGACACTTGTGAGCGCTGCCTGGAGTGTGGGCTGTTTCCCGTGGGTACCGGGTTGATGCGCTGATCTGGCTGGCCAGGCATGCATCTGGGTCCCCTGACTGACCATTTCCTGAACCTGCATGTAAGTGTGGAGGAAGGCGACTCCCGAGGTGGGAGGAGAGGAGACGGGCAACTGCCCTGCTGGGATCTCCCAACAAGTCCCCCGTGGCTGTCCCTGTACAGTGGCTGTTCCGGATAAGAGTCAAGCAAGCAGCTCACCCCACAAAGCACCAGCGGTAGACGTCCACGTCCCTAGGCTTGTTTAATGAAGCCGTGCATTTGTTGGGGTTACTGAGGGAAAATAGACTGGCAGGAGGCTGTGTTACAGGCGTCCACCCCAGCATACACGAAACCTGTGCCCCTGGATTCTAAAGACTGAAAATCAGCTCAGCCAGTTGTAGTTTCCTATCTGTTACTGCTATGTAACTTGGAAGACCCTGTAGACCTTGTTTTTAAGGAGCCCCTGGAGCTTCAATGAGCTTCCCTCTAGGAAGTAATGGAATGAAAAAAATGGGAAAACGAACAGTCAAGGACGGTCATACCAACATGGATGATCCTAACAGATGAACTCCTGTCATTCTCGAAGGTGTAAACTGAACAAAAAGACAGCTTGTTTCTCTGACAGGCTTAAAATGGCTGTTTTTTTCTCCTGTCCCAAGCTTGATCCCTCTGTAGCCAGGGAAAGGAGGTACTGACACTTACGTCATGCAATGTCTGGGTGGGGACAGGACTGTGCAAAGGCCCCTTGCTGCCTAACCCCTATAGGACAGGTGCCACTGTCCCAGGCTTTGGACATCGCCACTCCAGATGAAGTGTTAAAGCTACCTTGGACATTCCCCATGTCTCTCTCACACTAAGGTTATGCAGTGTGGACCACTGTGGGGACAGACCTCAGGTTCAGCCAATGGGACTCGCCTCCTCTAGCTCATCCCTTCGCGGAAAGCCCACTGCCCTCCCCCTCCCAGTTCAGGTCTCAGGACATGTTAAGTGGGATCAGCCCTGTAACAGCCTGAGGTATGCCAATCCACGGCTCCATCGCCCCACTTGACTGGCTCTGTGGTGAGGCTGGCAGGTTGCCAGGGGCAGCATGCTTGTGGCCACTTGGGTTACAGGAGCTGCTGCCCAGGAGGCACCAGTTCCTGTTGTTCCATCCCTGTTTTCTCGGGATGCTTGGGGAGCTGGCCGGACCTGTCCACCCCTCCACGTCCCTGCTTTTTAGTGCCCCAGGCAGGGAAGATGGGTGGGGCAGAAGCTGATAATTACTCTCCTGTCTGATCACTGGGGCAAATGGCTAAGAGGCTCCCAGTAGGCAAGGTGACCCTGCTAAGAGAGAGACTCCTGTCAACACTGATCCAGTCAGATGAGTGGCCCCAGACTCCCCATGCCTTTGTTTCTTGGTTTTCTGGAGATCACAGGAGTGGGTTAGCTGCTGATTCTCTCAGCCCATCAACTCTGGTGACACATTTGGTATTTGACAGATACAACTTTTCTCTGGGCTTGCCAGGACAGATTTCTGCCTGGGCCTAACTCGGGGCCCATTCCAGAAGTCCCATCCTAGGGTTGTTCTTGATGCCCTGGCGTGTCTCCTCCACCAATACCTCCCTGCCACAGGTAGGGTATATTAGAACAAGGGACAAGCAAAGCCGGGTGTGGTAGCACACACCTTTAATTCCAGCACTTGGGAGGCAGAGGCAGGCAGCTTTCTGAGTTCGAGGCCAGCCTGGTCTACAAGTGAGTTCCAGGACAGCCAGGGCCACACAGAGAAACCCTGTCTGGAAAAACAAAAAAAAAAGGGGGGGGGGGAATAAGCAAACCTGAGGTGACATGGGGACCTGAGGGTGTTTAGAGATGTGACACAAAGGTCATATATAGACATGAGGTGACGTGAGAACTGCTTCCAAACAATATCCTTTTTATTAAAAGTAAGTACACTTCACAGTAAGTTTCTCGAGTCTTGGGAACCTGGTGAAGGCACCAGCTCTGTCTCTGCAGGGTTGCGGCTGCAGTGGCTGCACAGCCTGATGTTGGTGCAGACACGATGTCCCCACGCCGAGCTCCACATTCTCTAGTGCCAGGTGAGGGACAGACAGCTGGGGTGGGGCAGGTGAGGCGAGCCTCACTCTCCTAAGAACACAGAGCTTCAGGGGCGCATGCAGTAACACGGTGGGAAAAGCTCAAAGATGTGTCAGGAGAGCAGGACGCAGGTCCTTACAGGAGCCACCAGCCAGAGCCAGCTCAAGCTCCCTCTGCCTCCCTGGAGGCCTCTGTAAACGACGGACTCTCCTAGGACCAGCTGATTTGAAACAGCTCTCCCATCAGCAGTGAGACAGGGATGGCCAGGCTCTGGAGGTCAGAAAGAAGCTTCAATGGCAAGTGGTTCCCTCCCCCAGCCAGGCTCCAGATGGTCTGGAGACAGGCAGGTGATGAGCACACACCTGGCCATCCCTCCCCAAGGTAGAGAGTCCAGTGCCTTGGAATCAGCATTGGATTCCATCGGGAGCAAGGCTCTGTTTACCAGCTCATAGCCTCCACCATTGGAGCTGTATCTCAGGGTATAGCCTCCACCATTGGAGCTGTATCTCAGGGTAGATATGGTGAGGGGTGAGGATCCACTCGGCCCATTCTACTCTGTGAGGTCCAAATGCCCTGTCTCCCTCCCAGGAGCGTGTCTGAGTTGGCTGCACCAAGGGAGTCCTTAGCACCCTCTTCGCTCCTGCCTGATCCCCAATCCCCAGCCTGCCCTCATACCTTGTTGTCAGGGCTGTAGGTGAAATTGGAGACAGGGATGCCGTTGGAAAGGACCTGGGTAGGAGCTGTGGCCACTCCCAAGACGGTCACCTCCCTCAGTTGTAGCTCAGCTCCCTCCTTGGTCACACGCACTAACTTGTTCACAATGGTATTCTGGTAATGTCAAGAGAAAAGAAAAAGGAGTGTCACTGGACCATGACCGTGAGCCCACCAGGATAGAGACTATAAAGCAAGCGTCACAGGCAGCCTCCTCTGTGCAGACACAAGAGACATGCTGGCCACTGGGTACTCTGGCCCAGTCCTTCCCTCCCCCAGGTCAAGACAATCCCATCCCCCATGTTTCCACCCACCAGCCTGGACAGGCCTTGGGACTCACGTTCTTGGCTGAGAAGGTGACCAGTGTGTAGGCCCCACGCTCCAGAACCGCGAGGCTCTCCCCGTCGTCCCAGAACAGCTCCCCATCGGCCTCGCCGCTTGCTGTTAATGCCACAGCCAGAGCCATGGGCTGCTTTCGGGACTCCGTGGTTGTGAGGCTGGGACCCTGGGAAGAGGATGGGGCACATGTCATACCTCAGACCCTGGACACTTGCATGACACGAGGACTACCTTGACCTAGTGCCGCGTAGACCCAAGTTTGTTCTTTTTGGTGTCACCCTGACTGCCAGGGGTGTATCCTGACAGTTCCAGGGAGGGAAAGCAGACTGCGCCCTGGGCCAGCTCCCTCTCCCACCCTCTCCAAGCCCGTCCCAGGCCTTCCTGAGGCCCTGGAGCTGCTGGGTCTGTGTACCTGCAGCGGTATGATGTACCCCTCCCTCAGGTGCACGTTGATGGTATCCAGTGGGGCTTCCAGTGTCAGCCACTGCCCCTTGCTCTGGACAGCAGATCTGAAGGATGAAGCCGATGATGGAGAAGGGAGAGTACCGAGGGAATCCACTGACACCTGGAGGAAGGGGTCACATCAGAAGGGTCCCAGGTAGCACCCAAGCTACCATGCTGGAACTCAGAGCCATGTTTTCCTGTCCCCCAAGGCTATGTGTGGTGGTCTATGCGTGCTCTTGGGACAAGCTGGCTGTGACCCCAGAGAAGGACTTGGTGTTGGCCTGAGCAGGGAATGTCTGGCTCAGCTCAGCCTCAATGGCTGTCAGGCCCTGGAAGCTACCTACTCCAGACTTAATTTCTTCTTCTAGAAGTGGGGACTACGGCAAAAAGCTGACAGGTAAGAGGATCACAGACTGATGTATGAATTCTCGTCTTCGCCTGTGTACGAGGGACCTCGGGACTCACCATCTGCATGTTGTACCACGTGCCCTTGGGGAAGTAGCCCGTCACTTCAGTTTTCCCAGGCTCAAGCACAGGTGTGATGAGCAGGGCCGGCCCCCACAAGAGCTGGCGGTCCACAGACCAGGTGCTGGGATCCTCAGGGAACCTTCATGGGAGAGATAGGAGTGAGGGCCAGGTGTCAGCTGTTCAATTGCACAGAGTCAGGAAATCCAGGTGTCTGAGAAACCACAGGAACCGGAGGATCTAAGACACTTGTGCCAGAGCACAGAGCAATTATTGCTTTGCTGACTCTCCAGGCTCAGGCATGAAGCATTGAGGAGCCTCTGGATTTGCTCAGTTTCCTGAATCTCACAATGGTGATGCCATCCATCCAATCAAAAGTTTGTAAAATGCAGAAAAGCAAGCATCAATGACCAGGAAACATTCCCTAAAATTTCACTGACCAACAGCCACCATGTAACACCTGGCAGACCCCAGCTGTCCTCTCACTGCAGCCACTCTGAACACCTGGCAGACCCCAGCTGTCCTCTCACTGCAGCCACTCTGAACACCTGGCAGACCCCAGCTGTCCTCTCACTGCAGCCACTCTGAACACCTGGCAGACCCCCAGCTGTCCTCTCATTGCAGCCACTCTGAACACCTGGTAGACCCCAGCTGTCCTCTCACTGCAGCCACTCTGAACACCTGGCAGACCCCAGCTGTCCTCTCACTGCAGCCACTCTGAACACCTGGTAGACCCCAGCTGTCCTCTCACTGCAGCCACTCTGAACACCTGGTAGACCCCAGCTGTCCTCTCACTGCAGCCACTCTGAACACCTGGCAGACCCCAGCTGTCCTCTCACTGCAGCCACTCTGAATACCTGGCAGACCCCCAGCTGTCCTCATATACCTCATCACTCCTGGGCTCTGCTCTGATCCAATGTTGAGGCAAGATCGCAATGCTAGGGACACGATTGATCATTATGCTTTTCAGAGAACTCCATTTGTGAAACTAAGGCATGCACCAGGGAGCCAAAAATACCCTCAGTGTGCACAGCTGTGTCCTCATGCATCTGCGTGGAATACGAATGCTGAGTACCTCCCCCCTTGAGTCTTTGACAGCCTTGGTCACTTTCATCCCTGGGCAGGCCTTATAATGCTTCCAGGTAAATAAATTATACCTGCTTAAAACCCTGAGCTTGTGTGCTGCACACGCCTGTGCGTCTATGTGGAGGCCAAGGACAGCCTCTAGCACTGTTCCTTAGTGTCATCAACTTGGTCTTTGGAGACAGGGTGACAAGGCCAGGCTGACTGGCCAGTAGCCAGTGAAGACCCAAGAGTATAGCTGTCTCCCCGTGCTGGATCTAAACAAGAGCCACCATGCCCAGGTTGATTTGGTCAGTTGTTTGAGCCAGTGTTTTTGTGACCAGGCTGGCCTCAAACTGATAAGAGATCCACCTGCTTCTGCCTCCTGAGTGCCACTATGGCCACATGCCACGTGCCCAGCTTCTTAAAGCACTGGGAATCCAACTTGACCCCTCACGCTTCTAAGGCAAGCAAGCACTGTTATCAAAACTGAGCCATTTCTAGCCCAATGGCCATTTAACCATCCAGTCTGTCTGGAACTCATCTGTGTGTGGTACGAGAGAGTGCTTCTCTCTGTAGAGTGAGCTGCTTCCCCTCCTACCCAAGAACTGTCTTCTGCCTGTCTGCCCATCAGAGATGCCTCCCATGTAAGCGGTCCTGTCCGGCGACACAGATGGGACATTTCTTGCTTGTCCTCCTCTCTTAAGCCACCCCCAAACGGATCAGTCATGTCTGTTTCATCAAAGCTTTGTCAGCTACAAGCCTGTGTCTATACTCTGATGACCCCAGCCAGTTGTCTACACTCTGATGTCCTGAGTTGAGCTGAGGTCCAGGGGCCTGCGAGCACGAGGCACTCCTGCTGTACTCAGCTGCAGCCTGCTTGGGTTGTGAGAACACCCCTAGCAGGAGGGACTTCTCGGGCACTGGAAGACTTCTGGTCAGTCCTCCCTGAGACGCATGTAGGCTGTCAATCCCTGACCCTGGTGACTCACTCCAGGAAGAGGGGCCGGGCCACCGTGTCTCCTCTGACGTGGGCGCGGTGGAAGAGAGTGTACAGGTAGGGCAGAAGGGCATAGCGTAAGGCGAAGGCCTTCCTCATGGCCTGCTGCGCCGTCTCGCTGAACCTGTACGGCTCCTGAGGCTGTGTGGGCAGACAGGACAAAGGAGGAGCTGTTTAGCATTTTGTCCACAGACTAACAATCATCTGGAAAAAGGGAACCTCACTTGAGAAAAACAGCCCCACCAGACTGGCCTTTAAGGCAGGGGTGTGGGAGCATTAGGCCACCATGGGTGGTACCCCCTGGGCAGGGGGTCCTGAGTTGAATTAAAAAGCAAGCTGAGAGCTGTGTGTGTGTGTGGGGGGGGGGGGTGGGAAGCAAGGAACATGGAGTGTTCCTCCGTGGTTTCTGCTTTAGTTCCTGCCCTGACTTTCCTTCACAACTGTGAGGTGAAGGATGGAATAAACCCTTTCTGCCCAAGTTGCTTTTGGCCTTGGTAGCCGGAGAGCACACTAGAACAGGAAGTGTCTGGGCTCCTAGGCCTTGGGTTCAACAGAATTTCTGCCCCCAGAGCCTACAGCTCCTTGGCCATCCTGTGTGGAGAGGAGGGCACGGACCAGCTCTTCCAGCAGGTATGGGATTAACCAGGAGAGGGTCTAGGTGGGTGGGGACTCCCTGCCACTCCGTCCTACCACGCTATTCAGGTCATTGTGGTTCCGCATGAAGGGGTAGAAGGCCCCCAACTGGGTCCAGCGCACACACAGCTCTTCTGACGTGTCTCCTATGAAGCCGCAGATGTCCGCCCCGACCAGGGGCACGCCCAGCAGGTTGAACTGCAGGATGTCTGGGTACAGAGGCAGAGTGGTACCAGGTTACCAAGACAGCAGCTGGACAGACAGGCCTGCTGGGCAGGTTGAACCCAGCCTTGCCATCCCGGCCTGACGGGCAAGAGCCCATAGTTCTCTGCTTTCCATTTGTCCTAACGCCTGTGGGCAGCAGAGTAGCCCAGAGCCCAAGATACTGGGGTGCAGGATGTGTGACTGTAACCTCATTTGGAAACAGGAGCTCTCCAGATGTAATGGCACTAAGGTGGGTTTGATGTGGTCCTGAAGAAAATGTCGTGGGACACTTAAAAGTCACATGGGACGATAGCCCTGTGAGGATGGAGATACATCCCAGCAGCAACGCCCAGAGGGCCTAGAGCAGAATGAAGGGTTCCCAAGGCTGTGAGGGGCACCGAGCCACACCTTGGGGCAAGGGGGTGTGGCTCTGTCACTCCTTGGCTGCAGACCTATGGTCCAGTCACTATCCACAGATGGATTCCTATGACATTAAGTCCCCAGAAAGCTGCCCTCAGCTCTGGCAGCCTCAGGACATTAAGAGACCTGAGGCCAAAAGAGAAGGAGAAAGACCAGACTCAGCTCTGCAAGGCTGCTCTGAGTCTGGCTCCTGGCCTACCAGGCCTGCCTGCAGTGAGCTGCAGCCCATGAGGCAGAGGTAGCCAGCTCCACCTCTGAGGAGTCAGCCAGCTGGGGCCCTTCATAGGTCTGTGAGCATATCCTATACAGAAGCCAGTCTTCCAGAAGTTAGAAGGTTCCAAACTCTTAGTCACGCCCCTTAGGTGCCCATGAGGAGGCCTGGCTCCCTCTCCTTCCCTAGTCTGTTCTCTAGGGCTCCTGACTTTCTGACCTAACATGGGCCAATGGCATTCAAGTTCTTGGAATAAAAACCAAACTCCTTTTTGCAAGTAGATCAGGCAGCTGGGCTGTGGTTATAAACGTCTTTAATCCCAGCACTTGGGAGGCAGAGGCAGGCAGACTTCTATGAATTTGAGGCCAGACTGGTCTACAAAGCCAGTTCCAGGACATTCATGGCTATACAGAGAGAGAGAGAGAGAGACCCTGTCTTGAAAAACAAACAAAACCCCAAAAGCAAGTGGAACAGCTAGCCTGTGTCTCCGGATGAGGTGACCAGAGAACAACCGGTCTCTGGCGAGAGTCTGAGGGCTTTTCAAGCAGTGGTCAGGGTGAAACAGACACAGGGATCCTGAGAAGAAAGGTGCCCAGGCGAGCCATACTGCACAGGTGCGCTGCTGACACAGGTGAGTAAGGACCAGCAGCAGGCTTCATGTGCCACATGAGATGGCGCATGTCCCCAAGCTATCACAATACCATCTGCAGTGGTGAGCCCACAGCCCAAAGACCCCCAGAAAAGACCCCAGAGCCCTGCAGGCAGCTTGTACTCACCTGGCACAGAGTATGCAAGATGCTCCCAAGAGCTCCGCACATCCCCTGTCCAGTGACCAGCGTACCGGCCGTGGCCCGAGAAGGTTGAGCGGGAGATCACAAAGGGTCGTGTTCCCCGAGTCTTGACCAGGGCCCTGAGTGGGATGAGAACACAGAGACCTGGGCTCACCTGGGTCATACACACCCGTGTGCTGGAACAGAGCATGGGGGCCAGCAGCAAGGGGATCAGGGCCAAGAGGAACTGATAGTTTAGTAGATCACAATGGGTGGGAAAGAGAGGCCATCTTTAAAGTATGCTAGGTACAGTCAGGCCTGCCCCAATGACTCTTAAGTCATTTACAGGTGAGTCACCACTCTAAGCCTTGCCAGAGACATGGAGTCCCTTTGGACATCCCCACTTAACATCTGGGCTGGTCTGGGCATAGGGGGGAGAAGCCGGCTCCATGCTGGGGGGGGGGAGGGGGAAAACAGCAACCATTTCAGCAGACGTGCAGGCATCGCTGGCCCATGGGTGGTATGGTAACCTCTTTCCCTTCCTTTCATGACCCTGACATGAGCCAGCCCACCTCTCGACCCCCACTGTGATTGCAGGGCAGGCTGGCTGGTGCAGAGCCGGCAGAGCCTCACCTGCTGGAGGCGATAGCTTCAGTGAGGCCGTACAGGTTGTGGAGGTTGTAGTGTGTGGAGAGGAATTGGTGGCTGGAGGCACAGATGGTGGCTGCCTGCAAGATCCCGCCAACCACCCCTAGGCGAGAGGAGGACTAGTTTTAGGTGTAACTCTCTCCAGGGTTCCCTGTGCCCTCTCCTTGGCCCACACCCTCTGCTTTGATTGACACCTCCTTGGGTTCTGCCCAGGGCGGAGCCTCCTGAAACTGGTCCCATCCCCATCCCCCCACATCACTATACACTTCTGCTAGTCCAAAGACAGGTGTACGAAAGACGGTCCTCCTAAACCTACAGTCTCCACATCCACCTTCTCTTGACTCATCCTAAGTGTCTGTCATCCGGGCCTAACCCCCTTCCCCTGATGCACTGGCTAGCTGTGACCATGTCTGTGTCACACACTGTAGGACTTCACTCCTGGGTTCTGTGTCCCGAAGCTGCTGTGTCTATTGACGGCCAAAAAAATGGAGAGCTTTACATCCCCCAAACCACAGAGAGGCGCACACTCCCTGGTTTAAGCCACTAACTCTAGCACTATCCCCATTCCGGGCAGGCAAGCAGGGCTCACCGGGCACATAGGGGGGGTTCTCCAGTTCATTGTTGGGGCAGCCCTGCTGAGAGCCTCTAACGAAGTTGGACGGTTCGTTCATGTCCTGGAAGAGGCAGAGATGTGAGCTAGGTTGGTCCCCAGAGGCTGGGGGTGTACCCATGGAGGGATGGGACTGCACTTACGAGCCACATGCCATCGAAGGGCACCTGGGCGTGGAACTCAGACACCATGTCCTGCCACCAGTCAAGGGTCTCAGGGTTGGTGAAATCAGGGAAGGCGGTGGTTCCAGGCCAAACCTGAACAAGAGCCCAGAGGGAAGAACCAATACCACACAGATCCTGCGCCAGAGCCCTGTTGGGCCTCATGCCTCAAGCAAGGCAGCAGCCTCGCTCTAAGCCAATGATGATATCAGAGAGCCTCAAGCCCAATATCAAACAATGCCTCAGGGCATAGGGGCCTTCAGCCTTGGGAGAGCAAAGGCCAGCCCTACACATAAGGCCGTGGGGCAGATGAGCCATGAACCAGGGCATGGGAAAGAGGTTGAGATAGTGCCATTGATCCCTGACCACCAGACACAAGCCCTCACTTCTCCCATGGCCAGGGCTGCTTAGGATGGGGAGGCTGGGACTCAGAACTCCCAGAAGGCCCCCAGGGACAAGGAAGACTCCCCTCCCCCCAATCTCCAAGGCCTCACGAAAGGTCTGCTAGGCTTAAGCCGGGCCCAGCTACTCAGGATGCCTGAGAACACCCTCCACTTAGAAAACCTCAGGCGACTGTCAGGAGTTACCCCCAGTGAGGACCCCACCACCACCACCACCACCACAGCTCCCATCCCCCTCGCTACCTTCCCAATCAGCGGCTGCCCAGTCTCGTTGGTGATGAACACGCCCCTCCGCAGACCCTCGTCGTAGGGCCTGTAACTCCCAGCAGGGCCTGCGCTGCTGATGGCAGGGTCCTGGGGGGAGAAGCCAACAGTGAAGAGCCTAGCCCCAAAGCCCAGAAGGAGGAGCAGCCGGAGCGGCAGAGGTAGAAGCTCAGGTCCCAGAGAAGAGAGCTGGCCGAGGCAGAGATGGCCTATACAGGAAAGCGGCATAGGTCAGGCTGTGCGAAGCCTGTTGGGGGCAGCAGGGGTGAGCAAGTCTAGACGTGTGATCCTCCTGTTCTCAGGCTTTCCAGAGTTACAGCAGTTGCTTATATTTGCTCTTTTTATTTTATTTTTAATTTTAAAGATGGGGTTTCTTTGTATATTCTTGGCTGCCTTGAAACTCACTCTGTAGACCGGGTTGGCACAGAACTCAAGAGATGCACCTGCCTCTGCCTCCCGAGAGCTGTGATTAAAGGTGTTCACTGTATGCGCTGGGGAGATGGCTCAGAGGTTAAGAGCACTGACTGCTGCTCTTCCAGAGGTCCTGAGTTCAAATCCCCAAAACCACATGGTAGCTCACAAACATCTGTAATGGGATCTGATGCCCTCTTCTGGTGTGTCTGAAGACAGCTCCAGTGTGCTCAAATAAATAAATAAATAAATAATAAAAAAAAAACAGGTGTTTACCACACTGTCCAGCTTATTATTACTTGTGTGTCTGTGTGTGTGTGTCTGTGTGTGTGTGTGCGCGCGCGCGCACGCACGCGAATGCACGTGACCCACAGAGGCCAGCAGCAGCTGCTGAAATGACAAGTACAGCTGCTTGGTGTGGGTCCCAGGCACCGAACTCCAGTCCTCTTCGAGAGCAGTGTGCTTTAACTGCTCAGCCATCTTTCCAGCCCCACTTACTTTTTAAAAATGGAGATGAATAAAAAGCACCCAGGCATGGTGGCGCACGCCTTTAGTTCCAGCTGCTGAGAGACTAAGAGGCAGGCGGGTGAGTTTGAGGCCAGCCTGGTCTACTCTATACAGTGACAGATGGGTCAGTCAGAGCTACATGAGGAGACCCTGTCTTAAATCTGCACGGGGGCTGGTGATACAGGTTCATCATCCCAGCTGCCTGGACCGCGGAAGTGGGAGGATTATGGATTCAAGGCCTGGCTGGGCAATCTGGTGTGGCCCTGCCTCAAATAAAAACCGGAAAGAGAGTTGGCAGTGCAGCTCAGTGGTGGAGGGCTTGCCTAATGTCTGGGTGGCCCTCACTGCCTGTACCACTATTCACTGCCCCGTGGTGGTGGTGGTGGTGGTGGTGGCGGCGAGGCAGTCGTAGCCCTTCCTTACAAAGCCGTATCTTCCAGGGCTTAGCTCCCTCCCCTCAAGGACATCCCATGGCTGTGACTGTTTGGTCTTCTTGGACCTTCCTGCTGCGGGGACAGGCACAGGGCAAGTATGTTTCCTTCCCACATGGACATAGCTGGCCTGAGAGAGGAGCAGGGCCAGGAGGACGCACAAACCACATCTAGGTCCTCAGCTCAGTACCAGCTCGTTACGGCCCCTGCCGCAGGCTTTAAGGCAGAGCAGTTCTGCGGATCCCGCCTGTTAACCAAAGAGCCCCGAGCTCATGGGTGTGTCCAGGAGCCTGGGCAGCAGACACATCAGAGAGTGTCCTGGGAAACTGCTCAGGTAGGAGGAAGAGGCCACACGGAAGCAGCAGCAATGGCTGTGCCCAAACCTGCTTACCACGATCATCATGTAGCGCCGGCCATCCTGGTGCAGCTCCCGCACCATGTCTGGGAAGTCGGCAAAGCTGTCCTGGTTGAAGGTGAAGTCTCTTCGGGCGTCCATGTAGTCCAGGTCATTCCATTGCACGTCCTGAAGCAG
This sequence comes from Mus musculus, assembly GCF_000001635.26. Taxonomy (NCBI): domain Eukaryota; kingdom Metazoa; phylum Chordata; class Mammalia; order Rodentia; family Muridae; genus Mus; species Mus musculus. The sequence continues at coordinate 119,275,050 of NC_000077.6, read as the reverse complement.
AGGACGCGAGCTGATGCTGAGGTCGGGAGCCAAGAGCACGGAAGCTGGGGCCGCCCTCACCCTGACTGCCACTCACCAGCGGGAAGTGTGTCCTGGTCATGTTCTCCACTACCTGGCGGACAATGGCGGTCGAGGAGTAGCCCCAGCGGCAGAGGTGGAAGCCGAGGCCCCAGTATGGAGGCATGAAGGGGTATCCTGAGGACCAGTACTGCGAGTGAGCAGGGACTGGGGACATGGGGCAAGGAGCAAGGGGCAGGGGTCTGAGCTCAGTGGGCAGGGGCCAGGCCTACCCACAACATCCAGGTATTGTTGCACAACGCTCTTGGGCTCTGGGCCTAGGAACACATACACATCCAGGATCCCGCCCGTTGACCTCCAGGTTAGGGCTGGGCTGGGTTGCAGGATGACATCTGGAAAGAAGTGTTTGGGCTCAGGAACAAGTGCCCCACAGATGGGGGACTCAACCTGTGGGTGGAGTGTGGCTCTTCCAATATGAATTGTGGGGAGATGTCCTCAGGGTGGGCCTGAGGCAGCTGTACTGAGCTCAACATAGCAAGGCCTGAAGGACGTGAACATGTGAGCCTGGAGAATCACCCAGGACCTCCTTAGGTTCCGAGGATGAGGGGGACTCTGCTCACGGGACTCTCTCCACGGAGGTCGCTTGGAGACAGGCAGACTCTGGAGCGGGCAAGCTCTCACACGGAAGTGACCGCTGAGGAGCCCCAGTCTGGTGACTCACCCATGGCATTGCTGTTTAGCAAGAAGACACCGTGAGCCAAGCCACCGTCCTCCAGTGCCAGGTAGAAAGGATGTGACCCGTAGAGGTTGGTACCTTGCTGGGGTGACAAGAGACAACGCCTTGCACTCAGGATCCCAGCCTCCACCCTCCCACCCACTGCCCGTCTCTTACCGAGGGTGGTGTGTCCCGGTTCCAGAGGGTGATACGAGCCCAGTCGGTGCTGAGCATGAGTGGGCTGAGGTGTTCCCCCAGGCCTGTGATGTGCTGGGAGGGCAGGGAAGTGGACAGCTGCAGGAACTGGTCAGCGAAGAACAGGGGGGCCACGGTTGTGTTCAGCCTGTGGGGGGACGCCAGATTACAACCCTGGGACAACGGCCACATAGAGCCCAGAGGCTCTCAGCATCTGAAGACAGTGGGAGAAGCCGGAGCAGGCATGCCCAAGGGGGTCCCATGTCACCCCAGGTCAGAGGGCACAGGGGTACCAGCATGAGGTCCTGTCTGGGGGACATGGACCTTGGAGAAACACAAGGCTTAAGAGAGGCGGCTGGCAGAGTGTGCCGCCTGCAGGGGGCGCCACTGTGGACGGACAACTGTCTTCCCCTAGTCCCCCTGGCACTTGGATGGATCATCCTCTGTGGTGGGTCATCTCCACACACTGCCTGTCTCTCCTGGGAGGCACCACTCCTCACTGGGAAGCCACAGAGGGAACCTCTGGGACCCAATGAGGAAGCTGGAAGCCAAGAACTGGGTGATCACTTGATACAAGCGAGGGCCATCTAGAAGAGGGAATGACTCTCCACTGAGAACATACTTCCATTAGATTGGTCTGTAAGTAACCTGAGGGAGTATTTTTTATTTTGACTGATGTGGGAGGGCCTAGCACACTGTGGGTGGGGCCTAGCTTGTTGTGGGTGGGGCCTAGCTCACTGTGGGTGGGGCCTAGTTCGTTGTGGGTGGGGCCTAGCTCACTGAGGGTGGTAACACCCTAGGGCTGGTAGTTCTGGGCTGGATAAGAACTTAAGCTAAGTGAGCCATGAGGACTAAGGCAGTAAACAGCACTCCTCCATGGCCTCTGCTTCAGTTCCTGCCCCGGCAGTGATGGAGCATGGCCTAGAACCTGTGAGGTAAACCACTTTCTCTTCCCCACGTGGCTTCTGTTCGTGTTTACCACAGCAACAGAAAACAAGACAGAAAAAGGCAGGGTTTGGAATGAGGTAGACAGGTTTGCTGATTGCAGAAGCTCTGACCCTAAGGGGCCACTCAGGGTGGAGTCAAAGCCTCAGGTAACCAACTCACAACACTCGGCCACCAAGCTTCCTACGAACGATCACTCCAAAGGGTTCCTCTGAGAATTCCACGCTGTAAAGTGGGGATGGTGCCTGGCTCAGCACACGTGGGGTCTCCAGGGGCACTTCGTAGCGCTTACTAGCAGGATCTTTGATCTAGGAGAGGGGAGACAGTATGGTGAGAATTTTGGCTTCTTAAAACAATTACGTGGGCTGGAGAGATGGCTCAGAGGTTGAGAGCACTGGCTGCTCTTCCAGAGGTCCTGAGTTCAAATCCCAGCAACCACCTGGTGGCTCATGACTATCTATAATGAGATCTGGTGCCCTCTTCTGGCCTGCAGACGTAAGTGCAGGCAGAATGTTGTATACATAATAAATCTTTTAGAAAAGTTAAGTGATGGGAATGTTTTTCTTTTTCTTTTTTTGTTTTTCCGAGACAGGGTTTCTGTGTACAGCCCTGGCTGTCCTGGAACTCACTCTATAGACCAGGCTGGCCTGGAACTCAGAAATCTACCTGCCTCTGCCTCCCAAGTGCTGGGGTTAAAGGCATGTGCCACCACGCTCAGCTTCGGCTTCTTTTTTAAAAAATTATTTATTTTATGTATATGAGTACACTGTATCTGTACAGATGGTTATGAGCCTTCATGTAGTTGTAAGGTATCAAATTTAGGACCAAGACTTGCTCCCGTCAACCCTGCTTGCTCAGGTAGGGCCCCCTAGCTCAGTCCCTCCTTGTTCCAGCTCAAAGATTTATTATTATCAATAAATAAGTACACTGTAGCTGTCTTCAGATGCACCCAAAGAGGGCATCAGATCTCATTATGGGTGGTTGTGAGCCACCGTGTGGCTGCTGGGATCTGAACTTAGGACCTTCGGGAGGACAAGTCAGCGCTCTTACCCACTGAGCCATCTCACCAGCCCGGGAACGTTTTTTCTTTTAATCCCTGGTGTTGGGTATGGGGCTGCCTCAGACTGTCCACAGCAGCTAACCATGATTGTCTTGTGGTCTGGGAGGGGCGTGATTCTGCCAGCTGAAGACAGTTTACATTTGGAATTCTGGGGACTCTTGAGATGGTATAAAAAACTCCAGAGCCTGGAGGGGCCGCCCTTCTCTCTGCTGCCGCTGGTTCCTGTTGCTGTGGTTGTCAAGTGGTTGTGAGCAAAGAGAAGAGAAAAAGAAACTGGGGATATCCTGACTTCGAAGACTGGGCTTGCTGCAGGGAACTTGATGCCCCTTAATCAGCAGGAATAGTCTAACGAGATCAATACTCCCCCTCTCCCCTTCTTTCTCTCCTCTCTAAGGCTTGGGTGGGGGTGGGGATGAAGTTGGGAGGGTAGAGAAGGGTAGGTAAAAGAATCCACTAAAGTAGCTAAAAAGACAGGTATGCGACAGTGGTGCTCAAAGCCCTTCCAGAGCCAGGCCCCCTCCCCCGATGGCTCCTTCCCTCACTGCAGTCCCTCTGCGGCACCAGGATAGTCGGCAGCTCAGGTCTGGGGGTGATTGCACACTGTGTGTAACTGTGAGTCTCTGTTTCTGCAACTATATAACTGGAGGGAAGGGGACCTCCCTGGGGTTCTTAAACTCAGAACATCCACTAAACCTGAACTGTAGATCTCTGTCTGTTCTTTCCTCTCTTGCCTTATTTATCTTTTTAATCAATCGATTAATTAATTTTTGAGGCAGGTTTTCTCACTCTGGAGCCCAGGCTGACATTTCCCTCACAGTCCTCCCGTACAGCCTCCTGAATGCTCTGATTACAGGGGAGGTCCACAAATCCTCCCGAACAGCGCCCCAGATGCTGTGATTACAGGCATGGTCCTCTGCTTCCGTGTTCTCACTGCTGGGGATCACACCCTGCACATGTCAGGCACATGCTCCAACACTGAACTCTGGTTTTTCGAGACATGCTTTCTCTGTGTAGTCCTGGCCGCCCTAGAACTCACCTTGTAGACCGGAGCAGCCTGGAACTCACCTCTTGGAATCCTGCCTTTGCCTCCTAAGTGCTGGGATTAAAGGCGTGTGCTACCCCCGCCTGGCCTCACAAATAGCTGTTAAGTTTTTTATACTTGTGGAACTTACCTGTGCATGAGGTATACACATACTTCTGGCCTGTCTCCCACCTGTGCCTGTTCCTGCCTTCTAGAGCCTCTAACACCACTCTGCCCACACGTGGTGTCCCAGGAAGTGTCCACACACAGTCATACCGCACATATCCTTAGGAAATGTGTACCTATCCACACACACCTGTCCCTCTGCTCTGCCTAGCCTGTCTCTGCACAGGCCTCCCTCGTGACAGTCATCTGCCTGACCCAGCTCGATCCAGGGGCCCCCCATGCCCACACCCACCTTGAAGTGGAGGCGGCTGTCTGTCTCCATCAGCACCTCCAGCTGTAAGGTCAGCACATCCTTTGGGAAGAAGGTCGGGCTGGTACGGGTCAGGGTGGCTGTGTACCCCGACTCTGTAGAGCTCAGGTTCTCTAGACGGTAGCTTGGGTAGCTGGGAGGGAAGAAACACCAGGGCTGCCCTATCTGCGGCTCCTTCAGCACCTGCCCTGCTGGGACATAGCAGCAGCCGCGGGCCTCGCATTGCTCCTGTGAGATGCCTTTGTCGGGGGCACAGTCAAAGCGGCTGCTGGGGGGCACATCACACTGTGTGGGTGCTTCTTTGGGCTGTTCAGTCTGCTCCTGGATGTGCAGAGGCCCTGGCTTGTAACCTTCCTGGTGGTGAGGTCGGTACGTCTTCCACAGTCCTGAAGAGGACTCATGAAGGTCTTGGGGAAGCAGCATTAACTCCCGAAGCATGAGATGACCCAGGATGACCGCTGTAGTCAGAGAGATAAGGGTGCAGGCCCCAACCACGGAGTTCGAACAGAGGGGCTTCCGTATATTCATGGTGAAAGCCTGTTGGTTCGGGGCAGCATGAATACTTCTGAAGGCCTGAGGAGAGGAGGAGCCAGTATCAGTGTGGGTGGGGTTTCTCACACAACACCCACACACACTGCCAGGAGGTGGAAGGAGGCAGCCAGAGCATCTTCCCCAGAGCAACGGAAGGGAAGACAGAAGCCAGGTACAGGAGACAATGGGAGACTCCTCAGAGGCAGAGGGTGTCTCTGCAGACATGGGCCCACAACACAGGTACAGACAGATGTGAGGGAGCCAGGACTTTATCGCAGGGCCTTCTGTGTAAGAGAAAAGGGTGAGTGGGAAGGTGGAAGAGCCACCACACCCAAGTCCTACCCCAAGGGGAGGAAGTTGGGAGTGAAGAGCCCAGGACTGGGCCACAGGGTTCACTAGCTGCAGGAGTGTGGGCCTTCTGGAAATGGGGCTTGGGTAGAAGGCTGGGGTGACTTCTCCATGTGGTGGGGCTCAGCACAGAGGACGGTTCTCAGGGTCACCAGACACACTCAGGAGATGGCCCGGCTGCAGAAGAGGCAGCTGTGAATACTGATTAGCACTTGGGGACCAACTGTGGCCATTGGTGAGTCAGGGTGCTTCTGGTTGGCAGTGTTTACCCACAATTCCTGTGACTTTCTCCGGCTAGTGGCTCCCCAGTTTTCCAGTCCAGGAGGGGGTTGTTAACTATGACCCGGCTGGGGCTCTGCCACGCCTAGATGCCAGTAAGCCCCAGGTTGCCGCCATACCTCTCTGATGGACTGCCTATAGACCATGGTGGTTCCGAGGACCCCTACACCATGCACCAAGTTTGGCAATTCACTAGACTATCTCACAGAACTCAGAAAAGCACTTCACTTATATTTACTGGTTGGTTGGTTTTGAAAGCTGTAACTCAAGAACAGCCAGAATGAAGAAATGGGTGGAGAACGGTTGGGAGTGGCTCCCAGGCTCCCAACACTCAAATGTGTTGATCAACTGGGATGGTCTCTGAACCCACGTGGCTGCCATGTTGAGACAGGGTCTGCAGTAGCCCAGGCTTGCCTTAACTTGCTATGAAGCCAGGGATGGCTTGGGTCCCTGCCACCATCTCCTACACGCTGGGCTTTCTGGCATTGGAGACCACAGCCAGCTCTGTTCAGTTCTGTGGGCCTTCGGTTACGTAGGCATGACTGAAATCCGTTACCATGGTGAGTGATTCTCCAGCATCTTGAGGGAGTTGGAGTGCTTGCGTAGGCTGCAGTTTCCTACCCTCCAATCACGCCTTGGTCTTTCAGGTGCCCAGCGGCCATAATGAGCCACCATAATGAGCCACAGAAAGATCCAGTGTGTGGATCTGGCTCGAAGACCAGAGACCCATTTTGTCTTTACTGCCGAGTAAGGCCCAGCTCCACCTGGCCCTTCCAGACGTAAGTGACACTGACCATGATTCAGCATCTAAGGACACTCGCAGGCTCAAATTCTGCGGGGCAGGGTGGGAATCTGCATTTTCCAGGACCCTCCAAGGAGGCCGCAGGGCGCAACTCAGAAACACACGCATTAGAACAAAGTCCCAGAAACTGGGAGCAGGCAGCTGAGGCCCGTTCTCTCAGCCACAATTTAGAGAAAAAAACATGGGAAGGAACTGAACTCAGAGGCCACGGCTGACCTGGTGACCTCAAGCTTGCTTTCTGGAAAGCAGCTGGATCGCTGCGTCACCAGGCACAGGCGTGTCCAAATCCAACCTGTCAGACACGGGAGGTCAAAGTGAAGGTTCTCGGTTTCTCTGTGCCTCAGTTTCCCCCTGCGTCACATACACACAGAGCTTTGCCCGCCTGGTACTGCGGGCACGAACTAGAATCCCGGACTTTACCGGAGCCTGCTGTCTTACTAAGGTCACCGTCCGTGGCTGCCTGGGTCGGGGGTCTCACCTATGCCGCGTGTCTCTGCTCGATTCTCCAAAGCAGGAACTCGCTGACAGTCGGCCCTGCCTGCCTGGAGGAGGCCGCTCCTCCGGAGGCTCTGGGGCCGGAGACAGCCTTCACCAGCTCGCCCAGCTCACCTGCGCAATCACCCTCCAGGCCGAAGACCCCCAGGCTCAGCGGGCAGCGTGGGTCACGTGGTCTGTGGGCGGGGCTCGTCCGCGCGGACCTCGTCACACGACCTCCTGCGTAGGCGGCGGAGTCCGTGTGAGTGTTATCGCTGCGCCCCCTAGTGGCTGAGGGCGACAGTGAGCGCAGGTGTTGGAATGGCAGCCATAGGACGTCATCGCGTTGCAAAAGCTCCAGTAGATTAAACCAGCCCAGACCTGGAGTCAGAGTCAAACACGTGATCGCACAGAAAACCTACGATGGTGAAACAGTAAATGATCCGGGGCATTTGATATAAGTATGATGCAGGTCATACATTGAGCCAGAAGCCCGGGGTAGTAGTGCAGGCATGTGATCCCAGCACTCGGGAAGCAGCAGCAAGAAAGATTGACAATTTGAGGCCAGCATACGACACCTGGTGAAACTCTGTTTCAAAAACCAAAGTTGGCAGGCCGGATGTAGATAGGGGTAGAGCACTGGCCTACCATGTGCAAGGCCCTGACTCTCCTGTACTGCTGGGACCACTGGGGGGTGGAGGGGCATTTGTGCCTCTGGCTGTCAAACTTTTGAAACAATGTACACCAAGAAATTCAACGCCCCCCTCCCCATCCCATGCTGGGAGAGGAGAAAGGCCTGAGAAGACGGTGTCCTCAGCTCTGGCAGCTTGTCGGAGCACAGTGTGTGCAGGCAGGATAATGAGAGCCAAGAGGACTGGCCAGCGAGGGAAGGTGGATGGACTCTGGCCAGCTTGAATGTGCTGAGCTTGGCTCTGGCAATCTTTCCCTTGTGCCCATTCCCTCTGCCTTGCTAAAGAAAAACAAAACAAAACAAAACAAACAAACATTAGATTACATTCCTAAAGCTAGCCATCAAGGTCTCTTCCCTTATTTGGCCACTTCCTCCGCCTAAGGCTGACTGCCAGGGGCCAGCTGTTAAAGTATTGAAGTCCAGCAATCCGAAGCCCCCTTTGGTTCATGTAATTAATACACCAAACCAAACCTTACCACCGCATGCTAGCCCATCCTAACACAGGCCTCCCCTTCTCTCTTCTTTTTTTTTTTTTTTTTTTTTTGTGTGGTTTTTTGAGACAGGGTTTCTCTGTGTAGACCAGGCTGGCCTCGAACTCAGAAATCCGCCTGCCTCTGCCTCCCGGGTGCTGGGATTAAAGGCGTGCGCCACCACGCCCGGCCCCTTCTCTCTTCTTAAAAATGACACCAGCAGCCAACAATGGCAGCACACGCCTTTGATCCCAGCACTGTGAGGCAGAAGCAAGTGGAGCTCTGATTTTCAGGACAGCCTGGTGTACATACAGAGTGAGTTCCAGGATAGCCAACGGTACACAGAGACCCTGTCTTGGGCCCGCCCATCCCCCCTTACACCTGCCGAGTCATTTGCTGCTGTTCTTCACCTTTGTTCCTGGTGGCTTGTGCCTATTCTGGGGTCCGACAGGGAAACCCCTGCTCTGCAGAGGTCTCCTAACAGACAGGAGCGTCCCGTGACCAAGCATGCTTGGCTACACAGCTCTTCTGCCCTATTCAGAGTTAGAGCTCACACCAGGACACACCCCCGCCCCCAATTTGTTCCATTCCCATCTGTTTTACCTCCCAAAGTGGCCACACCAACTAAACCCCCTTTCTCTGCTGTTCACTGTTGTCTCTTTAATTGGTACTGGAGACAGGCGGCTGAGCCTAGTTCCCTAGGGCTGTCAGACGATCAGAAAACTCTAAAACAAGCCCAGCCAGAGCTTACAGGTGCACTACTGAAACAGCTGCTGCTTTCACCTTCCTTCCTTCCTTCCTTTCTTCCTTCCTTCCTTCCTTCCTTCCTTCCTTCCTTCCTTCCTTCCTTCCATCCTCCCTCCCCCCCTCCCTCCCTCCGTCGCTCCTTTCTTTTTTTAAAAAAATTTATTTACTATGAACAGTGTTCTTCCTGCACGTCAGAAGAGGGCACCAGATTCCATTACAGATGGTTGTGAGCCACCATGTGATTGCTGGGAATTGAACTCAGGGAACCTGGAAGAGCAATCAGTGCCCTTAACCACTGAGCCATCTCTCCAGGCTAGCTTTCATTTCTAAACAGCAAGTACTGGAGAAGGCCACGTTTCGGTGGGTGTGTCCAGGGCGGGGTAGGCGGGTGAGTGGAGCTCTTGTGTTGGAGCAGGGTGTGTGTGTGTGTGTGTGTGTGTGTGTGTGTTTGTGGAGGGATGAATAGGGTGGGTGGGGCTGGGGTCTCCCCAGCTGCTTGGCTGTTTTTAGATATCAACCTTTTGCTGGGCAGTGGTGGCACACACCTTTAATCCCAGCACTGGGGAGGCAAAGGCAGGCAGATTTCTGAGTTCGAGGCCAGCCTGGACTACAAAGTGAGTTCCAGGACAGCCAGGGCTACACAGAGAAACCCTGTCTCAAAAAAACAAAAAAACAAAAAAGAAAAAAAAAAAAGAAAAAGATATCAATCTTTTTGTTTGTTTGTTTGTTTTTTCGAGACAGGGTTTCTCTGTGTATCCCTGGCTGTCCTGGAACTCACTCTGTAGACCAGGCTGGAACTCAGAAATCTGCCTGCCTCTGTCTCCCAAGTGCTGGGAATAAAGGCTCCCACCACCACTGCCCGGCTTTTAGATATAAATCTTTTTTTTTTTTTTTTCCCGAGACAGGGTTTCTCTGTGTAGCCCTGGCTGTCCTGGAACTCACTTTGTAGACCAGGCTGGCCTCGAACTCAGAAATCCGCCTGCCTCTGCCTCCCCAGTGCTGGGATTAAAGGCGTGCGCCACCACGCCCTGATAGATATAAATTTTAAGGTAAATGTGTCTTAACTCTTCTGACCAGAAACAGCTTTTGTAAACTTTATTTTTTCTGCTGTTCAAGTTTAAAACTGAAATAATCCGTTTCTCATCTACACAAGGAAAAAGGTAACTGGTGCCCAGAAACCCCAGGGTAGGGGAGGCAGAGGTGAAGAAGAGAGGTCAGAGGTCGGTGGATGAGAGACAGGTGTCCCTTTTCTGAAGTAGTTTCTGCTCCATAGGCATTTGCTATCCTTGGACTTCTGGGTCCCACGGCTTCGGTCTTTGGGTTTCTGTCTAATTTAAGGCTTCCTGGGAAATGGGGGCAGGAGAAGGCCGAGCTTTCTGTGGAGTGGAGAATGAGGGTATCTTCTGGGCTTCAGAGGGCTGGAACAGGCATTCCCAGGGCTCAAATAAGTCCACCTTACTCCTGGCTTCTTCTCTGCATTACTTGCTCCGCAAAATTGAGGGTCTGTCCCAGGACAGTGAGAGGCACTGATGTGACCGTAGGACTGCCAACAGGATGGTTTTAAGTCCAACAGGAGAGTGGGTTTTTTTCACACCCAGGTAATGTGGGCGTGCTCAGAGCGTCGGATCCGGTGGCTGCTTTACACCTGGTGTGAACAGCAGAGAGGCTTTGAATCACGTGTCTGGCCTGCCGGTGTTTCTTAGACTGGGTGTCGCTCTAGGAGACACGTGGCTTTTTCAGAACATGTGGTGACTCCCTGGGTCTGCCCGCAAGTCAGCCCTGAAAGGTGCAGGCCCGGTGCTGTCTAGGAGGGCTCTGGGGTCTCCAGCTTGGTGGCGATCTTCTGTTGAATGCTCTGCAGCACCTCCTGGTACTGGGGGTAGTCTTCCTGCACGCTGGAGAGGACCTTGTTGAGCTGGGACAGCCGGACGCTCAGGCGCTTACGCTCCATCAGCTGGGACCTGCTGTTGCGGTGCAGGAACACATATTTCCCCTCAATGGCGGCCTGCAGGTGCTTGCCACGGGTCTGCAGGGTCACGATCTCCAGAAGGTTCTGTGTGGGAAAAAGACCCTATGTCTGTCCTCGGAAGTCAGGAGGACTCTGGTCCCTAACCCACCCACTCTGGAGTTGCCCAGTGGGGCAACTTCTGAATTACATGCAGACTCAGACACTGGGATTCATTCAGGTTTGCCATGCCTCTGAAGTCTACTCTCTTATTTTGTTTTGTTTTGTTTTGTTTTGTTTTGAGACAGGGTTTCTTTGTGTAGCCCTGGCTGTCCTGGAACTCAGTCTGTAGACCAGGCTGGCCTGGAACTCAGAAATCTGCCTCCCTCTGCCTCCCAAGTGCTTGGATTAAAGGCGTGTGCTACCACTGCCGGGCTCTGAAGTCTACTCTTGATGGTCTGCCCCATGCTGTTCCAGAGCCGTGTGTGTGTGTGTGTGTGTGTGTGTGTGTGTGTGTGTGTGTGTGTGTGTGTATGTGTGTGTGTGTGTGTGTGTGTGTATGTGTGTGTGTGTGTGTGTGTGTGTATGTGTGTGTGTGTGTGTGTGTGTGTGATCATCTTGATTCCAGCTCACCCTCGACCTAGAGCTCTCTGCCATCTCCCAAGGTCAGTATCTCGGACCTCACAAGGCTCGGTGTGGTCTGGGCAGGCCCTCTTGGCCCCGCTGTCCCACCTTCCGCTTCTCCTCCCACCTCCTTGAAGTCTTGACTCAATCATGGTTCCCACAGTGCCTTCCTGAACTGTTCCTCTCAAAAGCTCGGCCCCTTGATTCTATCTACTCTAAGGCCTTGACACCCTCTCCATCTTTGTGTTCCAAGAAGGAACTCTTCAATACAGCTAGGGACTTGGTTCTATTTGGTGGCTCTGGCATCCAGAATGTTGCCCAGCCAATAACAGGTCGAGATCAGAACGCTGTGCGTGGTGAACGACCCACAAAGGATGTGAAGGTGAGTAGGTGGTGCTCATTGGCCAAAGGTGTGGCTGGACGCGGAAAGATTTCCGCCTGGGAACGCACAGGCTTCTCCTAGGGTGGCCACCCTGCCTGGATGCTTCCGGTCCAGGCACCTCCCAAGATATTTACCTGCCGTTTGAGAGCTGTTAGCTGGTTGATCTCCTCTTCAAGAACATCTGTGGTAGCCTGCATTTCTGACAGCAGTTGCTGCTTCTCCTGGAGGGAGCTGCTTAGGAACTTTTGAGTTTCTTCCAGTTCTGAGATGGTGTTGGTGCAGTCATCTGTGGCCTGGGAGAGAAACAGGACTTGGTGCACTCCAGCATCCACGTCACTTGGCAGACAGAGGTGCTGGCTAAGGATCAGCCAAGGGCCTCAGAGTCCTTGTTCTAGGGGGTTGGGGGGAGTTCCTGTCTCAGTCACTTTTCTATGGCTGTGAGAGAACACCACGACCATGGCCACTTAGAGAAGGAATGGTTTATTTGGGCTAATATTCCAGAGTGCGGTAGGAGTCCGTGAGGGCAGAGCAGAGGAGGGGCGGCTGGAGCAGAAAGCCGAGGCCTCACATCTTCAACCGCAAACACGAAGCAGAGAGAATATGAACTGGAAGGCAGGGGAAGGGTTTAACCTGCCAAAGCACCACCACTGATGGACTTCCTTCAGCAAGCTTACACCTCCTAAACCTCCCCAAACAGTACCACAAGCCAGGGGACCAAGTATTCAGCACCACCAATGGGGGGACCAAGTATTCAGCACCACCAATGGGGGGACCAAGTATTCAGCACCACCAATGGAGTATGTCTTGGTTAGGGTTTTACTGCTGTGAACAGATACCATGACCAAGGCAACTCTTATAAAGGACAACACTTAATTGGGGCTGGCTTACATGTTCAGAGGTTCAGTCGAGTATCATCAAGGCAGGAGCATGGCAGCATCCATGGCAGGTACAAGAGGAGCTGAGAGTTCTACATCTTCATCTGAAGGCTGCTAGTGGAAGACTAACTTCCAGGCAGCTAGGGTGAGGGTCGTTTAGCCCACACCCACAGTGACACACCTACTCTAACAGAGCCACACCCCCTAATCATGCCATTCCCTAGGCCAAGCATTTACAATCCATCCCAGGAGACCAGGTATTCAGTACCCAAGTAGTCAAATGCCCAAGACTATGCATCTTATCCAAACCACCACAATTCCCAAAAAGGAATCCAAAAGCCACAGAGCTTATGTATATAATGTATATATGGGGGATGTATACTGGGCGTGGGGGTGGGCCCCTGAGACAGCAGTGTCTACCTAGAGGCCAACAGTGCCAACTAGGGAGGCTGCAGCTTCACAGATGGTGTGGGGAAAGCAGTCTGTGCAAGTGTGTGGTTTCAAGGAGCACAGGGACGTGGGGACTGAGGTCAGCCCTGAAGCCTTTGATGCCAGGAAGAGCTGAGGCTATGTGGGAAGTGTAAGGAAGGATGGTAGGAGCGGGCTGGTCTGCGGTGGAGCCGGGCTCCTCTGCAGAGCTCAAACAGGACATGGCTTCTCTGGGAGTGTTCACGGCAGAGTGGCAGGAATAAGCTTGGGGCCATCAGAGGAAGTCATGTTACCAGGACAAGGAAGGTCCTGGCAGTGTTTGGTGGCTGGCTGGGAGTCAGGATAATGGTGAACTAACTACACACAGTAACCCTTAGCGGCCTTCTGGGAACACAGAACTTGAAGAGGGACTGGTGGAAGGGGGAGAGGGCCCCATTGGTGGATAGAAGGTGGAGGCCATGCTGCGTGTGGCCAGCGGGACGCGAGGCCCACTGATGCCTGGTTCTGGGTGTGGGGCAGAGAGGACAGAGGTTCTGGCAGGGACTGAGAGGGCAGCTAGGGCAGGTTGGACACGCAGCAGGAAGCTGAGGAAGGTACAGGAGAGGCCACCAGGTGTAGTGAATGAAGACTAAGACATGCCTCTCTGTCACCTCCCTCTGGAAGCGTCCAGTCACACCTGTCCACACGAGTGGCTCTGTTCAGTTGATCTTGCCCTATATAGGAGGTACTCTATAGCGACTTTTACATGTACTATTGTTTTGAGACCGGCTCTCACATATAGCCCGAGCTGGCTTTGAACTTGAGGCAATTCCCCTGTCTCTGCCTGAACGGTGGACTCGTAGGTGTGTGCCATACATCCTGCTGCTACAGGGACTCGCTCAGTTCTGTTTGGTTCTCTGGATGATTCTATAAAGTGGATTCCACAGGTCAGTAAGCTGAGGCAGACAGGTGAGACAATACGCCCTGGTCATGAGGGAATGGCGGCGAGGAGGCCACACTCCCAGATCTCTTGACCTAGATGACGATGGTCTCCCTGCCGGCCTCAGCCAGCTCCACGTCATGGATCATGAAGCGTCTTCTTAATACCACCACCTTATACACACTGTTACGCGTGACCATCTGACTCCCAGGAAGTGGGTACTCCTCCCGTTTCTTCCAGTGGTGTTCCAAAGGTCCCAAATATGCCCAGGGCCCAAGGGCCTATTAGTGGGGACTTCGGGACAACTGGGAGCTTTCATCCCAGGGCCCTGGCCTGGGAGGGGAGTGGGCCCTGAGCTGTGTGCCTAGCCCTCTTTTAGGGAGGAAGCTGCCACATTCCCATCTCCTCTTGAGTACTGGGATTTTTTTCAAGGCTCTTTCAGGATCCCTAGAGTCTGTTTCTGCTAGCAGGAAGTGGCCTCTTGTGTGCTGGGTGGTGCCCAGTGTGGATAGTCTGCTGGACCCAAGACAGATTCCTAGTGACAGAGCCAAGAGCGGCTTCAGCCAGTGTGCTCAGAAGCATCCATCGAGTGCTGATGCTCTGACAGATGCCACCTCTTCACCGGGCGGGGTGAGGGGCCCTGGCGCAGAAGACACAGCGGCATGTGCCACCGGCATGGGAGGGGTTGCTTTGTTCAGTCCTGAAGCTCACATCTTCCCTCCCGTCTCTACTCTGTCACAGGTAAGATGAAGCAGCAGTGACCTTGACCCTCAGGAATGGGGAGAAGGGAACTTGGGAATGGGTGGACATTATGGACCATGATCCAAGGTCTGCTGCTCCTCCCGTGTCCCTCAGAATTGAGTGGACAAGCCAGAGCAGGCAGGTGGCCACTCTCTGTGTCCTGCTGGGGTGACCAGGTGCGAGCAGATGCCTCAGGCCAGCTAGTGGGGATGGCTGGAGATGCCTGCCGACCATATGAAGTGAGGAAAGGTGAACCCTAACGTGTGTCTGAGCCCCACCTCTAATACAGGCATGCAGCCAGGGCAGGAACACATTGCTCACGTCACTGGGTCCTGGGGGTGGAGGAAGAGCAGGCCGTACCTTGTGCATCTCCCTGACTTTCTTCTGCAGCTCGCGCTGCTGGTAGTGGAACTCTGTCTTGGTGATTACTTTCTTGTCTATCTTGCTCTGCCCTTCAGCCTGGACGACGATGGTCTCCCTGCGGGCCACAGCCAACTCCATGTCACGGATCATCTTCTCCTGCTGCTTCAGTAGCTGCCCGTGCCTAACCTGGGGACACAAGACGGATGGGGCGAGGTGGGATGCTGAGGGTGGGCAGCCCACCCTTCCGGGCTTGTCTGCCTTTAACACTGGCCAGTGAGGCATCAGGCATGCAGAGAAGGCTTCAAGGAGTCTGGGGGACTGTGCACATTGATGGAGAAGGTGTGGATATTCTCAAAGACGGTACAAAGGGATGGCCGGAGGCAGGAGGAGAGTAGGATGACAAGCCAGGTTCTCTGCCAGGCATGTTGAGAGGGCAGGTGGACTCTGTCTAGAGAGGGGGGGTGTGGTTAGCAATGTCATGACTCTTTGGATGGGAGAAAACAGTGACGCTTGAAGAAGCTGGGTGTGTGTGGGGAGTCTGGGGTCAGAGGCTGGGGGCCAGGGTATGTGAGCATGGATTGTGGTCTGCAAGGGAAACTGCCTAGAGCCGCAGGGGTATTTGTAGCTGGTGTAAATAAGCATATAGAATTGTGTGAAGGTTTAGTGTGTTGAATGAATGAAGATGGTTTTTAAAAAGGAAAGCAGGGTGCTCAGCCTGCGTAGTGTTTGCCTCGGAAGAGTAAAGACTTGGCTTTGATTCTCAAAACTCACACGGAAGTGTCAGGTGTGGCTGAGCGCGCATGCTTGTAATCCCGGTGCTGGAGAGGTTGTGACGGGGATGTGAGGGGGCGGGGGTGGACTCCTGGGACCCATTGGCCAGTCAGTGCGAGCTAACTGGTGAGCTCCTGGCCAGTGAGAGACCCTGTCTCAAAGGGAGTGACCGATGCCCCCGAGGATGTCTTGGCTTCTACGCACACAAGTACACACACCAGTGTTCACACACAGATGTGCATACACACACGTACATAAAACAAAACAGAAGGGCAATAAGTAAGCAAGTGTCAACAACTGACAACACCCAAAACTGGCGCTGATCCCTGGGAAACGACTGAAACAGAATGCTGTCACGTGACAACGCGCATGCGCAATCTGACAGGTCGCCTAAAAGTTGAGGATTCCTATCCAACCTCAGGTAATCTAGTTTTCAGGAAGGGGGAGATTTCAATATTTGCTTTTAAGTGTCTGTTTGATTGGTCCAAGGGCTGCCCAGATTGCTGAGTGTATCTGTGAGGCAGCCTGCAGAAGAGGTCATGCATGAGCATGCGCAGCAGCAGACTGAGCCAAGACCCAGCCTCCTTAGTGGGTGTGGCTGGGAAGATGTTGGGAGATGTAAACCCTCAAGGCTGCAGTGGAGCGTGTTCCGCTGTTGTCCTGGAGCTGCATGGGCTCCTCAGTCTGTGGATCTGGGCTGACTTGCAGTGCTGGCCCTCCTAGGTCTGCTATGGGAACATCGTTGTGTGCAGGCACATTACTGACAGAATGGAGCATGACTGGACAAACGTCCTGTTGGGTTTGCTTCTCTCGGGACCCCTCACTGGATCTAAAAAACTCCACTCAGCACTGGAAAACTGATGGTCGGTACAGGAGGAACCGGAAACGGGGCGGGGGGTGGGAAGTGACAGACAGACCTAGGGTTACAGGAGGATTTAATGGGGACTTGTGGACAGAGCATGCCCTGAGTGGCCATACCTCAACGCAGTAAGAGGAAGTCTCGGTGCTGACCTAGACAAAGGTGAACAGCCAGATGAACCTCACTAGTTACCAATTTATCCAACATCAATTACCAAACAGGCTGTGGAGGGAGTGAGGGCTGGAGAGATGCTTCAGTTGTTAGAGAACACTTGCTGCTCTTGCAGAGGGCCCGAATTTGGTTCCACAACTGCCTATAACTCCAGCTTCGGGGGTGGTGGGGGTGGGACCTGACACTTCTGGTCTCTTCAGGTTGCACATACACATGTGCCCCTATGCGAACACACATCCATATATACATAATCAAAAATAAAAGGTTTTTTTTTTTTTTTTTAAAGACAGGGTCTCATGTAGCTCTGGCTGTTAGACCAGGCTGGCCTTGAATTCTCAGATATCTGCTTCCCAAGTGCTGACTACGACTAGCTCGCAATAACAAAATCTTTAAAAAGAAAGCAAGCCATGTGTCCTTGCCTCACTATGGCATGTCATGCCCAGCTGGTGGTCTCTGTGGCTCTGTGTTGTGGAGTTTGGAACATGGTGAGGGTCACCTGGTAGGTGAGCTGACAGTTAGGACTGAAATGGCCTTGGATCTATCAACCTGGGTCCCAGCAATCACCAGTGAGGTGCTGCCTGTCACAGCTGAGGCTGGGATTGCCTCTGCCTGTTACATGCTGCAGAAGTGTGTATGCGGGTTTGTGGAAGTGGAGCAAACCACACCTTCTGCATGTGTGGAGGAGACACTGACCCCTGTGAGCTTATTTAGTAATTAGCATGCCAGGCTTCTGGAGGCAGAGGGGGAGGAGCCCCTCTGCTTTCCCTCCACCCCGGGGGTGGGGGTGGGGTGGGGATTAGATTGCTGTTTGCTGCAGCAATCGCTCCGATTCTGTGCTTTTCTTTTGAAGGGTCTCGTGTAGGCCAAAATGACGTTGATGTCTCTTTGTAGCCGGATGACTTTGAACTCCTGATCTGCCACACCACCTCCAGTAGGATCTGTGTGACAAGTTCCGCACACTGAGGCGACCGACCTCAAAAGGGGGAGGCCTCCTGGAACCGGCTGTGGAACTTTTCGCCAGAGAAAAATTATTGAGCCGTGGTTCTCATGGCAATCTCTCTGTTTTGTTTTCTCTTATTCCTTTTCTTATTTACATGTTCCTCGAAGCCCAAGCTAAGATCTTAAGTGAGAATAATGGGTAAGGAAGCATCCCTAGAGATGGGGTCACTAACATGACCTCATCCCTGGGGAAACCAACGCTTTACTTTCTAAATCATTTACAAAACTATGATGATAGATAAAAGTTTTTCCAACAATAAAATTTCATATGGCTACACGTGTGTCATCGGAGGTTGGTTTTGGTATATGGTAAAGGAAGCCTTAATTAGAAAGAATTAAAATAGTTTAAATTTATGTGTTGAAGATTTATTTAAAAAAATCAGGCATTAGAAGTAAAATAATAATTGACCATGGGGCTGGAGGGTTAGTTCCGCAGTTAAGAGCACTGACCATAAAGATTTATTAACCTGCTCTTGGAAACATGCCACTAGCCTTGGACGACAGCCCTCACTGAATACATCCTTTTGGAATTGTTCTATTTTGATGATTTACAATGACGTTACCTGTTCTGTTTGCGATTCACTGAACACATAGCTTCAGAGTTGTAGTGCTTGGATGATTTTTGTGCTTTACTGTGCCAAATGATTTTTGTTGGTATTTGTGATTGTTTCATTTGGATTTAGTTTCTAAGAGATGTAATGTTTGGTTCTTTAATATACAAATTTCCTGGCTTGAGAGCTGTAGAACACACTCAGATTCAAACTGCCTCTGTGTTTGTTTCTGTTTGTCACTGCCGAATCCCTACCCACCTAGCTTCGAGGACCTTCATTCCAGGGATACTCCCCCACCCCCCCGCCGTACTGGACTGGGGTAGTCCGTGGCACTGATCCTCCGGCCTCTGCCTCCCGAGGTCTACACTACAGGTCTGCATCACCATATCCAGCCTGTCTATACTCTGAATATTAAATTGAGGATTTTTTAGATATAGCTTTTGCTTTTTGGTACAGGGTCTCACTGTGTAGTTGAGATACAGGGTCTCACTGTGTAGTTGAGGGTGGCCTTGAACTTGATATTCTCTTGCATGGATGCTAGGGTGGATTCCAGGCATAGACAGAGGTGACTGTCCTCATATTTTACAGATGCTAGATGTATTAATTGTTTTCTTGCTGTGACAAAATATCTTGACCAAAAAAAAAAAAAAAAAAAAAAAGAGTTTAAGAGGGGAAGGGACTTATTCTGGGTTGCGGTTCTGAGGGGTACAGTCCGTCATGGTGGGGAAGGGAGCAGGGGCTTGGCTGGCTGGTCATGCCGCATCCACAGGCAGCAAGGGATGCTGGCACTCAGGTCCCCGTCTCCTTTATTGAGTCCAGGACTACAGTGCGTGCCACAGTGGGGCCCATGGTTCAGGTGACTCGAGTCAACTGTAACCCCTCACAGGCACGCCCAGGGCTAAGGAATCTATGATCCCTCACAGGTACACACCCAGACATCGTCTTCTGGGTGACTGCAGGCCCTGTCAAATTGGCAGTCATTCACTCCTACACAAGCACCTTAATGCCAAACTATGTCCTTGCTCAGCTCATATGTGAGAGCTAAAGAATAGCCAACAGCCAGAGGCCTTTACATAATATGGAAAATGATGTTGCTTTGATTGGGTAATCTAATTGATTAGTTGATCTATTTTTTTTTAAAGTGACTTGACCTTCAGGGTTTTGTTTTTGTTTTTTGTTTTTTTTTTTTAAGAATTATTTATTTATTTTATGTTTGTGAGCACACTGTAGCTGTCTTCAGACACACCAGAAGAGGGCATCAGATCCCAGATCCCATTACAGATGGTTGTGAGCCACCGTGTGGTTGCTGGGAATTGAACTAAGACCTCTGGAAGTGCTCTTACCCACTGAGCCATCTCCCCAGCCCTGATGGTTTTTTGTTTGTTTGTTTGTTTTTTGTTTTTAATTTAAATTTTTACTCTGTGTGTATGGGCATCTTGCCTGCACGTGTGTCTTTATGCCATGTTCATGCCTGGTGCCCGTGAAGGCCAGTATGGGACATCTGATCCCTGGGACAGGAATTACAGACAGTTGTGAGCTGTCACATGGGTGCTGGGAATTGACCCTGGAACCTCTCGGAGAATAGCCGGTGTTCTTACCCACTGGGCCATCTCTCTAGCCACTAATGGCTCTTATTATTGTCCTTAATTAAGGTCTTGAACCTTAAACTGATAGTCACTTGTCATTTAGTGAAGTCGAGCTACACCTCAGAGATGGGGTGAGGGCTCTCTGGACCTGGTTTCCTCAACTGTTTTTTAAGATAGGGTCTCACTATGTCATCCTAGCCAGCTTGAAAAACTTCTTGTTTAGACCAGGCTGGCCTCAAATTAGAGATATTAGAGATGTGACCACCACACCAGCCCATATGAGGCTCTTTGTCCCACAATGGGATTAGTGGGCTGGGAAACCAGGCTTTACAACCAGTCTTTGAAAAGACCAGAGGGCCTTGGTTGCTTGGGGTTGAGATAAAACAGTTTACGAGGCGCCGTGCATCTCCTGGCTGTCCTAGGATTATATTCTGCACAGTGTAGGCATATCCTGGTGTGAGAGGTGGGTGGTGACACAGAGCTTGCAGCCACATTTGCTAGAATGCAGTCACTGTCCAGCAGCAGCAGGTCCCCACCTGGGAATCTCAACGACTGTCACTGGCAGGGTGGCTCCGGTTCCCGATGTGGCCCAATGTGCAGCCTACGGGACGACCCGTGCCCACAGTGCTGAGACAGCTTACCTTCATCCTGTGGATCTCGGCCTTCATAGCACGGATCTCTGTCTGCCCGGTCTCAGAATCCACCGAGCTGCGCATCTCCTTGGCCAGTTGGATTTTCTTCTCCCACAGCATGATTTGGTGCCTTTGGAGGTAGAAGAGGCAGCGTCAAAGGCAGAGCAGTTTTAGTTGGGGTGTGTGTGTGACAG
Source organism: Mus musculus (assembly GCF_000001635.26). Lineage (NCBI taxonomy): Eukaryota > Metazoa > Chordata > Mammalia > Rodentia > Muridae > Mus > Mus musculus. The sequence continues at coordinate 119,254,277 of NC_000077.6, read as the reverse complement.
AAACCCCACCTCTGCCGGGGGCTTGGCATGCACTTGTGCACGTACCAAAGCCAGGAGACATGGGGTTTCCTGCTCAATGCGTTCTTCATGTATTCTCAGGGGACAAGGTCTCTCACTGAGCCCAGAGCGCTATCATCTGGAGCTGTGGCACACCTGACCATGCCTGGCTTACATGGGTGCTGGGGACTTGAACTCGGGTCCTCATGCTTATCCGGCAAGCTCCCTCATCCCACTGAGCCAGCTCCCTGGTTTTTTTCTTTTCTATTCTCAATGCTTGTTCATAGTGTAAAATGCTTAGGGATGGGTTTTTTTTCTCCATAAAAATTAGGTTAACTTTATAAAGTTTATCTCAAAGAAACCACTCCATATCCAGAGGCAAGTGGCCTGGCTGGTGGATGCTGCCGAGAGGTGTTCTACAGGTGTGTATGGTGGTTCTGTGGTTCTCCTGCGGCTCATAAAGGCAGCCTTCAGACATAACCCAGTGGTGCCAATATTTGGTGGCTATCCCTCAGCACAGACTCTTCACAAGCCTGGCGACCTTTAGCTCGGGCCGCACCCCTACTCACTCTGCCTCCATGAAGCTGTTGAGGAGGGTGGCCTTTTCCTCAGAGAGTTCCATCAGCTTTTCCTGCATTTGAATGGTCTCTCTTTCTGAGTCCTGTGGGGACCAAGGAGAGCTGTGAGGAAGGCTCAGGGCGGTGGCCTCTAGAGCCCCTCAGGACCTGCCAGGCCTCAGACCAACATCCGGATCCCTCCGCAAGCCACTCTAGGGAGGCTGCCCAGATGGAGGATGCGCATGCGGGCGTGCCCTCCGCCATACCCTGCCGGTGCCTGACGGGGGCAGTGCGCAGTACTGGCCTTCAGCGTGCGCAGAAACTCCGTCTCAGTTGCTATATTGTTCTGCTCCAGCTCTTCCGAACTGCATCGGTTCTTGTCCAACAGCATGTTGAGCTTGCTCAGGTCGTTGTCCAGGTCCCTCATGTGGCGGCTCACTATCTTTTGTTCCTTCTTCTCATGTGCAATCTTGCCTGCAGGGGACAGGCAAGCGGAGGATTGAAGGGTTAGGGTCCTCAGCAGGCAGCAGCCATGCCCTCCTGTGGCTCCTTCCTATCCGGTCTGATTCAGCCAGGTGCTCCTCCACGGATGGTGTGTGTGTGTGTGTGTGTGTGTGTGTGTGTGTGTGTGTGTGTGTGTGTGTGTGGTGTGCCTTGCTGCACTTTCTTTTCCAAAGCCTGGTCTCTGGAGGGAACTGCAAGGACCACGTGCTGCAGAAGCCCAGGCAGAGAGCAGAGGTGAGTGGGGAGGAGCTTGGGGTGGGCGGGGCTGAGAGCAGGGGTGTCGGGGGCTCAGATGCTCTGGGTATTTGGGGAAGGTGGGATAGGAAGAAGAAAGACAAAAGATACTCTTGCCCTTTTTGGTGAAAAAAAAAAAAAAGGCAGCAGGGTGCACACAATTCTGCCCACACCAGTATCCTTGGCTGGCGTAGAGCTACGGCTTTGCAGGTGGTTAACTTTGTCTCTGCGGATCTCACCCACGGGGTGGGGCTGGGGGGGGCTTTGTATCCAGTCAGTTCTGCCTTCTCACACTTCTCTTCCCCTCCATGCCAGGGGGCCTCACACCTGATCCTCCCCAGCAGGTAGGTAGCTGCAAGGAGGAGCCAAGGGCTGCAGCGAGGGCATGTAGCCCACCACATCTCTGGGAAGTGGGCAAGCACAGTCGCTCCAGACATTTCGGAGAAACCTAACTGGACCACGTGGGACCCAGGAAGTTCCAGTCACATGCTGTATGCTGGTGGTGACGCTGGCAGGCCCTGGGGTCTCAGATACAGCTGGTGAGCACAGGGTCAACCCGGTGGGACCCACCGGTGGCTAAGGGTTTTCAACTGTGCTTCTGAGGTCTGGGGTGGGTGGGAACAAAAGGCTCTAACGATAGTTAGGGGCGGGGTTGAGGAGATTGGCTGCATTTGTCTGAGGTCCACAGACCTCAGAGTTCCCCTGAAGGACTGTTTTGTCTCCATCTCCCACAGACCTCGGGAGCACAGGTGAGAAACGCTGACAGACAAGGTGGCTTCAGCATTTTCATGGCTTGCTTTGCTTCTGTTTTGAAACAGGGTTTTTCTATTTAGCCCAGGCCAGCCTCAAATTTACAGCCTACCGACTGCTGGGATTACGGGTGCGGGTGCGTGCTGCCTGGTCTGGGGTTCGCGTGGCTGGCAGAGCTTAGTGCTGTGTGGCCCCTTCCCCAGAGCGCCCCAGGCTCACTCTCTATGCGAAGCTTCTTTTGTTCCATGATGTGCACCTCCTTCTTCAGTTGGTCCACGGACACCAGCTGCTCCTCGCGCTCATGCGTGACCTGGACCAGTTCCTGCTGCAGGCGCAACCAGGTCATCTGCGCCTCAGCCACTCCCGTGTTGTACTCTTCTGTCAGCTTCGACAGCCTTTTGATCTCCAGTTCCAGGGGTCCAGCTTCTTCCCCCTGGAGGGGAGTTAATAAAAGTGAAGCATGAGCCTTGGGCTCCACGGGCGTGCATTATTATTATTACTTATGTGTGGTATGTATATATATATATATATATATATATATATATATATATATGTGTGTGTGTATATGTGTGTGTGTGTGTGTGTATATATATATGTGTGTGTGTGTGTGTATATATATATATGTGTGTGTGTGTGTCTGTGTCTGTGTGCGCGCCTGTGTAGCCATGGAGGTAAGGTTTCCACACTGAGTGTTAGTTTGTTCAGACAGCGTCTCCTGCTGAACCTGTTACTCACTGGCTGATTAGACTGACTGGCCAACAGGCCACAGCAATACTACAGCCTCTTTCCCAGCTCTGGGGTGCAGAGGTCCCCTGCCTGGCTTTTACTGTGGGTGCTGGGTGGACCCACATCTTTATGACGACAAAGCAACTGCCTTGCCGATTGAGCTAGCTCCCGGAAGGCCTTCTTTTGGAGGGGGCTACGGAGAACCATGAATCAAGGCATTGACTCCAGGGGCTCAGAGAGTCCTCACACTTGGGACACTTCACTACAGTGATGGGGGAAGGGAGCGGGGAGAGGGCGTGGCTCGGGGCTCTGGGCGGCGCCTCACCCCCAGCTCCGACACCATCTGTTCCAGCTGCTTGTTGAAGAAGTTGATGAGGCTCTGCTTCCTCTCAATGAGGATGGTGCGCCGGGCGATCTCGCTCTCGCTGTTGGTGATGAGATCGTTGAACCTCTTTACCTCCTTGTCCATCTCTGCCAGCGTCTTCTTATGCATGTCTATTTTGCAGTTGGTGTTGGTGATGTCCAGGGTGGCCTGGGCGATATCGCCGTCAATTTTTGAAAGATGTGTCACCTGAGGGCACGAAGGGACATAGGTGTGAGCTTTCTCCGTCTTTGGCTGGGCTAGACTGCAGTGTCCTCGACATTCGACTGGTATATGAAGAGATCCCTGCATGCCATCAGGAGGAAGCTAACTGGCCCTGCATCTCAAGGACCTTCAAGGACCACCACAAAGCACAAGGGGCCTGCTTACCCAATGGAGACAGCGTGCATAAAATAAAGCAGTGTTGTGGCCCATGCCTGTGATTCTAGCTGATGGGAGGCTCAAGTGTGGGCCACAAAAGACATTCTCTTTGTCTCTCTCTCAAAAAACGGATTGGGGGCTGGAATGCTGGTTTTTTTGTTTATTTATTTTTTTGAGACACGTCTTTTTTTTAAAAGATGTATTTATTTATTTTATTTATTTATATGCGTACACTGTCACTTTCTTCAAACATACCAGAAGAATGCATCAGATCCTGTTATAGATGGTTGTGAGCCACCATGTGGTTGCTGGGAGTTGAACTCAGGGCCTCTGGAAGAGCAGTCAGTGCTCTTATTCCCTGAGCTATCTCTCCAGCTCCTGTTTATTTCTTGAGACAGGGTTTCTCTGTGTAGCCCTGGTTGTCCTGGAACTTGCTCTGTAGACCAGGCTGGCCTCAAACTTAGAGGTCCCCCTGCCTCCGCTCCTGGCTGCTTCATGTCCTTAATCCCAGCATGTGAGAGGCAGAGGCAGGAGGATCACCGTGACTCTGAGAACACCTTGGTCTACATATTGAATTCCAGGCCAGCCAGGGTTATATAGGTTATATTACACCTTGAAGGGAGGAAGGAGAGGAGCGGGGAGGGGAGGGGAGGGGCGAGGAGGAGAGAACAGGGGAGAAAGCAAGCTGTCCATGTCTCGTTTTTCTTGTAAACAAGCAGGGTACAAGTTTGGGGAGGGAGCGTGTTGAATCATGGGCAGCTCTTATCACAAAGCCACCAGGAGGACCACCTGGAATCCTACCTTTCTCCCAGTGTAGCGTATGTCCTCCTGTGCTCCTCAGGAGAGCATGGTGGGACCACACTCCACTGAACTCTTTAGTCTGACAGATCCTGTCTCATTTTCTTGTGTAATTAAAGAAAAAACAATTTTTTTGAGACAGGGTTTCTCTGTGTAGCCCTGGCTGTTCTGGAACTCACTCTGTAGAGCAGGCTGGCCTCGAACTCAGAATCCGCCTGCCTCTGTCTGCCTAACAAGTGCTGGGATTAAAGGTGTGCGCCACCACCAGCAAAAAAAAAAAAAAAAAAAAAAAAAAAAAAAAATTGTTTTGAGAGTCTCTCAGTGTGCTGGCTGACCTCAGACTCACAGTGATCCACCTGCCTCTGCCTCTGCCTCCCAGAGGCTGAGATTAAAGCTGTCTGTTTTTTGACAGCTGTGCAGTGCGCAGTGAGACTCTGCATCCTGCATGGCATCTTTCTTCCTCTTGCACTGTGACCAGATGCAACACTGCCCTCTGCCACCCAAGGCAAGCAGCCTGGCCACCCAGGACCTCAGGACCTTGTCACTGCCTCTGAGTTTATAATGAGATTCTGCATCGACACACACACACACACACCCCCTTCCTCCTGCACCAGCTCCAGACAGAACGTGACTGCCCTCCTTCTGATCCTCTCTCCAGACAGGCTCCTTCCCTCCCACACATGTCACCAGTGCACAGGACTTTTGAGTACCGGTGTCCCCTTTCAAGGGCTATACTTCTGTTTGAAAACCATGGTGACATACAAAGTTGTTAGCTTAAAGACTCTTTACTGCCCTCTGGTGGGAAAAGGTGGTGATAGTTCATGTCCAGTCTAGGACAGGGCAGGGTGGGGCCAATACTGGTCTGGGCAGCTATGGGGCCGGGCAGGCTACTTCATACCCACCACGCTCCCTAGAGTCTCAAAAGTCCTTAACCACCTTCTCTCGCTCCCTGCCCTGCTCCCAAGGAAAGATTCCAAGGAGATCCAGTTGGGCCATATATGCATTAGCTGCTGCCAGCCGTGTCCAGTCAGGGCAGAAGTGAGCTCCCCTCCTGCCAGGGTGTGTGTGAATCACGGATGCCTAGGCTGCCGGACAAGTGGCTGTCCTTTTAGGAGGACAGGTGGCAACAGCCATGTCTACTCCTGATAAGTAGTCACTATGTCAGGAGTGGTGGCTGGCGACTGGGCAGGTTCTCTGCCTCCTTCCAGATAACAGGAAAGACAGCTGAGCTCCCGGGGGCCTGAAGCTGCCTGCACCCAAGGCCCTAGCCAGAGGGAGCGCTGAGGCTCAGGTTCCAGGGAGCTGGATTCAAGACTTAACTGAAGAGACACTTGGGTGTTCCCCATCTCCCAGGTTCCAGGATGGAACCAAAAAGCCTGTGTTGGGGTGGCACAGCTGGAGCTGAAAATGTAGGGAGTGGGGCTGGAGATCCACTCCATCTGGCTCAGCCGTTAAGAGCACTGACTGCTCTTCCGAAGGTCCTGAGTTCAAATCCCAGCAACCACATGGTGGCTCACAACCACCCATAATGAGATCTGACGCCCTCTTCTGGTGCTTCTGAAGACAGATGCAGTGTGCTTATTTTTAATAATAAATAAATCTTTGGGCCGGAGCAAGCAGGGCTAGTGTGAGCGGGACTGTCCGGAGCGAGCAAAGGACCTAAATCCAATTTCCAGCAACCACATGATGGCTCACAACCATCTGTACAGCAGTGTACTCATATACATAAAATAACAAATAAATAAATCTTAAAGAAAAAAAGAAAATGTGGGGAGTGTATCTGCATGGGGTGGGGCAGCTGATAGCATGGACCGGCGCTGGCCGGGCCAGGGTGGGCCAGACTCTCTTCCTAAGACTGTGTGGTGTGAGAAAACAACTGAGCAGTCCTCCTGTGGGGATGTGTCCTCAGCCAGACTCAGCCAGGCTGTCGTGCTCCCTTAGGGGGTGGGGCCATGCCCTCCTCAGGGCCACTCGAGACAGAGATTCCAGCGGGATCCTACCATGTGATGAAAGGAAGGAAAAAAGGAGCAGGGTGTGGGGGCTCACCCCACAATCCAGCACTTGAGAGGTGGGGGCACACAGACAGCCACGGGTCTGAGGCCGACATGTGCTCTGTGGTAAATCCTAGGACAATCGGCTACAGAGAGAGACCAGTCTCAAAAAATAAAATAAAATACAATACAATAAAATAAAACAAAACTGTGCCACAGGGGGCTGGTGAGATGGCTCAGTGGGTAAGAGCACTGACTGCTCTTCCAGAGGTCCCGAGATCAAATCCCAGCAACCACATGGTGGCTCACAACCATCCATAATGAGATCTGATGCCCTCTTCTGGTGTGTCTGAAGTCAGTTACAGTGTACTTATGTATAATAATACATAAATCTTTGGGCCAGGGCGAGCAAGGACTGAGCAAGTGTGGCTGACCGGAGCGAGCAGAGGTCCTAAAACTCAGTTCCCAACAACCACATGAAGGCTCACAACCATCTGCACAGCTACGTACGTGTACTCATATACATAAAACAAATCTTTTTTTAAACACTGTGTCACAGTTCAATGAAACTAATAAAAAAATATATTTGATTGGACCTGGAATCAGATATCTAACAAGAATGCAGTGTTAGCATGATTGTGTGTGTGTGTGTGTAAGCGCGTGCGTGTGTCTAAATGTGTACAGAAAAAAAGAAACAGACAGGGTTTCCTGGATGGCAGGTCTACAGCCTCTTACAGTTTTCATTGTGTCTTTCTGTGTTCCCCTCCCCCCACTGTCCCCCCCACTCCCCCCCCCCCCATTCTGGAGGGAAGAACCCAGGACCGCACTCAGGCTCCCCAGGTTTTTTACAGTAAGAAATTATTGGCTGGATGTGTCATCCCAGCTGCTCAAGAGACTAACCAGGCCATGCTGAGCATAAGTTTGAGCCTAGCCTGGGTGTAGCCGAGCTACAGCTTAAGTTCAAGATCAGCCCGGGGCAACTTAGTGAGACCCTGTCTCAAAACAAAGAGATGTCTTGGGGAGCTGGGGAGGTGTGTGGCTACTCGTTGGGCCCAATAAATTGGGTGTGGTGGCCCAGGTCTATAATCCCAACACACACACACACACACACACACACACACACACACACACACACACACACAGAGTAGTGAGTTTGAGGCTAGCAGGAGCAACGTGAGACCCTGTCTTAAGGAGGAAGGAAAGGATCAAGGGTCTCAGGGTCTCTCAGTGGTCATTAGCCTGGCATGTGCTGGACTCCAGGCTCAATCTCTAGCCCTACAGAAAATTAAAAAATTAATTGATTAAAATAAATTACAGGGCCACATCTTTAGTCCCTGTACTTTCGAGGCAGAGACAGGCAAATCTCTTATCTCTGAATTTGAGGCCAGCCTGGTTTACATACCAACTTCCAGGCAGCTAGAGCTACATAGAGAAACCCCCTATCTCAAAAAAAAAAAAAAAAAAAAAAAGGAAAAGAAAGAAAAAAAGCAAATATAAATAAATAATTATAGAAAGTATTGCCTTGACAGCTAGAAACAAGGTAATGTGCATTGCCCCCCTCCCCCAACTCTTCACTCCCGTCTCTGGCTCCAGCCCAGCCCCTGCTCTGTCTGCTGGAGCCTACCTACCAGGTTGGTGTTTTCCTTTTGCAGCTTCCGAAGGAGCTGATGAAAGTACTTGGTCATCTTGCTGGAGGTCCCCTGTTCCTGCAGCTTGTCCACCATGGACATGTCCATCTTTTGCCGTAGCTCCTGTTCCTGGTGGAAAGCCTGGCGTGTGGCCTGGAGCTCGCTCAAGACTGCCGAGTGTTCCTGTAAAGAGCTGTGTATAGGTGGTGCCCATGGAGGGCCCCCTGTGGTCTGGCTGAGGGCAGAGGTTGGGGTTGGGGGCCGTGGCTCACCACATAGCCCTTGTTCAGCATCTCCTCCGTGTCCTGCAGGGCGAGCTGGTACGTGTTAAACTCCGTCTGCAGAGCCTCTTGCTTGCTTAAGCACTGGGCGGTCATTTTCTGCACCAGTGTGGCTTCTGTCTCTGCGCGGTTCAGGAGACGGGCCAGCTTCTCATTCTTCTCTTCCTCCTGCATGATGGACTTCTTGCAGACTTCGATCTCACTGTCGGTGGACTTCACCTGATGCTGACACTCCCTGAAAAGCCAGAGGCAAGCTGGTCACAGTTGAGACATGGGAGGCCTGGGGTACATGGCTGTTTTCCACTCAGAGGAGTTTCACGAAGTGGATTCCACGCACAGAGAGATAATTTGGGTGGCAACTCTTTTTTTTTTTTAAGTTTTTTTTTTTTTTTTTTTTTTTTTTAATGTATATGAGTACACTGTAGCTGTCTTCAGACACCAGAAGAGGGCATCAGATCCCATTACAGATGGTTGGGAGCCACCATGTGGTTGCTGGGAATTGAACTCAGGACCTCTGGAAGAGCAGTCAGTGCTCTTACCCGCTGAGCCATCTCTCCAGCCCGGGTGCCAGCTCTTGACTGCTATTTATTTCTCTATGTGTGACTTCTAAGTTTGCTTTCCCGTTGCTGTGATAAAACCCTGACCAAAAGCAACTTGGGGAGGAAGGGGTTTGTTTGATTCCCAGGTTATGTACAGTCCATTACCAAGGGGAGCCAAAGCAGGAACCTGGAGGCAGAAGGAATCCACCACTGATGGACGCAGAGGCCGTGATGGAATGCTGCTTGCTAGCCTGCTCAGCCTGCTTCCCTACCTGACCCAGGGATGCCAGTGCAGTTGTGGCATGGTTCTGGGAATATGTGTGTATGTGTGTGTGTGTGTGTGTGTGTGTGTGTGTGTGTGTGTGTGTGTGCACCCTTAGCTGCAGAGGTGGATCAGTGGTTAGGAGCACTGGCTGCCCTTCCAGAGGATCCAGGTTCGAGTCTCAGCACCCACATAATGGCTCACAGTTACCCAGAACTCCATTTCCAAGGGATCAGATGCCTTCTGGCCTTCATGTATCCTGCACACATGTGCACTGCATAGACATACATACAGGTAAGACACACATCTACACTAAAGACACCAATAGGTAAATAAATGTTTAGTCAGATGCGGTGACGCACGCCTTTAATCCCAGGACTCGGGAGGCAGAGGCAAGCGGGTCTCTGTGAGTTTGAGGTCAGCCTGGTCTACACAGCAAGCTCCAGATGCCCAGAGCCACACGGACAGACGGACAGACCCTGTCTCAGAAAGCCTTTTCACCTGGCTTTCTTACATGGGTTCTGTGGGGCTGCGCTCAGGTCCCCATGCCTAGGCGGCATGCATTTCACCAGCCCTTGACAGCTATTTTCTAGTGGATCAACAGGACCACTGATGGAACCTGTTGAGAACCCAGGGTTACAAGTCTTTGCTGTCATGATTATGAGGGGGAAAGGAAGGAATCCAAGAGCTGGGAGAGTCACCTTCCTGTCAGGATGAGGTTATCCTGTTCTAGATGCAGACACTGAAGCTCAGGTCATTAAGTCACCAGTCAGCCTGCTGGGCCGGGCAGGCTCATCACTCCAATTATTCCTTCCTTCCTTCCTTCCTTCCTTCCTTCCTTCCTTCCTTCCTTCCTTCCTTCCTTCCTTCCTTCCTCCCTCCCTCCCTCTCTCTCCCTCTCTCTCTCTCTCACACACACACACACACACACTCACACGTGCTAGCTCAAAACAAACAAACAAACAAACGAACGAACGAACAAACAACAGAACTGCAGGAAGGCAGAGAGAACCAGGCTGTGTCCACGCAGCTGGTCTTTCCTCTGCCTGTGTATTTCAGGTGAGAACAACCTTTGTGCATAATATCCCTGGGCAGCTCCACAAAGCTACCTGTGGTTTAGTATTGCTGACTGAAAAACAAACAAAAAACAGACAGAAATGGATATTTTAAATCCAATATTATCCATGTTAAAAAAATGTCCTGTGGTTTTGTTTGTTTGTTAAGTGAGCCGTCATACACGCACACCTCGGCCTTTTGCTCCCAGCGCAGGGAGTGGAGCCTGGACCCTGTGTCTGCTAGGCAGGACCTCACCATGAAGCGGTGCTCATGGCCTTTATTGTTTCTTTACAAAATTATGTATGTGTGTGTGTGTGTGTGTGTCTGTATGTGTGTGTATCTGTCTGTGTGTCTGTGTGTGTCTGTGTTTCTCTGTGTGTCTGTCTGTCTATCTGTGTGTCTGTGTGTGCACATGCCCTCACAGGTGTCCAAGGAGACCAGAAGAGGGTGTTTGCTGTTAAACCTCCAGGAGGCAGAGTTACAGGTGGTTATAAGCTGCCTGACGTGGGCACTGGGAACTGAACTTGGATATTCCGGAAGCACAACATACTCTCTTAACTTCTGAGCCATCTCCCCAGCACGCAGTGCCTAGTAGGCCAGCTAGCTGCAGCTACCCTTTCTCCAACGGCTCAAGCCTCTGTGGGTGCCAAGCTAGAGAGGACCAGCCCGTCCTGTGAGCCGTGAGCGACCTTGTCCCGTGAGCCGCGAGTGAGCCACCTTTGGAATCAAATTCCCATCACATGGGAGCTTCTGGTTATCCCTTCCTTTTGTGGGAACCGAAACTGGATTTTGGTGGGAACGTGGCCCCCGGGGGGCAGAACAATCCGGAACAACCCGGGAAGGGCCAGGGGTTTCCTACTTGGGTGGGTGGTGAAAGTGAAGGGGCACCTTTGTCTCCCACTGACAAATGTCTCTTTCTGACATCCTGCCTGGAAGCCTGACCTGGGGACTTGGTTTCTCCTGGTGCTGGGGACAAAGGATGGAGATGCGAGTGGGTCCTGATGCTCCTGTGTGGAGTGGCTCTGCTGGCAATCCTCAGGCCCCCGGCACGCTCGGCCCACAGTGTCCCTGGCAGCCCCTCCCGAGGGTGGTACCTGAGCGCATCCATCACTGTCTTGTATGCCTCGTTACGGTGCTTCATGCCCACTAGGCTGGTGGTCCACTGCTGTAGGATTCGCTTCTTCTCCACGGCAATGGTGTCAATCTCTGTGATGGCCTGAAGAGGGGGCGGGACGCAGACAAGGCTGGTGCTGTCTGGTTGAACCTACCAGGCCAGGTGCAGGCGGCGAAGGGCAGGGGTGGGAGGGGAGTGAGGGGGAAAAGGGGGAGGTGTGTGGCTTCTTCTACTCCCACCGGCATCAGAGGTGGCTCTTATACCTCAGTCACTGCTTTCTTGAGGACCCGGGTGTCCTCAGCCTGGGACAAGTATTGAGCCTCAAACAGGGCGATGTTTTCTTCTAGCTGGTGTGACCTTTCGGTGAGCTGGTCCACAAACAGGTCCTGAGAGAAAGAGAGCGGCGGTAAGGAGCTGTAGGGGAGGGGGGCGCTGAGGTCAATTCTCCCCCACGGCCCCTGGAGCAGAGGTTTCCTGGCGATGGGCTGTGTTGCGCACTGGCTTACAGGGCTACCTGCTTTTTCTTCTCCACCTCGGCGTGCATCTTCTCCGTCTCGGTCTTCCTCACCACCTGCTTCATGACTTGGATGTCATCGCGCACGTCCTGCTCTATGTTCTGCATGTAGAAGAGGTGCAGGGCCAGGCTCTCCACCTCTGTCTGCAGGGCGGCCACTGTGGAGAAGGAGGCTGCTCAGCAATGTCCCTCCTAGGGCCTGGGACCCTCGGGACGGCACTCTGCCCTGGCCCCTCCTTCACGGGGACACTGGAGACTCTTGGGACCCTGGCTGCCGGGAACGGCTTACATGGATCAGGCTTCCTGAACTGGCTACATGCAGCAGACGGTTGGAGCTCACAGGGATGGATGCCCCTGCCTCTGCTTCCCAAGGGCTGGGATTAAAGACCTGTGGCACCAAGCTCTGGTGGAGACGACTCTTTTTTATTTTTTCAGAGAATCTGTTTGTATCCCAGATTGGCCTCAAACTGCTGATTCTCCTGCCTCCACCACCTTCCCAGGGCTAGGGTTACAGGCATGTATAATCTACATTGAGACTGGAACTACATGTGAGTGTGTGTATATGTGTGTTTGTGTATCCACATGTGTTCAGTTGTATAGCAGTTAGAGATAGAGCCGGCTGGTTTCCTATATCTCTATCTTACTGGCTTTTAAAATTTCTTCCTCCTCCTCGTGTGTGTGGATGCTTTGCCTGTGTGTGTGTGTGTGTGTGTGTGTGTGTGTGTGTGTGTGTGTGTGTGTGTGTGTGTACCACATGCATGCCTGGTGCTTTCATAGGCTGGAAGAGGACACAGGATTCCCTAGAACTGGATATGCTGTGAGCTGTCATGTGGGTGCTGGAAATCGAATCTAAGTCTCTGCAAGAACGGCCAATGCTCTTAACTTTGAGCCATTTCTCAGTTCCTACCTTACTGTTTGATGCGATTTCTCATGGAACCTGGAGCTGATTGGTCTGGCCCTCGGGATCTTCCAGTCTCTCCCACCCAGCAGTAAGATTACAAGTGGACTCCACCGTGCCCAGGTTAGGCGGGCGCCTGGCGTGCAGACTCGGATCCACCGTGCCCAGGTTAGGCGGGCGCCTGGCGTGTAGATCCTTATGCTTGAACAGACAGCGCCTCAACCACTGAACTGCACTCCCAGCCCCTGCATGACCTATTAAACTATAAAGACTCACGCTCTGTGGCTGAGGAATCGCTAATGCGATCAGAGGGCAGAAAGGAGCAAGAATCCGCTAAGCAGGGCCGGGCATGGTGGTGCACGCCTTTAATCCTAGCACTCGGGAGGCAGAGACAGGAGGATTTCTGAGTTCGAGGCCAGCCTGGTCTACAGAGTGAGTTCCAGGACAGTCAGGACTATACAGTCCTGGAACTCACTCTGCCTCCCGAGTGCTGGGACTAAAGGTGTGCGCCACCACTGCCCGGCCCTACCCATACTCTTAAAAGAGAAATAAATTCGGCTGGCGAGATGGCTCAGAGGGTAAGAGCAGTGACTGCTCTTCTGAAGGTCCTGAGTTCCAATCCCAGCAACCACATGGTGGCTCACAACCATCCATGATGAGATCTGACGCCCTCTTCTGGCGGGTATGAAGACAGCTACAGTGTACTTATGTATAATAATAAAGAAGTCTTTGGGCCTGTGTGAGTGGGGCTGACTGAAGCGAGCAGGGTTGACCAGAGCGAGCAGAGGTCCTAAAATTCAATTCCTGACAACCACGTGAAGGCTCACAACCAGCTGCACAGCTACAGTTGTACTCATATACGTAAAATAAATAAATCTTTTTAAAAAGAGAAATAAATCTTCTAGAAATAAGAACATTTAAAAAGCAAATAGGCAGATGAAAGCTAGACAGACAGACAGGGAGATAGAAAGAAGGTCTGTGTACCAACACAGAACATTGTGTGTTCAAGTGATGGGTCTACACAGAAAGCTGAACTGTGTTGGTTGTTGGGAGAGGGCCCTGCTGGAGTCTGGTGTCCTGGAAGGATGCAGCTTAAGGTTTCCGGGGAGGGAGGCAGGCTGGAGCTGTCTACTGGTTCTCTCTCTGCACAGTCTGAGGCTTCCTCTGGCTGTTGGGGCGTTTCCTTTGTTTCTGTTTTAGTTATTTGCCTGTGAAGAGCGGGGTGCTGTCAGCACAGTTTGCCAGCTTTTCATCTGTGATGTCTTTAAGTATTTCTTCTGTTCCTCTTGTCCCACCTTCTGTCTGCCTAACACACGTGTTGAGGCAATCGAAGGGGCCGAGGGTTCACTGGGCACTCCTGGCGCCATCTTTTTAGCTCTGACTTATTTGGGACGATTTCTATTTGGAGAACTTGTCTGTTTCAACCCTCACGTATGAGTTCCTTTCTCCAGGTCACGAGTGTGAGGAGGCAGGGTGCGCTCGCCCTGGGCGGCAGGTGCCACCCGACTGCCCTCCTCGAGTGGCATCTGAGTCCGAGGTCTTTAGAGAGGTTAACAAATTAAGTGTGGTCACTGTGGGGGGGTCTTCCGATCCTCTGGCGAGGAGATCAGGACACGGAGGGATGGCCACACAGAATCTTAGGGGCCTCGGAGGGCAGTCCTGACTGTCCTGTAAGGAGGAATGAATGTCTGTTGACGAAGCAGCCTTGTCTGGGACTTGGGTGTGGCAACCAAAGCAGGCTACCTCCCGTTCCCACCTGGGCGAGCAGGGGTGTATCACACACGTACCTAATCGTGCCAACCAAGGTCAACCTGTCTTTGCCAGTTGAGTGACTGAGTCAATATTTCAATTGTTCTTCTAGATTTTCATTCCTCCAAGTATTAGTGAACACAAATTGATTTGAAACTTAACTGCCCGGAACCCATTTTCCTCTTCTGGAATGCCTGCTTAACCGCGCCCCACCTCCGCACCCCGTGGTATTTGTCTTTCATTGGCTGGCTCGAAAGGGATTCGAGTACCCTTTGTCATAAAATCACGGCAGGCAGGGTTCTTGCGAGACTCCTCTAGCTTTGTCCCTTCGAGTCTATTGTACGTCAAAGGAAAGACTAAGGAGTGGCCCAGCCCTTCAGGGGACAGAAGCCCATCTGCTCCATGAGCCGTGGTAGATGGGAGCCATGTAGTGTGGCTCTATGGCTGGGGGCCTAACAGCAGGTGGATGGCAGGGCAGGGACCGTCGTCTTGCAGCATGCTCCAAGGTCTGTGATTACGGAAAGTGGGGGCTTCAGTTTCAATGCCACGCCTTTCCTTCGGTGCTTTCTCTTGACTCCGAGGTAAGTATGGAGAGGCTCTTGGTAGGGTTTGAATGCGTCCTGGGAACCCAGTTCCTAGCTCGGCGGTGCAGTGAATAGGGGTGAGGCCCACCAGACGGGATGTGCACAGGTCACGAGCCTCCTCCGCCCTTTCTGTGATGGATTAGCGCAGGATGCCAAGGGTGTGATGCAGAAGTTGCCTGTCTCTGGTCCATTCTCCTCTCCAGCCATGAGATGGAGCATCACTAGACCTGTGTTGGTCCCTCCACGTTGGACGCCTTCTTTTCCAGAACCACGTGATAGAGGGTTTGGTGGGCTGCTTACTCGGTGTGCATGAAGGGCCCCTGGGTTTGATACGCAGCACTGTGTACACCAGGTGTAGCGCGGTAAAGGACACACAGAGGAGATGGAAGCAGGAGGACCGGATGGTCAAGATCACCCCACATAACAAGATTGGGGCCAGCCTGGGCTACATGGCACACTGCCCCCAAAAAATTAAAAAAAAAAATAAAAAAGAAAACAAAACCCTGTTCATTACCAGTGTCACAGCAGATTCTGTTAGGGAATATAACACCCAAACAGAAAGGAAAGCCCAGAATTCTCACCTGCACTTGTCGGGGTTCAAAATACATGGCGCCAGAGCAGAGCACCTGTTTTTTCTATTGTATTAGTAATAGAATTGAAAAAGAAATCTGGAAACATCAGAACACACAAAGACCGAGCGACCACTGGCGCCAGGCGCGAGGGCGGCTGCTCCCTGTCTGCTAGGTCTTCCGCTCTCTGATCAGTGAGGGGGCGTGGCTTCAGTGGGGATACTGCACACAGCGAGGCCCATCTCATGTGATCTCAGGCTTCCTGGGCGCCTCTCCGCTGTCCCTCCAGCACCTTTGGCTGCTGCTGTCTGGTTTGGGGCACTGCCTGATCCAGCTCTTGTGTCCAGTAGCATGGCCCCTCCCATTCCTGAGTCCCACCCACCTGCTCTCCATCCTCTGCATTTGTCTTTTGGACCACCATGGACCCTTCTCTACACCATCCCAATGAGCCACACTGCTCAGCCTGCTTGCCAAAAACAAACAAACAAACAAACAAACAAATAAATAAAAATTAAAAGGGTGGTAGGGTGTCTTACACTTCTTTCGTTCCTCATTGGCGGTCTGGCAGGTCTTGTTGTAGACGGAGCGTGCGCATTGCAGCTCCTCCTCCTTCCTTCTCCGCTCACAGGCCACCAGAGAGTGCCGGTCATGGCTCTTCTCCAGCTGCATCTGCAGGCGGGCCAGGTGCTGCTGGACCCCGTAGAGGTTCACGCCCAGCTCCTGCCTCTGGCTTCGGGTTTGCTTGGTGGCCACATCCTGTCTCAGAGAGGGAGAGAGGGTCGAGGCAGGCCCATGGGTGCCCACCGGGCTGGGAGAAAAACAGGAACCCGGACGTACCAGCTCTTGGACGTCCAGCTTCAGTTTGTCCATCTGCCGGTTGAGGTAGCCCTTCAGAGCCTCCTGGAATCTGATCATCAGAGGCTAAGGCAACAGAACACCACAAGCAGTTAGTTCCTTTCACGTCTGAGGCAGCAGTGCTTCACTGAGTGGTCCAGTGCTTGCTGGCTCTCCTGTGCCCTCTCTCTCTCTCTCTCTCTCTCTCTCTCTCTCTCTCTCTCTCTCATTCTCTCTCTGACCTCCGTCTCAGTCTGTCTGTTTCTGTGGGAGTGGTATGGACAGACACAGATGATTTTCCAATTAAGACTTCCTTTTTCCATTAATTAATTAATTAACTTTAGATCCCGATTGCAGCCCCCCTACTCTCCTCCTTGTTTCCCTCCTCCCATCACCCCTCCTCCCATCCCCCCTCATCTTTGAGAAAGGAGAAGTCCCCCACCCCCCACTCCCGTGCCAACCCACCCTGGCACTTCAAGTCACTGCAAGACTAGGTATATCTTTCACTGAGGCCAGACAAGACAACCCAGTTAGGGGAACAAGATCCACAGGCAGGCAGGCAGGCAACAGAGCCAGGGTAAGCCCCTGCTCCAATTGTTAGGGGGCTTGCAGGTAACCAAGTGGAAGCCACAAATCTTGGGCACCTTTTGGCCCACACCAGATACTGCAGAGATTTGGCTGAAGGGTGTGGCAGCTTAGTGGGGGGGGGGGGGTCAGCCTAGATTCTCCAGGGACAGTAAGAGTGCCGATACTACAGTAGCTGTTTCACTGTGTGAAGTGAGGGCCCAGGGGATTTTCCCAGCATGCCCTGGGCTCTTCCTCAGCTCCCTGGAGCACTACAGCTCTCCAAGTGTGTCGTTAAAATCAAGTCCGCCTTTCTCCTGTGCTGTGGGTCTGGACTGAGGACCCTCAGTGAGGATGACAGGAGGGAGGGACACTATCCTCTTCCTCCCTCAAGCTTCCTGCATAGTTTGGACATATTTTTAGATGTCAGGACAGAGGTCAGAGATTTGGCTCAATGTCCTATAGGGCCCAGGTCCCTCACACAGAGGACTATCAGTCCTCAAAAAAAAAAACCCCCAAAAACAAAAAAACAAAAACAACAAAAAAAAAACCAACCAAACAAAAAAACAAACAAAACAAACAAAAAACCCAAAACGAAACAAAGCAAAACAAACAAAAACAGTAGAGTCAAGGGTGTTTTTGATTTTGTTTTTGTCAATTTGACACAACTGGAGTCATCTGAGAAGAGGGAACCCTAACTGTGTAAATGCCCCCCATTAGACTGGCCTAGAGGCAAGACTGTGGGACGTTTTCTTGATGATTGATGATTGATGGGGGAGGGCCCCGCCCCGCCCACTGTGGGTGGTGCCAAAGCGAGGCTGGTGGTCCTGGGATATATAGGAAAGCAAACTGAGCAAGCCACCGGGAAGGAAGCCAGGAAGCAGCACTCCTCCATGGCCTCTGCATCAGCTCCTCGGACAGAAAATGAACGAAGGCAGCCAGGAAACAAAGCAGGAGGTGTAGCTGATGAGCAGCTAGCAAGGCAGTTAGCACGGGGAGGCTGGGGGGTGGGGGGGTGGAGGGGCCAGACAGAGCACTCGTGATTTCCGCCTGCAGGGGTAGAGCAAAACCCCAGGGCGTTTTCTTACATGGTCTGGGTCCAGCACGATCAGCTGGGAGCCTTCCTCCTCTGCTTCATCACTCCCTTCAGTTGCTCTATCGAGCAGGGCCTCCGGGCTGAGGCTCTGGACCTGGTCTAGGAACTGTATCCGGGTTTCTTCAAGGGCTCTGGGAGTTGACTGCACTGCAGTGGTCAGGGAGAGATGGCAAAAGACACCAAGGCTTGGTTGTCATGTTCTGGGAACGTGGGCGTCAAGACACGTCCAGCTCTCACAGGCCATATTGGAAATGAGCAGGGAGAGAGCCTTCCAGTGGCAGGTTCTCAGGCTTGCCTGTGGTATGAGACAGCGCTGACTTCAAGACATCTCACAGAACCAGCCACGTCCTAACAATGGATGGGGGACTCAGGTGAAGGGACAGAAGTTTGGCTCCAGGCACTGTTAGGCAGTTTACACTGGTTTCTAAATCCAACTCAGGGGGATCTGATGCCCTCTTCTGGCCTGATTGAGTACTGCACTCATGAGACCTATTGCATGTGTATGCTCACAGACACCAGAGGAGTTGGATGCCCCTGGACCTTGAATCACAGGTGGTTGTAAGCTGCCTGGTGTGGGTGCTGGGAATTGAACTCTGGGTCCTCTGGAAGAGCAGTATGTGCTCTGAGCTGCTGGGTGATCTCTCCAGCCCCGCCACCCTGTTTCAAACAAGACAATCCATACAGGTGAGCGCCAGGAACAAACTGTGCAGGTAAAGCTATGCGGTGCGTGAGCTGTGGGGCAGGAGCTGGTCCAGCCAAGCGAATCTTGGGGCTGCCTCCCTGGAGAGGACGCAGAGAGGCCTTCAGGGCCAGTCAGCAGACAGCTGCTTCACTTAGGAGACTGACCAACGTGCCTGGTGGCTATGCGCCATTCTGTGAGCTCATCTGCACCATCAGGAACTGCAGCCCTGGTGTGTGTAGGACAGACCTCTAGGGGACAGTCCCCCCTCATGTAGCCATCTCACAGGCAGGAAGATGGTGATAGTGGTTCGGCTGTGCAGTATCTGCGCTGTCTTACTTCCTCTGTACCCCTGACGCACCTTGCTCTGAGAGCCTAGGTTTGTCTGGAGCTTAGTGGCTCAAGGGTCTTCCTGCTTCAGGTTTCACACTGCTGGGACTCTGGTGTGAAGTGTTGCATCCATTTCTGTGTACCAGAGCCTGGGCCTTGTGTGTGCCAAGCAAGTCCCACCAGTGAGCTGCACTCAGAACCACTGTCCCATTTCTTACGAGGCTAGGTGGATCCTCCTAGTTTTCTTCCCCCCCCCCCCTCTCAGATTTGTTTTATGTAAGTACACTCTTGCTTTCTTCAGACGCACCAGAAGAGGGCGCCAGATCCCACAACAGATGGTTGTGAGCCACTATGTGGTTGCTGGGAATTGAACTCAGGACCTTTGGAAGAGCAGTCGGTGCTCTTAACCCCCGAGCCATCTCCCCAGCACCCCCCCCCCCTGTTATTTGTAAATAACATGCGGGCGCAGGCAGTGGCATTGTTACCTGACTCTTGCTGAGGCGGCTCGTCCGTTTCCAGGGGAAGATCGTCCGTGTCCGAGGGAGTCAGACTTCCCATGATGCTCAGTCTGAATCGGTGTCGTGCCCCCATTGGGAAGTCTCTTTGATAGGGATGCGCTGGGGCTCTCACCTACGTAAAGAATGTCAGGAACAAATGAGTGAACACGGCTATAGTTTGTATGTGAGTTTAACTGTGTCCCCTCCTGATCAAGGTTGTGAATGGGTCTGTTAGACCCTCCGCTCTGCTGCCCAAATGCCAGGGGCTGGAAAGAGTAGCCTGAACACACTCCTCACAGGGGCTAGACTTCACTTTCTGCGCTTCCAGGAAGGGCCTTGTGGGGGACCACTTTCTCTTCTCCCATCTAAACACCTTCTCTTGATATAGATGTGTGGCTTTTTTTCCCCCCACATGAGACAAAGTCTCTCATGTAGCCCAGGGTGGCCTGGGTCCTTGCAACCCTTATGTCATCACTCAGCCTCCGTAGTGATGAAATGATGAGCCCGCGCTTTTACCCCCAGCTTTATGTTTGGCATTTGAAGGAGTTCCTGCAGTTACTGAGCTGGGCCATCAGTGCTCAGCAGGAGCTGAGTTAGAGCCAAGTATGAACACTATCTCTGCCCGTGAGCCCCTTGTCCCATGGTGTAGGGGAGGGGACACAGATAACATAGAAGCTAAAAATTTCACCTAAGCGTCAGCATCATCTAAGGTGGGCTGACAAGACTCTGCTATAAGGGTGTATACAAAGTAGAGGAGGAGGAGGAGCAACAAGAGGAGGAGGAGGATGACGAGGAGGAGGAATAGCTGTGAAGGAAGGGAAGGGTGACCTGCCTACAGGTCCTATAGGAAGCCCCAAGGATGCTGAACTGGGCTTTTTGGGGACACAGATGCCTTTGAATCATCCATGCTCCTGTAAGTGACCCCAGTAAGCTCATTGGTTCTCCAAACTGGACTTCTGTGGAATCATTACTTCTGCTATTGGCTCACTGTCGGGGGAGGGGGCAGGAGACATTTGTTGGTGTCTGTCTCCCCAGGAAAAGGTCACTCGATTCTTTGTATGATACACAAAGCATTCGTAGGTGACAAAGCAGATTCAGAACTTACCTCTGGCACTTAAGAAAATAAAATACGCTTTCTACTGTGCTTGGGGTTTTTCCCCCTGTAAGTTTGTGACCTGCTTTAAGTTTTGGTTTCAGGTTAGCAGATTCAAGGTTTTAGGTTCAATCCCACAAACAGACCAACCAACCAACCAACCAACCAACCAACCAACCAACCAACCAACCAACCAACCAAGATCAAAATGTTAGCCACTAACAATAGATGACACTTTGAATGTAAAATGGTTGGATTTGTTTTGTTTGAAATAAGGTCTCTTAAAGAAGCTCAGACTGGGGGCTGGAGAGATGGCTCAGCGGTTAAGAGCTCTCCCGACTGCTCTTCCGAAGGTTCTGAGTTCAAATCCCAACCCACATGGTGGTTCACAACTACCCATAGCAAGATCTGACGGCCTTTTCTGGTGTGTCTGAAGACACCTACAGTGTACTTAAATTAAATCAATCAATCAATCAATCAATCAATCAATCAATCTTATGAGGAGTAAAAGCAGCTCAGGCAGGCTTGGAATGCAAGACCCCCGTGCCTCAGCCTTCCTTCTGGGTGGGTTCAGGATGACTGGTGGGTGCTACTAGGGCCAGCTAATTTGAATTTTGAGAATTAAGGATTTCAGCCGGGCGTGGTGGCGCACGCCTTTGATCCCAGCACTCTAGAGGCAGAGACAGGCGGATTTGAGTTCAAGGCCAGCCTGGTCTACAAAGTGAGTTCCAGGACAGCCAGGGCTACACAGAGAAACCCTGTCTTGAGAATTAAGGATTTCAGTCCATTCCCCCTTCCTTGCTCATAAAATGAATTCATTTTGTCGTGTCCCCCCCGCCCCCCGAGACTTTTGAAGTCCACACTGCTTTGGAAGACTGGAGACCTGGATGCAGTCACATGCATGAATGATGACTACAGAATGTCCCCAGCCTTGCCCGTGGCAACGTGGATCTGAGGTATAAGCTCTTTCAGCAGTGACCTGCATTTGCTAAGCGATTCCTAACATTGGCCAGCTTGGGAGAATGCGCCCATCGGATTGGCCTGTGACCAAGTATGTGGGACATTTTGAGTTCATGATCGATGTGGGAGGGCTTAGCAAACCGTTTACTGAACTAGCCCTGGGCAGGTGGTCTTATGCTCTCTAAGAAAGCAATACGAGTAAGCCAAGAGCATGCTAGAAGCAGGGCTCCTTCACAACCTCTGCTTCAGTTCCTGCCTCCAGGTTCCCGCCTTCCCTTCCCTTCACAACAGACTACGGGTCATGATATGTAAGCCGAATAACCCCTCCCCCCTCCAAGTTTCTGGAGATCCCAGTATTTATCACAGCAACTGGATACATTTCCTCAAGCTCCTCTCAGGGTGAGGAACCTCACAGGCAGAAAGAGGCTGGTACAAACACTCACCGTGCTGTCCTCTGGGGTCTCTGCAGGCTTTGGGGGCTCTGCAGGCTCTGGGGGCTCTGTGGGCTCTATGGGTTCTATGGGCTCATATATGCCTTGCTGGAATGTGTCGGTTGATGTGGCTGAGACGTTTGTGTCATCTTCACCCATCTCCAAGGGACTGATGTCAGAGTAGGAGACCTCGGGAGAGCTGACTATCTCAGAGAGCTCATCCAACTCATCGAGAAGGGCTTCTACTTTCTCGTGGTCAGAAACTTCTAATTCTCCTTCTGGGGCAGCTCTTCCAGTGGATTCAACTTCCGCTTGGGGTCTGACCTTTCTGTGTTTAGCCTTTTTTGGCGGATAGGCAACTGTGATAGATTCCAAGTCTATTCCTCGGAGGGCCTTCCTAATGGAGTCCACGTCTGTTTCTGAGGTTTCTTCTCCGATGGATTCAACGTTGAGTTCTGTCATGGTCTTTTTAATGGGTTCCACGTCCATTCCTGGGGTAGCCTCTCCGATGGATTCAACTTCTGTTTCCTGTATGCTCTCTCCAGTGGGTTCCACGTCTGTTCCTGGGGAGGTCTCTCCAATGAATTCCACATCTGTGTCTGGAGCGGTCTCTCCAATGAATTCCACTTCTGTTTCTGGGGGAGTCTCTCCATTGGACCCCACTTCTCCTTCAGAGATGGCTTCCCCATCCGTGCTGACTTTCTCAGCATCCATCATTTCCCCTTCAGATCCGCCCCCGCCTTCAGTTGTAATGTCCTCTTCAGGACTTCTGGTGGGGTCTCTGCCCTCATCAATTTCTTGGCCATTGTCTTCCAGCTGTGGTGATACCTGTTACAGGGCGGCAAGAAATCCCAGGGAAGAAAATATAATCTTGAGAGATCTTAGGGTTACAAGAACATCTATATACATCTCCCCACCCCCAAGAGATGATGTTCTGTGTCTGATGTAACTACTGCCTCTTTCTAGAGGCACGTGTTACAAGCATGAACTCTGGAAAATACAAGGCAGTGTGAGGGTTGGCGTGTTATCACCGAAAGCTAACACTTTGGAATGAGCTTGACCCAGCCTATCTTAATCTGAGAAGGGAGTCTCAAGGGAGGAAATTGACTAGAGAAGGCTGGCCTGTCTGTAGGGGATGGGGGGTTGTCTTGACTATTCATTGGCCTGGCCCACTGCAGGCAACACCATTTCCTACATAAGCAGTCATGGGCTGTATAAAAAAGCTAGCTGAGCAGAAGCTGCGAATGAGCCGGTATGCAATGTTCCTGTCATACTCCCTTGGCTGTGAGTGAGTGTGGGCCCCACAAGTGAGTTCTCTAGTTAGAGGTAATACATGCTGACTGGCAAGCAGGCTTGCCTTCAGGCTCCTGACTTGACTTCCCTCAGGGATGAACTATGACCTGGAAGTGAAAGCCATATAAATCTTTTCCTCTTCTAAGATGCTTTTGGTCAGACGGTTTTAACAATGCCAGTAGAACACAGTGAGAAGGGAACGAGTTTCTCCGTGCCTGAACTGAGATGGTCCCAGAGCGTACGATGATGGTCCCATGGTCCCTGGCCCCTGTCTATTTGTCTCCTAGCACATAGGGGTCTGAATGGACGTTACCTCAGGGCCTTCAGTATACTGCTGCTCCGAGTCCTCTTCGGCAGAAGACTGTTGGCCTTCCTGCTGTGACCTGCTTTTAGAGACAGGGAACACTGGTTCACAGCCCTATCATGCACACTGCATACCAGCTGTTCACTGGTAAGGCCTCTGCCTCTCCTCCACTCTGCTGCCAGCAGAGACTCTTCCATCGCTGGGCCATGCTAGTCACGGGCCACAAATGTGGTATGGGAATGAACGTAAGGCGCAATTATAACGTGAAAGGAGCGGCGTGTGAGAACACCCCAGCGAAGTCTGTTTCTGGGGCCAAGCAGAGAAGGTCTCAGGAGAGAGGACAGCATGCCGTCTCTACTTCTCAACATAGCCAAGGTTTGCATGTAAAATATTTTGGCTTTTCAAAAACTTAGTTAGGAACTAGAGTCTGGACCCCCAGCAGTCACGTAAGAGCTAGGCACAGTTGCTTGTGCCTGAACTCCAGCACTGTGAGGGTTTGAGGCAGGAGGACTATTAAGGCTTGCTGGCCACCAGTCAAGCTCCAGGCTCAATGAGAGGTTCTGCTTCAAGAGAATAAGGTAGAGATAGATAGAGCAGGACGCCTGAATCTTCCTCTGGCTTCTGCACGAATGTGCGCACACGCGCGTGCACACACACACCACTTCTACAAATATGCCACATGCAATATTTAAGACTATTTAAAAAGCTAAGCTAGCTTTCTAAAAAACAAACGAATACAGATTTCTGCTTCACAGACAATGAGAGCTTGGGCTATTCCCCCCTCTGCTTCCCAGCACCACTGGAGCAGGCATTTTGTGCACCTGCCTTTGCTCAGAATCTTTGCATTTCAAGTCTTCCCCAAGTTGGAGCTCATTCTATACCTGTGGCTTCACAGTTAGCCTTCTCGTGGGATATACTCTGGATGTGTTTCCATGGGTGTCCATAAGGACTTTAACTATATGAAACAACCCAGAAAAGTCTGAGCAAATAGAACTGTTTAAACTTGCTTTTGTTTTGCACAAAACCTAAAACAGTGCCGGCAACAGCATTTTGGGGTTCACTCAGTGATGGGGATCAGTCTATCCCTCAAGACCATGATGGGGGTGAGGGGAATCCATCTTGCAGGGGGAGGTATGGGCCTAGCCCAATCCCAACGGAGCTACTGCTCCTCCTTTCTTCCCACTCTTGTAATACTGAACGGCGTCCCATCCATCCAAGTCCTGCTTTGCAGCGGGTTTATCAAGCATGATGGTTGCCATGGTTACCGCGGGGCGTTAAAGTCTGTAGTCCAGGAGAAGCAGGGGCTAGGAGTAAGGAATGATGGGGGGTGGGGGGCGCTTGAAAAGGACAAAGAACAGAAGGTGCAAGAGATAGGGGACATGGGGGAGCGTGGGTTGGGTAGTGTAGGACAGGTCCAGAAAGTGGAGAAGAGCGGGAAGGGGCACAGAAGTGAAGGAGAAGGCGGTCCGGGTGGGGGTACCTGCGTGCAGAAATTTAGTGAAAACATCTGGTGGGTTTATTATCCCTCCTGCGGGGCTTACCCGTCAGCCTGGTCCTCCGGCTCCGCCATCTCTCGTTGCTAGGCTACGCCATCAACATCCGGCGAAGTCTGGACCGCGTGCTCCAAGACCGCAGGAGGCGGGGTCTGGCAGCGTCCATCGATTCACACAGAAACACTAAGCAAACACATTAAAGAACAAATGTGTTTTGCCTGTCCGTCGCCATGTGTCCCAGACTTTCCCGGCTGGACTTAGTTCCCGTAGAGTGACCCTGATGATGTTCAGGGACTCAAAGAAAGTGGCAGGCAGGTTGGGGATGCTGGGTCCGGGAAACGCGCCTAGCTCTGGCTCTTCCACTTCCAGCTTTGGGTTACTCAAGAACCAGTACCTTTTGGGGAGCATCATTCCTTCGTAACCCTAAGTTTGAGAAATAGAAATGCAAGGGGTGAGCGCATACATGGGTACAGGGAGGCCCTGCCTTTCGGATCGAGGGCACAGGGCTCCCATCCAGGGCAGGGTCCGGGGTACTAGGCGCGTGGCGAGATCCTGCAGAGTCAGCAGAAAGCCCCGAGCAGGGGTCGACGGATGCGCAGGACCCTGAGGTTGGAGTTAGTGCCTGGCGTTCCGGGCTGAGCGGGGCTGGGCCCCGGGGCGGAGCGAGGCGGAGCGGGGGCGGAGCGGAGGCGGAGCGGGGACGGCCTCTCCATATTCCCTCCCCGCCGCGCCTCGCTTTCGGCGGCGGTGGCAGTGGCGGCGGCGGTGGTGGCTCCTGGAGCCGGCGCGTGTCCAGCCCTCGCGGCGGGACCCGGGTGGGTATCAGGGTTCTTCTGGGATCGCGGGCCGGGGATTTTGGGGTCCACTCGGGACGACGTGGCGGTTCCTGGGTACCCTGGAATCTGCACGCACCGGACCCGGGCCTGCTGCGCGGGGGTCCGGGAGTGGCTGGGGGACCGGCTCTGGGCTCTGGGCGGGGGCGATGCGGAGGAACCCGGATCTTGCTGGGGACGCCCTGGGAACTCCACCCTCGAGTGAGACTCTCTGCTTTGGGAGTGGGCCCACTCGAGGAGACTCGGTCCTCGCCTGTCTGGAGCTGTGGGCCGGGGCACTTGCGGTCTTTGTCTTGCTGGCTGGTCTGAGCATGCGAAGAACTTATGGGGTTCCTGCACTGTCAGACAGAGCCCCCAAGGTGTGCCATGCCCTCCTGGGGCGTGTGCGGTCTTAGCGTTGGGGCACTAGGGGGAAATGGTCAGGGCTATTTAAGAGGCCCCATGTCAGGATCCTCGCTTCTTTTTTAGCCTGCGCGCCTCTCTCTCTCTCTCTCTTTCCTCAAAAGAAAGAAAGAAAAAAAGGGATAGTATAAAAAGAAAAAAGGGCAATTTAAGATTGCTAAAAATAACCCACGGAACCCTGCCAGAACGCGCGGTGAGAAAAGCCTGTTCCTCCGAAGTCGGTGTCACATGTTGGCCACAATCTAGTCCAGGTTCCGTTCAGAAATAGGGGAATAGAAAAGCGTCTCTTGACTCTGTTAAAGTTTGTTCCATGGACTCTGTCAACTTCCTTTATCAGGAAAGAGAGAGAGAGGGGAAGTGTCCTGTCACCAAGCATACTGGTCAGAACATGGGTGCAAAGAGCCGGGGACTAGGGGCTCCACTCTAAATCTTAATAACTGATCAAAGAATTTAAAAGAAACTATGTATGTAGCTCTTGGAAGAAATATTGACATTAACCTTGATAGCGAATATTGAACTTAGTGGTGCGGTGACTTTGGGCACAGGGGCCGGCTAAGATTCACCCATTGGGAATTTACCAGAGTTGGTTCTTAGCTGGTTGCTGGGGATGGATCTCTTAGCTGAGCAGTACTTATGGGTTTTTTCTCTGTTTGTTTGTTTTGTCCCCCCCCCCCCCCCATAGCTTTCTGGTGAGTGGAATGTCTTGAGTATAGCTAGGAAGTTCTTCTTGGGAACTGTTGACTCTCCTGGCAATCACGGTGTCTGTTAACAGCCTCGGATCACCATGTGTGGGTTTTCGTTGTGCGAAAACAGGCCCGTGAAAGAGCTGCAGTTTATAAGCTTTCAAAACCACATTTTTTATTATGACTATTTATTGTGTGGGGTGTGTGTGCCCACATGTGTCTTGGTGGTGCCTGTATGGAGCTCAGAGGACAGCTTGTGGAGCTTAGTTCTGTCTTCCCACCACATGAGTCTTGAGAGGACTCAAACCCAGGCCCTCTGGCTTGGTGGCAGCAGTCACCTTTATCCACAGAACTATTTTACTCACATTTACCCCAAGATGATGTCACATGATGCCATGTGACCCAGCACAGACTTGGCTGGCCTGCTCTTCACAGGGCTTTGTTAAGGGGTGGGGGGGGGGGGCGGCTGGGAGGTCCTTGCTTCCCGAGGAGCACTCTTTGCTTTGGAGCTTCCCCCTTTGAGAGGATGGCCTTTGGGCTGACAGAACTCCCCACTACTGTCCTGGCCTCTCTGTGCCCTGATTTTGAGTGACAAACTTCAGTGATAAAATCATCTTCCCTAGGCATGGTGGCTCAGGACTGCAATTCTAGTGCCTGGGAAGATGAGACAGGGGGATTTCTGTGCATTTAAGGCCAGCCTGGGCTATAGCGTGAGCTTTAGGCCATCCTGGGGTACGTAGATTCTTTCTCAAAGAACCAAATCAAACCAAACCCCCAAAAAACCCTGTATGGTCTCCAAAAATAGACAGTATACACCAGTCACTGGCTCTCGTTGGGTTCCTTGTTCCTTGGTTCCTCTTCAAAACCTCACCGCCCAAGTGTCTGGCAGACAGCAAGTAACTTTTTGTTGAGACTCAGTCTCTCTCTCCCCACTTCTGCAGCCTAGGCTGGTCTAGAACTCATAGTAATTCCCCTGCCCCTGCATCGTAAGTGCTGGGATTGCAGATGTGTGCTTCCATTGCCCACGAGTGCATATGTGTGGGACCACCCGCTGTGGCATGGGAAACCTACAAGTGTTCTCTCCTCCAGCAGCTGACAACTGCCCTCTCCTCAGTAAGAGGTGGGATCTGTGGACTGCCTTCTCTCCTAGCTGGAGGCTGACTGGTTTGCTCTTGTGCAGGCGTTACACAGGTAGCCACAGCTGTGGCTGTGAGTTAGTGTCCTGTCCGGATGTCATCCGTTCATAGCAATCCTCCCCATCCCCTGGCTCTTACGTCCTTCCTGCCTCCCCCTCTATAGTGCTCCCCCTCCTCTGCAGTGCTCCCCTTCCTCTGAGGTGCTCCCTGAGCCTGGTGTACAGTGGGGGCTGGTAAGGCTGAGGGCTGAGGGCGCAGTCTCTTTATTGCAGTTTGCTGAAGAGACCGCTACAACACTGGAACTTCTGTGAGGCTGAGAGCGAGCAGCAGGGGTCCTGGGTCAGGGCTCTGCCAACCCCACGCAGCTGTTTTCAGTGTTGACTCTTCGTGTGGATGGTTTATTGGGTGGAAAGTTGATCATATTTGGACTTATTTTCTTTTGCAATGCCAGAGACTGGACATGGGCTTGATCTCACGCTTGCTAGGCAGGGGCTCTTCCTCGAAGCCCGTGGATTTGTGAAGGTGTTCCTTGGGCTCACTGTGGAGCCGTGGCAGGCCTTAAAGTTGCCATCTTCCTGCCTCTGCCCTCTGGGTAGCTGAGATTACAGGCCAGATACCATGAGTTATTGCCACACTCCAGTCTTTGTAACTTGGTGGGGACTGAACTCCCTCAGGCTGTTCTGGGGAGCAGGGTTGGTCAGGTTACCTGGCAACACAGATCTCTAAGATTCTAGCTCATCCCTCCCTACGTCTGAGGTTTGTTTGTTTGTTTTTGTTTTTTAAATTCTTTCACAGGCTGGATTCTGCTCTTGTAAGATTGGCTGTGTAGATTGATACAAGCTTCAGGTACAGGGGAGGGGAGCTGCTAAACATGAAGGTTTGTAGCAGGAGAGCTGACTTTATTGATGTCTGTCATATTGTACATCATTTGATTGCAGTTGTGGGGTATTGATGTAACTGAGACTTTGGGTAGGGGAGAAGCCCGAGCCTGGGCAGAGTGCCACCCTTAGTGGACGCGCCCAGAACTCTAAAGAGACAAGACGGAATCTTTCACTTCAGATGATAGTAACTTCAGGCCATCACCCATTCATCTGATGGTTAATCTTTTATAAATATATTTTGGCTACACAAGAACAAATTGATCAGTTTTAGAGAAAAACCCTGGGGCGGGCAAGGTGTAAAATCTCAGCTGCTGCCCAGAGGAGAACGGAGGAGAGATGGGAAAAGGCCACACCATTAGAGATCCACAGGGTGGGGAAGAAGGCTTTAGGTAAAAACAAATAAAAACAAAACAAAACATCACCCCACAAACAAAAACAATAAGGAAAACGGAAAATGTTGATAAATGTTCCCAAATTATTAAAGAGAGTGTGATAGAGAGCAAGCAAGCTAGGCTTTTCTGACAATTGAGAGAGTGGGCAGACTTAGGACAGTCCTGTGGCTGCAGCCTGTAACTGCCTAAAACATCTGCTTAGCTTACACTTATTTTCTGTCTATATGTGTATGAGTACATACATGCATACGTACATATATACAAAGAGAGTGCACTCATGTGCATGCGTGTGAGAGAGAATGTGTGTGTGAGGTATGTGGGGGTGGGTATGTATGTGTGTGCACTCAGATGTGTGCATATGTGTGTGTGTGTGTGTGAGAGACAGAGAGAGAGAGAGAGAGAATATGTGGGGAGGAAGTATGTGAGGGAGGGGCATTATGGGGTGGGTATGTGTGTGTACACAAATGTGTGTATATACGCACATGTGTGCCTGTGTGTGTGTGTGTATGTAGTTGTATGTTCTCATGTGCATGCATGAGCATGGGGGTCCAGATGTCTTTCCTCAGGAGCCATTCATCCTTCGTTTCTCAGAAGCTCAGGGGATTTCCGTGTCTCTGCCTCGTAGCATTGGATTACAGGTGTGTCCCAGCCTTCACATGGCCTTGGGGATGGGACTCCAATCCTTAGGCTCCTGGGGCAGACAGGATGCTGACAGACAAGATACTGACTGACAAGTTACAGACTGAGCCACCTTTCCAGCCCCTCACAAGTTCACATTTTGTAACTAAGTAACTTTCTCTAAGCTGGATCAATCAGGCTCCTCTTTGCGATATCAGCAGTATGGGTTTTCTCTCTGATTTGAATCTTGTTTTGTGGTTCCTTAGCTTGTTCTTGGCACAGAGAGAGAGAGAGAGAGCACCATCTACAAGTACAGTGTAGAAGTCAGGAGGGGCTAGCCTGGTCTTGGTGCTGCCAGGGTACCCTCTGGGTAGCCTGGTTTCAGCTGCTCATGGAGTCCCTGGCTTGGTCTGCGCTGCTGGTGGACTCCCTGGCCGGCTTTGCAGTTTGCCACCTTGCGCTTAATCCTCCTCTGTCTTAGCACCGGGCACATCACCAAGTTTCCCTGCCCTTCTTGGCCCAATTTCCCTTGTTCTGTGGGAGAAAGAGGATGTTTATGTTTGTGGTCCAGGGACATGAAAGCAGACAGCTTCTGGAGGGAGGCCCCGGCTTTGGGGTTTTGCAGGGAGAGGCTGTGTTAGAGTGATTGCTGAACAGTTGGAAGAGGAAGATGGCAGCTTCAGGGACTCCCTGAGCGGCCTCCCAGCCCTGATGTGCTGACTAGCATGCTATGAAGGGCCGTTTCCTTGTGGCAGATGGTCTGGGTTCCAGCAGTAAGGTTAACCCCCTCAACCGCAGCTCTTCCGCTGGGTCACAAGTCGGCCATCTTGTCTCTTCAAGGGGAGCCCCGTGGTATCCTACAGGAGCCCGTGGGCTGGGAGTGTATCTCTCTTTTGCTTTGATGCCATACCCAGAGTTAAATGCACCTTGAGGACATGTCATGGCAGCCTCCCAAGGGCTCCGTTGAGTGATGGGACCAAAAGCCTTCCCAGAGGGAAAGCCAACAGGAACGTAAGGGGAGCTGAGGCCTCGGCTTAGGTGAGCTGCGACAGATGCAGAGGGAGGAACCCGTCCCCATCTGCTCGCGTCTGACCCGAGTTTAATAAGTCATTGTCCAGCCCAGGCTTTATTGTTGGAGCCTTGAGGGAAAAGTCGATGGACCGGTTTCTGTCGGTTTAGGCAGGTGACCTGAGCTCAAGGCAGTCTACCCCTGAGCAGTCTGATAGTGCCAGGGGAATAACCGGGTATGGGCTCCATCTATTCGCACAGTACCCTTGGCCTCGTCTCTTAACGGTCCCTACTTCAAGGCAGTGGGCAGAGGTCATGCATGAGCAATTGTGTACTGTCTGAGTATGTGTTGTAGACTGGTGCAAGCCAGTATCAGACCCAGGACAGCCTGAGCTGGGACCCAACACAGGGCCTACGGGGTGGGAAGCCGTGGCTGCCTCCTCTCCTGGTGGGTACAGATCTCTCTCTCTCTTAAAGATTTATTTATTTTTATTTATATAAGTACACTGTAGCTGTCTTCAGACACACCAGAAGAGGGCATCGGATCCCATTACAGATGGTTGTGAGCCACCGTATGGTTGCTGGGATTTGAACTCAGGACCTCTGGAAGAGCAGTCAGTGCTCTTGACCACTGAGCCATCTCTCCAGCCCCACAGACCACCCGCTTACTTTGATTTTTTTTCTAGGAAGTTTCCAGAAGAGACTTTTGCCCCTTTGCTCTTGTTTGTTTCCCCAGGGAGCTGATGACACCGCCTTATACCCAGACAGGAGACCAAGGTTTTGGCCAGAGGAAGTTCCAAGTCACTCAGTTCCCCTAGCCTCACAGGAGCACACAGCTCACAGGAGGGGGTCCCGTCCTTTCAGGGGACATCAGGTCCTGGCTCTAGGCCTCAGTCCTCTGTGCTGTTTCCAGGGTGATTGCTCTGCATGGATTCCTGGGAGCTAGTGACTGTTGACGATTCCAACCTCCTAGGAGCTGCCAGTCAGCATGTCGTGAGGTTCTTGTCCTAGAGTCTGGCAGATGTGCATATCCTGTATTGACACGGGGACCATGCCTGTTTCCAGCAGGATTCAGGTTGCATGTGGAGTCAAGTTCACAAAGTAGCTGACCTGGAGAGGAGAGGAGAGGAGGGGAGGGGAGGGGAGGCGGGGTGGGGGGGAGGGGGGGGAGGGGGAGAGTGAGAGCAGAGCCTGGGTTACCCGAGTGTGATCGCAGGCTTCTTACAGGCTGGGAGGTCAGTGTCAGATCCGTGGACTGTGGCAAAGGCTCCATTGGTCATCACTGGCCAAGGATGCAAGGCTTCTGGGAGGTCCTCTGGAGTCTCCAGAAAGACCAAATCCTGCCCGTTTGATATTGTAGTCCAGGGGTCCTGTTTGCACCTCTGAATCTCGGAGATTCAGGACTGTACACCAGGTGGGTAAGCTCTGAACATGGCTGGCCCCTGCTACAGCAGCCACAGGAGGCAGATGCTCAGAAACAGAGGTGGGATGTCATGTTCTTACTGGTTTTCTGATGGCCATCGCCCCCTCCATATCTTGGAGGGATCTAGGGCACAAGTCACCCAATCCCTGGCCATAAATTCTGGGTAATACGTGTCTTAACTTCACTCCTTGTAAACATCAGCTAAATGAGATGCCAGCCGCACTGCCACAAGGGTTACGGAAAACTCCAGTTGCTGCTCTGGCCAGCAGACTCAAAGCCCCCAAGATAAAATTTCAGTGGCTCCTGTGGGCAGTAGGTACTTGGGGTAGAGCCTGGCTTATCAGGGGCTGTGTAAGAAGCCACCTGTTTTCCTCCTAGCCCTGCTGTGGGTCTCCTGTCTCCCATCTCTCTTCTCTTGGGACTTCTGTCCTACCCCATTTTAAAAACAATGTTTGCTTTAATTTTATGTGTATGCGTGTTCTGCCTACACATACATTTGTGCACCACTCTCATTTAGACCCTGCAGAGGCCAGGAGATTGTGTTAGAGCCCTGGAATTGTAGTTTACAGATGGCTGTGAGCCACCATGTAGGTTTTAGGAACAGAACTTGAGTCTTCTGCAAGAGCTCTTCACCGCTGTACCATTTCTCCAGCCTGGTTGTTTTTAATGTATTTATTTTTCCATTTTCATAAGTGTATGTGGTATGTATATGTGTGTAGGCACATGTGTGAATGTGCGTGTACATTGTGCATGTGGAGACCTGACGTTGGTATTTGCAATTGTACTTGCTTGCTTTTCCATCTTTTTCCTTGAGGCAAGAAGGGACTCTCAATCAAACCCAGAGCTCACTCACCGATATGGCCAATCTCACTGGATAGCTTGCTTTGGGAATTCCTTGTCTATACCTTCCCTGGCTGGGATTACAGGAGGAGCACTATACCCACCTATCTATACCTTCCCTGGCTGGGATTACGGGTGGAGCACTACACCCACCTATCTATACCTTCCCTGGCTGGGATTACAGGAGGAGCACTATACCCACCTAGCATTTATGCAGGTTTTAGGGATCCAAGTTCTGGTTCTCATACTTGTAAATCGAGCATTAACCACAGAGCCATCTCCCTATCTCCCCCAATATTTGTGTGTGTGTGTGTACATGTACAGGGTGTTTGTCTTGTTGAGACCAGAGACAGACATCCAGTCTTTTCCTTGGTTGCTCTCCACTTTTAAGGCAGGGTCTCTCATTTGAACCCAGAGCACACATATTAGACGACTCTAGCTAGACAGCCTGCTACGGAGATCAGGATCCCATCTCAGCCTCCAGTGTGACCGGATGACCGGCAGGCCACCGCGGTCACCTGCTTTAACATGAGTGCTAGGATCTGAGTTCTCTCCTTCACGCTCCTTAGAGAGCCCTTTACCTACCAAGCCAACCTTCCTTTCATCAGTTTGCATTTTTCCTTAGCTGGTGCCCCGCCCCCACCCCGGTACCTTTTATCTCTGAGGCGGCCTTCAGCGTCTTTATCCCCCACCGACACCCCCTGGGAGCTGTCAGAGCAGGGAGCCCACGTTTCTCTGTGGGGTTCTTAGGGAGGTTTTTGTGAGCTGTCTCTGAGGCGAGGAAGCCATGCTGTTCTTTTCTTTCCGATTGCACAGTAGTTTTGCAAATGGCTCTGCCTAGCTGGTACTGGCTGCCTAGAACAGCCTAAGGTGTGGCTGGGGGCATACTCAGTCACACGTGGAAACAGCCTTTGCTTTTCATACTTTGCCCTTTAAAGCCATCAGCCGTGGCCGATTGCCTGTGTGCCCGAGCTGCCTGGAGTCTGGCCCTGGCTTCCCTCCATCTCTGGTTCTTTGTGCCAGCTGTCAGGCTGGCTGCTGTCCCCTTCATCAGCAGAAGGAGGTGTTAGGACATCGGTGGGGGTGGTGCAGCCCAGAGGGAGCTGTCTGGCACACGGAGTGTGGTCTAAGATCCGAGGTGCTGACATGGGCGTAAGCATTCTAAAGAACATATATCACAGGAATCTATTCAGGAGGCAAGGTGCTCATGGCTGTCAAGGGTCTGTCTTGAATCTGTGAGGTTGAGGCCAGCCTGGTCTATGTAATAAGTTCCAGGCTATCTAGGGCATGTGTATTATGACCCTGTCAAAATCAACCAAGCAACTAACCAATCAGCCAATATTAGGGGCTGGGGAGACACTCACCAGTAAAGTGCTTGCTACTAAAGTGTTTGGATTCCAGAATCCACATGAAAGCTGAGTATGACAGCCGATCTCTGTGATCTCAGCCTCTATGGAGAGAAGGGAGACAGACGGGAATGCCTGGAAGCTCATGGCCTACCTCTCTTGGAGTGTATAGCTGTGAACAAGAGACCCTGTCTCAAGCAAGGAAGAAGGCGAAGACACAAGAGGTTTGTCCTCTGAGCTCCACACTTGTGTAGTGACGTGTGTTCACTCACCCACATGCATACATGCTTGCATGTACACACACACACACCACACAGGCATGTATACACACACACACACACACACACACACACACACACACACACACACACACACACACAAATTATAAAAAACAAAACAAAAATAAATATTGTTTTAGAGCTTTTTACTTGAGTTTCTCCACCCACTTCTGGGACTCTGGCTGATGACCGTCCTCTGAGTGTCCCACCCTTTGATGCCACTGACCCTGATGCTGAGATAGGTTGGAAAGTCAGGCGTGTACTCACCCCTCACAGTCTTTCAGGGAGCCTCATGTTGGTGATATTGAAAGTCTTGCTGTGTCTGTCTTTCCCCACTGCTCTGTGTGTAATTGGTTGAAGCTGCTGGCCTGTAGAAAGGGCTCAGATGTGGAAGGGGCCTGTAGCTGGCACCCTTTCTGACATCTGGTGGTCATTGCTCCTTCTGACCTCAGAGGGCACCAGGTCCCTAAAGTCGTGGGTACAAACTGCTCCGTACTATTGTGCTTCAAGGTCGTGTGTGTTGAATGCAAAGACATCAGGAGGGTTCTCTGAGCAGTAGACTCAGTGAAGCCCTCTTTGAGGCAATGATGGCTTTGTCCCACCTCTAGCATTAACTTCCTCGGGACTTGATCCACACCAGAGAGCCCAATGCTGCTTTTTTTTGGGGGGGGGGGGGTTTGGGTTTTTTGAGACAGGGTTTCTCTGTATAGCCCTGGCTGTCCTGGAACTCACTTTGTAGACCAGGCTGTCCTCGAACTCAGAAATCCACCTGCCTCTGCCTCCCGAGTGCTGGGATTAAAGGCGTTTGCCACCACACCCGGCTCCAATGCTGCTTTTGATGAAGTCTCTACTCTCTCTGTTAGGAAACAAACAAGACTAGTATCTTAGTTGGATTTCTGTTGTTTCAATAAAGACAAGGACTAAAAGCAAGTGTGGGAGGGGAGAGGAGGGGAGGGGAGGGGAGGGAAGGGCAGGGGAGGGGAAGTTTGATTGGTTTATGTGTCCATATCACAGCCTGTCACTGAAGGAAGTTGGAGAAGGAGCTGAAGCAGACACACAATCCAGATATTTTGTTTATATGCCTATGCCCAGATTGGGCAGATCTAGGGCTATGCTAACTTTTCCCCTGGCTATAAAGCCCTTGTTGCATTTTCTCTTGGCCACGTGTTTCTAGTCCATGGCTGCTTCCTCCTCCCCTGCCTTCCTCCTCTCTCCCTGTACCTGCAACCCTCTCATCTCCAGTCCCACCTTCCTCTCTCCACTGCCCAATCACAGGCTCTAACCTTTATTGACAGGTTAGATTGGGGAGAAGGTCACAGGGCATCACGTGAGTACATGAAGATCATCTGCTCTCTGGGGCAACCACGCTTGAGGAACCAGTATTTACCATTAGAAGACACACAGCACCAGGCCAAACCACTACAAAACCCAAACCCACTGAATACACGAAAATAGGGAATAGAACTTGTGTGTGTGCGTGCGCACATGTGTTTGTGTGTGCATGTGCACATGTGTGGCTGTGTGCGCGCACATGTGTGTTTGTATGTGCACACGCACATGTGTGTTTGTATGTGCACATGTGTTTGTGTGTGTTGTGCACATGTGTGTTTGTGTGTGCAAATGTGTGTGCAAATGTGTGTGTGCATATGCATGCTTGTGTGTGTATTCTCACATGTGCAGTCTTGCCTATGCATATGCATCTAAAGACTAGGCATTGGTGCTGGGTATCTTCCTCTGTTGTGCTCCACCTTATTTAATAGCATTGTGTGTGCAATATGTCTTATGCACACTTTGAACACATGGGGTGGTTTTACCATGTCTTTAGTGCACCTGTCTTTTGCTTGTCACCACATGCTGTTGGCTATGGGAACCGCTATGTGTCGTGTCATGTCACATGGAGAGGACTGTGGGTCTTAGGTTTGGGGATTAGAGATGCTGAGCCTGGTGCTGGGACTGTGTAGCCTCTTTGGACTGGTTTCTTTCACAGAGATAGATAGACCCAGAAGGCTCCTTCACGCATTTCGAGTGCCTTTGCTGAGTGACCTCCCTCATCTGGAGCAATCTGAGTCTGTCCACTTAGCTGTTCTTAATTCTGGCATGAATAAGCTGCTGTAGGCATCCATGTTCAGGCTTCTGGCGTGTCAGAATGCATAAAATGTGTATGTATGCATGATACATGTGTGTCACATTCATGTCTGAGGGCACATGTGTGTGGGTCATGCGTGGCAGTCAGAGGACACCTGCAGTGTTGGTCTTGTCTTCCACTTCACTGAGGCACATCCTCTCCTGTTCCTGCTGCGTTGCATACCCAAGGCTGTTTGGTTTGAGAGTTCTGGGAGGTTCTGTCTCTTGTCTTCTTAAGTGAGTTCTGGTGCTCTGAGCTCATGGCGTCAGGCTTTGCCTGACAAACGCCTTAACCCACCGAGCCATTTCCCAGGCCTAAGCTATGTATTTTTAAAAACAATTTCAGGTTTTTAGAAAAAAAAATGAGAACATCCAGAAAGAACTGTTTGTAGTTGTATAACTCCCCCCCTCCCCTTAGATAGCAGACTTTACCACCTTAACCATTTCTAAGCTTAGGTCTCAGGGCTTGAGCTTGCTCTCAGGGTTCAGTGACCACTGCAGAATTGGCCGCAGGCTGAAGCCCGAGTTCCACCTGCTCCTCCCTTCTTGCACCTGCTTCTTACTGAAATCCCACCCAGCCAGCTCCCAGACTTGCTGCCCACCCTTCTCTCTCTTCCCATGCTCCTCTCTGTTTTTATACCCTTTGGCCATTAGGGCTGAGTGGAGACCCTGGCACTGCTCTCTTGCAACATCAGACACCAACCGTAGGTTCACCCCTGCCTTGGGGACTTGGTGCTCCTGTTGGGGACTCCCTCTGGAGTCTTCCCGCACCCCTCTACTTGTGGAACTGAGCACACGTGATATGTGGAGGAGCTCGGTGTCTGACCAGGATCCTGGAAATATAATGTGAGGCTGCGTGCTAACCCACTCTGACTCCTGCTGGCCTGCTGCCATGTTCCTGCCCTGCTGCCACCTGGCAGGCTTCCCCGTGACAAATGGGTAAGAGGCCAGGGCACAGGATGCTGGTGGATCCTGTAGGCTGTTTTAGGCTGGTGGACTTGGGGAGGAGGGATTGGGACTGTGTGGTGGACAGAACCTTTGCCCCTAACCTCCAGTGGGCCTGCTCTCCGATGACAGGAAAGGCAGGTGGGAAGAAGGGCTCACTTGACCCCACCCCCAGTTCCGTCAGCCACTGCCACAGCAGTAGGAAGCTCAGATCTATGAGGGCCCCTTTAGCAGGGAACAGCTGCATCCTGAAGAGGTGGGGAGCCAGGGTGACTTGACCTTGGCGTCCAAGGGAATAATTCAATTATGGATAGGGTCCTAGTTTTCCCAGAGGGCCTCTAGATCACCAAAGACCGGAGGCTGTTCTTTGTCCCTGCTTTCTTGTTTGTGTAGAGGAGCCTATGACATCACAGATCAGCCTCTGTCTGGTCCCTGGCTTGGGAGGACACACCAAGGGACAATAGAGGATAGATACCCAACCAAGCCCTGTTTATGGGACAGGCAGGGTTTGCCATGACAGTAGGGGCTGTGGCGAGAAGCCAGAGCTTGGGTAAGGAGGGCTGCACTGTGAGACATGGCTGCCCAGCTGCACAAGTACCCTACAGAGTCTACAGTGTGCTTGGAGACAGCCCGGGAACACTAGCTCTGATCACCCAGTGCCGCTTGGACAGACGAACGCTGGGCTGCTGAGTGGGGAGCTCCCCAACCCCCACTCTTCATGCTCACGGTGTCCAGCAAGCGTTTCGAGGCGGAGCTGGAAACCTGGGCAGCTGACGTGTCTTTATTTGTGCAGCTGGAGAGGGATCAGAACAGATAAGAGCTCTGGGGGTGTGGTGTGTGCGGCACGCAGCGCGTGTGTGCCTCCGGTATTCGTGACCTGTGTGCCGCAGAGCTAGGTCTTGGGGGCTCCCTGCACATACAGAGAGGTTGGAGACCCCCACCCGCAGTGTTGATTGAGGACTGCCATTCTGTCCAGACTGGCCCTGGTGTGGTGCTGGCCACCCAGGCTGCTGAGTGTTGCCTGCCCTGCTCAGCTCTCTTTCTCTGGGTTCCTGCCAGCAGTTTTCCCCAGCTGGGGTTAGGGATGACTTATGGGCCCTGAGCAGAAAATTACTGTCAGAGCCAGAACCCCAGAGACAGGACCTAGGCAGGGCTTTGCTGGCTGCTGTGCCTCTCATTTGCTCTCCTCACCACAGGGTGGCAGGTATGGCAGCCAACACAGCAGAAGCCTTGGTGTGAGCAGGGAGCTGGGAAGAGACACTCAGAGAGGGCAAGGGAACAATCCTCACAGCCCCTCCCTCCCCACTGCCCCCTCCCCACAGCCCCTCCCTCCCCACTGCCCCCTCCCCACAGCCCCTCCCCCCCCACTGCCCCCTCCCCACAGCCCCTCCCTCCCCACTGCCCCCTCCCCACAGCCCCTCCCTCCCCACTGCCCCCTCCCCACAGCCCCTCCCTCCCCACAAACCCAGCTCACCCCTTCCCTGGGCAAGCTCTGGCCCTAGCTGGTTAGGGAAGAGCCCTGGGGTGGACCTGGAGTTCTAAATAGCTTCAGTCACTTCCCATAGCAGCAGAAGCAGGGTGTGTGTGCCTGGGGTTCCTGGTGAAGTCTCAGAGCCTGTATCTAGGGGAGGAGGCTGCTTGCAGGAGGCTCACTCTCAAGGCTTTGGAAACAAGCTGTGGTTTGCAGAAGGGTAAGGCCATATGCACCCGGCGAGAACTTCTGGGCTGGGTAACAGTCTCCCAGAGTCCTGCTGTTTCTGATTGGAGATGGGTTGTGTGTTGTTATGCGTCATTCATGGGTTTATTCATATGGTGGTGGTGACGGTGTAGAGAGGAGGCTAGTGGAGCTCCTGACCCCCTGCCTCTCCCTGAACTGCGCCTGTGACGACTTGAACCATTGGAGCGGTGGTAGTGAGATCCCTGGATCCTATGTGTGAATGCATACGTGTTCCTCAGGTGTGCAGCATGGATATGTCTGAAGGGCACCGATGAGAACATGGAACGTGTAGGTCCAGGGCCACAGCTAAGGGCCCCAAATATCTCAGCATTATGAAGTTATCGTTGATTTGCCCCTTTTTATCATTCACCCATAAAAACATTCACAGTAATAAAACCGCTATACATGTACACTCTAAACTGGAGGACAGTCAGCTCCCAGGCTTTGCCAGGTAGATATATGATAGATGAAAAGTGGCTCTTTGAACATTAAAGATATAAGAAAAAGCAAGATAAAAGATGAACTGCGCGGTTTGTGGCTTGAGGAGAATTCCGGGAACATGAAAAGAAGTCAGGAGTCGCAGAGACAGGCTCCCATCCATTTAGAAGTAAACGGGGGACTTCTGTCCTTCAGAGTAGGCGGTTCGTGGCAAACACCGGTAAGGTGGTGCCCAGCAC
This sequence comes from Mus musculus, assembly GCF_000001635.26. Taxonomy (NCBI): domain Eukaryota; kingdom Metazoa; phylum Chordata; class Mammalia; order Rodentia; family Muridae; genus Mus; species Mus musculus. The sequence continues at coordinate 119,213,907 of NC_000077.6, read as the reverse complement.
AGGGTCCAACAGTCCTAGTCCGCTCTCTTTCTGTGTCGAAGACCATGACCAAAAAGGAAAGGGTTAATTTCCACTTCCACACACCTTTCAAAGTCAGGGCAGCAAATGCTTCCTGGCTGGCTCCTCCTGACTTGCTCGGTTTGCTTTCTTAGACCTGGAGGTAGCACCGCCCACCATGACCCTCCCACGCCAATCAATCAAGAAGACACGCCCACAGACATGCCCACAGGCCAATCTGACAGAGGCGGATTTTCCAGACACGCTAGGTTGGAGAAAGGTGACCAGAACTAAACAACCGAGGCAGGAGGATCTCGGACTCAAGGGCTGGTGATACACACAGCAGTAGAGCTGAGTGCGAAGTCCTGTGTGGGCTCGCCAGCAGCCCACACATGGAGCAAAGGGAAAGCTTACTTAGCATTTCTAGTGTTTGGCTTCCTGGGTTGCCCTAAGAAGTTAATATACAAGGAGGCCTCGGGCAGTAAGCGTTTATTCCTCCGTAGCTTTGGAAGCTAGAAACCCAAGGCCAAGGTGCTGGCCTGTTTTTCCCTTCTGAGGCTGTGAGGGGAATGACCCCTTGACTCATCTCCCGGGCCTGGAGATGGCTGTCTGCCAAGCCAATAGCTATGAAGGTGTGCCTGCCTCCAAATCCTTTCTTTTTCGGAGAGCCTCAGCCGTCCTGGATTGAACACCAGTGACCCCGATAGCTTGAATTCCTCTTGAGATAGCGCTGAATGCTGAGCTGGGGGTTAGGACTACAACATATGGGACTTGGGGAACGTGTCCAATCCATGAGGCCAGGCAGTGTGTTTGTGATGTAAGCAAAAGGAAGATACAATTCCAGTGGGTGGGATTTTACACTTTTAAATTTCTGTATTTTTAGACTGGATATAGAAGATGCAAACGTAGTTTGGATCATGCTATTTAAGAAAACGTGTCCATACATCTTCCTTTGTTCTTCCCCGTCCCCCTCTTTTCTTCTCTTTCTCATTCTCTTCTTTTGCAGACAGAGTCTCACTTACCCCAGGCTAGCCTTAACTCGCAATGTAGACTTTAGGTCTTTCTGCCTCCGCCTCCCAGCGATCTCTAGGATTGCAGGCGCGCGCAGCCATGCAGGGCTTACGTCATGCTAGGTGTGGAGCCCCGGGCTTTGCGTGCTTTTGGCAGACGCTCTACCCACTGAGCCACACCTCAGCCCATCATAACTTTCTTGAACCTATTGCTAGAGATCAAAGTAGAACTTTTACCTTCTAGGCAAGTATTTTACCACTGAGACACCGTAGCCCAAACATTGTTATAAAAAGTTTTATTACGTTATGTGTGAGTGTGTGTGTGTGTGTGTGTGTGTGTGTGTGTGCATGCACATACACAATGGTGGGTGTATGGAAGTCAGACGTCAGTTTTTCAGATCAGTCCTCTCTTTCTACCCCGTGGGTCCCAGGGATCTGACTTAGGTCATCAGGTTTGGCCACAGGTGCCTTTACCTGCTGAACCTTCTAGTTGACCTCCCACCACACCCTCGCCCCCAGCCAGGTCTTATACAGCCTAGGCTGGCCTTGAACTCACAGCCCTCCTACTTGTTCTTCCAGATGCAGACTTCAGGCAGATGTTAGCTCACCCAGTGCAGGGGAAAAAAGGGTTTTAGAGTTGAAAACAGACCTAGAATTACATCCGCCCAGTGTGATGGAAACCAGACACCAGGCGGCAGGTTTAATTTAGATGAAAGAGGCAAAAAGCAAATCCATTTTGAAAATAAGAATTGTCTTACCAGAGTAAATGACCCTGGCTAATAGGGAACAGATTTGCCCCGGCTTGTCCAGAAGCAGCCAGGGCTCTCTAGAACATCGCGGGAGGAAGGCTGTCTGCACACCCATCCATCCTAGCATGGAGAAGCAGGAGTGCCCACACAGAGGATGAGGGCCTCCCATATTCCGTGTCTCTTCCTCCCATGTGGCTTTGGATGCCTGTGTTATTAAACGAACAGCAGCAGGATGCACCTCACAGCCGCCGCCCGGCTTTTGGAATCTCCCCCCAAACTTCCAGCACATTTTTTTGATTATCCTCAGTGTGGCTAAACAGTGCCGCTGAGGATGCTCTTGGTTTTCGGAAGCAGATGAGGGCTGTTGGCAGCCAAGCCTGGCGCTGATGCAGTTCTCTAACTGATGTGGGGAATGAGAGGCTCAGAGGAGGCTGCGCATGCCTCTGCAGCCACTGTGGAGGCCACCCCCACGCCCACGCCCACGCCCACGCCCACGCCCGCGGCAGCCATGGGCACCCCTGGGAGCAGGCAGAGACTGCTACAACACACCAGACTGACGAATGTAAAAAGTCTCACTGCTAAATTTTTAAAAAAAATTTTAATGGTATGTTTTAAGAGCACTGGCTACTCTAACAGAGGTCCTGAGTTCAATTCCCAGCAACCACATGGGGGCTCACAACCATCTGTAATGGGATCCGATGCCCTCTTCTGGTGTGTCTGAAGAGATTGACAGTGTACTTGAATGCATAAGAATAAGTCTTTTTAAAAAATTAATTTCGGGCTGGAGAGATGGCTCAATGGTTAAGAGCATTGACTGCTCTTCCAGGGGTCCTGAGTTCAATTTCCAGCAACCACATGGTGGCTCACAACTATCAGTAATGGGATCTGATGCCCTCTTCTAGTGTGTCTGAAGACAGTTACAGTGTATTCATATACATAAAATAAATAAAATTTAAAAATCGATTTTTTCCCTCTTTTCAAACATGGCTACTAGAAAGTATGACATTGTTTACATGGCTTGTGTAATTTCTGGGCCAGAGAAATGTCACCCTCCTCCTTCTCTTTTTCCTTTTCTTCTCTTTTCTCTAACTCCATCCTCTTCCTCACCTTCCCCCTCTTTCTGCTTCTCCTCCTCTCCCCACCCCGTTGGTTTTCGGAAGCAGCTGAGGGCTGCTGGCAGCCAAGCCTGGTGCTGGCGCGGCTCCCTAAGTGGAATGAGCGCCTCAAACTGTGGAGCAATGCCAGTGGCCTGTGGTAGGTTGGGCTCCGGGAGGCTTACACCGTGGCTCCACAGCTCTGCGTGCGCCCTGTGACAGGAGGATCCAAAAGCCACCGAAATCCTGACGGTGCCGGGCAGGACGCAGGCCAATATCCATGCCTCTGACCGTGGTCTCCTCTCCCGCCCCTGCAGGTCCTGATAAGCCCTGCCTGGGCTCAAGCGTGCGGAGAATGGAAACGCGCGCTCAGCCATGTCTCTGGGCCGCCTCCTTCGTCGGGCCTCCTCCAAGGCCTCAGACCTCCTGACCCTAACCACGGGGGGCAGTGGCGGGTCCCTCTCCGTCCTGGATGGAGAGGTCATCTACTCCAAGAACAATGTCTGCGTGCATGCACCCGAGGGGCTGCAGGGCCCTGGGGAGCACCACCCAGGTGAGGCGGGTGGGGTGGTGGATGGGGTCGGGTAGAGTGAGTGGAAGGGGGGTGTTAGGCATGCTAAGCCAGGGAGGGGAGGCCCGAGGCTTGAGGTATCTGGTGATTTTCCCAAGGGTTCACCCTTTCTGTTTGCCCTCCCTGGGCTCCAGCTTTTGAGGAACGGAGGATCAGCAGGGAGACCCGAAAGGGACCATTTTCGGTCCACTGGTGGTCCCTGGGAGTGGAGCCTCCCACAGTCACCTTCAGCCAGCTGAAGTTTCCTTAGACTTTCGGAGGCTCAACTTAGGGCAATACGGGATCGGTGGCTTGGCACAGAATCGCGGCTCAGTAAAGACATTTAAAACAGGCTTAAGCACCGTGAGGATGAGACCTCAGCAAAGAGGCTCCTCCGCTCACCCAGGAGCGTGCGTGCGGGCTCCTCTCTGGTGAGGTCCCAGCTGATCCAGCAGATCAGAGCCTTGTCTGTAGAGCAAGGCGGGGTTCTAGGCTGTGAGCTCAGGGCTTGGAGGGTCTGCCACTCATGAATCTAAAACAACAGCCAGCTGTAAACAGCTGTGCCTTACTTGCGGTGCTGTGAAGGAGCCTCTCATCTGTATCCCAAGGCCATGTGAGTGGAGGGTGTGAGAGCAGCCTCCCCTCATGTGAGTGTTAGGAACAGCTGGCTGAGTCTCCCAACCTCTGCCAGACACAGAATCGTGCCAAGGGGATTTTGGCTGGAGTTCAAGTCCCCAGAGATATATTGTGGTTGATGTTGTTGGCTCTTGCTTAAAGGGTTTTGGATCACAAAATCGGGGAAGCCTGGGGATGCTGTGTCATAGCCCAGAAATCGGGATACCCCTCAACAGCCTGGGGCTGTGTTGGGAAATGCCATTGCGCCCTTCCCCCCTCGAGAGCCTGGTGCTGACAAACAGCCTTAAAAGAGGCCCCTTCCTCAAAACCTCCATTTAGAACGACAAGCCAAGAAAGCCATTGCTGACTGGAGGAGACCCAAGTGCTATCCATCTGCCCATCTTGGATCCGTTCTTGACATGATTGGGTCTCCCATCTGCCTCCCTCCCCCTAGAGCTGTGCATGTATCTGGGATGCCACCTGCCCAGCCAGCCCTTGACCGCCTGCCCTGCGACTCCCCACAGGGTATCTGTGCCTGTACATGGAGAAAGATGAGCTGCTGGGAGCTACCCTCATCCTGGCATGGGTTCCCAACTCTCGCATCCAGAGACAGGACGAGGAGGCCCTACGCTATATCACTCCCGAGAGCTCTCCTGTGCGCAAGGCACCCCGTCCTCGGCGGCGGCGCACCACAAGCCTGGGGGCCCTCTACCAACCCTCTCCCACAGAGCCAAGGCCTCCCCTGATTCCCAAAGACGAGGACATCCTGGTGGTGGTCCAGAACACGCAGGATACTGCGCACATCAGCCCTACAGATGAAGATGGGGAAAAGCTGGCCCAGGGCCCAGAGGTGGATGGGGCCCTGTCCACCTCACAGCCTGTGCATAGTGACTCAGGGATCCTGTCTACAGTCAGCTCCCAGGATGGGACGGAGGATGGCCGGGAGCCTCGGCCCGAGGCTGTGGAGGAAGAGGGCTCTTTGGAGTTGTCGGCCGATGGCGTGAGCAGGGATAGCTCCTTTGACTCGGACTCTGACGCCTTCTCTTCGCCCTTCTGCCTCTCCCCCATCAGTGCGGCCCTTGCGGAGGGGAACAGCTCTGCATTCCTGGAGAGCGAGGGCAGGTGAGTTCATGATGCAGACCTCCAAGATCTGACCTGGGTTGCAGGAAGTGGTTCCAATATCACTGCTCAGTCTGTATGTCCAGCCTCAGGCTTAGGGCCACCACATGGTGACTGAGAAGGATCCCAGATGAGTCCCTGCGTTTATCTTCCCCAGCCCTCTTCTCCATCTATTCCTCTTCCACAGCCTCACTACCCAGCCTGGTAGGTTGGCCTCTGACCAGGGCCCTATTCACAGGATCTTTGGACTTTTCTGTTCCTATTTGAGAAGAGTGTCAGGTGTGTCTCAGCCCCCAGGCAAACTCCTGCCGGTGACCCTGGGTGGTACTGAGTGCACGCGGTGTTGCCTGACCGGCTTCTGGGCTCCGTGCTGTGTCTTTTTTTTTTTTTTTTTGGTTTTTCGAGACAGGGTTTCTCTGTATAGCCCTGTCTGTCCTGGAAGTCACTTTGTCTGTGCTGAATCTTTATAGACTACCTGACATATGGCCTGGCCCACTGGGATTCCTCCCTGTTGCCAGCTGCAGAGATAGAAACACAGCCCTGGGTGGTGGACGGTGGAATGTGTGCAGCATTCTCGCTGCTGAGTCAATGGGCCTGTGCCCCGTGGGGAGTTCATGCCTGGACTGATTGGCTAGTGAGTGGACTGGATGACATCTGCTGTAGTCTCAGGAGGCGGGAGGCAGGATGGCTTGCCTTGCAGAGGTGTCCTCTGGTCTGGGGGGCCCAGAGTAATATGTCTGATCAAGGAGGGCTGTCACCATGTTACCCAGTGTCCTCGGGGTTCTTAGGTCCTGTTGTGTAATAGAACTTTTCCTGGGGAGACACAACATACGCATCTGCTCACCTCAGACAGGGAGCCCACAACAGACAAAAGTGTGGACACATTGGACTCCAGCATGGTGCGCCGTGAGTTTTACTGCGGTTACTTACAGGACTGTGGATGAGGGGTTACTTACAGGAGCAGAAATAACTCAAAGACAGCTGCATCACCAATGTCCACCCCAGCACGAGTGACAGCTTACAAAGCTGAAAACATGGAGTTCACAGCACAGTCTGCAGGCAGCTCATCGCTAGGGACCTCAATAGGTCTAAACCTCCTCCAGGCAGCTCTGCTGGCTCCTGATGTTGCAGGCAGCTGGTCAGGTCTGGTCTTTGCAGCATTTGCCAGTCTCAGAGGGATTTTCAGCTTTTATTGTTTACTCTGGCAGGGAGGGGCCTAGTGAATCTGGTGGGTTTCAGGGACTTCCTGAAACTTTTTGAGTTGTTTACCTAACCAGTTAAGGAGCTCCCCTGTGAGATGGAACGTTTCAATGAAACTGTTAAACGCAGGTCCTCAGAGGTTGATACACGCATGTGTAACTGTGCAAACAAACCCTGGACACCCAAGGATGAGCACACCAGACACCACTGTCTTCTATATCCCAGACATTGTGGTTCTCAGCTTGTTAGATTTCGGTAAAAGGGCAGTAATAAAGATGGTGGTGAGAGTCAGTGCTAGCCGGAGAGTATGTGACTAATTATTGAGCTCACAAGGGAGTGGAGGTGGTAGTGGACATTGGTACTGTAGCACATGGTCACCAGAGTCAGTTAGATATGGATTATGCTATGAGTTAGGTCCTGGTGCTGCCCCACCTCCATATTCAGGGAAGGGAGGTAGGGTCAGGGGCTTGCTGGATGTCACCAACAGGACTGGAACCCGGCTGGAGCACACCATCATGCCAGTGCTGTAGTGAGTCAGTCAGGAGAGGGCACAACAGAGACACAAGCCATACTGGCTACAGCAGCTAGCAATTCAAGATGGAGTCTGCCCTGATACTACCTCTTTGATCAGACACGGTTCTCTAAAGCTTAAGGGGGTGAGAACATTGGTCCTGGTGTTGGAGAATGCAGATAGAATGAAGCAGTCAACCATAATGAGCATCCCAGGCCTGGTTCACTGACCAGAATTTGACTAAGAAACCTTTGGTAATCCTCAAGCTGGGATTGCCTGAGAGCTCCCCCTGGTGGTGCCACAGCAGCAGTGCGTAGTGCTTTCCAAAGTTGCCAGTGTTCCCAATGCCAGGCTGGACAGAGCTGAGCCTGTCCAGATCTAGGAATCAGGCCCCCGGGTGTCACTGAGCGCCGGCTCCCTGCTTAGCATGGGTCTGGGGCAAGCTTATCTTTTAGGAGTCCTTGTCTCCCCATTGGAAAATGCAAACTATAATATGTACTTCGTGCCTATACTAGAGCCCTCGGGTGCAATGACTCTCAATTCCTGGGTTTTGTGTCCTTTTTTTTTTTTTTTTTTTAAACAGTTTTTTGAGAAAGGGGGTTTGCAACCTCTTAGTTTTTTTTTGTTTTTTTTTTTTTAAGATTTATTTATTTATTATATGCAAGTACACTGTAGCTGTCTTCAAACACTCCAGAAGAGGGAGTCAGATCTTGTTACGGATGGTTGTGAGCCACCATGTGGTTGCTGGGATTTGAACTCTGGACCTTCGGAAGAGCAGTCGGGTGCTCTTACCCACTGAGCCATCTCACCAGCCCCCGGGTTTTGTGTCCTTAAGTTCCCTCCCTTCCCTTACACTGTAGCTGTCTTCAGACTCACCAGAAGAGGGTGTCAGATCCCATTACAGATGGTTGTGAGCCACCATATGGTTGCTGGGAATTGAACTCAGGACGCCTGGAAGAGCAGTCAGTGCTCTTAACGGCTGAGCTATCTCTCCAGCCCCCTTCCCTTACTCTGCTGTGAGCCTCAACTCCAGGGCACCCTTGCATCTGGCTTTTGAGTGACCATCTCCAGTTCCCCACAGGCAGAAGGGGGCGCCACTCACCTTCCTCTGCTCTGAACTCTCCCTGGAGCCTGGATCGCACACTCTCAGGCTGCGTGCCTGGTCTTCGGCCGGTGGTGGCTGGAGGTGGGCGGTAACTTTGGACCCCAAAGGGAAAGTCAGATCCTGACTTCCCTCTTGGCTGTGAGGCCTTGTGCATCTGAGGGCAGCTGCCTCATGGGGGTAAGATGTAACTCAGAACCCCTCCTCGGGGCCGGTAGGTGTGAGGTCAAGGCTGAGGTATGAGATCAGGGAGCCTGGCCAGGGAGCTGTCTTTCTGCAGAGGGCGGCTCTTGGACGTGCTCAGCTTCTCCTCTACCCTCCCTGTGATGCACCCTGTGCCTTAGCCTTGTGGCTGCTCGTCTGCTATGGTTCCCCAGTAGGTTTCTCACACTTGCCTCTCATGCAGGATCAGTGTGCTTTGCCTGACGTCCAGGAACACACAGCTCAGTTTTTGTTGCTGTAACAAAATGCCTGAGACTGAGCGTTTACAAAGAAAAAAGGAAGACTGATCCTTTGTGGTGGCAGAGCAGCTAAAGCTTTTTGCTGTCGAGGCTGAGTTGGATCTCCAGGACCTAAACAGTAGAGAGAGAGAGATCTCTCTCAAAAGTTGTTCTCTGACACCGATACAGCCAGCCCCCCCTCCCCCGGTCCATACATTTAAAACAGGCTGGAGAGATAGATCAGTGATTAGAGCAGTCGTTGCTCTTACAGAGGACCGGGTTCAGTTTTCCCGGCACCCACATGGTGGCTCACAACCATCCATAACACCAGTTCCAGGCAATCTGGTGACCTTCTTAAATCTCTGCAAATGCCAGCAGGCATAAATAAAATAAATAAACAAAATAAAATAGATACAAATAAAAGGCATATATACGAAAGTCCCCGTTTAGAAGCTGAAACCCTAGCCTAGTGGGGGATCACCTCTGGTCTGTTGACTGTATCACACGACACTAAAGTTATCCTTAAAGACAGGAGAACAATCTCTCAATTACGGGGCTCCACCCAGACGCACCTTGTGGTCCTACAGGGCGTGGGACTGAGTTTACCCCCGGTGGATTTGGGCTGTGCAAATTCAGACCTGACATACACTCCAAGCAACAAACATGTGAGAGAGTGTGTGTGTGTGTGTACACGTGCGCGCATGTGCCCGCTCACGCATCTGTGAGTTTATGTGTACAGTGTGTATGCAGTTGCTGGTGGGTTCCCTGGAGCATCCAGGTGGTTGAGAGCCATCATGTGGGTGCTGGGTACCTAAAAGGACCTCTGGAAGGGCAGTAGTTCCCTTGACAGCACAGTTGAAGTTTGACCCGGAGTTTCCTCCTTCCTAAAGTGGGGGTAGAAATATCCCAAAGGCTGAAGTGAAGAAATCACCACCAAATTGGCGAATGATTGGCCTCATCCCCTCCGTATCTTCTGGGAACGTACTCAAGACTGGTTGGGACCATCACTGCAGCAGTGAAACACTCGAGGGAAGCCCCCTGAATGTGTGTTTTCTAAGGGATACACTTATTACAATAAATGGGGAGGGTCTCTCTCTCTCTCTCTCTCTCTCTCTCTCTCACACACACACACACACACACACACAAAGACAGGAGAACAGATCTGTCCACCACCAGGATGGGACTGGCTAGCTTTTTTTTTCCTGTCATTAATTTATTGATTTATTTGCTTTACATTCTGATTGCAGCTCCCTCCCCTCCTCCCAGTCCCACCCTTCCAACCAACTTTTCCCCTTCTCCTCAGAGCCTTGAATATCTGATCCTCCTGCCTTCCACACGCTGGGGTTATGATTGTGTGAAACCCACCTGGGCTATTCTGTACTAGGAATTCAGTCCAGGCCTCGTGCATGCTGGGCAAGCGCTCTACCATCTGAGTCCCCTCCCAAACTTCCGACCTGCTTTTCCAGCACTGAGGAGTGAACCCGGCGTCCCTTACTACTGAGATACATCCGCAGACCTTTCCTGTGTTTTCAGACAGTGATCCGGCCTGAGTTTGAACTCACATGGTAGCTCAGGCAGGCCTTTAACTTTCTATCCTCCTGCCTCAGCTTCTGAGTAGCTGGGATGTCAGGCTTGGGCCTCCAGGTATATTTTGAATTCCTCAAGGAGTTTCTGTTTGCAGAACCATGCCTGTGGAGAGACCCAAGGGAGAGCGGGTCCTGCGTGCTGGGCAGAAATAGTGTCTGGATGAGGACTAGGTACTAGGCAGGGGCTTAGCTCTGAAGACCTGAGTGTATCCACCTGGCCTGCTCCTTGAATCCAGAAAATTGAGGCCCAGGGAGGCCAGGCTAGGGCAGGGCAGGGCAGGGCAGGGCAGATAATCTGGCTCAAGGGTGCCCCCTAGTGGCAGAACTGAGGAACAGCATTTGCAGGCGTTCTAGAGGCTGAGGATGAATAGATAGACACGGCAGTGTCATGTTCCTCTTCCTTTCGTTATTTGATGGAATACTCAGAAAGCCTGAGTAGTTAAGAGCATGTCAGGGTCCCCTGAGCTGTCTGCATTTGTCCACTGCCTCTGGGATATAGCCCAGCAGGGCCTGCCTCTCAGTAAACCCAGCCACGTACCAAGTTCTGAGTCTCTCTCGGTCCCCCTCCCGTGTCACAGCGACAGGCTGGAACCCATGGTTTGTTGGTCGAAGGCCTTGTTGGGAGTGGATGCCTGGGACTTGGCTCACAGGGATTGGGTGCTGGTGGCCTTTGTCTCCCTCTACCGTCCTGTTCTTTCAGTGTGTCAGGAAACACAGGTCCAGTTCTGGTAGTGTCAAAGATGACACCATAGTCAGGGGCATCTGGTCACCTCTTCACCTCCAAGAGGAACAGGTCTCTTCCGAGAAACCATCTTGGTGTGAGCATGTGTCTAGCTCGTGTGAGCGTGTGCCTAGCTCGTGTGTGTGTGTCTAGCTCGTGTGTGTGTCTAGCTCCTGTGAGTGTGTCTAGCTCTTGTGAGTGTGTGTCTATCTTGTGTGAGTGTGTCTAGCATGTGTGAGCCCGTGGCTAGTGTGTGTGAGCTGTCCTTGTACTGGGGACAGAGATTAACACCGGACATTCTCCTTGTCCTGTCCTGCTCCAAAGGCCCTGTCTGGAAAGTATGAGATCCTGAAGGTTCAGGAAGAGGAAAGTGCATACAGGTGTCCGAGGGAGCAGGGAACGGGCCCACATACCCACCAGGGGAAGGAATGTTAGCCGACCCCACTAGTGAGTGCTCCTGAGTGCCTGCCTTCCCTCAGCCTGTGACCCAACCCCACCTCTCCCAGCCCTGCAGCATGAGGCAGAAGAATCCTGTGAGCAAGTTCCCAAAGACTCAAAACCAGGGTGGGGCTGGGGAGATGCATCAGTCAGTCACAATCATGGCAGCCTGAGCTCAGCTCCAGTGCCCCATAAAGAGCCATGTGAGGGCCATCCCAACACTCCTGAGTCAGAGAGGAGGATGAGGGGGGGGGTCACTGGCCAGCCAAAGAGACCCCGTCTAAGGCCAGAATCAATCAACCAAAACCAACAAGGCAGGCTGGGGCTGGAGCAGAGGCTCGTTGGGTAAAGAGCACGGGCTAGGTGCTTTTCAGAGGACTGGGGGAGGCTCGGCAGCCACGTGGAAATTCACACCATCTGTAACTCCAGTCCCAGGGATCCAATGAGGTCTTTTGGCCTCCAGTGGTGCACAGACAGACGTGCAGGCAGAACAGCCATTCAATTGACACTGAGGGTGACCCCTGGGTTCTACATATGTGTGCAAACAGACACATATACATGCATGCACTCCAGGAAGCACACAGGGTGACCGACGCCGTGGCTGAGCTATGGGGAGGGCTGAGACCTAATGTGGCTGTTCGGTGAGGCTGCAGGACTCTGGGCGTGGAGGAGAACACTCCAGATCTGAGCTGTCCAACATCGTAGCCCCTCATGCCACAACCCTTGTGAACTCCTGAAACAGGACACATGCAACCAAGAATTCTTGCTTATTTATATTTAGGTCAGGGTCTCATGTAGCCTAGGCTAGCCTTGAACTCATTCGTCAAGGGTAACCTTGAAGCCCCCAGTGTTCTGCTGCAGCCTCCTGACATTACAGGTGTGTGGTGCTACTCCTAATGTATTTGGTGTTGGGGATGGAACCTGCATGCCAGACACACACTGCACTAACTGAGCCCCAGCCCCAGCTGCATCTAAGCACGTTAATTGTGTGTATTGAGTATTACTGATTTAAACAGCACCCATGGCCAGTGTTGGCCAGCTGGGTCAGGATAAAGACACCGGAGAGGGTAAACACAGGCCAGTTATGAAGCAGTTTTTAGTGTTGCACATATTATTTTGTGATTAATATTAATCTTAGAAGGTCAATTAAAAAATAGCCCTAAGCTGGGTGGGATGTCACTTAGAGACAGAAACATGTAGATCTCTGTGAGTTCAGAGGCCAGCCTGGTCTACATAGGGTTCCAGGACAACCAGAGATACATAGTGAGACCTGTCTCAGATAACCCAGAGCTGGAAATGGCTTAACATTTAAAGGCACAGACTGCCCTTGCAGGGGACCAGGGTTCAATTCCCATTACCCACATGGTGGCTCACATCTGCTTGTAACTCCAGTTCCAGGAGATCTGACCTTTTCATCTGACCTCCAAAAGACATGCTTGTGATGCACACACACACACACACACACACACACACACGGGGTGGGAGGGGAGAGAGAGAGAGAGAGAGAGAGAGAGAGAGAGAGAGAGAGAGAGAGAGAGAGAGAGAGAGAATAGCTCAGCCTTCTAACAGCGTGAGCAGATGCTGGTGGTCACCTTTATTTCCTAGGATGTCACTGTCCCTGGGGACAGTGAGGGCCAAGTTCTCTCTCATTAGGTCCTCTCTGTCACTCCTGGTACATATTCCCATGGTGCCAGACCCAGTGAAGGATTGGTATTTAGATGAGATATGGTGGCTTTGAGTCCCCAGCAGGGTTGTGGCCTCTTCCTGAGGTTCTGTGTGGTTCTATGTTCCTGCTGGCCTGCCTGAGGCCCAGAGGAGCCTGGCTTAGCCGCAGATGTAAAGAAGCATCCTTGGACAGGGCTCCACGGCAGAGTCTACCGGCCACACCCTCTCTGCTGCTTCTGGGCATTCCTACCCCAGGCTGCCTCCTGACACTCCCTCCTGCTGAAGCCCCAGCTACCTCAGGTGGAGGAAACTTTGCCCTTGAATGGGGCATATAGGAGTGTGTGTGTGTGTGTGTGTGTGTGTGTATTTTAAGGAGACTTCAGAAATTGCTTCCTGTGCAGGCAATTCATTGTGCCCCAAAATGTGCACATGTATGTGTGAGGGCACACCTGTGTGTGGTTCACATGTGTACATGTGTGTGCATGTGGAAGGGAGGGTTAACATCAGATGTCTTCTTTAATGACTTGCTTGCCACTTCAGTTTTTCTAGACAGGGTCTCTCATTCAGCCAACCTGGCTAGCTAACAGGACAGGACCCTCCTGTCGGCCTTCTCAGGGCTAAGATTAAGGCTCTCAGCTTTTCAAATGGTTGCCAAGCATCAAACTCAGGTCCTCGGCCCCTTGTGTCTTTTTTTGTTTGTTCGTTTTGTTGTTGTTTTTTCCCAAGACAAGGTTTCTCTGTATAGCCCTGGCTGTCCTAGAACTCACTCTGTAGACCAGGCTGGCCTTGAACTAAAAAATCCTCCTGCCTCTGCCTCCCAAGTGCTGGGATTAAAGGTGTGCACCACCATGCCTGATGTTGTCTGTAGGATCTTGATTTATCTTCTATCTCTTCGTGTATGCCGTGTGTGTGTGTGTGTATGTGTGTGTGTGTGTGTGTGTGTGTTTGCTATGGGCAGGAAGGTGCCCTTGGAGGCCAGAAGAGGGCGTGAGAGTTACAGATGGTTATGAACTGCCTAATGTGGGTACTGGAAACTAAAGTCGGATCCTTTGGAAGAGCAGTGAGTGCTCTTAACTGCTGAGCCACGTCTCCAGCTCCTGTCAGTGGGGTTTTGAAATCCCCATGCATCTCCTTGCTGCTGCTTCAGAGGTAGGCCTGAGGACCGGTCCCCAGGGTGTCTGCCCTAGCATCACATAACAGGGTGGATCTTTTCATTTTATTAATGTTTATCATGAAGTGGCTGCTTTCATGGAGAGCGAGTGACAGATTTCCTGGAAGCCACGTGCAGAGCCTGGAACAGCTGCTGGGGTGGATGTCACACAGGTGTCACGCCTGACTCTGTAGGCACTGAGGAGGGGTCAGCCCACCTTGAGGGGTGAACATGGTAGACTAGATGGTCTAAGTGCTTTTGCCTTTGGGAGGAAACAGGTCGGTAACAAGGTTGAATTATTAATGGTGTTACCACGCATAGTTGGTGTGGCAGCCTCTACTCCCACACCCGTAGAGGACAGCTTAGAGTTCAGAGAGAAATCCGAGTATCTAAGAAGGTTCCAGAATTAGTAAACTTGGTGGAACCATGAACCTAGAAGTGTGGGTGCCTGGGTGCTGCTTCAGAGGTTCCTGGCACCAACCCATCACCCTAGCCCTGCTCCAGGTGGCAGGAGTGTGCCATGCCCGGGGTTGCTTCCTGAATAGCCAGCTGATCCCCTTCTGCGCAACCATCTTTGGAGCGGGCATCCTCCAGGGTGAGCCAGGGAGGAGGGAGGAACACATAGGAACAGCCTTAGCAAGCCCTCTCTGCCCAGCCCTGACCCTCTGTGTTCCCTCAGAGGCTGCCCAGTGTGCTCTGAGAAGAGAAACCAGAAGGGAGGGAAGGGCCAGCCAGGGAATAAAGGGCACGTGGAGAGGTCCAAAGGTAGGAGAGGACTGGTGAGCCTGGTGGCATGTGGGCGACACAGTCACATTGAGGACCAGGAGGGCTGGGATGGGGGTCAGGTGCAAGAGACCGGGTCCATGGGTGCTGCCCCCTGCTGGTGTCAGGGAGGCGAGTCCTGCTGAGACCAAGGGAATCCGGAGGGGCGCCCAGGAGGGGTGGATCTCCCTGAGCCCTGTTGTGGGCCTCCGCAGGTGTTTGAGCCGCCCACCACCCCTGCCTTTCAGGAAACTCTGGGGAGACCCGTACATCCCTCCATCCTGGCTCCGGAGGCTGCTGCTTCCGGGAGCCGTTGTTTGGGCTTGTTTGTGCTTCTGCAGCCTGGAACTGCGATTTATTTCTTTAAAACATCCCTTCGCTCGACACCCTGCAATCTGTTTCGTGCTGCGGAAGACTCGTCTCGCCGTCTGTTTCTGTAGCACTTGGCAGGCTTCTTGCGGAGGCTGTCCTTCCCCAGTCCACCCCCAGTCGACGTGGCTGTCCCCACCTGCACCTCCAGCTTGGAGGGTAGCCCTTCAGGGGTCCCCCAGGAGCTCCGGGGACGACAGCAGCAGGTCTGAGACCAGGGACTGGCCCGCAGACCCCTGGGGACAGCTAGAAACAGTCAGGAGGGTCGCACCGTCAGGACAGGAAGTCAGGGATGCCCAGGCAGCAAACTGGGCCCTCAGTTGCTGGCTGTCCTTCAGCTTCCTGCTCATTAGCAGGCTTTGGCTACCACCCACTCCAGGAACTCGGAGGCACTGCCAAAGAATTTGGACTGGGTCTCGACAGTGCCCGGACCTTCCATGTGCTACTCGATGTACACGTGTATTTGGCTCACACATGACAATAGGAGGGGCTGTGGGCCGGGACCCAGGGATCTGGTAGGGCTGCAGCCTGGTACATTTCACAGCCAGATACCCAGGTGTGAACTGTGCTAGATCCACAATCCCCACTGTGACCTCAACAAGGTTCTCACTTCCTAGCCTCAGTTTCCCTGCCTGTGAAATGGGGCTTTGGTGAGGGCCTGTGGTAAATGCAGAGCCCGGGCAGTGAGTCCAGCACAGTGGGCACCACTCACTGTTGCCATGGTGACCAGATTGACAGATGGAAGTCTTTATATGCCCAACATTCTTCAGCCCTCAGCTCAGAGTTTGGTATGGGTGTGCCAGGACCACAGTGACAAAGAACCGTAAAGCAGCCACTGAAGACAAGGTCAAGGGGTCTGTTCTGGTTCCTGCTGCCTTCAGCCTCAGCCTTCGCTGTAGTCACATGACCTTGCCTGTATGTGTGCACACACCCCTCTTGGTGAGCGTGCTAGATTAGGGTTCCCTAACTCCAGCACATCCTGATCTGAACCTGATGACACCTACTGTACGCTGGCACCTAGTGGGGCTGCCTGGCGAGCTTCTGGCAGGATGGGGATTTGAACATGGTTCAGCTTTTCCCAGGTTTTGTTGACATCAATGTCAATGACTAAGACAAAAGTCGAGGTCCTGTTCATGTCCCGTTGTAGAGAGGGTCACTCAGCAAGGTTAATGGCTTGAGTTACTGGCCACGGCACTAACTCTGAAGTCGGGCAGTGGTGGTGAGCACCTTTCATCCCAACACTCGGCAGGCAGAGGCAGACAGATGTCTGTGAGTTTGATGCCAGCCTGGTCTACAGATTGAGTTCCAGTTCTAGGTCAGCCTGGGCTACACAGAGAAACCCTGTCTCAAACAAACAGAGGGACTGGGAGATCGCTTGGCAGGTATAGAGCTGGCGGGACAGGCCTGACAACCTGGATTTGATCACAGAAAAAGAAGCCACAGAAAAAGCCAGGTGATGTGGTGAACATCTGTAAGCCCAGCATTCCTACGGTGTGTGGAAGGCAGAGACAGGAGGATCTCGCTAGGATCTCATAGGCCAGGAAGCCCAGATTACATGGGAGTTGAGAACTGACTGACTTCCATATGCATGCTATGGTGAGAGTTTGTGTGTGTGCGTGTGTGATACACACTACAGTGCCTGGGTGTGCACTTGTATGTTTGTGTGCATGTGTGTGTGGCCTCCAAGGAGCCCCTTGATCGCCTGTCTTTTCACTTCAGCCCAGTTGGTCTCTAAGGCCAGCCAAGTGGGTCTTGTTCTAAGTCCCCACAGGTGAGTAGGGCCTGAGGAAAGACATATTAAAATGACAGTATGGGAGCTGTACCTGTTCATGTCAGTGGTTGATCCCAGCACCCACAACCATCTGGAACTCCAGTTCCACGGGAGTCGGTGTTCTCGTCCGGCCTCCGTGGGCACCAGGCCCACTCAAGTGGCGCACACATACATTCAGGCAAAATGAAACTCATAAACAAAGAAAAATAAGTCTTTTTAAAGGCTGACAAAAGTGTTCCGTGTGCTAGCTCACGCCTGTAATCTTAGGAGGGAGGGGGAGGCAAGAGACCTGCTGCAAGTGGGAGGCTAGCCTGGGCTACACAGCGGAACCTTGCTTCAGAGAAAGAAAGAGAAAGGACGTAGGCCTGTTTCAGGAATTTTGATACCATGGGGGTGGTGGTCACTGTTATTGTGTGAACTTGTTTCCCTCCTGGCCTCTCTGTGGAATCTAGCTGGAACTAGCTAGCATTTTCTGTCCCAGGGTCTGAGGGGTGGGACAGAAAGCTGGCATTTTGTGCTTTGTGGACCAGATGGGCACTGCTGCTGTGTCTGAATGCCACCTTGTGTGGCAAAAGACTCTACTCAAATATGCAAATGTGCTCCTTCCCCCTGCTCTCCCCCTGCCCCCAGCCTTGCCACGGACACGGAGCTGTGAGCTTAGTATGGTGTTTGTAAGCCGTGAAATATTTTTTTGATTTTCTTTCAACATTTAAGATATTCAGACTTAAAGCAGGTGTGGCACATGGCTTTAATCCTAGCACTCAAAAGGTAGAAGCAGGTAGCTCTCTGTGAGTTCAAGGCTAACCTGGTCTACATAGTCAGTTCCAGGACAGCCGTGGTGGCTCTGAGACCCTGTCTCAAAACAAACAAATAAACAAAACCCTCAAAACTATATGGCCTGGAGATGTATTATGGAAGCCAGGTGTAAGCTCCAGCACTTTATAAACCAGCTGTTGGGGCCACGCCTGTAATCTCGGCATTCAGGGCAGGGAGATCAGAAGTCCATGATCCTCCTTGGCTACACAGAGGCCGGCATCGGAGACACAAAACCTTGCCACCAATCAGCAAGCAATCGGAAAGTATGTGTAGGAGTGAGGAGAAAGATTCCAGAACTCAAGAGACCAAAGAAGAAGGAGGCTCGGGAAGTTGAGGCCAGATGGGCTACAGGATAAGTCTATTAGACAAAGGACCAGAGAGATGGCTCAGCATGTCAAGGCTCCCAGTGTCACACTTGATGGCCCATATTTGGTCCCCAGGACCTTCATAGTGAAGGAGAGAACCGAGTTCTCTGACTTCCGCATGCACAAGCACGTGCACACACGCACACATACACATGCACACACACACACACACATTAATGAAGTGCAGGAACAAAGATTGATTGCCTGGCTCCTGGGTTGTGCAGACAGACAGACAGCAGCCTAGAGACAGATACTGGGCACTGCCTAGTAGAAGTACAATGGATGACCTTTGCGCTATCCCTCATGGTGGCATCCTGGATATACCCTCACTTGGCCTCTATTCAGTAAAGGAGACTGAGCCAGTCTGTGGGTGTCCTATGGCTACAGGCACAGTCTCTGTAAATTCACCCCCTCTGTGTGTGTGTGTGTGTATGCGCGCATGTGTGACTGAGTGTATGTCGTGTGGCCTCATCTCCCACCATCTCAAGATACAGAGCACAAGGCACCCTTAGAACAGCTCTGCAGATTTGTCCCCAGCTCCTTGCCTACGTCCTTAGTCACCACTTCCTTTTCCATCTCTACAAGGATCCTTGAGCGCCACCCGAGTTATAAGACTACGATGCCATTATATTAGCTAGTATGTCTCATGGGATGGGTGTGACTCCCACTGTGTGGCCACACTCACTGAAGGACGTTGGTGGATTGCTTCCAGCTTGGGGCGGTTCCAGACAAAGCCTTTCTGAATGTTCATCTACAGGTTTTGTCTGAACGCTTTTGTTCTCCGTGACAAACTCCCAGGAGTGGGCTCACCCGGGTGGCAAGGTGGTCGTGTGGTGGCAAGCTGATCGTATCTATTTCAGTTTTATAAAGAATTGCCAAACTGTTTTCCGGCCTGACTGTGTCCTTTATATCTCCTCCAGCCACCCAGGACTAATACAGGGTTATTATTTGTTATTTTTGACAGTTTTATATATGTATAGGATGTATACATGTATTTAGTTATAGGTGGCTGTGGACTGCCTGCAAAGTATACTGGGAACAGAACCCAGGAATCTTTGGAAGAGCAGTATGTTCATTGCAGCCAAGCTATTGCTCCAGCTCCTGTGTGATGCATCTGAACATACTTACTCCATTGCTGTCTTTTGTCTTTTAGCCTCTTCCCTCTGACTCTCTTTAACCTCTGCCTCTTCCCTCTGTTTCTCTTAGTCCTGTGCCTCTTCCCTCTGACACCCTTTGTCCTCTGCCTCTTCCCTCTGTCTCTCTTAGTCCTGTGCCTCTTCCCTCTGACACTTTTTGTCCTCTGCCTCTTCCCTCTGTCTCTCTTAGTCCTGTGCCTCTTCCCTCTGACACCCTTTGTCCTCTGCCTCTTCCCTCTGTCTCTTAGTCCTGTGCCTCTTCCCTCTGTTTCTCTTAGTCCTCTGCCTCTTCCCTCTGTTTCTCTTAGTCCTCTGCCTCTTCCCTCTGACTCTCTTTGTCCTGTGCCTCTTCCCTCTGACTCCCTTTGTCCTCTGCCTCTTCCCTCTGTTTCTCTTAGTCCTCTGCCTCTTCCCTCTGACTCCCTTTGTCCTCTCAACTAGTCTCCCATCCTACTTCCATGGCCACTCGTGGCCCACTGAGTTTAATTAGAGCTGCTTCCACGAGCATGGGTGGGGAGGTGACTCTACCAGAGGCTGCACCGCTGAAGAAGTGTAGTCCTTCCATCCTTCTCACCCCTTCCATCCTCAGCAACCATTTACTACCCAGAGCTCCTGGTGGGGGGAGGAGGAGGAGGAGGAGGAGGAGGAGGAGGAGGAGGAGGAGGAGGAGGAAGAGCGTGGGTCCTCACAAGCTCCCTCATTCGAGATGGAATGTTGACAGGCCTTGTGCGGGTCTCACATGGGGAAACACCACCCTGTGAGTTAAAAGACAGCCTTTCTCCACTCTCCTCCCCACTCTCCAGCTATCACATCCTCCCTCACCTCTCTTCCGTGTTGCTCTCCAAGGCTTGGAGGAGGCGATGCAGATGTTCTGTTAGGGCCCAGCACTCAAGATGCAGTTTTCCGCGTCCCCACCAAGGCTGGTTTTGAACTTCTGGACTCCAGCAATCCCCCTGCTTGAGCCTCTTGAGTAGCCATTGGGACTACCTGGCTTTCTTTGCTCATTTGAAACCGTCTGTGCAGGAGTGTGGCTGTGCCCTAGGATGCCCACAGTCTCATCCCACTGAAGGCCGGGTGCTTTGCATCTTTGCTTACGTTCACCTGCCATCTCTACGTCCCCTTTGTCAAAGTGTCCCTTGGTCCCAAAGTGCCCCTGTTTCCTCTTGAATTTTAATAGTTTTTTAAAACGTATTTTAGAGACAAGGCTTTTATTGAACACATGTGGCTTGTCAGTGTTCCCTTCTGCGGCTCACACCGACTGGAAGCCATTCGGGTGTCTGCCTGCTTCATGACTTTGTGTCTGTGGCTCGAGTGAGTTCACCTGGGTGTAAGGTGTGAGGTTTGTGTTCAGGCTGTACGTCAGCCCCAGCAGCACATGTTGGAAAGACTTCTTTGCCGGCAGAGTCCCGTCTCTGATGCCATGGGGCGATGCTTGTGTGGGTCATTGTTGTTTGCTTTTGTTTAAGATCATAATCATTTCTTCCCTTTCCTCCTTCTAAGCCTTCCCATGTTGTCCCATTCAAGTTTATAACCTTCTTAATTGTTGTTACATACGTGTGTGTGTGTGTGTGTGTGTGTGTGTGTGTGTGTGTGTTCCCAAGTGTATAAATGCAGCCTACTCAGTCTGTGTAATACGACCTGTATGTATATTCTCAGGGCCGACCACTGCTTAGCCAGCTGGAGTGCCCTTCCCTGTGGAAGACTGTCTCTCCCACCCTTAGCAGTCCATGGTTGCCTATAGTTCTCTGTGTGGGGTTCAGGCCTCATGGGCGTTCCTCATCCACATTAGCATGTCTGTTGGCATCATCCTCGTTCCTGTCCGGTTTCGGTAACGTTGGGGAGACTTGATGGGTGTGGCTTCTGACATTTCTAAGAGATACAATCTCACAGCACATGGCTGTGTTGTTTAAAGCAAAAGCCATGTAAAATGAACATTGAAACTACCCAGGTGTTCAGATCAGTATCCATTCAGTGTGGGGTCCACACAGCGTCACCTAGTCACCTAAAGAAGTTTGTGTCCTGTCTTCTCCCTGGCCCGCGTCCTGTGTACTCAGAACACAGTTCAGTATGGGATTACTGCACTCTGAGCATCGGGAGTGGCTCATAACCTGAATGCCCTTGATACAGTGCACTGTATTGTCGTCCATGACTCTGTTTATCGACCGACCGGCTTTGTCCATGGCTAGGGCCCCTCACTGCTCAGGGCCCTGCAGCACCGGGCTCGCTCTGCTCAGGGGACCTACTTTGTCCATGGCTTTGAGCTCTCTCTGGTTGAGTGTGGGTCTGTACTCTTGAGGTCTTGCCTCACCTCTCCTTACCGGTTCTTGGCCAGACTTTTCCTTTCCCTTTGTAATGGTTGTACGGCTTCCAGCAAGAGGGCTGTGCTGGCTCACCATCCCAGTGAGTAAATTCTGCAGCCCAGACTCCTCCCTTCTCTGAGCTGAGATTCCAGAAGTCACCTGCAAGGGAACTGGGCTGTAGATATAGAGATAGATATAGGGTGGGGACATTGGCTGGTCAGGGTCATCTTGAACTCAACTCTGTTGTCAGCAGAGGCTGGCAGGTCTTCAACAGCTGACCACTTCCAGTTAAAGCTCCCGGGTCATCAAGGAAGGAAGGAAACTACTGCCCCTAAGCTGAAGAGGCAGTGTCCCAAGAGACGGGTCGTCTCCCTCCTGCTCCCCCTCCCACCCAAGGCACCTGAGCCAGGGCTGGGAACTTCTCCACAGCCTCCTGGGGTCCCTGATGTAACCTAGCCGACTGGTTGCACAGGCTCCTGAGGCTCACTGGGGCCTGTCTATTGCATCAGCAGCTCTGATCATCAAGGCCAGCCTGAGGTCTCAGGCACCCTTAGGGGATGACGTGGCAGCTCACTGGGCATCCGGGAGATCAGGCAGTGCCTCTAGGGGCCCATGCTGGCTGTCACAATGTAACCAACATATGATGAAACCCTCAGACACCTGGGGGGCTTCTGTCCTGAGATGCAGACATCCTTATCTGTCTCCGGCTTGCATGCCCGCACTTTGCAGCCAAGCAAACTGCACCTTCTGTTTCTTTCAGTTCCTCTCCCTAGGCACCTGTGTCATGGCATACAGGACATGGGGCTATGACTGACCCGACACTTTCCGTACAGAGTGTGCCCCCATTCCAGAGAGTGCCACCTTGTTTCAGGGGTCCACATAAACAGTCACCCACTTACTTAGCCACACTTTACTCTGTACAGTCATCCTCCAGCTTTGCTCCTCCTTAGCTTCGAAGGGTAAAACACATGGACACTAGTGGTGGGCCCTGGCAGCCAAACCCTGGGCCATTTCTCAGCTCTGCCTGTCCACTGCACAATGGGGCTAGCACCTGACCCTCCAACAAGACAGCCCTTGGGAGAGGCTGTGGACCACGGGCCCTGAGATAAAATATGGCTCTGAAGAGGGCAGCACAGGGAGATGGAAACGGTATCAGGATCCACTAACGTCTGTAAATATTTAAACACAGCGAGATTCATGTTCGGTAGCTTAGTCTCTCTGAGTCTGGTAGCCATGCAGGGACCATTGTCAAGTGACAGTCTCCTCCCCGAGGTGCTTCGGGGGGCTTGTAGTTCCAAGGATCACTATTTTATTGGGGTCACAGACTCCCCTCTTGAGAGATGTGGAAAGACCTCACAGGTAAGGCTGCGTGACCAACATGTGTCCCCATCCATCAATCTCCCTGACAGGGTCAGTTCTGAGAATGGCCGGGCCACAGCTGCCAAGATCAGTAGTGGGTGCTCAGGGAGGGATGTCAGGGACGGTCACAGCCTGCACCAGGCCCACCTGGGGTGAAATACCTTGGGAGGAGCTGAGGGGCATCTGTCAGGATGGGCAGTGGCCGTGGCTGAGGACAGTCATGGACGCAGGGCATGGCAATCCCCAAAGGGCCCACGTGGGCCTCAGCTCCTTGCAGAACGGTGGCCACCTCTTACCGCAGGGTAGGGTTTGAGCACTACAGCCCCAGCCTTCCTCTTTGCCACGCCTCGCCTCGTACAGTAAACCGCAGCAGCCAGCTGCTGTCCCCAGAAATTCTATTGTGTGGAGTTGGCAGGGCAGGCTGGAGGGATCTCTGGGTGCCCAGCAGATGGCAGGCTTCTCCCAGATCAGCAGGGGCCATCCACCCGACACTTCCACCCATTCCTTCCTCCTGGACACCACACCCATTCCCTCCTGTTCTTCCTTCATGTGGTTGGTTTTAGGGAAAACTAAACGGTCCAGACAGCAGACGACACCCCCCCCCCCAGGCAGTTGTTATGGCAACTGCCTTAGTTTTGGTCAGTGGAACGACTCAGAACCAGACCCTGGCTCCTTGCTGTGGCCTAGCTGAGACCAAAGCCTGCCTTCTCCTTCCCCATCACCTCTGCCTTCTCTTTGGGTGGTGGTGAATGTCCCCAACACTTTGAGCCAGCCACAGCCTGCCTCTTTAGAGACCAAACAGGTTCCAAACTGGCTTGGCCACTGTCCCTAAAGCAAAGGCCTCACCTGGAGTGGGTGGCCAGCTGAATACAGCCTGCTTCCTATCCTGTCTACTCACCCTCTGTGGGCACATGACCCACCAAGACAGGCCCACTGACTCAAGGGTGCCTTGTCCGGCTTGACCTTTGCCTTCTGCCCCTACTTTTCTGAGATACGGTCTCATGTCCCAGGCTGACCTCAAACATGATATGTTGCTGAGGTTGGCTTTGATCCTGCTTGGTCCTGATGGCTCTCTACATAGATTCCGAACACTGAAATTCCAGGTGCGTGTCATTATAGCAGGCTTTGTGCGTATGTGCACATGTGTGCCGAGGCCCACATACATTGACACTGGGTGTCTTCTTCAGATATTGCAGCAGCTTTCTCATTGATCTGAGAGCCAATCTAGCTAAGTAGTTTGCTCCAGGGATCCGATCTCTGCCCCACAGTGTTGGTTTGGAATGGCATTCATCCGGGGCCTATAGATTTGTACTCTGGGCTTCATGCTTGAGTAGCAAGATATTTTACCTGCCTTCAGATCTTTTTTTTTTTACTGTTATTATTATGTAGATGGTTCATGGTCCATATAGCAGTGTTAGAGAGGTAAGAGCACTGTTGCTCTTGCAGAGAACTCAGGTTCCCTGTACCCACACAGTGACTCCCAACAACCTGTAACTCCAGTTCTAGTGGCCTGATGCTCTCATCTACTTCTATGGGTGTCAGGACACACGTGTGGCACACGTGTACATGCAGGCAAAACACATGCAAATAAAATAGATACATATCTTAAGGAGCAAAAGAAAGACACAGACTGGGAAGGAGGCTGCCTGCTAGCACATGCAAGACCCAGGTTCAATCCCTGACACCACCAAAAAGGGATCAAACAAACCCCCCCAAAAAAACCCTGACTAGAGCTAGTGTGTGTGGGGGTGCGTGCCTGTAATCCCGGCACTCAGGAGGCAGCCTCGGGCAGTGGGGATCACTAGTTAAAGGCCAGCCTGGGTTCATAATGAGTTCCAGGCCCCTGTTTCAAACAAATAAAAAAATAAATAAGGAAAGAAGTATGAAGAGAGAGAGGGGAAGAAGGAAGGTGTAGGGGAGGGGGAGGGGCGGGGAAGGGGTTGGAGGAGGAGGAGCAGGAAGAAATGAAGAGGTGGACAATGATATTTAGAAGAGCAGTGGTTCAACTGGCCTTGCACATCCACGTTCACAGCCCCGTGGGTCACAAGAAGCAGATGTGGAAGATCGGGTGATCAGGCAGAACAGTGGGCGGGTCCACAACCTGGAATATAGGGCCAGGGGTGGGGCTCAGTGGCAGATCTTGTCTGACGTGCCTGACAAGGCCCTGGGTCCCATGGACCCACGCACGCACGCTCACATGCACGTTCATTATCCATCCTTCTAGGGAGGAGAAAATTCAGGCTGTGAGGATGTTGTTCTTAAGGTAGTGAGTTTGTGTTCACAGAGGGAGGCGGATAAAGTCAGGCTCACCAGCTGATAGGAGCGATAGACCCACATCTCTCCCGTACCCATTCCCAGTCCCCTGAGAACTGCCTTTCCCACCAAGGCCATCCCGGACCAACAATTACTCTTGAACCTTAAGCGTTGGGAAACCACACTAAGGGATCTTGGCCTCCAGCCAAGGGCAGATGTAGCTAGCACTTGGCAGTGTGTTCAAAGGGAAAGTTCATGGTGGTGGGTGTCCACTTGACCCACCACTGCCACGCTGCATACCTGATGGGGGTGGAGCCGTGGGTGTAGCATGTTCCCTCTGGGTCACTTAGCTCTGAGAGCAGGCCCTTCCCTGGGATTCACTGAGCTTTCAGAGCTCCAACAGGCCAGGGGTAGCTCTTTCTTAGTGCTTCTATGAGCTTAGAAAAATAGCCTCTCCCATAACCTTCCGAGATTGGAAATACAATCTAGGTTTTCTGGGTGTGGACAATGGGCAGAAGGCCTGCACTGGGGGAGACAGCTCATAGGCCTGGGGCCCCCAGTTTCTTAAAGCCTGACCTCTGGACCTCAGACACCCCACAGAGCAGGATTCTGAATGGAATGATGGGGAGAGTCACATGAGTCCCCTTCTCCACCTTTGCCTCAGTAATCTTTTCCATACTCTCTGACGAGGCATGAGGGCAGACCTTAGCCTTTAAAGCGCCACGGTTCATTTATGTGTTGAAAAGAAAGTACTTGCGTACTTGTGTCTTGGCTCCTCAGCCTGCAACCACACCAGCTGACAGTGGGTACGTGAGCCAGGGCTGCTGGAGAGGCCATATGGTCTGAAGGACCTTGATGGTGACCAGGTTGGATGCAGCCGTTGGTGCCCCAGTCCTGGCCTGATAGCCAGTCGTCTCTTCCTCGAAGACGCAGATGCATTTGACCCTTTGTGTTTCCAAAGCCCAAGTTTGCAAGCCCCAGATCACCCACACCTCCCTGTGAGGCCCTTGAGTCTTCCGGGAGCACTCACAGCCTTTACCTCAGTCCAGTTGGGTGCGCAGGGAGCCTGAGACCTTGGCTGATTCAGCGCGCTGTCACTAACAAGAGCCGCCCTGTAGATGGCGCTCATCGAGACTTGCCAGTCGGCAGAGCAGCCCACCCACAGGGTTAGCACAGTGTCCTCTGTGTCCTCGTAGATTCTGTGCCCTCCAATACGGCTGACCACACATCAGAAATTCCCCGGGGGGAGAATGTGCTCCTACCGAACACATGTGGACATTTTTCTTGTCACTAGCCTCTAAGTGTGAAGACTGTTTACACAGCATTTACACTGCAGGGGGTGGTATTGGTAATCTATGGGTGATTGAAAGCACACAGGATGGCGTGTGTGCATTCTGGACGTCACTGTGACATTCTGAGAGACTTGAGCATATGGGGAACCGAGCCCCACAGAGGGGAGACTGTTTATAAAGCCCATGTTCTTAGCACAGAGCACAGCAGTTGAAGGTAACTGGGCTGTGGGGAGCATAGGGAACAGGCAGAGGCTGCTCTTCATTTAGCAGGGCTCCCCCACAGCAGGTCGGAATGTCAGAGCGCAGCCTGGTCTCACTTGGAGTACATCGCTTGTGCCCCTGATGGTGATGGCCGAGCAGCTGACTCAGAAACCACACCCAGCCTCTCCGCCGCGTCTCTGTGTGACTAGAGCAGTCTGTGGTAGGATGCCGCCCCTCGGGCAGCACCCGGGGGCCCACTTGTTGAGTAATCCTAGATCTCTGGAGATTGAAGGGTGCTGCAGCTGACCCACTGGGGTCTTGCTGACTTTGTGAACCTAGTCGCCTCCTCCTAGTTGTCGTTTCAGGGAAACTCTTCTCTTTCAATGGTTTCATGGCTTCTTCTTGGCCACAGACTGAGGGTGTTGGATCTTGAGGGAGTGGGGTCTCTCTCTCTCTCATGCACAGAAGGGAGAGCGAGTAAGAGGGAGACTTCCATCCACTGTTTTGAGATCCAGCAGCCTGATGACATGGATCAGTCCCTGCTGCCAACCCCCTTGGAGACATGCCCCCCATGGCCCCAAAGAACAGTCCCTAGGGTTAGGCCCCGACTCACAGCTCTTTATAGCAGACACAGGAAAATATTTTCAGGGGACCAGAGAGGCTATAAGTGTGGCTGGAGCCAAGGAGCCCAGCCATCTTCTTGAGTGACTCACAGGGCCAAATTGTTTGTGCAATGTGTTGTTTTGGGGAGTGCATGAAAGACTTGGCAGATGCCTTCTTGCTGAGGGTCACAGGCTGGGGTTGGGGCTGGACAGTCACCTCCCGAGGAGTCACTGGGACAGCGTTCAAAACAAATAAAATTATTCCCAAGGATGCATGGCTTCCTCCCTTCCCCTTTCTGTACACACACATGCACACACTCACACACACACATACTCATACAAGCACATACTCACGCACACACATGCGCACACACAGTCACATGTGCAAACACATACACACATGCATGCACACACACAAACACACACACACACAGTCACACATGTACACACACATATACACACATAGTCACACACACATACACACACAGTTACACATGCACACATACACATAGTCAGACATGCGCACACACATACATAGTCACACATGCACACACACATACACACAGTCACACACACATACACACACATGAACACACATATACAAATAATTACACATGCACACATACACATAGTCACTTATGCATACACACATACATGTCCTCACACATGCACACTCTCACACACATGTACTCACACATGCGCACACACACGTACACAGAGTTTCAGAGAAAACTTAACAGCATCGGTGTAAAGAGCTGGGGAGGTGACCCTGTAAAGTGCTTGCCGCCTAAGTGTAAGGAGCTGAGTTTGGATCCCCAGACCCACATAAAGCAGGGAGTCTGATGATTCTCTGTAATCATAGCTCTGGGGATATGGAGACAGCTAGATCCCTGGGGCCTGCTGGCCAGCCAGTCTAACTGAATCGGCAAGTTCCAGCTTAAGTGAGAGACCCTGTCTTAAAAACAAAGCAGAATTATGCTGAAGGACAGCTCAGTGGTGAAGAGCACTTACTGTTCAGAGGACCTGAACCCCCAGCACCGACATTGGGGGACTCAAAACTGCCTGTACCTCCAGCTCCCGGGGAGCTAAAACCCTCTGCTGGCCTCCAAGGGCACGTGCCGTCATGTGCATATACCCAGCACAGATACATCGATGCAATTAAAAAGAAAACAAAAGTCTTTAAATTAAATAAAAAGGATGAGGTGAAGAGAAAGTGAGCCAGACGCCTTACGTCAACCTCTGACTTCCATGTGCACACACAGAGAAGCGTGCACACGTGTGCAAACACATGTACACATACCATGCGCGCAATGTTGTGTTTGATTGAGAAGAAAGTTCCAGGTCATTGTCCTCCAGCATTTTTCCTGACCCTTGCTTGGGGTTGCCGGGCACTGTAGTTCTTCCAGATTTGAGATTCTCCTCTCCTGGTCTCCCACAGGCGTTAAGTCCTACAGCCTCGGTGCTGCCAAGCCACAGAGCCACCCCATGTTCCTCCCCACAGAGCAAACAAAGTTGTCTGTGTAAATCTCCATGAATGGCCATCGTTCTGCACCAACCCTTGGGGCTGAGACTGTGCCCAGGAGCCTGAGCCCTGTGGGAACTCAACCTGGCCCTGGCGTGGGTTCTTTTCCCCTGGGTGCTGGCCCTAGGAAGCTCCCAGACTCCTGCTCTCAGAGCCAGGCTGTAGTCATAGAGCTGAAAGGACAGGCCCCACCCTGACAGCCTTCACCCTCAAGAAGAGTCAGGTCCTGCTCTGGGAAAATGCTTGCTCTTTTCTATTTTGTATTAAAAAGAGTCATCCTTGGACTGGGGGTGTGGCTGAGTTGGTAGCTTTCCAACTGAGCATTCACAAAGCTCTGGGTTTCATCCCCCAAGCTACAGGAAACATAGTGTAGTGTTGCACACCTGTATTCTGGCGTTCAGGAGTAGAGGCAGGAAGATCAGGAAGTCAAGATAGTCCTTGGATACGTAGTAACTTTGAAGCTAGCCTGGGCTACGTGAGATCAGGTCTCAAACAACCAAAAGGAAACAAAACAAAGTGATCCTTAAAGTCCTTCTCATTTCCTGCTTCCTGTCTCTGTGTCTAGAATGATTCTTCCCATTAGCTGGGGTTGGGACCTTGATCTTTTGGCATTACCAAATTTGGGACCTCTTTATGAACACACAGTGCATCCTGGGTCACCTCAGGAGCAACCTTGGGAAGAGAGACCAGTTGGTTGGTACAAGAGCAGAGACCTCAAAGTCTAGCTCCTCCCACGCCCACCCCAGCAGCCAGGGAGCCCTGCACTATGTTCAGGCAACTCTACCTTCCAAGTTGGTGATGCTTGCTGAACCCTCTCTGAGAACCGAGAACAATCCAGCATACTGCTTTCTGAGGTGAAAGCCATGCTTCCACCATGGTGGCTCTGCCTTTGTCAAAGACGTCAGGTACAAGGTTGTCCTGGTAACCACAAGGGTGGACACACCCTTGACCTTTGTCTGTCAAAGGCAAGGCTGGCTGCAGCTTTGGCAAAATGAAGGTTTGCTTTCTCTAGTGAAGGATCCTGGGGCTGGCGGGGCGGGGCGGGAAGGTGAGGTTACATTGTTTCTCTGCAGAGGACATGGTGGGGGTGCAACCCGCATGGTGGCGCTGACGATGAGGGCTGAGGACTTTGCTCCTGTTGGGTTTCTGTCTCAGCGATGATCACAGACTGTCCGGCGTTGATGGAGCAATATTGACTTGGCTATGAAGACCGTTACGTCTGATTGTCCTAGAAATAAAATCTGGCAACCATGAACAAAACCCAGGTTCTTGGCTCTGAGCTAGGGGGAATCTGGAGTAGACAGCACCTACCTTTGCCACATCCTGCCTCCCGTGCAGGGGGACTGGGCCCTAATTGGCATGGCAGTGATGTATGCGAGGGCTAATCAAAGCCTTTTATCTTCTGATTATCTTTCCCTGTGACGGATGGCAGGCTCCAAGCACAGTGGAAATAGAAGCAGAACATTTCAGAGAAGAATCGGGCAGTTCCAAGGAGCAAGGGATGCTGTCCTGCTGCTGCCTGGCAAAGAGTTTCACTGGGGAAAATTATTTTTCATAACCTTTTTGCTTTCTTATTTAAATTAAGCTTTGACAAGCAAGTTTGGCAGTAGTGGAGGGCACCTAATTTGGTCCCCCTTGACCTCAACAGCCTTGATTGACAGTTTGTTGTCAGGCTAGAAGTTGCACGGGGAAGGTGGGAGCAGGCAGAACAAATGCCCCCGGACAGCTTGGGGTCCCCTAGGACCCAGGCAGAGCCGGGGAGAGCATGCAATTAGAGAGGTCTTCACAGGAAAGTTAATTAGCTACTAAATAGCATTTAGCACAGTTTACAGCGGAAACGCATGTCTGAGGGGGGAATGGAGGGCAATGGGAATGGGTTCCGCAAAGGCAGGCAACACTGGCCTGCTAGCATCTTAGCCAGAGCGTGATCCCGGGACATGGGGTGGGTGTTCCCCACCTGGCACATGAGGCAGACTGATCTATGCCACCAGGAACTGTCCGCATCACTTCCTGGAACAAGGGTGGAGACATCGACTATGTCTTTCCTCCCTGGGAACTGTGTCTAGTAGGTGGGATAGCACCCCTCCCAAACGCACAGCCACCCAGAACCTCTGAGTGCGACCACTCTTTAAAATAGGAGCTTTGCTGATATGGTCAAAGCAACAGGAAGATGAGGTCATCCAGGATGGAAGTGGACCAGAGTTTATCCTCACAGGATACAGACAAACACGTACACCTATGGAGACTTGAAAATGGGAGCACTGCCCTGTGAGCTAGGGAGCACCTGAGAGTTGTCGGTAAGCACCAGGAAGCTGAGGTGGCAGGAAGGGCCTTCAGAGGCATCCTGATACTTGGGCTGTGGTCTTTTGTTAGAGTGGCCCAAGGAAACACTATGTCACTGCCACAGTGCTTTGCTTAGCATCTGAAGCTGGAACATTCTGATGGTCTAGAGGATGCCAGGGTGGGCAGCTGGTGGGGCCTATTGGGCTACTGAGCCTGATTTTATTTTCTGTTGAGAATAAAGTCACGGGGCAGGGAAGCTGCTCAGTGAGTAGAGAGCTTGCCTACCATGTCCATCCCCAGAATATAAAAAGCAAACCAGGTACAGTGGTGCATAGAGGCAGTCCCAGTACACAGGAGGACCAGAAGTCAGCACCAGGCTACACTACATGATGTGACATTGGTTGGTCTTTCTTACTGTTGTGGTTGATGGCTTCTGTGTGCGCGTGCGCACATGCGCTGTATGTTATGTATATATATTTATGCATTGCATGTGCTCCCTGTGTAAACGTGTGTGGTATGTGGATAGATGTGTATGTGGTACGTAGTGTACGAGTATACATGTACGTATATTTGTGTGTGTACAGACATGTACACACAATTGTATGTGAGGTCAGCGGTCCATACCTGGCATCTCCCTTTGCTGTCTCCTGTCTTTGTATGCTCTGCACACTAAGAGACAAGGTCGCTCGCTGAACGTGAAGCTCAGTTGTCTGGCTAGGCAGGCTGCCAATATGTCTCCATGCCTAGCCTGGGCTGGAGCTACCGTGGGCTGCCAGGTCTGGCCTTCTACCTGAGGCTCCAGACTCTGCCCCTGCTGCTCCCCCAGCAGGCGTTTTGCTGACTCAGCATCTCCCTGTGTTTCCGTCTTATTTTTCAAGGCAGGGTCTTCCACTGAACCTGGAGTTTACTGTCAGCCCCAGGGACCCTCCTGTGCCTTTGTGCTAGATGGCCTGTCATTTTACGTGGGTGGTGGGGATCAGAATGCAGGGTCTCCTGCTCAAGTGCCAAGTACTTTGCTGACTGAGCTATCTCCCCAGCCCGTGTGTGCCTGTGTGTGTGTGTGTGCAAGCGCGCGTGTGCACACGTGCACACACATGTATGTGTGCACTGTGATAATTCTTACACAAGTATTTGTTGCTCGAGGGCATGAACAGTTCCTCTGAGGGGCTATGCCTGGGCCCATGGCACCTGCATCCCACAACACCCTAACCCCATAAATATGCCCATGTTTTTTTATAGTGACTGTACTCCTCCCCCCCACCCCACCCCCATGCTGCTTGCCTTCTCCCTGGCTATCTTTCTTCGTGTCTATGGAGCATCTCGCTGTGTGGTGTTCCACTTGGCCACGCCCCTTCTGTGGGCATCCAGTTGCCTTCGGTTCTTTGCTTGTCTTTAATAGCCACGTCTGTGTCGAAGCTTGCCCACAGGTAAGATTCTTCCTCTGTTGGTTTCCAGAGACACAGGCCAGGGCAGGGCACTTCCAGCCTGAGATGGTTGCCAGGTAACTAAGCAGTTTGAGCTCTGGATGTGGAGAACTGCAGATGTTCACGACGATATGACAGTCACACACCCACACGTGCACAGCCTGTGAGTGCATCTAAAGCTTTGATAGATAGCTTCACACAGAGACACACACAAGCTCCCGTGCACACCTAGGGTCGATCTGCCTGCCTGCCTGCCTGCCTGCCTGCCTGCCTGCCTATCTATCTATCTATCTATCTATCTATCTATCTATCTATCTATCTATCTATCTACACACAGCCATGACCACACACCTCAGGCATCATTACATTGTCTGCTGTAAGGGTTTTAAAACAGCATCCTGAGATGCTGATGGGACCCTGTCCCGGTTATGCTGGCTGAGGCAATCCCATGGCAATCCCATGAGACGCTGTCTTACATGTGCGTGCATTCAAGCATGTGTGTTAGGCTTGTGTGTCCTGCAGAGTCACGTGCTTCCTGCTGCTGGAGATGGATTACGAGGGTAAGGCCCAGTTGGACCAAACCTAGTGATGAAAAGACAGGAGTCAGTGAGCTCTGGGCCACATCATCTTGTGTCTGTCTGAGTGACCGAGCATATTCACTGTTACAGCTGAGGAGGGGTAGCCCCTGGAGGTGTGGCTGCCGCATGTCTCCCAGGGCCAGGAACCCCCACTTTGTGGTAGATGTCTAACACTGGCTCAGCTTTGCTCAGAGAGTGGGTAAAATTTATTTGTGCTTCCTCTTTGCTTTATCTGTTTTTGAAACAGTCTCATGCTATAGCCCAAACTACCCTCAAACTCATAGCTCTCCTGCAGGGGGGGGGGCACTCGGGTCCTTCTTTTGCATTTCTTTACAACTGACCGCTCTGCATGGGCCTGCTTGCTTCTCAATTGCTGTCTTCTTTGGGAACATTTGTGCCCAAGAAGAGTGCTAACCTTGCCCCAGCACCCAAAGCCTCCCCTGACACAGGACTTTTTCTCTGTGTACACTGCAGCGACATTCAGATTTGGAATGGCCCAGGAGCCAGCTTTCTGGGAACCACCCTGTGCGTCACACAGCCGCCTTTCTCTAAGAATGTTCTATTAGCCTCGGTCCCTGTCTTGGTTGCTCCTAAATGCTCTGAGCCAAGCCAGGCAGTATCTCAGTGCCTAGAGACTGTTGTCAGTCCTGAAACCAGCCCAGGGAATGTCGAGATGAGGGTGGGGGAAGACAGGAGGAGGGAGAAGAGATTCCTGAGTGGGAGCCATTCTTATGTGCTTCATGCGTATGTGGTCTATAAAAAATTCAACTTGCCCGGTCAAGTGTGTGAATGGATTTGAAAAGGGCATGAACCGGGCACAGTGACACTCGTATGATCTGAGCTTCTTGGGAGGGGTATAGCAGGAAGATTGCAAGTTTGAATTCTAGGTTACACGGGGAGTTTGAGGCTAGCCCAGAAAACACACTGAGACACTGTCTCAAAATAAAAAGAACTTTTAAGTAAAAATAACCTTTAAAAGGCAGTGGAGGTAGGGGACTGGGAAGGTAGCTCAGGAGTAGAGCACTTCCCTGGGGTGGTGATTTGTTTGAGAGTGGCCCACATAGGTTCATATGTGTGAATGCTTGGACTCCAGATGGTGGAACTGTCTGGGAAGGATTCAGAGGTGTGGTCTTGTTGCAAGAGGAGTGTCAGTGGGGGTGGGAATTGAGGTCTCAAGGCTGCTAGCATTCCCAGTGTGCTCTCTGCCTCCTGCTTGTGGGTCAGTGTGAACCTTCATCTATCCCTGTGGGTCAGTGTGAACCTGCATCTGTCTGTGTGTATCGATGTGAACCTGCAGCTTTACCTGTGTATCGGTGTGAACCTGCAGCTGTCTGTGTGGGTCAGTGTGAACCTGCAGCTGTCTGTGTGGGTCAGTGTAAACTTGCTTCCCTTTATAAGCTGCTTTGATTTTCATGTTTTATCACAGCAACAGACACTCTAAGACACCTGGTAAGGTACTGTCTCCATCTCCAATACTGCCTAAGAAAGGAGTGGGGTGTAGGGAGGGGAGAAAGAAGGGACAGAAACCAATAGCTGATGACCCATCTGGAAGACAGAGGACTGCTGGCACTTCAGGGATGGTTGTGGCAGACAACAGCTGCTCTGTCCCCCTTGGGTCCTGTCATACTCCTCTTGGCACAAGGAGGTCTACTCAAGGTCAACTCTCAGGGTCCATTTGGGTCCCAGTTGGGAGGACAGGAGTGTCACTGGAGAGTGAAGGTGTGTTGAGATGAGCCAGTGAGGTGTGCTTGCTGTCTGGAGCTGTGGAAGCCCCTGGAGGTGGTTCTGGTGAACCCAGACTAGCTAAGGAATCTCAAAGCCCTGATGCCCAGAACTCCTGAGGTTCTGGCTTCTGGTCCCACTTCCTCCAAGAGGGAGGCCACACTAGTTCCTCCCTCATTTGGTCAGAGGAGTTCAGTGTGGTGGTCCTTGGACACCTGCAGGTTCTAGGACCTGCAGCCCTCGGCTGTGTATCTTACACTCAGGCTGTGGTTTTCCATGAGACCCTCTTCCTGTGCCGCCGCCTGGGAAGGAGGGCTCTGCCCGCCCTGCGGGAGGTGAGGAAGTCTGACGGTGGAGCAGAGGGGGGTGGGGTGGGGGGAATTTGGGCTGAACACCTGAAAAGAAGTTCATGAAATTTAATCAGTGCCTAAGGGGAACACCTAAATTTAGTCAAATTATTATTAGTATTCATTCCATTTTTAAATTGCCTAGGGGAACGTCACAAAAAGTTGGGGAACTACCAGCCCGGGTGGTGATTAGTCGTTTCTGCAAAGCAGTGGAACCCCAAGAGGCTGTAGAGATCCCCAAGAGCCTCGGGGCCAAAGTCACCGACAGAGGGAACTCACCCTCTCAGCCTGTCTATGGCCCAGGTCTGGGGAGACACAGGAGCCCTGTGCAGGGCCAGTCAGCAGAATGCAGTGACCCGTAAGCCATTCATAACCCTGGCCATGCTGGCCTTTCCCTGGTGGCTATGTGGTATGGCTGTTCTCTGGGGTTTACTGCTGCTAGGTATACCAGCCTGGGTAGGCCCCTTGCTGGGTGTGGAGAGAGGACTAGGGTCCTCTCCTTCTCTGAGCAAGACTGTGATTTGGGAGTAACCGATTATCCGGGGCCGTCTCTTCTCCATGTTTTAGCAGAATACTTCAGCGAGCCCTGGGCCTCAGGGTAATTACTGAGTTTGAGGCCCTGCAAGAATCAAGGGACATTAATGCCGTGGCCCCTGTGGAGCGTCAGCCTCCTTTCTCTCCTGCCCCCTCCTCCTACCCTGTGCCCCTGGCGAGTGTCATGTGCCAGCCAGGCCTTGACAGCTGTGTGGCTTCATTCTGAAAGGTATCATGATAGAGACCCGGGGATGCCACCAACTCATAACACGAAGTCTCCAGCATCCTCCTGTGTTCTTGGCTTTCGATGGCTGGTCAGCACTGGGTGTCACCAGGGCAGCTTCATCCTGCCCTTTCCTCCCATTCCTCTTTTTATTCTGTGTTACATAAAATGTGCTCAGTCTCACTGTGCACACCTGGGCTGCGCACACGGAGCCCACGAGAGCATGTTGGTTCAGAGACCAATGTTTGCCCATGTTAACTGCTGTAAAATTGGACGTTTTTATTTTGTGTGGGGGAGGGAGTGTACATGCCACAGGCACATGGCATCCAGAGGTCAGAGACTGACATAGGCAGTCTGTTCCTGCCATCTACCATGTGGGCTCTGGTGAGAGAGCTCAGGTCACCCGGCTTGGTGGTGAGTGCCTTTACCGGCCGACTCACCAGCCTGGTTTTCACCGGTTTTGAGCTCCGGATGCCGCTGCCACGTTGTCTGTAAGTCAGCGTATTGCAAAGACGAGATGGAAGGAAACTCAGCCACCCAGCACAGGAGCGGGTGGGGACAGTCTCCAGACCGAGTGGGCTATTAATTATTTTGCTTTATTTATTAGACGCACTGGCGTCTCTTAGCCTCGAAGCATATTTGCAAATGCCTTAAGGGAAAACGGAAAGCAAATGACTCCTGCTGAGCTGGTCTCCAGCTGGTAATGAATGATACCAGTTAATAGCAATGACAGCGTCTCCTGTGGGTGACGGGGCCTTCGGTGACACGTATGACATACAAACCAGAGGTACACTGGATACGTTGAGCAAAATGTTTCTTAATTTTCCTGGGAAAGGGGTGAGGTCACTCAGTCGGATATGAAAAGATTTAAATAAAAATGATACCCGAGAGACTGGCGGGTTTTTTTCCCTTCCATTGCAGATGAAGGCTCAACCCTCCCCTCCATCCACTCACCCACCCTACAGCGGGGCTGGCAAGGAGAAGGCAGGCCGGCCTGGTTATCTTTTCCTAAACGGTGTGGGTAATAAACCTGAGTGATGTGCCTGCCTCTCCCTGTCTGTGATTTACACCTTTCATAATTAGCCCTGCGTGTGCCCACGTGGTGTCACGGTAATCGCCGGAGCCGGGATGGTGTTCTGCTGGCGGCGGCAACCTCATTCCCAGAGTGCGACATCCTGTAAAGAGCCATGATTTATTTGCACCCAGCCTCTTTCCCTGCAGACCATACCCCCCACCCCTACCCCCACCCCCGCCTGGGATAGCCAGGGTGGCTCTCTAGGCCGGACCATGGAAGGGTCTAAGGGCCGAAATGGCAGAATCAGGCCAGCTTCTCACAGATTGCTCCCTGTCTCCACTTGTCAGAAATGACATCGCAAGCTGAGCGAGGAACGAGCGAGCGAGCGGCACAGGGCTCCCTTGGGACTTCCTAGCACGGGGGCCCTGGGAAGCATGAAACCCACATGGCAGCAGAGGTTCATTGCTCTGACCTGCCGTCCTGGGAGCAGCATTAATTGTCCTCCTGGGCATGGCTGGCTGAGCGCGCAGGAGCTGCCAGAATGAAGGACTGGTCAGCAGAAAGCTGCAGGGCCCAGCCTCCTGGAGGGTGGATTGGTGCAGTGCTCGCTTGAGTCCCTCCCCGCCCCTCCCTGTGTGTGTGTGTGTGTGTGTGTGTGTGTGTGTGTGTGTGTGTTTAATTATGGCTGACAGTCCTCAGAATGGTCAGTTTAGCATTGTGTGCATGTTAGAGACTCTTAGAGCCCCACAGGGCCATAGAGCTGTCAAACTTGCTACCCCAGCCCCATGTCACTAAAAGATCAACCCTTGTCTCCGTGCCCCCTTGTGCCAGGCTTTGATGTTGAAGATGCCATCCTGGCCCGGGAAAGCAGGACCCCTCAGTAGATGGCAGAGATGTCAGGAAGGTGTCAAAGTTAAGAGTGAGAAGTCTCCTTTCCAAGAGGACCCCCAGGGTAGAGGGCTCAACACCAACTCTATGCATCCTAGCCAGCTCCATCTATCCCAGCCTCTTATGGTTGAGGTCTGTATGTGGGACACAGTAGGGACTGTCTCCCAGGGCCCAGGGCTTGGTGCCTTCAGCTGGTAAAGGAGGGGTCACAGAGGTCAAAGTGCAGACAGAATGGCAGAGAAGTTTGAAGTGTGGGATTTGTTGTGACCAGGCTCTGCATGTTGGGAAGAAGTGAGTGCTAGGGTGTGGCAGAATATTCCAGCAGGTGGAACATCAAGAGTGAATTTATCGGCAGCAAAAACACCCGAGCTGCTGGGCATGGTAGAACAGGCCCTTAATCTCAGTAGTCAGGAGGCAGAGGCAGAAGCACCACAAGTTCAAGGCCAGCCTGAGCTATAACTGGACCCTGGCTTAAAAAGTGGGTATGGGCTAGTGAGATGGCTCAAAGGTTAAGTGCGCTTGAGAGGACCCAGTTCTGTTCCCTGGCACCCGTGTGGCAGCTCACAACTGCTCTAGTTCCAGGGGATCTGACCTGTTCTGGCCTCCAAGGGTACCAGGAGCACATGTGTTGTACGTATTTAATGTGGAGGTTTTACACACACACACACACACACACACACACACACACACACACACACACACCTTACTTTTGAAATAATAATTACTTTTGAAAGCCACCCTTGGATTGAATGTTGGTTTTTTTCTTCTGCTGGGGACCCTCTGACTTTTGTCTCTCTTTTTCAGCAGACAGGCCATCAACTGTTGGGTTGGAACGCCAAAGGAAGGAATTAGGTAAAACTTCAGCCATCTCTCTGCCTCACTGGCTTAGCCTTGGAGGGGCGCTCTGTGGTCCAGCGGGTCCCCAGGGTGCTGTTGCATCTAGCCTCAGTCTCCGTTAGGCGTCCCTAAACTGGTGTTTCCATGGGATGGAAGTTTACGGCCATCAGGAAGGTCATGCGCGCGATGAGGCTGCTTGCTCTCGTTAGGGCTTCTATTGCTGTGATAAACACCATAGCCAGGAGCAGCCGGGAGCAGAAAGGGTTCTTCTGGCACCCACTTCCCCAGCACTGTCTGTCCCAGAGGCAGTCAGGACAGAAGTTCAAGGAAGGAACCTGGAGGTGGGAACTAAAGCCATGGAGGAACACTGATCGGCTCCCCATGGCAGGCTCGGTCCTGACTGGTTCCTTGTGGGGTGCTCGGTCCTGACTGGCTCCCCCTGGCACAGTCCTGACTGGCTCCCCGTGTTGGGCTCGGTCCCGACTGGGTCCCCGTGGCAGGCTCGGTCCCGACTGGCTCCCCGCGGCAGGCACGGTCCCGACTGGCTCCCCGTGGCAGGCTCGGTCCCAACTGGCTCCCCGTGGCAGGCTCGGTCCCGACTGGCTCCCGTGGCAGGCTCGGTCCCGACTGGCTCCCGTGGCAGGCTCGGTCCCGACTGGCTCCCCGTGGCAGGCTCGGGCCCGACTGGCTCCCTGTGGCATGCTCAGGTCTCAGTGAGCTGGGCCCTTCCACATCAGTCATTATTCAAGAAAATATCTCACGCAGACCAATCTGGTGGCCAATCATGAAGGCGTCCTCCCAAATAACTAGATTGGATCTGGCCAACACAAAACTAGCCAGGACACCGTTGCCTATCTCCGAGGAACTAAGCTGTCCACATTCCTCGTTGATGTCAGCCCACGTTCCCTGCCTCCTTTTGTCTTCCCATCTCTTCTTCCTACGTTTTGTTGGCTCCCTGCATGAAAACACCACCAAAGGACACAGAAGCACCTCCACCTCACAAGGCAGCTTAATGTGGGAGCCAGAGCTTCCGTTCCCCCACCTGAGAGTGGTCGCCCTGATGCAGGGGTGGGACAAGCCTGGGAAAGCTCTGTTCGATGAGCGCTGCTTCCTCTACAGAGAGTAAGGTCAGGGCTGAAGGCTGCTGGGGAGGACCGGCTGTGCGCCGACATTGCACACTGACCCTCCATGCTTTTGGCTGGCTATCACCTTGGGAAGGTTGTAAGAAGGCCATTTTGGGAACCAGCTAGTCACTGCCCCAGCTACTCTGAATCCCAGAAGTTCCTTCGGGTCTCCTCTCAGTCCCTGACAGTTCCATGCTAAACCTGTGGTCCTCAGAGAGTAGACTCGGTGTGGCTGGAACTGTCTGTGCCCAGTGTTGCCGTGAGGGCTCCTGGGTAGCTTGGTTTAGGGACACTGGGGACCTCGTGCCGAGAACAGTTAGTTATACATCAGGCAAAAAAGGGAAGCTTTTGTCTTCCATACTTCCTGATGGGCTCACACCCTCTCACCCCTCCCCTCCCAATGGACCCACTCTCTCCCCACACCCCCACCCCCATCAAGGTCCTTCCTTGATCCTTTGAAATCAGGGGCTGGAACTTCAGAGAACATTCCAGTTGCTTCCGCTCTCGCTCTTTTAAGCAACCCTTTTGTCTCACCCATCAGAGGCTCCTCACAGGGCTTAAAGAACACCTGGTTGGGTCAGGTGCCCTTTCATAGGCCATTTGGAAGATGGGTCTTCCAGAGAGGACATGGCTTGCCAGAAATTCCTGCAGCTCAGAGCTCGGTCACCAGGAGCTCAGCCATACAGCCCAGGTAGACTCCACCAAGAGAGAGCTCAGGTTCCTGGTGGGGGCAGCCAGTAGCTTTTCTCTCTCCTGCTGCGGCTGGGGAATGCACAGAGTTCCAGAGGCAGAACAACCCAGCTTCTTCTCCCATGAGCTAATCATTGCCCAAAACGTGAGTGCCTTGGATGGTGTCCCTAGTATGTGCAGGTTTCCCCATCCAGGCTGAACTGGGAATTAGATAGGAAGACAGCTTGAAAGGCCCATGGGAGAGAAGGTGGCCAGCCTTTCTCCCACTGCCTGGAGTGCTTCTGAAGATGTGCCATAAACCTATAGATGTGCCATAGGCCTATGTCCCCTTCCAGCCTGCACAAGCAGCAGCCTGTACCACCTGTGCCACAGACCCACGCCGCTCATGCCTACTGCTCCTGCGTGTGTGCTGTGCCTGACATATCCAGGCTAAGGCAGAAGGAAGATGGGGGTAGTGCTATGGGGCAGTAAAGAGAGGACCTCTAAAGCACCCCCCTTTTTAACCACAGTGAAATAAACTCAAACCCATGCTGCTATGAGCCAGCCTCACCTCTATCCCTAGAGCATTCTCACCTTCCCAAGCTGAAACTCAGCCCCATTGAGCAATCTCCTATCATCCCTGGCCCAGGCTCTGGCAGCCCCTGACTCTGCTTTCTCTCTTCAGGGTCTTCCCGTCAGTGGGATTGTGATGTGTACATACATGTGTATGTCCTGTGTGTAGTGTCGCGTGTAGTTATCATGGTGCCAGGGCTGGTCCTGTCAGCCGTGTGGTGCGGCCATGACACCCAGGCCTAAGAACTTTCTCCCTGTTAAGGCTGAGCAGTATTGATGTAGGTACAGAGCAGTCATTACTTCTATCTCTGTGAATAAACATCTGACAGAGTCTCTTAAGGGAAGAAGGGTGTGTTCGCAGGGACAGTCCATCACAGCCGGGGAGGCATGACAGCGCGGAGCGTGAGGCTGCCGCTCACACTGTGTTCTCAGGCAGGAAACAGACAGAGAGGAATGCGGGGTGGGGGTGGGGTGGGGAAGATGTAAGGTGTGCATTGTTGGTGTAAGCATGTCAAGTATGACTCTGGTGTCTCAGAACAGCAGCAGTTCCCCCTGGTCCAAGTCGGGATGTTGACTGTGTGTGGAAAATACTAACCACAGCTTTCTCCTTCCAGATGGCTAGCCTGAGGCTGCTCCCCTAACCTGTCCGCTGGTTTCTGCTCTATGTAAACTTGCTGAGTTTCCCAGCTGCCGATACTGCGTCTCTGTCAGACTGCACTGCCCCCCCCCCCCAATCCCAGCTTTCCTGTGACTTTACTGTGACAGTCTGTGACTGTCCTCATTTAATTTCCCGTCACCCCGAGGCCACCGCGCTGGTGCCCAGATCACCTTCTTTTTATTACTCTCAGATGTGGGATGGTGGACCTCATTGGTGATTGTCCTTAACTTGGTGGCGATTGTC
Source organism: Mus musculus (assembly GCF_000001635.26). Lineage (NCBI taxonomy): Eukaryota > Metazoa > Chordata > Mammalia > Rodentia > Muridae > Mus > Mus musculus. The sequence continues at coordinate 119,172,094 of NC_000077.6, read as the reverse complement.
TGGGAGTGCAGAGGGGCCTCCTACGAGAGACATAGGCTGCAGCTCTGTAGGCGAAGGCCTTCTCCATGCTCCTCCCCATAGAGGTTCCCGATGAGAGAGACAGTCCTTGATTCCAGTCTGTCTATTGACTGGTCATCTTGGAAAATGGGCGTGTACCACCATCTCAGGGTAGACCAGAGAGTAAATGTCTTTTGTAGGGAGGAATGTCCAGGAAGGGAAGCTCATTGGCTAAACCCTCAGGGCTTCTAGCTTCCTCATTAGCATGGAGAACTCTGTTCTGGCCTACATGACCACAGGTCACGTTTCCTTCTGTGGAAAGTGTGGCACGTAGGTGTTCCAGGCCAGGGATCTGGCAGGCAGCAGGGAGCCACCTGCCGTCTCAGGTGGGTGCCTGGGTACTGGGGACTCTGAATCTGCTCAACCTACCAAGTTTCCTGGCATGGCTCACCGTCGCACACTCAGGCGCCAGCCCTGGGATGGGGCTGCCCATGTCAAGGGTGAATCTTCCTTCTTTGCTTAAACCCCTATGAAAATTACCCACATGGGCACACCCAGAAGTGTGATCCTAACATTGACGGAGTTGACAGGGACAAACCACCCCACACTGTTCTCTGTGTGGTTGTTCATAGTGTGTGCCTGTGCTTGTGGACGTCAGAAGACGACAGGCAGAGGTTGGGTCTGTCTTTTTATTCTGTGGGGCACAGGCATCAAACTTACTAGGCTTGGAGACCAATGCCTTTACCCGTTCTCCAGCCCTACTCACTCTTCTGTCCATTTGCTTCCCCCCAGCGGACACTTGTCTGTGCCCACTTTCTGCCAACTGGCAGCCATAAGCACAGGCACACCTGCTGGCCCCAGCTCCAACCCCCATCCCCTCAAGTGACACTTTTCAGAGCGTTCTATCTGTAAAGTGTTGCTCTGCAAGCATGAGGAACTGAGTTTGGATCAGGCATAGTCATGTTCATCTGAACCCCAGCTGCGAGGAGGCTGAGACAGTTGCATCTCTGGAGTACCCTGGCCAGCTAGCCAGTCTAGCCAATTGAAAACTGTAGGTTCAGTGAGAAACTATCTCAAAAAATAAGTGGCAGAGTTATAGTGGAAGACAGACATGCGTGCCTATACCTATACAACACACACACACAGACACCACACAGATGCAGACACTATATACATGCTACACATACATACACACCACTATACAAACTACAGACATACTACACACACCACATGCATGTACTCCATACACAGTGTACATAGTTCACACACTACATACAAACATATACTATACACAAACACTACACACACTACATATACACATACATTTTACACACATGCACAGCATACAGACACGGACACTACACACACACTACACATGCATACACACTACACAAACTACAGACATACACTACACACACCACATAATATACTCCATACACACAGTACACATGCTCCACACATCACATACAAGCATATACTACACACAAACACTACACACTACATATACACAAACACTGCACACACCAAACACACGCATACTACATACATACACACACACACACACACACACACAACTTCGCAGGGCCCTTCTCTGCTGCACTCATTGACCCTCATGTGCCTTCCACACTCCTCAAAGCAGCCAGGGTTGCCCCTATACCTCCACCTCCAGGATACACCCTGTCCCATCCCCATCTATTGGATGTTCCACCTGACCACCCAACACCCTCCTATTCTCTGACCAGCTTCAGGTAGTCTTGTCTCTGGGGTGTGGCCTGTCTTCACTCCTTCCTTGGTGGTGCTGACCCATGCTGAGAGACAACCGACCCATCTACCTGCTGGGTCCATCTGATGAGGTACCTTCCCTGACACCTTTCAGTATCACAGGGGATGGAGGCCAGGATCCTAGGCAGGGATCCCCAAATCTGCAAATGCTTGAGGTTTTATATGCAGTGTCCATTGTTTGCCCAGAATCCAGTTGGACTCAGATTCTCATAAAATCCAAGTGCACTCTAGATTCTCACAGATGCTGAGAATACCTGCTGTGTGTGCTGTCTAAGGAGTCGGGACCAGAAAAGAACGTTTAGTGTACATTTGTACAAAAATATATTCTTTGTATGTTTAGGGAGAGGCTGGGGGATGAGGCCTGGTGTGAGCTGGGCACGTTTCTGCCACTGAGCTACATCCTAACCCTTTCCCAAATACTTTGAACTCCTGCTGAGTTGATTCTGAGGGTACAGCTCTGATAAAGACCAAGGCCAGGTAAAGACAACGTCTACAAACTGTGTGGAAAGATCCTTTGGCTGTCTAATCATAGAAATGCAGTTTAAGGGCATAGTTCCACACACTAGTATGGAACACCCATGGAGGTCAGAGGATGATGGTTGTCTCTCTGCCTTCTGCCTAGTTTGAGCCAGGTTCTCTGGTGATTCATCACTGAAGACATCAGGCTAGCTGACCCACAGACTTCCGGGTAGTCTCTTGAGTCTGGCCCAAGAAGCCCTGGGATTACAGACGTGTGTTGTGTCTGACTATGTGTGGGTTCTAGGGATTAAAACTGAGCTCAACTCTAGGCATTAAAAACAGCACTTTACCTATAGAAAGATTCCATGGTGGGCTAGAGAGATGGCTCAGCGGTTAGCACTGACTGCGCTTCCAGAGGTCCTGAGTTCAATTCCCAGTAACGACATGATGGCTCACAACCATCTGTAATGGGATTCAATGCACTCTTCTGGTGTGTCTGAAGACAGCTGCAGTGTATTCATATAAATAAAAAAATAAATCTTAAAAAAAAAGATTTCATAGCAACCTTTCATTCACTGGTCCTTCTTCATGGCTCTATTTTGTGAATTTTCAACCACAAAAAAAAAGAATTTATTTATAATTGCAAATATCAGTCAAGTAACAAAATATAGAAGGGCAATTTAATGTAAAAATTACTTGCCTTTCGAAGTCATTTCTATATGACAGCAGGAGGGGAGTTGAACTGACAACCCAAGTTTCTGTTCCCATGGAGGGCATGTCTCACAGTAGGGCATATCCCACAGTAGGCCAAATTAAAGGGACTGGTGCTTTTCCTCATGTCTTGATGTTCTCATGTGTTAATCCCCATGGGATTGTCAGCTCTCCCACCCCCAGGACCCCTTCTCACAAATGGCTGGTCCCAGGCCCCCCTGCCTCCTGCCACTCAACAACTCACCAGGGTTCAATGTGGCAACCTCACCCCCTATCAATAGGAAGCTGGCACATAGGCACCATGCCCATTGTCCTAGGTCAAAGGAGACTGCTGGAAGGTTTTATAGAAATTTTTTTTAAAAATTGTTTTTGAGGTTATCTTAGTTCAGGTAACTAAGGAGAGAGGGGTCCTATGACCTCTGTTGGAAGATAATCCCTATTGTATGAGAATACTCCCATGGCATACGGTGCATCCATGTAGTGTGAGAATACTCCTGTGACACACAGTGGGTGCATCCACGAAGCTGTGCAGTTCGCACCACCGTCTAACTCCAGAACTTGCAACCATCCCCAAGAGAAAGGGAAGCCCCACACTGGTCGCCGCATTCCTCGCCTCCACAGGGCACAGGACCCACAGGTCTGTTTTCTCTCTCTCGACTTGCTAGTCCACATGTTTCATGTAAATGGAGCCATCATGTGCTTCCCATGCCTGCCTGCCTGCCTGCCTGCCTTCTCTCTCTCTCTCTCTCTCTCTCTCTCTCTCTCTATCAAGGCTGCTAGGGCGCCTTTACCCAGCCATCGAGCTATTATCGGTAGATGCTGTGAGATGCGTTCTAATTCCTTTCTCTCCTGTGTGGGAGGCTGACTATCCCAATGGTGTTTATTGAAGCTGCTTCTTCCCTCTGCTGGATTATTGAGCGTTCTTTTTGGGACCCATCGACCGTCAACCCCAGGGCTCATGTCTGACGCTTGGCCCTGCTTCATTCATTTATTCATCTGTGTTTCCCTGTACACCGGGACAATGCCATCCCGATGACTGCCTTAGTAACTTCTCAGGTTTAGAAAGGTCCTGGTACCCTGTGTTCTTACGCCCAGACTCTTCCAAATCCTCTCGTGTTCCCATGTCCATTTTGGTATCAACCCATGGGTGTCTGTGCAAGGCAGCTGAGACTTGCTACAGTATTGCTTTGTTTCTGGATGGATTCTGGGTACCTCCATCACCCAGAATGGAGCCTTCCCCAGATTGTTGTAGACCATGCCTGGTCACACTTTGGCCTCCCCTTCCTGGTCCCCAGAACTGTGAAGATTAACTCTTGTGGTTTTGAGCCGGGTCTGCTGGCCATTTCTAACCATGACCCTAGGAAACATTGTGGAACCTTCGGGTGTCAGGCCAAGGGGCAGGGTTACTGGTGACCAAGGTGACAGACAGGAGGCCATTTCTCGGCTGAGTGTGCAGGATGATGTGGGGAGTGGTGGGCTCTGGGGTCTTCTTTCAGGACAGACGTGTCATTTGGGCAGGATCGGCTCCTCTCCTGAGTGGAGAGTCTCCTGAGCTATGTGGTCATTCATCCTGTATTGCCATTTACCTGTGACATTCTTGCTATCATTAGTCCATGAGCAGGGTTAGCAAAGCCTCACTCAGTCTGGTGGGCTGGAGAATGACAGCCATGGGGACAGCTAGTGTCTCTATACCCCTCCCCCTTCTTTTTTCTTCATCTGAGACAAGGTCTCCTGTAGCCCAGGCTGACCTTGAACTTGTTATGTAGCCAAGGATGACTCCTGATCCTCCTGCCTCCAGCTTCCCCAGTGCTGGGATAGACCGTTCCCTTTCCTTCTTTTCTGAATTACCATTTTACTTTCTAATATAAACGGAAATTCAGGATTCATGGAAGAACAAACAACAAAGATAAAAATGTAGCAGGTTGGCGTGGTGGTCTTGATAATCAAACTGATACACTACGCCTATCAGGAAATCTGAAAAAAAAAAAAAAAAGAAAAAAAGAACATGGTGAGAGCAAACTTTAATTGTGCCATCTAGAAATGTCCGTTATTATAACATCCATAGCATGAGTATATGGATTAAATCTGTAAGGTATGTTTTATATGATGTCATATTGACAGCACTGAACATCATGTTCTTCATTTGATGTATATACTATGAACCTTTTTTTCCTAGTTATTAAATACTTTTATGAAACATTTTATAGCAACTGAATGGAATGGGGTCCTATGACCTTACCAAGCCCGTCTGGTAGTGACACTGAGCTGGTATTGGTGTGTGTCTAAAGCCTCCACGGTGGCTCAGGGGTCAAGCTCTTGCCACTCTGGCACAGGACCCAAGTTTGGTTCCCAGCACCCATGTCAGACAGCTCACAACTGCCTGTGACTCCAGCTCCGGGGTAACTGATGCTCTTTTTGACCTCAGCAGGCAGTGGATTCACACACACACACACACACACACACACACACCCCTAATTAAAAATAAATTAAATCCGAGCTGGGGAGATGGTTTAATAGTTAAGACCCAGGTTTGATTCCCAGTACCTACAGGGCAACTCACAACCATCTTTAACTCCAGTTCCAGGAGATCCAATGCCTTCTTCTGGCCTCTGAGGGCTTCACCCGTACATATGATGCACAGGCATGCATGCAGGCAGAACACTCCTACATGCATACAGGCAGAACACTCCTATACAAAAAATAAAAGGTAACAATAAGTAAAGTTTTAAGAAATAAAAAAAAGAATCTATCCCAAAAGCTCCACTGGATAGTAACTGCTGTTCAGTAGTGCTTGCGTGTCCAACACATGCAGTTTGGCCAGTGTTGGCGAGTATGGTGCATCGCTGAGCAGCCTTACCACAGCTCAGACAGGAAGCGCTGTCTCTGCGTCTGGTACCCCTCCCGGTCCTGCCCTGCGTGACTCACCTGCACCCTAGCAACAGTGACACGGAGTGAGCCAGAGACACAAGCCACAAAAGGAAAGAAGACAGATCAGAATTCGAAATGTGTGTGTGTGTGTGTGTGTGTGTAAGTTGGTACATCAAACACAATGCAAAAACGAAACCCACAGAATGCACAATGGAAAATAAACTTAGAAATCACACATCTAGTTAAGAGATTGATATCCAGGATATATAGACTTTCTAAAGTCCCCAAATGAGACGTTTCCCCAAAGATACTCAAACAGGTAGCAAGCAGGAGGGCAGGTGTCACTGAGGAAAGCTACCCAAAGCTGCAGGGAGAGGACCCCAGGCTCTGCATGGCTGTGGTAAACCAGAGGAGACCATTACAAGGGTTGGTGGGAATGCAGAGAAAGCAGAACCTTGTGTCGTGTGGGTGGGGTGAACACAGCTCCCACTTCTGTGGGAGATGGGGGTGGGGGGCACTTCCTCAGAAAAACCTAAAAACAATGATTTAGAAATTCCTCTTCAGGGCTTGTAACCAAAAGGTCAGCTAGCAGAGATTCGAGGGGGTGCTCGTGTTAAAGAAGCATCAGGACACAGTGGACAGGCAGACAGACAGACAGACAGACAAATACGCTGAAGTCTGTCCACTTCGTGGAATGTCGCTCCTCCTTGGAGAGCCTTGGAGACCACGTGCTCAGTGAAACACTCCAGTCACAGAAGGGCGAGCGCTGCATCCGCCACCTGGATGAGGCCCTTGGGGCAGCCAAGTTCACGTACACAGAGCATAGGATGATGTTGCAGGGATCTAGACGGCAGGGAAGTGCCAAAGAATTTCATTGATATCACAGCACCTCTGTTGTATACAACCAGTGTTCCGGGGGAGGCAGAGAGTGGCTGCATGGTTCTGTGATTCACTCTGTACCGCTGAACACTACTCTCAAAGATGATTAAGCCAGGGGCCTGGAGGGGTGGCTTTTGTGATTAAGAGCACTGGCTGTTCTTGCAGAAAACCTGGGTTCAATTCCTGGCACCCATATAGCTGTTCACAGCTGGCTGTAACTCTTGTTCTAGGGGATCCAGTGCCCTTTCCTGACCTCTTTGGGAGGCAAGCATGCAGTGTGCAACTATACATGCAGGCAAAAGACATGTACACATAAAATTATATTTAAAAATCTAAAAAATGCTTAATTCAGGGAATTTGATATTTTGGGAAGTCAGGCCCATTTGTACAGACCTGTGGTCCTAGCTACTCAGGAGGCTGAGACAGGGGAATTGAAACTGCAAAATAGCCTATAAAACTCAGTAAGACTCTGCCCCAAGTAAAAAGTAAAAAGAGGGCTGGGGTATAGCTCCCTGTTAGAGCTTGCCTAAGAATGTGGATCCAGTCCCCAGTAAAACATTCTCACGAGTGCATGTACACACACACACACTGGACACACATACGCACATACACAGCACATATACACACTGCACACACCATACTCTGCACAAACCACACACACACTGCACACACACTATGCACATACCGCATATATACACACAGCACACACACTTCAGTTTCTGTCGTTTTGGGGTTAGTCATTTGGGTACATTTGTGTGCAGATGGCATCGAACAGTGAGTGTGCTCTGTTTCGATCTGGCTGTTTTTGCTCAGTGTAATTGCCTGTGTTGTGTTGCCTGTGTGTCTGTGGCCTAGCTCTTGTCACTGAATGCCTTTTGTGGCCTATGCACCACAATGTCAATCTTTTCGGTTGGGTTGTTCTGGGTCTTGGTTCTCAGGCTTAGAGCACTGTACACATGGGCCTAAGTAACAGTGTCTTCCCACACAGCACCGAGGAGCGCAGTGTCTGATTGTGCAAGCAGAGACTTGCCGCTTGCCCCAGGCTACCCTTGAATCACAGTCCTCCTGCCTCAGCCTCCCCAAGATCAGGATTACAAGCCTGTGCAGCCTCACCCGGCTGAGTCTGTATGTAAGAGTTTCTTATAAATATTCAAGACACGAGTTCAGCCGGACATATGTTTTGTGGGAATTTTCTCTCAGGCGGTGACTTCCTCTCTTTCTTTGTCTTTTTCCTTTGATGAGGATGCTTTGAAGAGGAGTTTTCTTCTTTTATTACCTTTGTGGTTCGTAGGGTGTATGCCAAACCCTGCCCGCCCTGTTGCAAGGTCTCAGATGCCAGAATAGCTTCGAGATTACTGATACTGATACAGGGGTTTTGGTTTTATATTGTGTTTTAAAATTACATTTATTCATTCATATGTTTGTGTGTTTGCTTGAGGCTGTACACGTAAGCCTCAGTGCATGTGTGGAGGTCAGAGGACAATCTGCAGAAGAAATAGGTTCTCTCTTCACCATGTGGGTTCTATGGATCCAACTCAATTTGTCAGGCTCAGTGGCGAGAGACTTTAGCTGCTGGGCCGTGTCATTAACTCAAAGGCGGCGGTGTCGGGGAGTTCCCCAGGATTACCGGTTTCACATTATGATCTATAATCTATCTTGAGTTAACTTTTGGGTGTGGCATGAAGGAGTTGACTTTAGTTTGTCTCGTGGAGATGTCCAGTGGATACATACTCATTGAGGACATAGACGTGCTGTGCCTTTGCGGGCTGACTGATTTCTCTCAGCAGCCCTATGTTTTCAGCCTGGAGGTCTTAACTGTGATCTCTATTCGCTGGTGCATGTGCGTGTTTGATGGCATGTGGGCATGCGTGTGTGCATGCATGTGGAGGTTGACACCTGGTGTCTTCCTTTATCAGGCTCCTCCTGGTCTCTCACAAACCCAGAACTCCTGCTTCGGCTTGGCTACCCAGCCAGCTTGCTCCAGGAATCCCTTCTCCACCCCCCAAGCACTGGGGTGATGTTGGGTTTTATTTGGGTTCTAGGGGTCCAAACTCTGGTTGCTCTGCTTCCACAGCAAGGCCTTATCCACTGAGCCGTCCCCCTCGGACATGGCTTCACTTCAGGCGTATTTAAATGTGCTCTTCCGTTTTCCAGTTGTGTCCGGATGGTTCAAGGATGCAAGGCGTTCTTCTCTATTAACCTCGCTCAGTTCACTCACTGGCTCGCAGAGTTGTTTTATAATTCCCCAGAGAGGCTTCATATAAACAGTCACATCCTCTGCTCGCGCTCTCCTCCCGTCTTTGTGGTCCCCCTTCCTCTTCCTGTCTTGTGCGGAGGTGAGGGTGAGCGCTGGAGGATGCAGGATAGCAGCGGAAGCCAGTGCCGTTGTTACCTAGCTCCTGGTTTGTTTTAATATAGTTTTAGTTGTTTACTTTTTAACATTTATTTATTTTATGTGTGTGGTTGTTTTGCCAACACGTTTGTCTGTGCTGGTGCCTCAGAGGTCAGAAGATGTTGGATCCCATGGAACTGGAGTTACAAATGGTTGTGAGCCATGATATAGGTGCTGGGACCCAAACTGCAGTCCTGTGCAAGAGCAGCCAGTGTTAACCACTCAGCCGTCTCTCTTGTCCCAAGCTCCTGTTTTTGACGGAAACAATTCTATCCTTCTCCGCTAAGTCCGAGAGTAGAGTGTAGTGTGTGCAGTGTCCTTCCTTTTATGAGATCGGTCTCTTCTATTCCTAGTCTGCGGATTTTGTCAATTTTGCCAATAGGATGTCCTGTATCTATTCATGCATGTGATACTGCGACTATTGTCCTTGAATTAATTGCTAGAAAGGAAGTAAAATGGTTAAAACACAAAGATATGTTAAGCCTTTTGCATTTTATTTCTAGATTGACATTTAGAGAAATCAGGCCAGTCTGCTGCACTCTTCTAAGTTGTTCCAAGATGTTCCTGAGAGCCCTGGAATAATAATAATTCATTATTATTATTATTATTATTATTATTATTATTATTATTTTATGCCCGTTTGGTTTGTTCTTGAGACAGAGTCTCAGGTGCTCTGACCTGGCCTCAAGGATGACTTTAGCCAATCCCTCTCAAGTTCTGGAATTACAGGCATATGTCACTCCTCTTAGTTTAGATTTTAAATATTTATTTTTTACTCTTAGCTATGCATTTCTCTCTATGAGTACAGGTGTTCTCAGAGGCCAGAAGAGGATGCCAGATGGTGCCCTGAAACTGGAGTTACAGGGAGTGGCAGGGAGTTGTGAGTGGCCTGATGTGGGTGTTGGGAACTGAACTTGGATCTGCTCTAAGAACAGGATTCACGCTGGGCATGGTGGTGCAGGCCTTTAATCCCAGCTCTCCGGAGGCAGAGGCAGGGGGATTTCTGAGATTGAGGCCAGCCTGGTCTACAAAGTGAGTTCCAGGACAGCCAGGGCTACACAGAGAAACCCTGTCTCGAAAAACCAAAAAAAAAAAAAAAAAAGAACAGAATTCACACTTAACTGTGAGTCATCTCTGTGGCCTCAGCTAAGATTTTGTAATCTTTGAATTACCACTAATTTAATTCCTACTTTCAGAACAGTCTCTTTCATATTTGAATTCATTTTATTACTCTAGATATGAGTAAATATAGTTAAAAAACTATTTAAAAATAGTAAAAAATAGTTTTTGTGTACTCTCCAGCAAATTCTTTTCTTTTTGATACTCTGCTGTGTAGAATTCCTTTCTATAATTTATGTGCATTTTTATATATTAACAGTATTAATCTTTAGCATTTGCAATATGTGACCAGTTTGTTCCTTGTTTTTTTATTATCATTATTAACATACATTTATTTGGTTTATTTGTTTTGAGTAAGCATCTTATGTAGGCCAGGTTAGCCTCCAGCTCCCTGTGCCGATCACCCTTGCTGACTTTAGGCTCCTCTCTCCTTCCTCCGTTTCCAGAGCACAGCCTTATGGGCTTGCACCACAACACCTGGCTTGATAGGCTTTTAGCTTGATGGTCTCAGGTTCATTGAAGAGATTTCTCATGTGCCCTTGGCGCCATGGGGACTCGGACACCCCAGCATCAGCATCAGCCATGAGGTCTCGGATGGACCACACTGATGGAAGTCCACAGTCTGCACAAGGCGTTCTCTTGCTGTTGGGTGCTCTCTGGTTTCATACAGAGGGTCCCGTTGTCCCGTGCTCCACAGTGTGTGTCTCCTTTTCGCCAGCTCCTGGTAAACACTGATATTTTAACTGTCTGCATAACTCTCCTTTTCCTGAATGTCGCCATGTTGACACCAGGGCAGGAAGCCTGCCCACATAAGCATTGTTTTCCAGAAATGTCTTACCTCCCGACACTCCCAACTCCCAGGGACCAGCAGTGGCCTCTGCTTGTGGCCTGGCTCAGTTGCCTGCTCAGTGGGGTTCTGGGAGTTTGGAGCGTGGTGTTGTAGCATGGTATAGCGACGCCGTAGCAATTAATGGGGAGCGGCCAAGGGCAGACCCAGACACTTTGCACATAGCTTATCGATAGCTTGCGGGAAGCGGTAGGCAGCAGCTCTTGGCAGACTCTCACCTAGACTGTGCCTGAGGACTTTACAGTGTACAGAAAGAAACAGGATCCACTCAGGAAGACCTGGGCGCATCCTGGACCTAAGGGAGGACCCTGCTGGGATGACTCTCTGACACAGGAGAGCCACATCACACACTGGGCAGGCATTCTGGGTACCGTGAAGGGCTCTACCTTCTACTTGATGGCTGAGAGAGAAGGGACTAGACCCAGGTTTCCAAGGGAGCTGTTCACTGGGTGGTATACACTGGGGGCTTCTGCTCTGGCAGAGAGCGGCTACTGACTGTGCTGAGCCAGCGCAAGGCGGGAAACTGACTCTCGCCTTTGCTCAGACTATACCGCAGCTGTTGTCTGCAGAACACCACTGTGACAGCTCCAGGATTTAACCAGTGATGCCCCAAACTTCATAATTAAATATTTTTGCAAAAGAAAATATGAATAATCGGTGATTTTTTTTTTAAAGTAAAATGACGAGAGCATAGCAAACTGCACACTCGGGTTCCAGGCATAGCTCCATTAGTTGCTAGCTGTGTGACCTTGGGGAAATTACATAGCCCTTCTGGGCCTTGGTTTCATTTTCTGAACAGTGGGGTAATCCCAGCCCTCATGTAATAAGATCATGTGCTATAAAAACACCTGCGGGCTGGGCACAGGGCTTGGTGGGTAAGTGCTTGGTGGGTTTGATCCCTAGCTTACATAAGAACACCTTGTGTTCTTGTAGACTCCTAGCAGTGGGAGTTGGGGTATCTCCGACTCTTTTGCCTACTTTTGGGACCCCTTTTCTCCTACTGGGTTGGCCCCTCCTTGATATGAGGGCTCGTGCCTTGTCTTATCATGACTTGTTTTGCCGTGTTTGGTTGCGATTCCAGGAAGGCCTGCTCTTTTCTGAAAGGAAACAGAAGAGGAGTGGATCTGAGGGAGATGGGAGGGGCAGGGAAGGGAGTGAAGGTTTGGTCGGCTTGAAATGTATGAAAGAAGAATGGATAAACAAAGAAATAACAGGCCATTTAACACGTGGTTTCCTCAGTGTTGCAGGAAGCAGAGGCAGGAGGAACCCTGGGACCCGTGCTGGGCAGCCAGTCTTGCCCCTGTGCCGGGGCGGGTGGGCAGGCGGGCAGCCAGTCTGGCCAATCATCATTGACCTGTGCCAGGTGGACGGGCAGCCAGTCTGGCCAATCAGTGACCTACGCCAGGCGGGCAGGCAGCTAGTCTGGCCAATCAGTGAGCTCCAGGGACACTGAGGTATGGAGGAAGAGCCCCAGTGTTGACTCTGGCCTTTATACATGCTCTCCCCCACAGCACACGGGAAGTGGCCAAGCCCGCATCCACAAGTCATTACAGATGCTTATAGTTAATATTAGTTAAGTGAGTTATATTAGTTAGTTAATATTAGTAGCCCCTGTGTTTCCTTCAATAACCACTGTCTTTAAGAAACAGAAGAAATCTAAGCCCCCCCCCCCGGGAAGCCCCATCCTGTCCAAGCTCTGTCAGCTGCCCCAGGGACTTTACAGCTGCTAATTCCACACATATTCTGTTGCTACCTCCATTTTATAAATAAGACGTAAAGGCTCAGAGAGGCCTGGTAAGTCGCCTTAAGTCACTCAGGAGGAGACTTGAGCTCTGCTGTCCTGACAACCTGCTACCTGTATTAAGGTACCGCGGAGTCTGCTCATGAAAAAAACAACAACAACAACCAAACAAACAAACAAAAAAATGCTTTCCCATTCAACCCAGACTATCACTTTTCTCAAAGAGTGCTGGGATCTGCTCTCAGTGGCATCGTTCACTGACACCTGGGTCGCGGTTTCCGCGGGGCGTGTTCCATCGTGTCCTCCGTATTTAAGCCCAGGGTGTATGTTACGCGCCCCCTCCCCATCCTTTCCCTGGGATAGCATAGCACAGAAATATGAGATCCTCACACCACCTCCTCCTCCAGCTCCCCCTCCAGCTCCGATGCCAACCTGCGGTTCCCTGACAGCAATGGCCTCCTGCAGACGCCTCGCTGGGATGAGCCCCAGCGGGGATGTGCTCTGGAGCAGATCTGTGGTGTGTTCCGAGTGGACCTGGGCCACATGCGCTCCCTGCGGCTCTTCTTCAGGTAAGGAGCTGTCCTCTGCCTCCTGGAAGCATGCATGTGTGCCTGCATGTATGAATGTGTAGGCACAGATGTGGGGGGTGGGCACACGCAGCCATGTGCATTTCTAGTCTCATGTGCAGCAGAGGGCTGCAACTGGTCTAGCCAATGCTAGCAGTTTCCTCCCTGGCCCATAGTCGCCTGTGCTCTCCCACCGGAGCCCTCACAGCCCCCTGCTGTGGTGGGTGGCGAAGGGTAGGTGGCCTTCAGGAAAGAAAGCCCAGCAGGTGGGTGCTGAAGACTGCTGTGTTTCAGGGCTCCACAGATCATTTGCACAGCTGACATCCAGCACCTCCTCGATGGAGGTGGCTTTTCCTTCATAAACCCCAGTCGCAGCCACATCAGCCCAAGTCAGCACCCGCAAAAAGTACCTATAGGAACCCCAGACCCATATTCCAGCCTTCCCCTGAGGGTGCTGAGGTAACCGGTTGGGGTGACAGCCTTGAAGGAGATTTTGGGAAACCCTCTCCTGTGTCCTCTTATGATCCAGCCGTGAGATTAGAGGAAGCTTGAGAAACCCCTTGCGGGGTTGAGAGCTCCATCCAGCAAGCCGGCCCTAACACACTGCTCCAGGTCCTCAGGGCAGCTCAGGAATGGTGTGCCAGGGGTCCTCTGGATCCAGCTGCTTGGCTTCCTAGGTAGAGGGGGTACTGAGTTTTGTTGACTCTGCTCCCCACACAAGCAGCCAGACTCCCTTGGGACTCACTGTTTCCTGCCTGAGGTGGCTGACAGCGGGCTCTGATTAAACTCGGAAATCAAAACCTGTGTTAATGCGTTCACCCCTCCCCCCACCCCGTGGCCCTTCAGTGACGAGGCTTGCACGAGTGGCCAGCTGGTGGTGGCCAGCCGAGAGAGCCAATACAAGATTTTTCACTTTCACCACGGCGGCCTGGACAAGCTCTCCGAGGTGTTCCAGCAATGGAAATTCTGCACGGAGACACACCTCAGGGACCAGGTAGCCCAGCCGACGGTGGGGTGGGATGTGGTTGGTTACGGCGAGGGGATGGAAGCTCCTCTCTCAGGATGCCAACCCTGTGGGTCTGGGGCTGTCCCAGCACATCTTCTTGGGGGGGGGGGGTCAGGGGGGTCTGGCTCTGGGGATTCCCCTCTGAGGAGAATGGCATTTGGCTGTCTGTGGTTGAGGTGGTTGACCGTCAGTGTGCCTGACGGCTGAAGTCTGTGCCTAGGCCTTTCTGGAAGTCACTTTGAGCATTTGAAGGTTCATGTTTTCATAAGGCTTTCTGCCATATTTCGCTCAATCTGCATACAGAGGTAATAGGAGCCTCTTAATCACCTGTTTAAGATGCTGTATGTGCTTATTAGAACGGGGAGGGGGGCTGACTTTACAGCCCTACCCTCCCGTAGAGCCTCCCGCCGGCTCCTCTTATTACGATAGTGGCAAATGCCCCCCCTCACCCCCCCGCGCTGAGCAACCTTTGATTTTTGAATTAAATGTCAGCTGCAGTTTCGCCCTGGACTCATGACTGCGCATGGAGACAATCTGACAGTCTGGCTCCCTGCTCGCCCGAACAGCGGGCCTTTGTATGTGGCCGATCGAATGGAATCTATTGCAGGCTTTCCCTGGCAGAGGGACGTTGGGCTGTAAGGGGTATTAATTCTGGTTTTCTTTGCGGCTGGGGCAGGAAGGGGATGGGGGCAGCGGAGGCTGTGAGTTGCAAAGGGAGAGAGATTTTTAGGATGAAGGTATTTTCATTTTAATTGTGTCTAATTACACTTGCCATTTAGGAGTTGTGTGCACAGACAGCGCCTCCCCTCCTCCCAGAGGAGAGAGTGGCTTTGACATTCTGGGAACAGCGTCTCAGGCTTCTTTTGAAGCCCAGGCTCTGAGATCTGCTCTCCACCGGGTCCCTCCCACCCGTCCAGCAGGTCACGGATGAGAGGACATGTATGCAGTTCTCCATCCGAAGGCCCAAGCTGCCGTCCTCTGAAATCCACCCTGAGGAGAGCCTGTACCGGAGGCTGGACGTGTCTGCCTGGCTCAACCACCTGAATGACCTGGGCCAGGTGGAGGAGGAGTACAAGCTACGCCAGGTAGGGAGGGGGCACCTAGCCAGCCTCCACGGAGCCCTTTAGTCAAGCAGCAGGGCTGGAGGGTGGGTGGCCAGTCACCACCTCAGGAGGGCCGGTCCCTGGCGTCAAGTTCTGTCCGAAGCACCCAGGCAGCTTCATTGAAAAGACAATTGCAGAGTTTGGGGATCCCTTGTGGGCCCTGCGGACTCTTCAGTATTGAAACCCCCAGGATTAATCCATGACGTGAGAACGGCGTGTTGATCTCAGAGTGCCACCCCGGGGGGGCTTTGACATTGAAATGAGCCAGTTTGTATCCTGTATGGGAATGCCTCTCCAGCGCTTTCCCCTTGTAAACATGTGCAAATTGCCGGGGTCTGAATCGAGGCTCGCCAAAGGACCCACAACACCCTTCTCTGGGGATTTGGGGGTTCTTTGAGCTTCCCTGTTTTATACTCTCTCCCCCCAACCCCTCTCAATTTGTACTGCTTCCTCCAGGCCATTTTCTTTGGTGGCATTGATGTGTCGATCCGTGGGGAGGTCTGGCCTTTTCTGCTGCACTATTATAGCCACGAGTCCACGTCGGAGGAACGCGAGGCACTTCGGTCGCAGAAGCGAAAGGAATACGCAGCCATCCAGCAAAAGAGGTGCACTCGGGGCCCCGAAGTCCCTTCAGACCTCGGCGGGAAAGTGCAATTCACCGCTGACCTTGTATTCTATGAACCATAGTTTCTTAGAACCGTGAGTCTCCCAAGAGCCAACACCATTGGCAGGATAAGGGCAGTCACTACATGACACCCCCATCACCTTGGTCCAGGCCCTTTAGTTCGCAAGCCAAGAGTTTTAGAATTTGTGTTTAACAGACTTAACTAGGGGCCAATGTTCGCCAAGTACAGCCGGGTTGGAAGCCTGACTTCAGAGGCTGAAGGTTGCTCCGCACTTCAACAGGCTGCAGTCAGCTCTCCTCTGAGGGGCTAGACCTGTTAGATGAGTCAAAATGAGGATGGCCTTGAATACACCCCCTACACACACATATACATGTACACACATGCACACACATGTGTATATGCACATGCACACACATATATACATACATACACACATGCACATATCCTGTTGGGCACAAGGGGGGTCTGTGCTGACAGTACACACACATGTGCACACTCACACAAACACACACACCACACATGGGCACACACATGTACACACATGTATACATGCACATGTGCATGCACACACACACACACACACACACACCCTCTTGGAAGCTGGAGGGTTGACTGCTCATAGCCCTAGCAACAGAGGTTAGAGCTCCTCAGAGCACAGGCTTCTGTTTCCGGGGTGTGCAGCTATTCCAGGTCCAGTTGGCTGCTGTGTTACTGGCTCCCTGGCACTCAGGGCATCCCCCTTTCATAGCTGACCTCAGGGTTGTGCTCTGTCTGCCTCACAGGCTCTCCATGACTCCAGAGGAGCAGAGAGCCTTCTGGCGTAATGTGCAGTTCACTGTGGACAAAGACGTGGTTCGGACAGATAGGAACAACCAGTTCTTCCGAGGGGAGGACAATCCAAACGTGGAGAGCATGAGGTACCCGGTGACTCTGGCCTCCCTCTGACTCTCTTTACACCTCCCCTCCCCCCAGCCCGCTGTGCAGTGCTCCACCCAGGCCCAGAACAGGGGACCCATAAGCTACTTCAGCATAGGTCTTAGCTTCTGAACCTCGTGGTGGCCATCCCGATCTATTTGATAGGACCAGCAAAGCCCCTGATCCCTCTCCTTGCTTGGCTCCCGTTTACTAAGGACGATGCTCCCCAACCCTACCTCTGTCTTCTCATCTCACGAATGAACGGACAGTCATAACACTATGCAGAGCCAGAGACTGCCATCTTTTATACTCTGCTGCAGCCTGGCAAATAACTGCACAAAATTAACAGCCAATAAATACATCCCCGCCAGCCCACCCTCTGTCACAGACAGTGAACATGTAAGAGAGCCACACCCACGTCTCTGCACAGCCTCTGCTCTGCAGTCCAGCCTTGGCTAATGGCTGATATCACTTGCAAAGGGAGTCCCACTGACTTACTTGCCTCAGAACCTAGACTTTTTTTTTTTTTAAGGCAGCGTTTCTCTGTGTAGCTCTGGCTACCCTGGAACTCTATGTAGATCAGGTTGGCTTCAAAATCAAAGAGATTATACTGCCTACCAAGTGCCGGGATTAAAGGTGTGTACACCATACCCAGCCAGTACCCCATACTTTTTTTTAAAGATTTATTAATTATTATAAATAAATACACTGTAGCTGTCTTCATACGTACCAGGAGAGGGTGTCAGATTTCATTACGGGTGGTTGTGAACCACCATGTGGTTGCTGGGATTTGAACTCAGGACCTTTGGAAGAGCAATCAGTACTCTTACCTACTGAGCCATCTCACCACCCCCAACCTAGTACTCTTGAGATAGGGTTCGTGGCACCTGCCAGTGGCTGCAGCCTCCCCTGACACCGGGATGGAGGGACCCAGCACTGTCACAACAGGCCTTGGTGGAGACAGCAAGGGTGGGATGGTTCAAGCCACCTCTGCTCCTGCCCCACCAGGAGGATCCTGTTGAACTATGCTGTGTACAACCCAGCCATCGGCTACTCACAGGGCATGTCAGATCTGGTGGCGCCTATCCTGGCTGAAGTCTTGGATGAATCAGACACCTTCTGGTGCTTCGTGGGTTTGATGCAGAACACCATCTTTGTCAGCTCTCCCAGGGATGAGGACATGGAGAGACAGCTGGTGAGGCGTGGAGTTGTGTGTTTGTGTGTGTGTGCACACGCGTGCACATGCATACGTGTATCACTGTGTATCATGCATATGTGTATCATGAATATATCTGTGCTTGTGCACATGTGTATGCGTGTGCACGGGTGTCTGTGTAATGAAGGGCTCAGAGAGATAGCACACTGCCTCCTGTTGCTGCTTGGGACTTGATGGTGAGATGCAGCCATGTTATCGGGGGGGGGGGGGGGGTCAAGAGGTCAGCAGAAATCCAGAATCTCTGCTGACACAGGACATAGGCCTTCTGGGAAGGGCCAGCTAGTCACCTACAGGAGATGTACGTTTGGGTCTCAGTCAGCCTCTAATCCATTTCTC
Organism: Mus musculus; assembly: GCF_000001635.26. Taxonomy (NCBI): domain Eukaryota; kingdom Metazoa; phylum Chordata; class Mammalia; order Rodentia; family Muridae; genus Mus; species Mus musculus. The sequence goes on along the minus strand of NC_000077.6, from coordinate 119,153,531 downwards.
CTGAAACACCAGAGGACAATTGTTCAAGGTCCTACTCTGGTGGCTTCCTGCAGGGCCATTAATCCGGCCTCCTCGATAGACCAAGGAGAGGAGAGGTCCATGCTACCTGGTTCAGGTTTGAGTGACTAGCAGAGCCCAATACAGGCAGTCAGGGTAGCTGTGTGCAGTGGGACATCCAGCAGGTAAGTCTCACATCTCCACCCACAAAGGCTGACGTTTTTGGGAGGCTCAGCTGACCCTGGCCACAAGTCCTCCCCCACAGAGATCAGCTGTACACAAACCAGGCAGCACCAGGTGACCGGGACTAGATCTTGTCACTGCAACACACCTGCATTTGTGTCAAGCCCCTGCCCACTTCCAGGTCCTGGATGTAGGTAGTCTGCCCTCACTCCTGCAGATGGCCTGGTCTGGAAATAGAAAAGCTGACACAATGAAGGTATGAACAGAAGGCACTGGACCCTAGAGACAGGAGTGAGTCCCAGGTGCCCCCTCCCATGGCTGTGTCTATGGCATATGGGTCAGACCTCAGACATTGGAGACTCAGCTAAACAGAGGGTTTTGGATAATCGTGATCAGTGGTCTTATACAGTGAGGGCAGAGCCGAGGGAGGGCCAAAAGCATGCCCCATAGATCAGCCACTGGGAACAGAGGGCTGACCACAGCAAAGGTATGAGGGAGAAGCAGCTGGCTGCAGGAGGAACGGAGCATCCTGGCAATTGTGCAGATTGGACATCCATCAAAGAGCTGTCAGCCATACCGTGGCCTTGACCTTCCGTGGGCCACAGGCTGGACATCCTGGCCCGTCAGGAAGGACTTCTAGACTCCAGAGCCACACAGCTCCAGGGAACAACAGTGTGCCTGCTTTGGAGAGGTGCAGAGCCTGAGGCCCAGCTGTGCTCAGCAGCACTGACCCTAACCAGGCACCAGGTCCCTGCTGCAACGCACACGCCTGTGATGTCAGGTTTCCACGGTACCCAGGGAGGCAATTACAGGGTCTGACGCCATCACTCTGGAGCCTGGCGGCACATGGCCAGTGACTCATTAGCTGCTGGAGGCTGGTTTTCTGGTGGCGTCAGTGAAGTCGGCAGCCCCCACCGGGTGCTACCAGAAATAGCCTCTGTCGTCAAGTCCCATGCAACCTGGTGACCCGACATGCAGGAATCCAGGGTCTTGAAACTCAGACATGAACTCTCCCTTAATCAACTCTGGGAGTTGCTGAACCGTGGTGGGATGGAAGGAACTCACCCTGCCTGGTCGGGCACACATTAGAAACAGCCCCTGGGGGTCTGCTGAGGCTGGGGGATGACTTCACACTGAGTCAGCCTCCTTGACCACCCTGGAGATCATACTGTGCCGAGGGCTATGCCATGGTCTCCTTCTAGAATATCTTTAAATCTAAGATGAACTAGAAGACAGGTGTGAGCGAGGTTCCAGTGGTGGAGGCTGGGGGTGACTCAGACAGCAAAGTGTCTGTTGTACAAGCATTATGGACCCGAGCCTAGATCCTTAGAACCTAGGTAACGTGCTGGGTGTGCCCTGGGGAAGTTCACACAGGTAGATCCTTAGAGCTGCTCAGCCAGCAGAGCTAATTGCCAAGTCCTAGGTTCAGTGAGTGACTGACTCCATCTCAGGCTGGCCCGGAGGTTAATATCATATACTGCTCTTGCAGAGGACCTGGGTTTGATTCTTAGCACCTACACCAGGCAGCTCATGGTTGCCTGTAACCCCAGTTTCAGAGAGATCTAACTCCTCTGGTCTCCCTGGCTACCTAAAGTCCTGTCTGTGCACACACTACACACATAATTTAAAATAATAAAATGAGGGCTGGAGAGACAGCTCCGTGGTTAAGAGCACTGACCACTCTTGCTGAGGGCTGGATTTGGATCCCGGGACCCATATGGTGGCTCCAGGGGGTCCAACCTCCTCTTCTGGCCTCCTTTAACATTAGGCACTGCTGTGGTGTGCAAACAGGCAGGGAGATCACTCATAAACACACAAAATAAATTGGTTCAAATTTTAAAATAATACAGAAAGTCTTTAAAAGAAAAAACAAAATAAGGTAAACAGAAGACACTCAGTATCACACACATGCATGCACGTGCTCGTGTGCATACTGGTGTGTGTGTGTGTGTGTGTGTGTGTGTGTGTGTATGTCAGGAGGTCCAGTAGTAGGCAGACATAGTGGCTGGCTGATGTGTCTGGCAGACACAGACTTCCTGTGTGAGCTTTGGAGTTGAAGGCATTCTGAGTAGTAGTCTTTCTAGCCCTGGTAGGCAGGCTCGCCCAGAGCCTGGGTAACACCCGCTCCACTCTCCCACCCCAAGCTGTACCTGCGGGAGCTGCTGCGGCTGACACACCAGCGCTTCTACCAACACCTGGTGTCCCTGGGTGAGGACGGCCTCCAGATGCTCTTCTGCCACCGATGGCTCCTGCTCTGCTTCAAGCGAGAGTTTCCTGAGGCCGAGGCCCTGCGTATCTGGGAGGCCTGCTGGGCCCACTACCAGGTGAGTGAGTGGTGCAGGTGCCACCCCTGAGTGCAGGTGCCACCCCCTGAGTGCAGCCACCATCCTGTTGGGAAGGGAGGGTCATGGGATCACCCCAAGCCTCCTCTCTTGTGTGTGGCATGTCCTCCTCCTTGCTCCACCCACTCACCACACCACAGTCTCTCTCACAGCTAGTATTTTCCAGGCCTGAGCAGCCGGCTTCAGACCTCCCCTCCCATGTAATTGAAATCAATGTAAATTGCTGGCTGACATGCTCATTACTGCATTCTGGGCTGAGCTGCCTTCTGTCACGGTCAGCTGGTGGGAGGGACATCAGCACCGCAGGACAGTTAGGCAGCCCAGGATATATGTGCCCGCACAAGCCGTGGCTGGTGCTGTCCTGTCCTGCCCTGCCCCCTGGGGCTGCTGGGCTACCCTGAGCTCCTGCCTTCCCACAGCATCAGTCAGAGAGCCTGGATCAGTGAAGCGGGCAACCACCTGTGTTCACCATGACCGGTGTCTCTTCTGTCAACTCCTCTCTGACCACAGGGCTGACTGCCACACGGCTTCCACGCCCAAGCCGTCAGTGTAAAAGAGTAGGCAAGTCATTGCACTCCGTCTGCCTTAGACATGATAATACCAAAGGCACAACGGCTGGGGAGATTACTCAGTGGTAAGCGCTCATCTTGCAAGCTTGCAGATCTACATCGGAGTGTCTGAACCTGTGTTTTTTAAAAAACCAGGCGTGCCAGGTGTGGTAGCGCACACCTTTAATCCCAACGTTTGAGAGGCGGACAGAATTTTTTTTTTTCTGGTGAGTTCCAGGAAAGTCAAGGCTACACAGTTTGAACCTGTCTCAAAAAGCCAGCGCACACCTGTGGCCCCAGTGCTGAAGAAACAGCAGATACTGGCGAGTCCACAGAGCTCTCTGGCCAGTCAGTCTAGCGTAATGGCTGAGTTCCAGGTCCCAGTGAGATACTGTCTTCTGGCCTCCCGTGCACGTGCACACAAGTACATGCATGCACACACTTGCACAAACAAACATCACTACCACCTGTGTGTCCAGGACGCAGCTCTGTCTGCCTCCACCTCGACCCCCCAGCTATGAAAAACACTCGCTGAAGTCTCTCTTCTTCTCCCACCTGCAACATCAGTCCACCAGCTAGTACATCCTAGACTTAAGGCTGTTCTAGATAGATATTCTGAGAGGCCAGGGAGGCTGGGTCATGAGGAAGTCACCCATCCATCCTCCGAGGCTGTTGGCAGCACAGATCCTTGGCCACCCCTGTTGGCTGCCATCTTGTTCAAAGTCCACAAAGCAAGTTCATGTTGCTTGCAGATGTGGGGACCTGTGGTCACATCTGGAACCACCTCTGTCTCCCATCAGCCGAGGTTAGGAGAAGGGGAAAGGACAGTGAACGAGTTCCAAGGGGGAAGACGTCATACAGTCCTCCATTGTGGCTTACTGCGGTGCACATGCCCAGGAGCTGGCATTTGCCCTGTGCTCTGCTCCACTCTCTGAAGAGTGTGTCTGGCACTCCTATCTCTCCACTCCTGCAGAAGCGTTCCCTCCTGCACAGCTAGGGGACAGGGCTGGGCACTCTAGCACCCATACCTCTCTCTGCACTGTGCTGGTCTGGTTGGGAAATGACAGGCCACATGATGCTATCAGGATACTCAAGGGGAATTCCTAGACCACCGCTCCCCCGAAAGCCCCCATCCTTCTTCCGTGTCAGGATTGAAGACTTTCAGCTGTCCAGGCTGGAGAGCCTGTCGTGAATGCCTGCCACCTGGCCAGGCACCACAAGGTCCCAGCAGCCCCGGATGGAGCTGCCAATACTGGCGCTGTCTTCAGGTGAAGTGGAGGATGATGGGTGATGTTCCCTAGAGCAGGGACCTGTGGACCCAGGTGGCCTGAGGCAGACTCAGACTTGGCAGGGCCCCTCTGAGTTTTTCTGTGTCCCCCCGCAGACGGACTACTTCCACCTGTTCATCTGTGTGGCCATCGTCGCCATCTACGGGGATGATGTCATCGAGCAGCAGCTGGCCACGGATCAGATGCTGCTGCACTTCGGAAACCTGGCCATGCATATGAATGGAGAGCTGGTGCTCAGGAAGGTGGGTGCCCTGCCCTGGCCCGTCGGGCCCACCCTGCCCATAAAGCAGGGCATATCATATGCTTTACGGCCTCACCCCTGCACAGGGAGGGAGGGAGGGGTGAGCAAGATAGTAGAGGAAGGACAAGGGGTTCTAGGAATTCCCTGTTACTGAGCCCTGATACTCACACCTCACAGCCCCACCCCTACATGTAAGGCCTTGCCCTTACCTCAAGGACCCAGCCCTGCACACAGAAACCCTCCCATACCTCACAGCCCCACCCCTGCCCATGGAGCCCAGTCCACACCACAGAACATTACCCCAAACATGGACTCAGCTTGCATCTAGAGCCCCTCTCATATCACAGAGACCCCGCCTCTGCACACAGGTACCACCCACAACACATAGCTCCACCCTACCTTGTTGGGTTTTTCTCTACCAAGTCCGTGTGATTGGCACCTGTGCTGCCTCCTTAGCCCAGTGGGGCTGCCGTGGCTCTCCTTGGTCCCCGTGGTCCTAAGAGGGCCATCCCTGGACACAGCCTCTTTGATTTGCTGCAGTGTATGAATGTCCAGCTAGTCTTCACCCAGGAGTGCCTCCTTCCAGTCCACAGTTAGGAAAGTAAGGATGAGGAGACAGAGCCTAAGAAGAGCGTAGCTCATCCATGGCTGGAAGAAAAGCGCCCTCGAAGCTCAGCCACCTCCCGTTTCCCATAGCTGGCAGTCCTTTGGATTCAGGCCTCTGATGGTCCATGGGGACAAGAAGGTCCTCAGGCCCTTCACTACACTGGGCTCCCAGACAGACCTTGCAGGGGCCGAGGGTAACTCTGAGAGGCATGGACGGAGTACAGGGGCCTTGTACTATCCAGAGGGGACTGGGACTGAGTCGAGGGGTCTGTAAAGGGGCAGGACGGGCTGTGTGGCTCTATCATCGGTGGCCACCTATTCACTCTGGGAACTCTGTGTCTTAAACTGCCCAAGAATCTCATGGTCCCTTTTTGGCAGCCAAAGGAGACCCAGGGCACTGTGCTGTTCCCACATAGCCCATGGGTGTGGCCCTTGTTTCTGTTGTGTTCCACTGTTCTCTTGTGTCCCGATGGCATTTCAGTCTCCTTTAGCCTGATCTCTCTCTACAGGCCAGGAGCCTCCTGTACCAGTTCCGCCTTCTACCACGGATACCCTGCAGCCTCCATGACCTGTGTAAGCTGTGTGGGACAGGCATGTGGGACAGTGGGTACATGCCAGCTGTGGAGTGTGCTGGCCACCACCCAGGCTCAGAGAGCTGTCCCTATGGGGGCACAGTGGAGTTGCCATCACCCAAGCCTTCAAGAGAAGGCAAGAAAGGCCCAAAGGCACCGCGGGAGGCCTTTGGTTTCCGAAGATAGAAAAGCCCCTGCCCTTGACCATCGACGAGGGGACCGCCATGAGGTCCTGGGCAAGGGGGTGGGGGAGGGGATGGATATGGCGAGGACACAAGGAAAAGCCTCTGGCCAGGGTGAAGGGAACCTTGTCATGATGACAAAATCGGGCTCTAGAACTGACATTAGGTATCAGCTGTCCCTGGAGTTCAGCTCCTGAAAGGCTAGCCCAGGGTGTCTGGCTAGCCACTGGAATGCAGGCTGCTGGCTGGCTGGGGTGTTCCAGCAGAGACCAGGAGTCTCTCCGCAAGCTGTGGGCAAGGCAGGGTCTAGAAAGGGCCTCGTGCTCACACCCATGCCAGGGGACAGAGAGGAGCAGGATTGTTGTCTGAGTGAACCAAGCACACTTGCGAAGCTTCATGGTCACAGCTGCAAGACTGGCATGAAGACTCCTGTCCAAAAGAGAAAGAAAAGGAAGGGAGGGGGGAGGGAGGGAGGGAGGGGGAGAGGGTGGGGGAAGAAAAGCTTATGAGGGCAGGTGTTCTGGCCTGGCCTTCTCACAGTGTCCATATGAGTGTTCTGTGTCCTGCAATGTATGGGAAGGACACGCCTACCCCGAGCCAAGTGTCAGATGCACCCTCCACTGGGATCCTCCCCTGAGGATCTAAGGTGTGTGCAGAAACAGCAACCCACTGGGGCCTGAATAGGTTGATGGGTGTGGTGTGCGCAGCCACGATGTCCTCTGAATACTTGGTCCCGGAGAAGGGGGAGAATATAACTCCCCAGCCAAGACAAAGGCATCTGGCCTGGCTTGGAAGCTGCCTCCGCCGCCATGCTGGACCTAGGGAACTTCTGGGATGCTCTCTTCCTTTTAATAAGGAAAACGCCCACACTCCATCCTCCAAAGCTGAGGATTGTGGTTGGATAAAAGTGTGTTCCAGAGCTTTCCTAGCCAGTGTCCCAAAAGCTGGTGCAAGCAAGGAGCCTGGATTCCTCCACGGAGGGCTGAATCCTCATAGTGGGTGCAGGCGGCAGGGTCGGTGGAGATGCCTCTGCCTTTTGGCTTTTCTCACTAAGAGTGGTGCTGCAGGACAGTGCCACGTTTAAAGGTGCTGACCAGAATAAGAGGGGGCGGAGCCTCAGAATGAGAAGGGTGGGCCCTCAGAATGAGAGAGGGCGAGGCCTCAAAATGAGATGGGCGGGATCACCGATTGAAAGGGCGGGGCCTCGGAATGAGAGGGGCGGGCCTTCAAAATGAGAGGGGGCAAGGCCTCAGAATGAGGAGAGGCTCAGCATAAGAGAGGCGGGGCTTCAGAACGAGGGGCGGGGCCTCTAGGCCTCCTTTCTCAGCTTCCCTTGCTCCGTGAGCTCATCCCCTATCTGAAGGCCCTCCTGAGAATGTGAGTCCTTCTAGGAAGAGACTTTGGAAGTGGATGTGCTAATCTTGGGGGGTACTGTCCTTTGTGAGCAACAGTGCAGTCCTGGGAGTGGCCTTTCATCTGAATTGCTTTCTATACTGGCTTCTGACTCTTCCTGGAAGCTAGAGCCACAAACAGGTATATCCACACTGCCTATCACCCCAGTAACAGAAATGCAGGGCAGAGCCTCAGTGACCTAGAACTCTGTGCACCTGGCTGGCACAGACTGCAGTCCAGGTTGGGTGGTTCTGGTCTTGTGTAGTTTGCCTCATCACTTCTGGGGTTGTCGCCATCTCTGAAATCCCCGTGGGTAGGTATATGGGTGAGACAGCACTGGCCTCTGGGTCTTAGGTCACCCCATGACGGTAGAGGCAGAAATGGGTGGTGTTTTTTTAGTAAGTGGATACCCCCACTTGCTAACCATGTCAAAGCAAGTTGAACGGCTGAAGCCAGCATCCAGCCCTGGGAAGGTGAACCCTTGTCTTGGGGTCTTCTCTTGGTAGTCATGTGACAGAAGCCTGGTAATTCAGAGGGGGTCCCATAAGCCTACCTCCCCAGGATCACACTTCTGTCCTGCACCCCAGTATCTACACTCCAATGTTTTGATTGGGGACAGCTGGAGCAGATCCAAAGACTTACTGGCCATGGAGAGTCTCAGCATTTATTCTAAGTCTCTAGCTCCCACAGTCCTCCCCCCTCCAGTGCTCCCCAAGACCTGACCCAACCTGTTCAGTGACAGCCTTGTGCCAGGTATGTCCCCTCTAGTCCTATGGACTACTGGACCTTGGTGTTACCTCAGGCCAGCTGGGGCCTCTGCAGCCAGACATGGTGTGTGGGCTCTCGGAGCCCTGCTCTGCTCTGAGGACGAGAGAGGCCCCGCGCAGAGCAGCAACCTTAATCTGGATGCAATTAGAGGAAACCAGCCAAATGCCCTGTGGCAGCTGTTACCCCAGGATTATTCCCAGTCAGCAAAAGGCATTAGAGTGATAATTCAGTCATTAGACTTCTAGCTGTCTCACAGCCAGGACGTACAAATCACGGGTAATCAGCAAGTACACCGTCCCCTGGCCACGAGGCTTATTTAACCCATTTTTTTAAAAAAATGATGCTTAATGCTATTGGCCGGGCGCATCTGTGTGCGCATGCCCCACCGATAATGTCTGTGCTGACGACATTGCTTAATGTCACCAAGGCCTTGTCATCTAGGGCTCTGGGAGAGAAGGACGCCTTTGATGTGCGTGTGTGCTGTCACTGCTGAGACATGATGCCTACCTTGGAAAGGGCGCCCTCACTTCTGACTCACCCTCCAAGGAGAAGGGAGAGGGCAAGGGAGGGGGCAGCAGCAGAATGTGTCCTCCTCTCTCTGGGTTAGAGGATGTCTTCACTGGGCACAGGAAAGACATTGCCTGCCTAGAAAGTTGCACCTGGAGTGCCAGCCAAGAGGCCTAGCTGTTTCTGCAGAGGAGGGCCGAAGTCCCCAGAGAGGCTCTGTTAGTAACCTTGAGCTGGGCGATCTGTTGCAGAGCTATGTGGTTGCTGATCAAACCGACCCGGGTTAGGGAGGGGCACATGCTACATTCAGAAGGGGATGACTGGGGGCCTGGCTTTGAGTGCAGGACACCAGCCCAAGAGAGGCTCTGGAGCTGGTGCCTTCGATGGCCAGGGCAGGATGGCAGTAAATAAGTGGGAAGAGGAATGCTTGCTGTCAGGGTCAGCTCCTGAAAGGCTCCTTTGACCTCTGGCCTGTATTTGTGTTTTCCTTACTGCTTTGCTGGGGTTTTGCTGTGCTGGGGAGGGGGGAGTAGGGGGTGCAGTACGTGGAACTTGCTAGGCCATAAGCGATGCAGTCGTCTTTGACAACATTAATTTAGATGGCGATCAACCCCAGGGTTCCTGGAATCCACCTGTGACCTCCCTCCGCTCTGTCAGTTCCCTTCTACTGCAGTCAGGCCAGGAGTGTCAGGCATACCCGGGGCTGGCCAGACAGAGGGAAGGAACCTGGCAGAGATCCCTGGAGGCCACCCTGCCTAGAACGGAGACGATGATGACAGGTTCCCCCAGAAAACTTATGCAGGGCTATGCTATGGCCTGGGTTATAGGGGAGCCAGGACTGCCACCCAGCTGGGCCACCAGAGACGACATAGGGAAACTGGCTAGCCTGAGGCTGGACCTGGCAGATCCCTGGAGTCTCTGAAGAGACAAGTGGCCTCTGGGTGTTAGTGTTGTGTTTCTACAGAAGCTGTGATGTGTTTTGTCATGGGCTAGCCTGGTCTAGCCGGATTGTGACACCCCAAATCTAAGAAGCCAGTTTCTCCCAGAGCTTCTGCAGCAGGGAGCAAGGGGTTCCCCCAGCCCACTTCCTTGCCTATAAAAGGAGAACAAGGCCCTCCCACAGACTCCTTCAAAAGACTTCTCTGAGGCTGCCATGAGGGTGGCTAACTATGGCCCAGGGACTTCACCCGCCACTCAGGGACGAGCCCACTGGCCTTAGCCTTCCGCAGCATTGACCGAGAGGGGTTGTCCACTCCCAGTCGAATGCCCTCCCAGGTCTGAAGTCAGCAAACCAATGCCTCTCCTGCACTTCTACCTTGCTGAGTGTCCTCCGCAGAGGGCAAATCTCTCTGTAACGTTCACTCTGTGCCACCCACGCCTACCCTGAAGAAAAATGAGCCACAAAGCCGCCTCAGCGGTCTCGGTCTGCGCCTAGCTATGCACATAGGTGTTTGCAGAGCTCTTCCATGGACGGCCCTCGGAGGGGGAGACCCTTTCTGAGGACTCTGCACTTTCTGAGCAGCTGCGTGCAGATGCCTGCTGCCACCAGGCCTTTAAATACATTGTGTTCAATTCCAGGTGGGAAGATAGCATTTCAGGTTTGCAGAAATCAAGTCACATGACTGTCTTCCTTCCACACTTTGAGGATAAGGAGGACAGCTTTTTTGTGTGTTTCGTTTTGTTTTTAAAGTAAGGAAATACCCCCATTGCTGATGTCTATAGCAAGTGATTCGTTTCTCTGTTGCATTTTGTTTTTTTAAGCAGTCCCCTTCCGGTCAAGGTCAGGACTGGTCACCATGACCCCTGTGAATAATGATTCTCATGGATTCCTCACAAAACAAATAAAATAGTATCACCACACACATGGTCCTGTGCCTTGAGAGAAAACCCTAGTGAGAGTGGCCAGGTCAGGAGCCCCAGGGCTGGGCAGAGAGGCTCTGTGGAAGAGCCATGGGGGTCTTTAGCCACAGCCAGCCTGCCCAGCTCCTTGGCTGCTCTGAGAGTATTGGGAAGGGGAGTCGGTGAGGCCTGAGATGCAGAACCAGAGGGAAGATCTGCAGGCCCTGCTCTGGGAAGGGCAGGGACATGTGAAGGTCGCTCTGGGCCTGGCAACGGAGAGAGAAGAGCCTTGACGAACCCAGGAATGCTTTACGGGCTTCCAGACCGTTCCCTCAGAGCGCACAGAGCCCAGGCTACCCAATGGCTGGAAACTTTAACAGTGTCTGACAGAGCCTTAGCTGCCCTGCTCTAATTTCAGGAGAAACCCGAGTCAGACTATGTGAACTTCCTTTGGGAGACAAACACTATATTGAAACCTGGTGGGTGTGGGCTGGGTGTTAAGGGGGAAATCCAGGTATCATCAGCGATGCTTGCTGTTTTGCCAGCTCTGGGAGCCAGTCACAGGGACGTGCAGCCTAGGGTGGCGCCAAGGCACATGGGGTCTGGGTTCTGAGGAGCTTGTGGAACTCTAAGCTGTTTTCACAAGGCTTCTGTATATACTGGTGTGCCCCTGTATGTACTGGTGGTGGTTGGAGGGGCCAGGGGCCGGGTAGACTGACAGGTGCTTCACTGGAGGGGGGGGGGGAGGTCCCATGTTAAGGGTTTGTCCACCTTCTGCCTGTCTGTCCTTTGTTGGACATATTCGTGCCTAGCATGCCCCTATGAGGAATGGAAAATGCCAGCCAAGCCCGGAGGGTCAACTCACGAAGGTGCGGGAGGCTGGTTCCCTGTAAAGAGAATCCCATCCACTTGGAAGCTGTTGGCTCAACCTGCTTAGAAGCTAAACTCCAACTGTCAGTGTCATGTGAGATGCTGGTGGTGATCAATGGCCAAAGGGACAGGAGGTAGCCAGGCGTTCTCCTAGCCTCATTATCTCTGAGGCCTGTGACACTGTGGAGTGTGTCATGTAGCTGAGGGACAGGAGTGACTTGCCCTCAGGGAAGGACAGCCTATGCTCACAGACCAGTCACCACAGGGGCTGAGGCCCGTGATGACCTCCATTTTGAGCCACAGATTGGATAGTCGCCCCATTGAAACAGGGTGGACTTATGTGGAGTTGCTTAGGGCTAGGGCACATATCCTACATTTGTAAGACTCTCAAGTAGACGAGGCCACCCACACCTCTGTGCCTTCAGTTAGGCAAACCCCGAGCTCCTCGTTTCTATAGCACCTTCCTCCCGCCTCTCCTACAACTTGAGCAGCAATGTTCATAAGCTGCTTCCCCTCACCCCAGTGAAATCCTGCCTCTGTCTCATTACTCCAGAGCAGTCCTGGTTGTCAGGACCCCCCATTATTTCCCAAAAAGCCGAGTCCAGAAATGGTGGATCATGCAATCACAAAGCACACCCTGCGCTCCACACTGACCTCTGGTCACCGAGTCACCCCCTTTTAAACCCAAGCTCTGTCTGTGCTTTACCTGGGTTCTCGTAACCACCATATCTCTGTCCTGCTTGTCAGGGAAAGGGTATCCAGGCAGACCCATAATGAGGCGACTGCAGGCCAACTCTTCATCCAGTTACCACACAGAAGCCTTCTGCCCTACCCTCTAAAAGGCCAGGACCAGAATCCACTCACACCCTCTGAGGACCAGAGGACACCTGCCACTGGCCTGGTGGGTGACATTCAGACTTTAACATTCCTACATTTCGAAAGGGACAGCTGGCTCCCTACCTCTCCAGACCCCTGTCCTCCTGGGTCTGTCCTCCCGTCTCTACATCTCAAGAGAGTTACAGCTCTCCGGCTTCCATGTGTGCAACGTAATCAGGGGGTGGGCGATGATTTACACAGTGGAAAAGCTGCTTCATCTTCAAATTGGAGAGTTGGTCTCAGGCCGGATTCTGCTGGTCCTTTGACCCCAGGTAGAGGGAGACACTTCACGTTATCAAGGATGACAGAGTCTTCTGAGTTCAGGATGCAGAGAGGACACAGAGTCCTCAGTTTGGCACGGCGCTTGGCTCTAGCCACACTCTACCACAAAGTGGGAGTGGCCACTGAACTGAGACCCATCTGAGAGAACATTCATTTATCCCTGGCCATAAGCAACCATGCACAGATGCAATAGAAAAAAAAAAAAAAGACATCAAGGCCAGGGGTCTCTTGGCTGCAAGGCAATGAGGGGATGAACAGCTTGGCCCAGGAGTGGGGATGGAAGAGACCAGGGCCATGGGTGGTGCGATTAAGATCTGTGCCCAGCATGTGAACACCAGCTGCAGGCGGCAAGCAGAAGAGGAGAGCAACGCATAGTTAGCAGGAGAGACGTCAGAAGGCAAAGGGCAGGGTTGGTGAAAAGAAAGGCCGTGTGGGAGTCAATGGTGCTAGGTGTTCATTGAAGAGCGAGCACACATTGCTTTTCCTATGGAGAGTCCTGGACAAAGAGACTAGTGGCTGCAGGAGGCAGAGAGAACCTGCAGGCTGTCCCATCCCAGAGACAACCTGTCTGTCTTCCCCCAGAACCCAGGAGCTCTGAGATCAAGCTTTGGGTGTGGATCACCAGGCCCAGGAGAAGTTGCTGCCTACAGAGGAGACTCTATCCACTAGCCCATGAGGACCGCCCATGTGTAGGATGCTGGGTGAGGGAATTCTGGTTTCCATGAGAGGGAATCCTGTCTACTTGAAAAGCTGAACTCTGCAGGAAGTCCACTAGTAACACATCTCAAGGAGGTCGCAGAAGGAAGGAGCAACCTTCATGACGGCCGCAGGCTGAGTCCCTCTCTTCTGCCCACCCCTTGCCACCATTGTAGACTGTAGCAAAAAGCCTCCAAATCCACGGGCCACCTGGGTGTTTCTCAAAAGCAGGCTCGGGTCTCTTCCATTAAAAGCTTGGGCTTTCAGTCTCCCAAATTTTCCTTCTGGGTTCTTGGGAAGTGTCCAGTTGTGCCAAATGCACCACTTGGATGGTGTGTTCCCTCAGTTATTGGGTTTTTCTGTTTGACTGACTATGGGACCGCCTGCCTCAGGCAAGCAGCATAAATGGAGTCTCGGCTGTGATCGGCATCCCTGAAATGGAGAACTCCTGGCACAAGTATCTATGGAGCCTTTATGCTTACGTGAGATCTGCCAGTTTTACCAGGACAGGGTCCAGGTAGGTGGCTGGGACAAGTGTGTCTGCAGGTGCGCATAGGAAGGCTGGAAACGAAGGTCCTGCTTCTTGCCTGGGCGTCCCCTATCCCTCCTTTCCAAGTGGCCATGGTGTCCTCACCCCCAGGATGCTGCAGATTTGCAAGCTGAGCAAAAAGACAACACCCCCCCCCCCAATGCCTCAGGTAGAACACAGTTGTTGGGGCACTTTTTTTTGAGACAGGGTTTCTCTGTATAGCCCTGGCTGTCCTGGAACTCACTTTGTAGACCAGGCTGGCCTCGAACTCAGAAATCCACCTGCCTCTGCCTCCCAAGTGGCTGGGATTAAAGGCGTGCGCCACCACTCTTAAGGTGGACTGCAGTTCAACTATGCTCACCAAACCAGCCTAGCTCTGGAATCTCTGCTCAGAATCTCTGTCCTGAGAGAGATGAGTGTTTGTGGGGTGTACAGAGAGCACTGGGTCCCCAACCCCATAGTTCCTGGGTTCCACAGGGCTTACTCCATTGAGGGAGCTGGACAGAGGAGGTACTTGGCCAGGCAGAGGACCTAATTGTTCCTCTGATCTCAAGATGGGCTGCACCAGCCTCCCCGCCCCTCCTTGGCTCTTGTCCACTTGATGGATGTCAGCCACTCTTCTGCACAAGGCACAGAGATTCAGCAGCAGTTCAAAGCTACAGGACTTGGGCTTCTCACTAGCCCTGTCTTCTGCGAAGGGGCAGGCCAGGTCTGAGACATTCTGGCTTCCCCGGAAGAGGCTGCGTGCTCCCACCGCCCCACGCTCTCCTCTGCAGAGACCCTTGTGGTGGCTTCTGACGTCATACCCGATGTGATCATCCTACTGTGCACTCACACCCCCACCACAGAGCCACCGTGACGGCTTGCCTACAAAGTAAGGAGCAGGGTCTTGGGAGAGGGAGTGTGCAGGATGGGAGAGGGACTGAGGGCTACCTGAGCTGGGGGGCTTGGGGACACTCAACTGCAGGAGCGCAGGAGGAAGACCACCAATCCAATCATAACAGGTGCACTCTAGGTAAGTATTAATAACTCGTGACACAGGGGACAGGGGAGAATCTAATGACAAGGACGCCATGCTGTGCCAGACCACAGCACTGCAAGGGAAACTGCAGTGCGCTGGAAGCCCGGATGCACTCAGAGACCTCCCGCTCCAGGCCTCTGACTCCAGCCCCTCTGAATCTACCTACCCCTCTCTCACTCCAGGAACTGGCTGTAGCCAGGACACCCTGGCCCCAGCAGACTTTCTCTGTCTGTCCTTCTGAATCCGACACACACACATGATGCCTCTACTCCTGTGGTCACAGAAAAGAGCTGTTTTAGGTCTTAAAGAGTGCCCAGTGTCAGGAGCCTCCATCGACTGTCCCTGGGTGGGCTGAGCAGTTGGGCACAGAGCCATATGATGACACCATCAAACTTGACCTCTTCCTGTCCCTGCAGGAGGTTAGCACGTGCACCATGGGGCTTCACGCGGCTGTCTTAAACATAGCCCTCACAAACCCTAGAGTTGGGCGTGCGTCTGACCTCTGCCCTGGACAGTTGTCAGCCAACAGGGTCTCTTCTCAGGGGGAAGCACAAACGTCCTTAAAATTGGAAGTACGATCACTCTCTTGGTGCAGTGCAGTCTTCGGCCAAGACAGTGGGATGAGTTGGGGAGAAGAAGCCGAACCAAGCTAGCCTCAGCCCCTCCCTAGTCAGTTGATGCAGAGTCCTGCCTGGCTCGGGCTCAGCCTTCGCCTGGGCCTTTGGTGGATGAACCCTGGAGAGGGAAGAATGGGCTTCTGGACCTGAAGAGTTCCATGGCAGACACCTCCTTCTCATAGGTAGACAAGTACCTCCCTGTAGATGTGCACCCCACACCTCACACCAAGTACTCAGCAGGACAGCACTCGCAGGAAAGCATTCCACTCAGGGTTCATTTAAAACCGAGTACCTCAAAGGGGCAGGAGGTCCAACTGCCACTGACTGTGTTCCCCAGGAATGAGAAGCAGGGGACACACTGAGCTCACAGGATGGCCTTGGGGACCACACCTGCCCTCTCCGGGCCTCAGATGCCACCTTTGTGTAAGGCACAGATCTGTAGCTGAAGCAGCCTCTTGGGTGTTTGCAGAATAATAAATTAATAAACCAGGGTCCTCCCGGGGAGGGTGGTCAGCAAATAGTATCTCATTGGAGGAATGTCACCACCAATATGAACACATGCCAGGGTACACAGATCATAAAAGAGACAGAGATGCGTTGATAAGATTGGCCCTCAGGCATAGAATCTGCCCAAAGACTCCTGGGGGCTGGGGAAGCACCTAGGATGGTAGAGAGATTGCCTAGCACCCCCGAAGCCCTGGGGTTGGTACCCAGTGTACATAAACTGGGGTCGGGGAGGGAGAGGTGGGGAGTGTAGCTGTAATTCCAGCACTGGAAGGTAGAGGCAGGAGGATCAGAAGTTCAAGGCCATCCTCAGCTTCATATCGAACTTGAGACCATTCTAGTCTATATAAGACCCTGTCAGGGGGTGGTGTTAGGAACTCCGATCACCTCCCAGCAGAGTCTGTTAGCAGACCATCACAGGAGCTCAGGGGAGATAGAAGATGTCTCGGATGCACAGCCAGGCCTAAGGACTGTGGCCTTGTATTCCAATCTAGGAATCTCTTTTGCTGTGTGATCTCAGGCAAGTTGCTTAGCTTCTCCGAGCCTCCTACAGCTCACCTGCACATGGACAGTGATAGAACCTAGCTCTCCAACTCCCTTCCACAGCATAGAGAACAAACCCATAGCTTGTCCCCCTGTGTGCTCAGCTATCTCGTGGCAGCCCGGGTACTAGAGTCTAACCCCTTGAAAAGTGTCCTGGAGAGAGAGAGAGGCTGGGTGAAATTTGACCTAAGGGTCCTCATCTTTTGCTAAGTTTGTTCTCTGAGGGAGACATACACAATGTCTTCCCCTCATCCCAAGATCCCAATGACAAGGGGAGGCGGGAACCCATCAGAGTCCACTCTGGAAACAAATGAGTTTACTGGGTTTCCTCAGGGAGCATAGGTGAAGAGTTGCCTGCAGGGGTGTGGCTGGCGTACCTTCCACAAAAGCCAGCCCTGGAAAAGAGAGCCTCTACTCAGCATGGACAACCCATATTGGCTCTCATCCGTCATTCTACCCTGGCCTACATACCCTATCCTTTCCCCTGTGCACGCAGGGCCTTGCAGGCAACAGTGGTAGGGAGAGGCTGGGTACTCAGGTGACCCTATCCCTACTCTCCCTGAGGTGGCTGGGGGTTGGGTATAAATAGCCAACAAGCCCAGCTGAGTTGGTCCTTGCAAAAGAACCCAACTGCACTCCCCAACATGGCTGTTGTTTTGGCTTAGAGGAAAGTCACACCCAATGCTGTCTCAAGCGCCAACACACATAGCCAGCCCTGAGCCTCCATCACCACAGGCTGAGGCAACCTGCCCACAGGTGTGAGACAGGGTGTGACCAAGTACAAGGGTCTGGAAGTCTGTGTGCACCGATTGTTCTTCTCGGATAGCCTTCTGCTGCCTGTAGCTCTCGCACGTTTCTCGGATGAGTGGGTCTTGGTGTGATCACTTAGCTATGGGAGGAGGGGCTCCCGTTCATAACTAAACCATAGCAGGGGTAGGGGCCTCTTGGCCGACCAGGGATGAGGACACAGAGGGGTAGAACAGAAGATATCCCAGACCTAGGCCACCAGGGCCTGGCTCAACCCAGGGACACTACACACCATGGTCAGCCACCTTCTATAGCCCTGGAACATTCAGGTCTTCAGTGGTTCAATCCTGTGTCCACAGCCCCCTGCTCTGGCTAGGGGGTCATGGAAACAAGAAGCCCTGGATACAGACTGGTCCCTCTGTTGAATGACCTTGGCCGCAGCAGAGGCAGGGTCCCCACGCAGTGTCATAGGATGTCACCCCTAAAACTGACTTCATCGTCAGCCAAGGAGTAGTAGGGTGGGAGTGAGTGATTGGCCTTGATGGTCTGGGGAGTGGCCATGGAGGAAAGGACATCCCTGGAGCCTTGTAGAGGGCTGAAAGGCTCTTAGGAAGAGGGGATCCTATGTTCTGATGGGGGAGCTGATGACCAGTGACCCCCACACTGAGAGGCAGACAGCCTGGGACCCTAAGCCAGCAGACAGGAATTCTTCGGAGGAATGGTTGGCAGAGCTGACTGGCTGCAGCTCGGGGACATCGGTCACCTGCTTGCAGTACGAGCCAGCACAGTTACCCACTGATGGCTGGCACTAGCAAACATAGGCACGGGGTCCCTGAGGTGCCATTAGTCTACAAAGTGAAGCTTCTGGAGACACACCTTGGACAGTCTAGAACTCAGCCGAGGATTCTTAATCCTTCTTCATCATGGCCAAGAGAGGGAGAATGGTTCTCACCCCCATCTCCCAGATTGGGAAACTGAGGTACAAACAGACTAAGTGAATTGCTTGTGGTTCCACAGCTGTTCTTGACTAGCTGGATCCAAAACGGGGCAAGTGTCCAGCTTAATAACAGGTGTCCCCAAGAGAAAAACCCACCAAACCTGGGACCTAGACCTGAAAGGAAGGCAGCGTCCATGAGATCACCCAGGACTGGAAGAAGAGATGTGGCCATCCCCACAGAAACTTGGCCTGGGCTCTTTGGGTACCCACAGAGAGAAATGTCCACGTGGACACAGGAGAGGGTGGGGGCCTGCTGTCACTGTCCCTACCTACCAGACAGCCCAAGGAACAGCCCCAGGGAACAGAGCAGTGAGGTCAGATGGGAGCTCTGAGCCCTGGCTCCAAGCTCATGCCCTAAAAATGGCAGCAGCCTTTTCCCAGGCCTCCATTTCCTGTCTATGCTGGACACAAACGGGATACGGGGTAGTCAGTGTGCGGCTGCCAGCTTAGAGCTGGAGACGGGCTCTGGGCTGGTGCCAACTCAGTGTCCTGACCCCCTTGGGGCACAGGATGTAAAGAAAGATAGACACAGTAATCCACAGAGCTGCCGAGGAGGGTGGCGGGGGCCGTCTCTAGTCCCTAGCGTGGTCTCTACTATCTCGGGTCCTTGAACCTTCTGTCGTGTTTTGCGATTGGTTCAGGAGGCCCCACTGCTTTTCCTGCCTCCGTCCTTATCGCTGAGTCTAACAAGACTACAATGGCCGATTGTGCTCCTGCCGGTGCGGCAGAACTGCCGGACACCCCCCAGCCCTCTCTCTTTCTTTGATGACTTTGGAACTATAATGGACTCCATTGTGAGTCATTCGTTCAGGTGACAGTGTGGCCCTTGAGCAGAAGGGCAGTGGGGGCTCCGGTGAAAGTGGCAGAGAAGCCCTCGATCCCACCCTGAAGGGACCCAGGGAGGTGAGAGAGGGAAGTCTCAGGGTGGCTGCTGCTGGTGTCTTCTAGAGATGGCTGTGTTGAAAATACTTGGTTTCTTGATGAACAAAAATATTGTTTTAAGATTCAGTGTGGATGAAATAGAATAAGGTGGTGACTTTCATTCCTCCCAATGGCTGGGCCTGAAGATTCTTCTGGGTGGCAGAGGTATTCAGATGGCACCTTAGGGAGTCACCATAGGGAGTAGCATCTGTCCATGCCCTGAAAACAGTGGCCTCGTGGCCTGGACTAGGTCTGGTCCAGTTCTTGTGGACCTGGGCGCCTCACTCTGAGCATGCCAGCTCTGTAAATAGGTCAGATGGAATCCAGCCAGCCGGCACAGTGTGTCCACAGGCAGAAGCCCTGGCTGGGCCTCTCAAGCTCCCTCTGCTCACTAGCCTGGCCCCTAGTGAGAGCTCTCCAGCCCCCAGAGTTCTAGGTGCCACCTGCTGCTTCAGCCCTGGCCCCACAGCACTTCCTGCCTCATGCAGTTTCTACAGAAAACCCCACAGGGGATTTCTCAGAATGTTCTACAGTTGCTGCTGCTGGAGGGACCTGGCAGTGGCCCCAGGGGACTTGGCAGGTGGCCCCTGGTGGCCTGGCCAGAATAGGGAAGCCATCTAGGTTCCAATGTCTGGTATAAGAGAGAGAGAGTGTCACCAGCTCCTGCCTCTCTGTTCCTTGGTGACTGTCTACACAGGAGCCGCCGCCACTGGACATCCCTAGCTAACCAGGAGCCTGTTCAGGGGACTTTAACCTCATGCCTGGGACAGAGAAGGCAGAAGAAACCAACATCCTCAGAGGCTCGTGTTGACTCCTGTCTGTCTGTCTGTCTGTCTGTCTGTCTGCTGGGCTCACTGGGTCTTCTGGTTGTGGTTACTTTGGAGAAGAAATGGGATTTGTTCATGGCTACCCCAACAATCAATTCCCCATCCATTGGGGCATGAGCTGAAGAGGCCTCCCCATGACCCTATCCCTAAGCCTTCACACCCACAGAAGAGCCTGAGACAGATGGGACAGACTCTCCTCCTGGATGAGAGGCAGAGGTTTGGGGCTAGGCATGCATTGAAGAGGAGCTTGTATTAGGGACCACAGGGCAGACTGGGAACAGCCTTTACTGGGGCTGCCTGTCTGCCCTGGGTAGCCTATAGACAGTACATAATCTGGAAATTGATGGAGCATGCCTGTAGTCACTGCAAGAAAAGACCTGGGTGCCGGGCAGTGGTGGCACACACCTTTAATCCCAGCACTTGGGAGGCAGAGGCAGGTGGATTTCTGAGTTCTGGGCCATCCTGGTCTACAGAGTGAATTTCAGGACAGCCAGGATTACACAGAGAATCCCTGTTTTGGGGGGAAAAAAGAAAGGAAGAGAGAGGGAGAGAGAGAAAGAGAGAGAGAGAGAGAGAGAGAGGAAGGACCTGGGAGTCAATGAACTCTTATCCCTGAGCAGCACAGGAAGTCTAAAGAAACACTGTCCAGGAGGCCCAGGGTCTCCCAGGTGACGTTGAAGCTCCGAAAGCCAAAGAGAGCTCAGCTTAGACCTGACGGAGCTGCTGCCAAGAGGGACCCAGGGTTTGAGGGAGCTCCTAGGAGGGCCTGAAAACCCGCTTGTATTCACCGGTGGGGTTCATTGACAACACTCAGGAGCTGTCTGAATAGAGCGAAGCATAATGAGGCAGGGGTCTGGCCCAAGTGGAGACTTTGCAGAGTAAATAGCCGAGGACCTGTGACTACTGTTCATGCGCAGGTATGGGCAGAAGGCACGAACAGATTCAGGACTGGCAATGGTGTTCCGGGGACCACCAGGGCAGGTGGGAAGGCTTCCTGGAAGAGGCGACCTTCTTTCTGGTGGGAGGGTATCCCAGCATTTCTTTGCAGTTGCATTTTTTAGGGGCATGACCACAGACCATCTCTGCAGAGACTAGAGCTGATGGGCCACCTGGCCTCTGGACAAATATAGAACAGAAATACCTAAGAAGTTAGTTATTTTCCTTTGCTTTTTGAAAGATTGATTTGTCTTGTTTTATGTATGTAGGTATTTTGCCTACGTGTATGTGACAATAATTCTGCACCTGGTGCCTGTGGAGGTCAAAAGAGGGTATCATATCCTCTTGGGACTGGAGTTTGAGATGTTTGTGAACCTCCACGTTGGTGCTAGGAATGGACTCCGAGTCTTCTGTAAGAGCAACAAGTGTTCTTAGCTACTGAGTCATCTCCCAGTCCTTGGAGAGTTCACTTCTGATATCATTGTCACCATTTCCAAGTATATGGTAGCAAGGGATTTATGCACATCCGGTTGCATGGCCATCACCTGTGCCCAGAGCGTTCCTGTCACCCAGGAGGAAAGTCGTTGCTGGGGGACGGTTTGCCTCGTTCCCACTGCTCTGCAGCGCCTGTCAATCATGTTTAATCATGTCAGTCTGAGGCCTTTGCCGCGTCTTTGTCTTGGTTATTCAGGAGGTGGGTGTGGTGTACACATGGGTCCATGCTTGTGTGTTTGCGCACAGCATGCGGAGGCCATACAAAGATGTCAGGTGTCTTTCTTGCCTTCCACCTTATGTTTCGAGACTGGAGTTTGTAGATGGGGCAAGAGAAACTAGCCAGCATGATTGCTCCTGTCTGTCTCCCCAGCACTACGACAGCACAGACTCCCAATGTAGGCTCTGGGAATCCAAACTCAGCTCCGCACGCTTGCAGGGCAAACACTTAACTAAGCCAGGTCTCAGGGCTTGTCCGTGTTGCTTTGGGTGTTTGGGGGCGTTTGGCCTATACATGTGTCTCTGGAACACATTCCTGCCTTGTAAGCACAGAAGCCAGAAGAGGGCATTGGAGCTCCTGGAACTGGAGTTACAGGTGATTGTGAGCCACAATGTGGGTGCTGGGATTTGAACCTGTGACCTCTGCAGCAACAGCTCAAGTTCTTAACCACCAGGTCACCTCTTCAGCCTTGCTGTTCTTGGTCTATTTTATGGCTCTGGGGATGGAATGGGCCTTGTACAGACCAGGCAGGTACTCTACCATAGAGCCATGATGCAGCTCCTCCTGTGGCATTTATTTTGTAAGATTTATTTTATGTATATGAGTACACTGCTGCCATCTTCAGACGCACCAGAAGAGGGCATCAGATCCCATTACAGATGGTTGTGAGCCACCATGTGGTTGCTGGGAATTAAACTCAGGACCTCTGGAAGGGCAGTCAGTGCTCCTAACCACTGAGCAATCTCTCTAGCCCCTTCTGTGACATTTTTAAAGACACGAAGAGAACCAAGAAGAGGCACTTGGACTCTTTGAACTGCATGTTTCCAGCTGTGCAGGTAAAGGCATAAGACTGCCTCAGTTTTCTTAACTGTAAAATCGACCTAAGAGTGCCTACAAGAGGGTCACCTATGAGGAATGCTGAGTATCTGTCACTGGGAGTCCCAGGGCATGTTAGACTCTAGTGTCCCAGGGTCTGGGGTCAGACTGATGTAGGACAAAGAATGTGGATCTGGTTTTCCTGTGGGTACAGTGCACATGGACAACTATACATATCACATGTCTATTCCGAGGCTGCGTCTGCCCCTTCTAGACTTCAGGACATTGGGCCTCAGTTTCCCCATCTGTGGAATGGCTTCTAAGAGCCCACAGCTTGACAGTATGTTTAGCCGCAGAGAGAGGGTGTTTCCTGTCCCACAGCAGTGGGGCCTGGGGTGGAGGAGCTGTCAAATGCTCCAGGTCAGGGTAGCAGGGAAGGTTGTGCCCCAGGCAGGCAGCAGGACCTGGAGCCTTCAATGTGTC
The DNA here is from genome assembly GCF_000001635.26 of Mus musculus. Lineage (NCBI taxonomy): Eukaryota > Metazoa > Chordata > Mammalia > Rodentia > Muridae > Mus > Mus musculus. The sequence goes on along the minus strand of NC_000077.6, from coordinate 119,130,688 downwards.
CTTTGGCTATCTGCGAGCTTTAAACAAGTGGCTGGATGCCTCCTGTCCTGCCTCCCCTTCCCACAGCTGAACGATCCATCAGCTCAGCTATTACTGTCTAGAGTCAGCTAGTGGCTATAAACGCTCTGAGCCCCCCTCCGCAAGTCACCCAGGTTTTATGTTGTAAGAACACTGTGGGGCATCTCAAACACACCGCTAATGACAGGCATCATGAAGCAATAAAAGTGAGGTGGTTGGTGGGCGGGGGCTGGTGGGCGGGAGCTGGCGGGGGCTGGCGGGGGGGGGGGTGGTGGCTGGTGGGCGGGGGCTGGCGGGAAGGACCAGTACTGCCATCCCGGTCCCGGCTCCCCTGGCGACTGCAGGAGCTCTCTGAGAATTGATTAGTGTTGGACGTGCTGACCTTTTTGCTCTTGAAAAATTGCTTTTGAGCAGCTGAGGCAATAAAAGTAAATTGATTCAGAGAGGGCGAGGATGAAATTTGCGTTAGGCGAGGAGCAGTAGATAAACGCTTGCCCGCCCCGTGATGTCAGCGCAGCCACCCCCGGACTGGGATCACAGGAGGGGAACCCTGGGGAAGGGGCAGTGGGTGCTGACAGGGATGCTGGCGGGGGCGGGCCCTCTGCAGTGTTTGCTTGTTTGGAAAATGGAGACCGTGCAAAAGAGAGTGGTGGGGGGGTGGGAGGGATGACAGTGGTGTAGAGAATCAAGACGGAGCTGAAAGAGAAGAACCTGGGCTAAGGGAAGAAGCCAGGGGAAGCTGCACGAGGCAGCAGAGACCCGTGCTGAACAGCAGGACTGACACTAGTCAGAAAAACACCGTGTGTGGTTGGTACCCAGGAAGCCCTGTGTTGTCCCCATTTCACAGAGCAAGGAACCGAGGCCCAGGGAGGTTGAAAAGCCACTCAAGGCCACGTGGAGCCTCAGTGATATTTCTGCGGCTTCAGGAGGGAGCCTTCTCTGGGTCATTAGAGGCCTTAAGATTTTTCAGCAGGGTGTTCTCCAGTTTGTGGATAAGCAGGTGCAGAAGATGGCCACCATGGCCAAGAGATTAGCTGCAGAGGGATGGGACTGGGATCCTACCTAACCCATCCTGCAGGAGGATACCATCCTGCCAGTCTGAGCCTGTTCATGCCCCTCCCTGAAGCTCTGCCCTTGTCCTTGCCCAGGGACCTTGGGAAAGGACCTCTGCTCCCGCTGCGTCAGCTGAGACTCGCCACCATGCTAAGGCATACTTCAGGGTTGGAATCCAGTGCAGGCCCAGCGTAGGCAGGGGAACGCCGTGCCTCCGCCCCGAGGCTGCCCAAATCCCCGCTTCCACAACTCAAATGAGGGCGATTCTCCAAGCTCAGGGACCACACACCTGGACTTGGTACTCCAGGTTTGAAAGTGCTGATTCTGGAGCTTTTGCAGGTTTGAATGGATGTTAAACCGGTCTGTGTCTCAGCTGGTTTATATCCCGCTGAGATGCAGGCTCTCACTGGAAAGGGAAACCCAGACAGAAGGAGCAACACCAACAGCCTTGGACTGTATGGGTCTGGGTGGCTCAGGGTCTGGGAGGAACAGGACCCACCTGGCTTAGGCTATTCATCTCCCTCTGTGACTGGCGGCTTGGTGGCCACCCAGGGGCTCCCCACTCCCTCAGCAGCTCCAGTAAGGGGCCTCCCTGACAGCTCTGGGGCTAGCCCTGGGTTTTCCCTTTGCCGCCCATGCATGCCCTGCCACCCTGCCCCTTATCATTGCCAGATATAGGAGTGCCTGAAACTTGCACAGACACACTTGGGCTCCTGGGGACCTCTCTCTCCTAGGGGCGTTGCAGGCACTGGGGGTGGTAGGTTGCTGGGAGACACTGTTGTTGCCAAGGAGACATTGGATCACAAGCTCCCCTGGTGAGCCCGAGACCCATGCTGTACGAGGGCAAGCAATGGGGAGGAGTGGGCCTGACCAGGTAGAGAAGACTCTCACGTCTACTCCCGAGTCCCCACCGTTTGGAAGCCTCTCTGCTGGGATAGGAAAAACGACTAGAAGCCCACCTGCTCCTCCAGGCAGTGATCACAGGGGGCTCTCAGGAGAGAAGGCAAAGGGCACAGGCACTTTCCCCTTCAACCCCAGCCACCCAGAAATCCCAGGAAGCTGGGGAAAGGCATCCTCACAGGGAAGCAGATGTTTCAGGGATACAGAGGCAGGGTGATTCCGTGCCTCCCGTGGGCTTAGGAACCGAGGATGGAGCCTAGGCCACTAAGTCTCCCTTGCTCTTCCTCTTGGTAACTCAGCTCCCTGGTGACCAGAAGGGATCTCTCCTCTAGGCAGCTGTAGAGTGGGGGCTGAGGAGCAGGGAGCAGGACGTGCCCTGGGCACAGCAACTAGAAGCCACAGCTCCGCCCGCCTCCCTGGAGAGGCCCTGACATTGGCAGTGTGTGAGTGAGTAAGGTCTGGCACGCTGCCACAGGATGGGGCACAGAGGTCAGAGAGGGAGGGGGAAGGGGTGGCTGTAGGAGTGATCTTGGGACAGGCTGCTTGCTAGGTGCAGTTGGACTTGTTCTGCCTAGGCCTTAGCAATTTCGCCCCCAACAATGGTAGGTAAGGTTGGGTCCTGGTGGGCCTTTTTAACAGGACGCTTGCCCAGGGCTGACCAGGGCAGGGGAGCTACGCATTGTTAGAGCTGAATGCACTTGCTCACCTACTTCTCTACCAAGCTGGTCTGGGGGCTGGCAGAGGCCACTATGGGAGGGGCCCTCCTTGTCCTGACAGGTAGCCTCAGACTGTGAGTCCTATCAAGAAATCACAGCAAGCTCTTGGCACAGATGTCCTGGATGCCAGAGGCCCTGGCCTCTCAAAAGCTGGGTGGAGAGAAGTCAGGAGAACCCTCCTCTCTGAGACACTCAGCGGTTTCCAGGTGGCTGAGAGTCACTTAGATAAAATACAAATCCCTTGTAGCAGGCTGGGAAACAGAAACTGAATAGAATGCTCTCAGATGGCATTGGGGATATGGGTTTGGGCAGGATCGTCTCCTCGAGACCTTCTCTTCTTCTGACAGAGCTGGGGTCAGAACCCAGGGCCTCCCGCATGCTAGGCAATGGTCACTCTCTGGGCTACACCAAAGTCAACTCCGGGGTCAGCATGACAGTCTCCGACCAGGAAGGAAGGATGTCCTGGTAGCATTTGCTGAGACATGGAACAGGCATTCCAGACGTGCCACAGGCTGAGCTGAGCTGCCAGTGCGGAAACTGGCCTGCCCCGTGAGTTACCGTCCAGCGTCATCCTCGAGCACCTGCCACCCGCGCTGGGGACTCCCTGCAAGCAAACTAAAGAAGAAAGAGCCCTGCTGTCCTGCAAGCAAAAGTAACCATGCCCTCTTTCCGGGGTGAAGCACTCTGGAGAGGCCAGTTGGCTGCTTGTCTCAGCCCCTCCTCCAGTTAGATCCCAGAGCCAATCAAGGCTCCAAACGGCCAAAATGCACTGTGCCAAATCACCACATAGCCACCAATCACCGTCACCAGCTAATATGGGGGTTCACAAAACGTGTGCAGTCTCAAAAGGCTTTTGTGTGGCAGGAAAACGCCCAGTGAAGCAGATCCACAGAGAGAAAATAGTTGGGGTTTGCCCCAAGGGCCTAGGAAAAGCAGGGGGGGGCACAGAATGACTGCTCACGGGCATAGGGGTGGTTGGGAGAGAAATTAGAATGCTGTGGAATTAGATTACGGAGGTGCTGTGCAACTGAAGATTTACTAAAAACAATCGAATTTTTTTCTCTCTCTTTCTAGAAAAAGATTTACAGTCTGCTGTTATATCTCAATGCAGCTGTTGCATGTTTTAAGTGTCCTGGGGAAATGTTGCTAGGGTTATCATCACTGGGTGCACGTTTACACGTCAGCCTCATTAAAAATGTGCACAGATGTGCATCGTAAAAAGGCCAGCAGGAAATATACCGGACGCTAGCACCAGCTTTGTGTGGGTAAAAGAATCGCAGAGCATTTTATGTGCAAACAGCCAGGGGGCAGGATCCACTCGAAGTCCATTGGTTATGGTGACGTCCAAGGCCAAGCCCCTGGACCAGCCCCTCTCTGCCCGAGGCCAGCCCTGTGAGTCACAGCAGAGGCATCAGGCGGCCAGGGGTCAGCTCCTCCCTGGGGAGGGAATGTTGTGGAGCCGGCAGGGCAGGCAGGGCAGCAAGCAGGGTAGATGTGGTGGGCAGGCTGCCCGTGGGCTCCACCACAGCCAGCTACCTCAAGGAAGGTGGGCAGGAGAAGAGCAATAATTACCCCGCTGGGAGGAGCTTGGCACCCGCCTTCATTCCCAAGCAGGGAGGTGACCTGCCCTGGTAGACTGGCCAGCAGCAACCTCGGCAAGGTAGCATGTGACTGGCCAGGTAGCAGTACTGACCTAGGAAGAAGACCATCAGGGTTTGCAGGAGGAACTAGGCCTACTCGTGCCCTGGGCCTTTGGCAAGCCCTCGGTCGCTGCTCCTAGCTTCCTATCTGTTCCGACCTGCTTCCTGTGTATCCAGCTCTACCCAGAGGACATCCCAGAACACTCTAGGGACAGCAAGCCCTTTCCCCTTCCCTCCCTGCCCCCGCCGCCTCTTTCTTCTGCCTCCACACTGGCCTTTGACCTGGCCCTTAACCCTCTCGGCTTCTTCTGCCTTTCACTGTAGCCTCCCTGACCCGCCACCTAAACACCACACACACACAAACACACACACACATACACACACACACTGGCTTTATAGATACAGTGGACAAGTGAATGGATGTAGGATGTGAGATGGAGTCCTGCAGGTCACCCCTGCTGGCAGAAGGCACTGGTGGCCTTGTAAGGAAAGGTACAAGGGGTAGAGATCACCATGGCCATTGCTGTCTGAGTCACTTGGTTATTCCTGGCCATGGGAGCCATTTGAAGTTGGAACTGAGAATGGGAGACATAGAGCCAGGTCGGGGGGTAGGGAGAGCTTGAAAGGGAATGTGGTATGAACCCCTAGCAAAGGAAGATGTCAGAGGCTGGGGCAGGGTTCCCAGAAAGCAAGCAGGCTAGCCCCAGAGTCAGTGCATAGACCTCCGGGCGCAGTGCTTGTAGCTAGGAGGCTAAGGGGAACCTAGGGCTGGGGCCTCTTTATCACACTGCCAGCCTCCAAATCAGGGACAACTGTGGGCAGTGGTGCAGAGAGGCCCGACGCCTGAAGCCACTCAACACCCATACAGCCACCAGTGAGCCCCTCCTCAGTCCCCTGGTGCACAGGCAGCTGGATGTGACCGTGAATAAGAGCCATTGATTAGTCTGTCACACGAAGACACTACCAGCAGCATCCCAGCCAGCAGGGAAGAGGAACAGTTCTGCCGTCCCCAGAGCCCAAAGGAGCCCAGCAGATCACAGACGTGGCCAGGGGTATGCACTGGCTCAGGGGAGGTGAGTTGGAAGATGCTCAGAGAGTATGTTAGTCACAGGCTCACATCAACACCCGGATGTTACTGGAGAGGATGACTGACCCTGGAAACCGACATTTAAATCTTTCTCTGTTCCTCTGTAGCTGTGTGGCCTCAAGGACGTTACCTCCCATCTCTGATCCTGTAAGATGTGGTTAAAAACACCGATGTCTCGGGGTCGTGTAGGGCTTAACAGGGTGAAGGACAGTGAAGAATGGAGGTGAGGAGTGAGCTTGGGGTCTGTGCCTAACACCAGCTGTCATCCTCCTGGATGCTTAATGACATCATGGGTGTCACCAACCAATCCTCTGTTCCCAGGGTCCACCCTGAACTCTTAGCCCTGTCCCTTTGGATCCGTTGTAACTTCTTGCCAATCTGGAATGTTCTTCCCCAAGCCTTTAACTTAGTAGTTGTTCTCAATGCTCAGGAGCGTCACACTAGGTCGCTGGCTGAGTTGCCTCTCCTGACTTTGATAGTGCTTGCCAGTGTTATGACCAAGCTGGCATCTTCCCCGGTCCTTGAGGCCAGAGCAGGGGTGGCATGAGAGGGCCCATGCCAGCTCTGTCCTTGGGCTTCTTACTTCCTGGGGAGGCCTGGGCAGCAGGAAAGACCAATGGGAAGATGACCAGGTCAGCTCTGTGAAGACTTCTATTTTTACCTGCTTCCTAAAGGGCAGGGACAGCCTGGCATGCGTGCTCAAAGCCTCAGACCTAGGCTGGGCGCTGAGTTGCTTCCCTTAGACCCGGAGCCTTTGGTCTGCAGCGTCATGATAGCTCGCTCAGAGAACACCAGCCTCTCCATTTCTGCGCATTTCTGCTTCTCCTAAAACAGGTGCACTGCTGTGCTTGGCGGCCCACACCCAACTGCTCAGGAGGCTGAGGCAGGACAAAGCCTTAGAGGCCAGCGTCTTGAAGCAGCACAATGAGATTCCTCCAGTCTGTCTCAAATACATAAATAGATGAATAAAATGTAAAATGACCAGCTGCTGGGAGAGGGAAGTGACTGAAGCATCTCAAGGGCTTCTGGCAGAGGACCTAAGGCATGAACTACATCAAGGTTTGCATGATGGACAGGCCCTGCAGATCCACGTTATCAGGAACTGGTTATCAGGCAGAGGCTGCTGTGGGGAGCCTGACCTGGAAGCAAGCCTTGGGCTCTTTCCAGGAAGGTCAAGAGGAGCCACCTGGCATCCTCTGCCTAGAAGCCCAGAACGCAGAAGGAGGAGCCTTCTCCACCCTCAGTGTCCCTTCCAATACAACCAGTGCAGAGAGCCACCCTCATTGCCAACCCCACTAGGAAACAGGTGCCAGAGGACCCCACCCATTCCACGGTGTCCTTGTGAGAAATGTGTAAGGTGTTTGTGGGCTGTTGGAGCAGACTGGAGGGAGCTGGAGCTGTTTCTTTGTGTTCGTTCCAGAGCTTGTAGTGAAAGAAGTCCACTGAGTGTGTTAGGCTTAGTGTCCAGGGGCTTCTGGGAAGGATGAGTGTGGCCACAAGTTGAGGGGGTGTGGCCTGTGTAGGATGTTCACAGGCTTAGACTGGGTAGGTGTGGCCTGAGTAGGGTGGGTGTGTCTAGTGTTAGAGTGGGCAGGGCTGTGGATAAGGGGCTTGGCTGTAGGTAGGGCGGTATGGCTATGCATGGGATGAGTGTGTCTGTAAACTGAGTTGGAGTAACCTTTTATCAAGGGTATGGCCTGAGTAGGGCAGGCATGGCTGTGTATGGGGGGTGGGGTGGGGAGGGTGAGCAGCCAGACCAAGCTGAGGCCCCCTTGGAAAGGTCCTCCTATGGAAAGGCCCACCATGAGTCTTTGGTAAATGCCAGCAAGGAGTCCTCTCCAGTCAACGCCTGCTTTTCTAGCCCATGCTGCTTCCCACTGCCAGCTCTCAGGGAAGGAGCTGGAGATGGGGGTGGAAGGGGTGGGAGGAGGATATGAGCTTTGACAAGAGAGCCACAGACAAGGGGGGGTACACCTCCTAGGGCAGTAGGCATCCCACGACAGACGCGAGGCTTTCAAAACACCACTAAGATGGGGATTGTCTTCCTCAGGACTCCTTAAGTACGGTGCTCTCTCTCTCTCTCTTCTCCCCACACAGGGTTCTGCCATTTCCCTGAAGAGCCTCCCTTGGCAAGACGTGAGGACTCACAACATTGTCCCAGCTCACTTCAGAGATGCCCGCAGACAACTACCTCAGCAACACGATTAGCCTCCAGGATTCTGAATGGGTTGCTCACCCACCGACTGATGCATGCTCAGACCCTCAGGAAGGAGGAGAGAGATCTTCATGGGCATCCTTTGTTACGGAGCTGTCATGAGGCCATCTAGGATTCAGGATGAGCACTAACTTTAATGACCAGTGTCCTTGTGAATAAGAATAGGACACAGACACAGAGGTGACACACCTGGACAAGGCAGAAGCTAGAGTGGTCAAAAGCCAAGGAACACCTGTGCTAGCTCCCGAGCTAGTAGGAGTGGGGCTGGCTAAGAGAAGCAGAGAGCCCGGTATTCAGGCTGGGAGTGGGGGCCTGAGAGCCAGGCAGCCAGCTGGCCACACAGTGATGTGGTGAGAGCCAATTGCAAAGGCCTCCAGCCTCAGAGAGCAGGAAGGTGTCAGAGGCTGGGCCGAGGGGTTCCAGAAAGCAGATGGGCTAGCCCCATGGGACCTGTAGACATCTTGTTTTTCACGCTCTAGCATATACAGCCAGGGGATGGCTTGTCTGTGGTTTCAAGCTTCCTTGTTTATATGGCAGTTGCAACAGGAGAATTTCAACAGCGAAGAGGCTGGCGACCCAGTCCTCTGAGCCTGCTGGCCACCTTCCTCATAAATGCTGTCCTTGGCAACCCAGGAGGATTATGGGTGATGGTTGGCAAAGGAAGAGGGCCTCCTATGCCCAGCTGTAGGGCAGTCTTCCTGGGAAGGTGTTTAGGAGTCCAGGAGAAAGTAGGAAGATGGAGTGGTGTTCTAGAACATATGCCTCAAAGCTGGCATCAAACCTTTGCTGGAGGAAGGTGAGGCAGGCAGAGGACTGGAACTGCAGAAGGCCAGCCATGCATCTCAGCATCTCCTTAGGCTGGGTACCCCAAGTGTCCCCATGGGTTTATCATGTGGAGACCAATCAAGGGAACAGAGCGGGGTAGAGATGTGGCACACATCAGAGGGGTCAGTCATTTTTGGGAAAGTCTCACTGCTTTATGGACAGTAGAGATTGTTGTTCTGTTGGGTCATCTCAGTTTTTTTGGGGGACCACCCTAGAAACCTTTCCAAGTACCAGAGACAAGCAGCCAGTGCCCCAAGGGTCTTGTACCAACCATATTGAAAACGTCCTTGTTTGAAGCAGGTAAACCCCCTTGTTGGCTTGGGGCAGTTCTCAAAAAAGGCAGCCACTTAAGACAGCAGGAACAATGACCAACACCACGGGCGAGGTTGGAGATCAAGAGGTATAGCAAAGAAAATCTGGGTGTGCTGACACTTAAACAACAAAACAACTTCCTCCTCCTCCTCCTCCTCCTCCTCCTCCACCCTCCTTCTTTTTTTTGTTTTTTTTGAGACAGGGTCTCTCTGTGTAGCACTGGCTGTCACTCTGTACACCAGGCTGGCCTGGAACTCACAGAGATCCACCTGCCTATGTCTCCCAAAAGGTGCGTGCTACCACTACCTCTTAAATTTCTTTTCTGACACAAAGATCATGGGGTTGGGGCTGAGGTCATGGCTCATTCAGCAAAGTGATGCACAGTCGTGGGGACCTGAGTTCAAAGGTCAGGCACAGGGCTATACACCTGTAACTGCAGCTCTGGTGAATGGAAACAAGCTGAGTCCTTGGGGCTTCCTGTCCAGACAGTGTAGCTGAAATGGCAACCTCTAGATTCAGTGAAAGACCCTTGTGCCAAAAAAGAGGGTGGGGGATGATTGAGAAAGGCACCTGACCTAATGTCCAGTTTCAACATGTATACACTCACGAACACACACATACACACATGCATGCGTGCCAGATCTGAGGCAAATTTAAAAGGTGACAGAGCAGGGCCACGCAGATTGGTATACTTCTGAAATCCCAGCACTTGGGCAGCAGAGGAGGCAGAAGGAGAAATAATTAAATGAAGGCTAGCCAGCCTTATCTATGTAGCAAATTTGAGGCTGGTCTGGGCTACGTGAGACCTGTCTCAAACAAAAGTAGCAGGGTAATACGAAAAGACTGGCAAAGAGTAAGGTATAAGGTGACTCAGCTGGTAAAGTGCTTGCCTTGCAAGAATCGGAGTGAGCTCTCGGGAGAGCGGCTTAGTGCCACCCTTCATAATCCCAGCCTTAGGGGAGCAGAGACAGGCAGCTCCCAGGACCTCCCTGGGCATCAGTCTAGCCCATTCCAGGCCAGTGAGAGACCCCATCTGGAAAACATGGTGGATGGTCCCTGAAGAATGACAGTCGAAGATATCCTCTAGCCTACACACACACACACACACACACACACACACACACACACACACACACCCTGCGGTGAACAGAGCTGCCATGGGGCTGGGCATGCCTCTCTTTGAGACGCCACTTCCAACCCAAAAAACCATCAAGCTGTGTCTCTGTTTGCCCTAAATCCCTTCTTTATATTCTTTGCCCATTTTTGCATTTCATTGTCTCCTCATAAAACATGTTAGGCTCAGGTGTGTGGGGGCGTGTGTGCTCGCACATGTGTGCGCAGATGCATGCGTGTGAATGTGGATGCCAGAGATGAAGGGCATGCCTCTTCCTCCGTTTTTTGTTTGTTTGTTTGTTTGTTTGTTTTTCGTTGTTTGTTTTTCCCCTGACAGTGAAGCCTGAACACTGAGCCTGAAGCTTACTGATTGGCTAGTCTGACTGTTTCTATCCCCACCCCCACCCCAGCCTAGCACCAGATCACAGGCCTGACTTTGAGACAGAGTCTGACTATGTAGCCCTGGCTGGCCCAGAATTTGCTGTGTAGACCAGGCTGGCCCAGAACTTGCTGTGTAGACCAGGCTGGCCCAGAACTTGCTGTGTAGACCAGGCTGACCTCAGACTCACAGAGATCTACCTGCTTCTGCTTCTCCAGTGCTGGGATTAAGAGCGTGTGTCACCACCACACTCTGGCTTTTTACATGACTGCTGAGGCGCCAAACTCACATTCTCTTGTTTGTGTGGCAAGCATTTTACCTACTGAGCCATCCCCCACAGTGCCATTTCTCTTTCTTTTTCATAAAAAGAAATGACAGCGCCCTTGTCATCATCATCATCACCACCATTGATATCGTCAGTGTCAGAGGACATCTTTTGAAAGTCGGCGCTCTTCTTCCACCACCGTCGGACCAGGAATTGAATTTAGGTTTTCAGGTGCGCACAGCAAGCACTCTTACCTGCCGAGTCATCCTGCTGGTCCCTTTATTCTTCTGTGCTGATGCTAGAGATGGAACCCAAGGCCGCGGATGTGCTACATGCTCTGGACTGGGCTCCAGCACCAGTGTGCATGGACTTTTGGAATACTGAGGAAATTGAACATGATACACACACCATCGAGACGTACACACGTATACACACATTCCACATCTGCTCCATCAACTTACACACGTGCATATCTGAGCGCCTAAATTTGCATCATGCCTGCTTAAACACAGACGGTGTGTAAGCACATACATCATGCATTCACACACATGCATGGATGTTGTGTTGTATGTCGTATCTACACACCTATGCATGCGTAACACAGAGAGATGTGTTTAAGGCACATTCCAGCAGAAGACTTGGGAACAGAGAACAGATAGACGGGGGCCGGTGATGACATCAGCCCATATTTATCTTGGAAAGGGTTGGGGGCGCCTGCTATGTTGTGTTCTTGGCTTTGTGACACCTACCTTGTGGGACCTTGGCATCTGGACCTCAGCCTGCCTCACCCTATTCCCCTGGCCCCTGTACAGAACGGCTGTCCCATATGGCAGGGAGCAGGGGTGACCCTGCTGCCCTGTGAGAATGCCTTGGGAATCCCACACAGGTCTCTTTCTGCCTGATGTCTCTCCTTGGGGCGCTGGGGATGAGCAGCTTTTGACATGTTGAGCGGGAAATTGCTTTTCCCCTCCTGCTTCTGAGACTCGCTCTTAAGACTTTAATTGCAGAAGGCTCTGGGGTTGGAGAGCGTGCAGGTGTGAGTGATGTCAGCTCTCGGAGCCTGGCAGGGCTGAGCCAGGGAGAGGGCTGTGCAGGGAGGGATGGGGGAGTAGGGGTGGGACCTTCGGAGCCAGAATCAGCTCTGTCATTTAAATCCTCTGTGCTCTCTTCACTCCCTGCCCCTCTGCAGTGTCACACAGTCCCCATTAGGGGCCTTCCTCATCCTCTCCTCTGTCACCTTCACGAACACTTTCCTCTTACCTTGAAGGAGCCCTCGCTGTAAGCTGGTGCAAGGTTTGGTTCTGCAGTCTTGTCCCCAGGTCCTGCTTGTACTGGGCACCATGGGCACTAGTGATGGGCAGCCCTGACCAAGAGACGCCAGGCCTCAGGCAAGGTACTCTTCTGCCCATTGACTCTGTAAGCCAGAGACCCCTTCACTCACCAGATGCTTCATTTGATCATATGTCCTGACTCAGGGACATTCCTGTCCCTTATGCAGCAAGGTTTCACAGAAGTAAGTCCTCCTCGTGGGCCCAGAATAAACCCACTTTGACTGACACTCAGGCAGCTCTGCAAAGATTGCACTGTGAGCCGCAGCAGCCCTCGGTAGCCAGGGCCTACTGCTGAGCCTGAAAGGAACTGCCTGCTGCTCAGAGGGAGGCTTCAGAGGGGACAGGAGTCTCCGCATAGAGCTGGCTAAATGACCCAAGCATGATGACAAAAGTCCATCCATCACTCTTAGAAGGGCAGGTGCTTCCACATGTGTTGAGAAAGCCTGGTGCTACTGAGGAGTGGAGCCACAGATGGGAGCTCGCTAGCTCGCTCCCTCGCAAGGAGGCAGAGCCCCACAGGCAAGCTTCAGCAAGCAGCCGCAAGCCCTCCTGCCATGAGTGGAAACAGAAACTCACCAGAGTCACCAAGAGAAGCAAAAGGAAACGTTAGAACGACTTTGATAACGCCAGCCTCATTGTGGGGAACAGAGGTGGCAGAGGCCAGAACCAGTGACCCTGAGATCACAGGGAACAGGCCCAGCCTTGGCAGAGCCTGGGAACCAGTAAGCACGCATTGCATGCTCAGAGTTCTAAAAGCAGGGAAGAGCAAGGCTGACAGAATGCTAGGAGAACAGCAAGGCTGCGCTGTGGGTAAAGGGGCTTGCTGCCAAGCCTGATGGCCTGAGTTCAATCCCAGGAACCAACACAAAGGAAGGGAAAATTGACCCCCAAAAGTTGTCCTCTGACCCTGCCCCCAGACACAAACACATATACACACACATACACACACACATACACACACTGAAACATATATACATAAATATACATATATATACACACAAACACAGACACACACACACACACAACACATACACACACACAGACACATATCTACACAGACACACAAACACACACACAGTCACATACAAACACACACACACAGACAAATATATACACAGACATACAAACACACAGACACACACACATACAAGCACACACACACACAAACAGACATACACATAGACACACAGAGATCCATACACATACACACTGAGACACATATATACACAGACATACAAACACACACACACATACAAACACACACAAACAGATCCACACGTAGACACACATGCAGATCCACATATGTACACACTGAGACACATATACACAGATATACAAACACACACACAAACAGACATAAACAGATACACACAGACACAGACACTTACATACACAGACACACAAACACACAGACACACACACAAACACACACAGACACACACAGAAAGACAAACACATACACAGAGACACACACACACACACACACACACACACACACACACACACACGAAAATGTCAAAGGCAGAAACATGAACTGCACAAAACCTTGCCCACTCCACTCCAGGCAGCAAAATGTCAGCACAGTCAGCTGCCAGCAGTTTTGTAATCCCCAGGACTGGACATGTAGCTCACTGATAGTGAGCTTGCCCAGCAGGGGAAAAATATCTGGGTTCTAGCCCCAGCACCAAAGGAGGAAAGCAGGAGACTCAGAAGAGCCAAGGGAAGAACACAAGTGAGACATTCAAGGTCATTCCAAGGCCGTGAGGATGGGCTGGGGTGGGGCTCAGTGGCTGGAGGTCTAGCCGGCCCTTGAATAGAGCTCCAGCTCTGAGTTCTCTGGGCGCACTGCTCCACACCTGTAAACCCAGCACACGGGAGGTGGAGGCGGGAGGATCAGACGTTCAAGGTCATCCAAGTTTGAGGTCAGTTGGGATACATGAGAGACTGTCAAAAAAGAGAGGGAGAGATGAGGGAGGGATGAGGGAGAGATAAGGGACGGATGAGGGAGGGAGGGATGGAAGGAACAAACCAGGGTAGAAACCAGGCTTAGTGGCTCATGTCTGTAACTCCCTCACTTGAGAGGTCGGGGCAGAAGGATCCCCACGGCTCTGAGTACATCATGGACTACATAGCTAGCTCTAGACCATTCTAACTTCAGAGTGAGGCCATGTCTCTCAAAAAAGAAAGAAAGAAAGAAAGAAAGAAAGAAAGAAAGAAAGAAAGAAAGAAAGAAAGAAAGGAAAGGAAAGGAAAGGAAAGGAAAGGAAAGGAAAGGAAAGGAAAGAAAAGAAAAGAAAAGAAAAGAAAAGAGAAAAGAAAAGAGAAAAGAAGTTCCAAGTCAATGAGAGACCCATCCCAAAAAAATATTTGAGGTCTGTCCTCAGACCTCCAACATGCAGGTACACACTTGTGCACATGTATACACCCACACATACAAAATAAAAATAATGACCTCTATCCCCCCACAGGTTCCCCCCTGGCTCTGTTTGTTTGGCTTAATTTTGAGTCAGAGTGTCACTATGCAGTCCTGGCTAGCCTGGGACTTGCTATGTAGACTAGGCTGGCCTAGAACTTCATTCATTGTAGGCCAGGCTAGCCTTGTATTCGATGTTATCTTCATGTTTCTGAATCCTGGGGAGAGAGCATGCTCATTTATGTTTTAATAAAAAAAATGAGGACTGGAGAAATAGTTCAGCCATCCAGGGCCCCGGCTGCTTCCAGAGGATCTAGATGTCAGAAGACCGCTATGGAGGCTCACAGCATCTGTAACGCCAGCTCAGGGGATCCAATGCCCTATTCTGGCCCCATGGGCCAAGGCACACAATATGATGCACAGACATGCGTGTAAGCAAAACGCCCATGTACATAAGATAAATATTTAAAGATAAAAATTAAATCTAAATAAACACGGACCTACTAACGCCTTGAACACGGCAGCACGGAGCTTGGCTTCAGCTACCTGTCTTTACTTTGTCTGTCTGCCTGTCCATTTGTTCCTAACTGCCACTACCCACATAAGGGACAAAGGTCTATTCTGATTCCTTTGTTCCCTGCCCATCTGGCCTCTGTGGCCCACAGCATGTCACTAAAGTAAAACCACTTTCCTCTGGATTCTTCTCAAAAGGAAGCCTACGACAACCATGCTCCCTGCATCCGGCAAACGCCTCTGTAGGAAGTGGTGCAGGAGGCAGAGTCGGATGGGCAGGAAGACAGCAGCAGCCGAGATGATTCATGAGTACATGGGGTTGCCACTGCTATGGCAACAGGTACCCGGCCCTCAGGGTCTTGTGGAATGTGTGGCGGCAGATCTGGGAGAGGCATTTTCTCGTCTTGCCTTCTCTCTGCCCCAGGTGACAGTGATGCTACTGCTGGGTCCCTCCGAGCCTGTGAGTGTGGCACAGGCCCTTGGGAGCACAGCATGGAAGCCAGCCTTTGAATGCCAAAGAGAGGCTTGTATTCTCCCTGACTGAGCCCCTTCAGCTTCACCCTTGGAATATGTGTTTCCTTTGGCCACCTCTGAGGTGCAAGCCATTCTCAGGTAGGGTTCCAGTAGGAGCAGACTTGAGGCACATGACCCATCTCCCCAGGACCACCCACTTCAGGATACTCTGGGCCTGGGCTCCTGAGCTCTCGAAAAAGTCAGGAATATTGCTGAAGTTTGGTCTGTTGCTCTGTATTGTGATGCTAAATACTGACCCCCAAGGCACAGACCTAAATGATGCTATGTAATCTTGCCCCACAAGTTATCCCTGATTGGTGAATGAAGATGCTGACAGCCTATAGATGGGCAGAAGGGAGGGAGAGCAGGTTTTGGTCTCCAGGCTTGGGGTCTGAGGAGACCACAAGGAGAAAAGAGAGGAGAATGCACCATGGGGTAGGTGAGTCATGACAGCGTAGCCATGAGGGCTGGCCAATTGGAGTTAAGAGCTGCCCAGAGCAAACATGGCCAGTAATAACTCAGGGTTATTGATAGGGAAGTAGGAAACATAGCTTAGAGGGTTAGTATCTGCCCAGCTCTAACGCTTTAAAGGCTTATTATAAATATAAAGGTTTTGGGGCTGGAGAGATGGCTCAGTGGTTAAGAGCACTAACTGCTCTTCCAGAGATCCTGAGTTCAATTCCCAGCAACCACATGGCAGCTCACAACCATCTCTAACAGGATCTAATGCTCCCTTCTGGTATGTGTCTGAAGACAGCTTCATGTACTCATGCAGATAAAAATAAATAAATTGCCAGGCAGTGGTGGTGCACACCTTTATAATCCCAGCACTCGGGAGGCAGAGGCAAGTGGATTTCTGAGTTCAAGGCCAGCCTGGTCTAGAGTGAGTTCTAGGACAGCCAGGGCTATACAAAGAAACCATGTCTGGAAAAACCAACCAATCAATCGATCAATATAAAGGTTTTGTGTCTTTCATCTGGGAACTGAACGGTCTAAGGCAGGGTAAGAAACCACCAAATTGAGATGAAAGATTTACTACAACAGGACACCCCGAAGTCTCTGGAATCATCTTGTCTCCAGTTTTCAGTTCTAAAGCCACTGAGAGACAGAATGTCCCTTCACCTAGTTGATGGCCGATTCAGGCAGCATCTTACAACTCCACGAAGCTGGCAGGGCCTGGAGCAAGGGGGTAACAGAGTGGGTGACTGGTAAAGAGCTGGATACATCCCATAGGATGAGAGGGCCCCTGAAGACTGCAGCTCCGAGCCTGAGGACTCTCTCAGTCCACAGTGTGAGCGAGCTCAGATAGTAGGACCCAGTGTGTGGCATGCACTACCTGGGGCTGTAGCCCATAATAAGTGACATAGCCCGGTTTACAGACTTGGTGGCCACAGAAAACAGTGTTTAGGATGCCCGGCTCCCTGGCAAAGATGGTTACTCTGTGCCAGAATTCATTCAGGGGAGCTACAAGTGTCTAAAGATAGGGGGGCAGAGAAGTGGAGACCTCTCTACCTGGAAACAGAAGTCGCCATGATTTCACTTCTGCGATACCAGCGTAGGGATTGTTCCCTCTACTTAGGAAGCAGAGGAGACCTGGCGTGGGAGCCACCTGAGCCTACCTTATGGAATAATAGGGCAGGCCTTCTTGGTTCCTCTGAATCCTATCTCCTCCTGAATATGCTCTGGAATGATTTTGCTAAAACATCAAGCTAGGTCTGGGGATGTAGCTGGCTGGTAAAGTTCTCGCCTAGCACGCAGAAGCCCTGGGTTTCATTCCCAGCGCTGCATAAACCAGGCATGGTGATACCTATAATCCCAGCATTCAAGATGTGGAGGCAGGAGGATCAGAAGTTCAAGGTCATTGTGTTGGTTGGAATGAGATTGGCCCATAGGATAGTATATTGGAATGCTTACGCCACAGTTGGTGGAACTGTTTGGGAAGGGTTGGGATGTGGCCTTGTTGGAGGAGGTGTGTCACTGAGAGATAGGTTTTGAGGTTTAAAAAGTATCCTGTTAGTCCTGCTGCCCCCACCCTCCCCCCTACTTCTACATCAGGATGTAAGTTCCCAGCTACTGCTCTGTCTCCATGCCTGCCTGCCTCCCTGCCTGCCCTGCCCTGCCCTGCCCTGGCTGGCTGCCTGGCTGCCTGCCTACCTGCCTGCCTGCCTCCCTGCCTCCCTGCCTGCCTGCCTGCCTGCCTGCCTGCCTGCCTGCCTGCCTGCCTGCCTGCCTCCCTGCCTGCCTGCCTGCCTGCCTGCCTGCCTGCCTGCCTGCCTGCCTCCCTGCCTCCTTGCTTCCCTGCCTGCCCTGCCCTGCCCTGGTTGCCTGTCTGCTTACCTGTCTGCCTGCTTGCCTCCTTGCCTGCCTGCCTGCCCTGTCCTGCCCTGCCCTGCCCTGCCCTGCCCTGCCCTGCCCTGCCCTGCCTACCTGCCTCCCTGCTTCCCTGCCTGCCTCCCTGCCTGCCTGCCTACCTGCCTCCCTGCCCTACCCTGCCCTGCCCTGTCTGCCTGCCTGTCTGCCTGCTTGCCTCCCTGCCCTGCCCTGCCCTGCCCTGCCCTGCCTGCCTGCTTCTGTTCTCCACCATGATGGGTGTGAACTTGAAACTGTAAGCAAGCCCCAGTTAAGTGCTTCCTTTTATAAATTGCTTTGGTCATGGTGTCTCTTAGCAGAAATAGAGAGGTAACTGGGGACCCAACTATAATCGAGCCATCCTCAATTATATACTAAAAATTCTGGGTACATGAGACTCTGCTTTAAAATTTTAAAAAAAGGTAACATTACTGTGACTCTGGCTGGAGCCTGGCATGACTCCCTTTCCAGTTCCTCCATGGGGGCGTGGAACCCAGGGCTTAGCACATGAGAGGTTTCTGAACTAGGGTTTCTGTTGCTGTGATATAAACACCATGACCAAAGCAACTTGGGGAAGAAAGGGTTTATTTCAGTTAACCCTTCTATATGGCTGTTCATCATCATAGGAATTCAGGGCAGGAGCTCAAACAAGGCAGGAACCTGGAGCAGGAGCGGATGCAGAGACCATGGAGGGGTGCTGCTTACCGGCTTGCTCCCCCTGGCCTGCTTAGCCTGCTTTCTTATAGAACCCAGGACCACCAAGCAGCCCAGGGATGACTCTGCCCACAGTGTGCTGGGCCCTTCCATACTGATCACTAATTAAGAAAATGCCTACAGCAGGATGTATGGAGGTATCTTCTTAACGAGGTTCTCCGTATTCTAGCCTGTGCCAAACTGACACAAACCTGTCGAGCATAGGCACCATCTCCATGCTCCCAGCCCCAGTATGGCGACACTTAGGTGGTTCCCACCCTTCTCCTATAGGAGAGCTGGAAGAAGGGATGAGGTGAACAGGTTGAGCAACCTTGATCCTCCTTTAAGGCCCACCTTGCTGCTGGCTTCCAGGATCTGTCCCATACCATCTATCCTTAAGTGGAGATTCCCAAAGGACATGGCTGTGCCTGAGAGGTCAGGAGGGGTGGACAGAGCTGACCCTTCTACCTGCTTCTGCTATATTGGCTACAGACTCTGCCAGGGTCCCTGAGACTTCTGTTCCCAGGACAGGGAAGGGTGCGTCCCTAAAGAAATCTTGTTCACTTCTGCCTTTCAACCACCTTGTCAGGGATGGTGTACAGTGGGTCTTAGGACCTCGTCTTGAATCTCCCTGAGACATTCAGTGCCCCGGATCTATAAGGGTGATCACACCCAAGATCTTTGGAAGAGACAGCCAGAGGCTAGCAGCAAGGGCCTAGCAGGCAGGCAGGGGAGCTGGGGAACAGCAGCTGGTACCAAACCCTACCCCAGGCCCCGCCCATAGCCTACCCCAGGCCCCGCCCATAGCCTACCCCCAGGCCACGCCCATAGCCTACCCCAGGCCACGCCCATAGCCAGGCCAGCACTTAATCCTCATTTTAGCTACTTAACCTCTCCCCGGGGACCAAGCCCTTGAACTCCTTCTAAAGAATCCTTTGAGGGCTCAGAGGACAGTGGTGCCAGCACTCCTAAGGTCCCACCAACCCTTGGGGCAAGAGGGACTTTTTATCTAAAAGCTGTGTGCTCCAGCGTCCCTGGAGGTCTCTCCACATCGCAGAGACCCACCATAGAAGGCATACCAAGCTGGTGGCACTGGAACCCCAAAGCTTGCCTGCCCCGGGCCTCACATGCTGTCCATGCTGAAAGCCTGGATGAGCTTTCTTCAAATTCTCTCAGGTGAGGGAGCTCCAGTCAAGCAGAATGTATTCAGAACCTGTGTGTGTGTTTGTGCGTGTGTGTCTGCGTGTGTGTCTGCGTGTGTTTGTATATGGGTTTGTGTGTGTGCATATGTATATGTGTCTGTCGGTGTATGTTTTTGTGTGTGTGTGTGTCTGCATGTGTTTGTATATGGGTTTGTGTGTGTGTGCATATGTATGTGTATCTGTCTATGTATGTGTGTGTGTGTATGTGTGCATGTGTTTGTATATGGATCGGTGAGTATGTGTGTGCATGTATACATGTGTGTGAGTATACATCATGTGTCTGTATGTAGAGCCCAGAGTTTAACCTTAGCTGTTGCTCCTCAGGAACCAATCGCACTATTTTATGTGTAGGTGTGTCTTGCCTGAATGTGTGTCTGTGTGTCATATGCACATATGCATGACGGGTGTCTTTAGAGGCAGAGGAGAATGTTAGATACCCCGGAACTGGAGTTGCAGGCAGTTGTGAGCTGACAAGTGAATGCTGGGAACTGAACTTCGGTGTCCACCCACCCTCCAAAAAACCAGCCAGTGCTCTTAAGCACCAAGCCATCTCCAGAGCCCCCTCTTTTGAGGTAGGGTTTCTCACTGGTCTGGGGATTACCAAATGGACTACGGTGGCCAGTGATCCCCAGGGTCCTGCCTGTCTCAGCCTCCCTTGTGCTGGGATTACAAGAGTGATCACCATTCCTAGCTTTTTGTGGTTTTGTATTTCTTCTTTCCTTCCTCCCTCCCTCTCTCCCTCCCTCCCTTCCTCCCTTCCTCCTTTCCTCCCTCTGCCCCTTCCTTCCTTCCTCTCTCCCTCTCTTCCTCCCTCCCTTCCTTCCTCCCTCTCTCCCTCTCTCCCTCTTCCTTCCTTCCTTCCTTCTTCCCTCTCTCCCTCTCTTCCTCCCTCCCTTCCTTCCTATCTCCCTCTCTCCCTCCCTTCTTTCCTTCCTTCCTTCCTTCCTTCCT
Organism: Mus musculus; assembly: GCF_000001635.26. NCBI lineage: Eukaryota > Metazoa > Chordata > Mammalia > Rodentia > Muridae > Mus > Mus musculus. The sequence continues at coordinate 119,110,200 of NC_000077.6, read as the reverse complement.
TCCTTCCTTCCTTCCTCCCTCCCTTCCTTCCTATCTCCCTCTCTTCCTCCCTTCTTTCCTTCCTTCCTTCTTCCCTCTCTCCCTCTCTCCCTCCCTCCCTTCCTTCCTTTCGTCTCCTTGCACTGGTTCCTGGAACTGGATGCTCTGCAAACGCTTTACTCCCTGAGTGTCTCCTTAGCCCCAGAACCTCTTCCAGGTTGAACAATCCAAGACAGGATGAACCCGAGGCAAAGTGTCTGCACTGCTCTCCAGAGGGTTAAAGGAACACCCTGGCCGGCTGCCCAGCAGGTAGCAGGAATCAATCTGTCCCTACTGAGGAATTTTAAACATTGTCCCAGAGTCCACCCTGAAGGTAGGACACTGGCCTGAGGCCCAGTGGCTTCCTCTCAGCCCTCAGAGGGGTGGGCCCTTGTACAGGGCCTATAGGCAGTAACCACAGTTGAAAGCCAGACAGACACATAGGACACTCCAGCATGGACATGTCCCAGTTCTGAATCTCAAAGTGGGTGCCGCGTGCTTTTATTTGATAAACTGTGCAAACGTAACCCACCCAGTGTCAAGTAGCTAGGGGTTTCGGTTTTAATTTTAGTCACTTAAGTCTTCTGTGGTAGAAAGAAGTAGAAAAGCAGAGTGAGTGTGGGTGTCAGCCGGTTGTCACCAGTGCTGGGCATACATTTTAATGTGTGCTCACGCAGAAAGAGAAAACTCAATACAAACCAAGCAGACCTGAGATGGAGCTGGGAGAGATGACAAGAGACAGGAAGTCTATCTTCCCTTCCTCTCTCCCACCTTCCCATTCTGTCTGTCTCTCTCTCTCTCTCACACACACACACAAAGACACACACATTTTTCAACACTTTTGGTAAGAGTGTACCTTATAATAAATATTTTAACCATACACATAAAAGGGACACCTGGAAAAGCTGAAGGAGAAAATGGACTCCAAAGCTGCCCTCTGACCTCTGCATGTTCACTGTAGCATGGCACACACATCATGCACAGTGCAATAATAATTATTTTTAAGGAATTCTTTATTTATCTTATGCATATGAGTACACTGTCGCTGTCTTCAGACACACTGGAAGAGGGCATCCAATTCCATTACAGATGGTTCTGAGCCACTATGTGGTCGCTGGGAATTGAATTCAGAACCTCTGGAAGGGAAAGTCAGTACTCTTAACCACTGAGCCATCTCTCCAGCCTAATAATAATTATTTTAATTAAAGAAAAGAAATCCAGCTATACGAAGAACCTCTTTTAAGTGTTTTCCTGTTATGAGGTGAGTTGAGAACAAAACAAATAAAAAACAACAAAAACCAAACCAAACCAACAAACAAAACAAAACCAAACAAAAAAAAAAAAAAACGACCACAGAGAAGCATTTCACATGACATCCTCCGTCACGGAGCCTCATTCACGGTCTGTCAGTGACCCGAAGGCTGTTGGCTTCCTCCTACCTCCCTGCACCTGTACCACAGGCAAACCCAACTCCCAGAACTGTGCAGATGGCGCAGCCAATGCTCTCAATGGCTGAGCCAGTCGGTTCCAGCCCCAGGCCCTGAACTTCCAATCTTCCTGCTTCAGTACTATGGCAACCTTCCTTCCTTTCTTTCTTTTTAAAATATTTTATCTATATGTTATTTTGCTAACATCTATGTATGTGTGTCATGTATGTGTAGTGCCATTGGAGGCCAGATGAGGGTACCAGATGCCCTGGAACTGGGGTTCCAGAGTTGTGGGCAGCCCTGGGGAGGGTGAGATTTCTGAGAAGCTGCGAACTTGTTCCATTAACACTTTGGCTGCATGAGAGGCTCTCCCTAGGACTCTGATGGGGAGAGCGGAGGGACCCAAGGGCACTTCCAGCCAACCATGTACACAACACTCTTGGAAACTGGGTGCCATGGAAACTGGGTGCCACAACCTAGTTTTGAGCTCCTGCTCCTCCCCTGGTAGCAGAGTAAAGGTCTTGTAGTGGCACAGGGGAGGACTACAGAGTCTGCCATCTTCCCTATTCTCAGGCACCCGACCTATGAGCTCACCTCTGAAAACTGTAGCCAGGGAGGCCACCTTGTCACCCCTCTTCTCCTCTCCAAACTGGCTACCTCTCCTTTTCCAAGGTGGCCATCATGAGCTCCCACCACCCCTTCCCTCTGCTCCAGCCCACACCCTGCGGTCTTCTTTGTCCCGTGCACCCCTGTGCTGGCTCCAATGCCCTGCATGTAAGCATGCATGTGTGCCTGTGTCTGTCCCTCCCTACTGTCCCAAACTGGCCTATTCAAGATCTCCCCAGAGCCCCTTCTTTATACTCTGAGTGGATGCCCCCAAAGTCTCCATTTCCTTCCTTCCATCTGCCTCCTGTGCTGTGCCCTCGGGGACTTTCTGGCCTATATCCGTCCCCTCTGTGACTACTTTCCTCAGACATTCCCTGAAGGCTGCCACTAGCCTTCTGCTGGGTTTCCTCTGGGCTTCCACAGTGACTCAATCTACACTGCATTCCAGACAGCCAACAGTAGCACAGAGTCTCACCAGGACATCGAAGGCTCACCATCCTTGTGAGCCCAGAGTTGGGCGTTGTGTGTTTAAAAATGACTGTCATAGTCCAACCAAGGACTTACGGTCTGGGCCCCATCTGCCTCTGGGGAGAGCCAGGGCTGCAAGTCAGACCAGCTGACTGGTGTCCCACCCCATCCACTACCCCCCACCCAGGCTCCAAGCCCCTCTACCTGTGCCTGTGACCACCACCCCCACAAAGCATTTCTTCATTCAGGAGTGTGCTCTGCTCTTGCATGATGCCTGGATCTTTTACTTCCAGCTCTGCCACCACCTTGATTCCTGTGTTGCATGCTGAAATTGCAATAACACGCTCTCTGCTGCCTGTTCTTGTCCACCGCACCTCAGCTGCCAGGTTAATCTCCCGAGAATGCCGTTAGGACTGGCGCCTTGATCACCTCACTTGTCAAATGCGGGGTTCCAGCTCCATAGATCAGCATCTTTAGAGATCAAATAAATCCTTTGGAATCCTGAAGACCATTATCCCCCAAAATGCGTGTGGCTCAGGGAGACTGCTGGTGGAGATGGTGTCAGCCCTAGCCTGCCAGGGCTTTGCAGGGCTCAGCCAAGGAGCCAGGCAGTGTGAGTCAGTGGGGTGGGGGGTGGGGGAGGTCAGTGGAGGGGGCTCAGTGTCAGGTGGGGGGCGAGTGGGTGAGGGTCAGTGGGGGAGGTCAGTTTCAGGGAGGTCAGTGTGGGGGAGGGTTAGCATCAGGTGGGGGGGCAATTGAGGGGTGTCAGTGTGGTAGGGTCAGTGGGGGAGGTCAGTTGCAGGGAGGTCAGTGGGGGGGTCAGCATCAGTTGGGGGGGTAAAGGGGGGTGTCAGTGGGAGAGGGTCTGTGTTGGAAGGGTCAATGTAGGAAGGTGGGTGTGGGGGAGGATTGGTGTGGGAGGTCAGTGGGTGGAGGGTCAGTTGGGGGTCACTGTTGGGGGTCAGTGTGGGGGTTTAGTGGGGGAGGGTTAGTAGAGGAAGGGCTAGTGGGAGAATCTTCCCTTGCTCACAGGGCAAAGCCCAGGGGGAGAGGGCTGTATGAGAGTTCTATGTTGCTGTGCAGAGCAGCCACACCGGTGACATGCTCTCTTGCCCTTTGGAGCCCGTGCATGGTGCACAGGTGTGTGTGTGTGTGTGTGTGTGTGTGTGTGTGTGTGTGTGTGTGAGTCTGAAGTTCAGATGTGAGCAAAGGGTAGAGCCGTGCTGGAGGGAAGAGGGGAACTCTCTGCCTCTTCCAGCAGTGTGAACAGCAGCCGCAGCAGCACCCCTCCTATCTGCTGGTTCACCACAGGAAGTGCTGCTCCATATCTGTATCCAGATTCATTCTTCTGCTGAGGACACCCATGACACCGAGCAAAGTGCCCACTCTCGATGGGACTTCAGCTTCATTTGATTATGTGGACAAAGATCTGGTCCCTGCCAAGGTCACACTCCAAGGTCCCAAGATGGGCGGGAGTTTAGGAACAAAGGGATTATTCAGCCTAGTACTGAGCAGGATGAGATGAGAAATCTCAAACATGATGCTCAGGGACAGCCTAGAAATGTCCCCGGAAGCAGAGGACATGGCATCTGGAGGTTCTGGTACTAGGCAAGGGCAGGAGCAGAGTCAGCCATTCTGGGCACCCCCAGCCCTCCTGGAATCAAGCAGCTGCCTGCTGGCTGCCCTGCTGGGTGGCCAGCTCTGAGAGAGACCCATGCGCAGACTGGTCCTTGAGGACAAGCCCCATAATTACCTCCGGCTGCCAGCACACAGCATCCACGTCAGTGATAAGCCGAGCCGGGTGGGAGGTGCACCAGCCCACAGACACCTCAGAGGTGGGCCGGTCCTGCTGACATCAGCGGCTCTCTGCTTGAGACAGAAGCCCTGGCCATGCTTTGACAGGAAGAAGAAGACCTTCCCTGGAGGAAACCTGAGCTAGCTGCCCGCTCGATGCTAGGCATCTCCGGAGCCCACGGGAAGTTGCTATCTCCTGAGTGAGATTTTTGCCTAGAGCTGTTCTGGACAGATGACGTATTATTGATGTGACTGTCCGGGCCCAGTGATCCCACTTGACAGCCCAGGGAGGCCTGGGAAGTTCATCACCTATCCGCCTCATTCTCTATGTCCACTGTTGTAGCCACCTACAGAGGCAAGCCGGAGCTAGCATGGTCTGTTCACTTTTGTGAGGGACCAGAAGTCACACACCAAACCTGATTAAGGAGCAAGAGATCGTGTGACCGCTGACATTCATCCCCACACCTGTGCCTCAGGCTACAGGAATGACGTCAGACTCTGATGGGCCAGATTCCAGCATAATTGTCTGGATGGTGAATATTGAACTCTCAGATCCACAGTGTCCAGGAAGGAGACCACAAGCTACACACGGCTTCTGAGCAGTTAAAAGGTGCTGACTGCCAAAATCCATAAGGCATTGCCAAGACTTCAAAGGATCATGATAATGAAGACGGCTCTGTAATGTTTATATTGACCACATGTTGAAGTAAAAAATATTTGGATGCATGAGAATAAACAAATGTAGTATTAACTCTTAATATGCTGACTTCTCTTTGCTTTTTTAAAAACATGTTTATATATATATTAAAGATTTATTTATTTTATGTATATGAGTACACTTTCACTCTCTTCAGACACACCAGAAGAGGGCATCGGATCGCATTACAGATGGTTGTGAGCCACCATGTGGTTGCTGGGAATTGAACTCAGGACCTCTGGAAGAACAGTCAGTGCTCTTAGCTGCTGAGCCATCTCTCCAGCCCCTATGTTTATATTTTTAAATTAAGTTCATTTGTGTATGAATGTTTGCCCTCCTGAATGTATGCAGGCTGGTTGCCAATGGAGGTTGGGAGAGTGAATTACAAATGGTTGTGAGCCACTATGTGGGTGCTGAAAATCAGATCTGGGTCCCTTACAAGAGTAACACATGCTCTTAACTACTTAACCATCTCTCCAGCCCTTCTTTTTACCTTAAAAAAAAAGTAGCTATCAGAAATTTAAAAATCACAGCCAGGTGTGGTGGGTGGCTTACACTTCTATCCCAGCACTCAGCAGGAGACAGTGAGCTCCAGTTAGCCTGACTATGGAGAAGAGCCCAGTGCAAACAAAATAATCACATAGTTGAATTGGTCCCAGACCTGTCCCAAAAATAAAATAAAATAAAATAAAATAAAATACCTCTCAGAGGTAGTTCTCATCCATCCATCCATTTATCTTGAGACAGGACCTCATTACATAAGCCCAAGATGGAACTGCAGTGATTCTCCTGCCTCAGCCTCTCCAGTGCTGTGATTACAGATATACACCACCATGGCTGACTTAAACATTGTCTTTTGTAATAACCTGATAGTATGTTTAGTTCAGGGTGAAGTATTTCCCTGGCCTGTGCAAGGCCCTGAGTTCAAACTCCAGGGCTTTGATAAGTAACTAAAGTACTTATAAAGTTACTCACATAAGTAACTAAAGTAACAGAGTCCTTGCCTACAAACACAGGCTTCAGGTCCAATGCCTAGTGCCAAAAAAAAGAGAAACTATTTAAACGGGTCAGCGTGGGAAGTGTAAGTCACCTCTGCCTATTCCCAGATAGAGATGAGCACCCCCGTCTCTTTCCTTATCCCATCTCACTCAGGGCCAGGAGGCTGTTCTCAAACTTCTTGGCTGAAACAACCCTCCTTCCTCAGCACCTCCGAGAGGTGGGATGGCATTCGCGTCAGAAGATGGATCTGAACAGAAGTGCAGACATCCCTAACACCCTGCGCACTCAGAAGGGCTCAGAGCCCATACTTGCTGAGTGACGTGAACAGGTCACGTGGCCTCTCTGAACCTCTCGCGTGGAGTGGGACTTCCCCTGTCTTCTCATTAATGGAGTATCCTCTGGAAAGCATTCTGCACCATCGGGGCCTCGTGCGTGGCATGTCAACCTGAAGGGAATGCAGCGTTGTCACCAACGCCAGTGTTTATGGCACATCTTATCTATTTCTACAAAAGGAATTGCCACACACATGCCTGAACCCGGCCTGAGACCCAAGGAGGCAGAGCAGAGATGACAGTCATGCCCCTGCCCCCACACCAGTCCTGGATTTATGGCAGAGAGGAGATAAGGCATGAGTGCGCACAGGTGCAAGAGGTTTCGGTGACCCCGTCCCAACACCCTCTGATGAAGTGTCCACCCCAGAGCAGCAAGCGAACTGATGAGGACAAGCAGGTCACCACAGCAGCAGCCGCAGCGCTGGCAGAGAGAGCTGACGGGGCCAGGCACAGCGGCACACGGTATGTCTGGCACACAATAAACTGACACCATGTGCCTGGCACATAGTAGGGCTTCCATGTTCTCTCCAGTCAGATCAGGGCAGGAACTAAAGCAGAGGTCATGGAGGAGTGTTGCTTACCAGCTTGCTCCCCATGGCTTGCTCAGCCTGCTTTCTATGTTTTATTTTATTTTATTTATAATTGGTTATTTTATTTATTTACATTTCAAATATTATCCTCCTTCCTGGTTTCCCCTCTGCAAACTCCCTATCCCATGCCCTCTCCCCCTGTGCTGCCCATCTACCCACCCACTCCTGCAGGCCTGCTTTCTTATAGAACCCAGGTCCCCAGCCAATGGATGGCTCCACCCACGATAGGCTGGGCCCTTCTTCATCAGTCACTAATTAAGAGACTCTCCTACAGGCTTGTATGCAGCCAGATCTTGAACTCACAGAGGCAATTTTTTCTTTCTTCTTAATAATTTATTTATTTTTATTTTATGTACGTTGGTGTTTTTTCCTGCATGTATGTCTGTGAGGATGTCTGGTCTCCCGGAACTGCCATATGGGTGCCGGGAATTGAACCTGGGTCCTTAGAGGGACAGACAGTGCCCTCAACTACTGAGGGCTCTCTGTAGCCTCCAGAGGCATTTTTCTTAGTTGAGGTTCCCTCCTGTCAGATGACTCTAGCTGTGTCAAGCTGACATATAAACATGTCACCATGAAGCCCCAGTCTTCCCTTTCTTGTTCATCAGCGACATGACACAGTAAGAATAAAATCACATAATCATCATCATCACATACAGCAAACATTCCAAATATTAAATCTTCAAAATTTCAAACATGGGCTGGCGAGATGGCTTGGCGGGTAAGAGCGCCGACTGCTCTTCTGAAGGTCCTGACTTCAAATCCCAGCAACCACATGGTGGCTCACAACCATCTGTAACGAGATCTGACGCCCTCTTCTGGGGAGTCTGAAGACAGCTACAGTGTACTTACATATAATAAATAAATCTTTAAAAAATTTTTTCAAACACTTAAAGATTCAGTCTCATGGGGCTGGAGAAATGGCTCAGTAGTTAAAAGCACTGGCTGTCCTTCCAGAGGACCAGAGTTCAATTCCCAGCACCCACGTGGGAGCTCACAACTGTCTATAACTCCAGTTCCAGAGGACCTGCCGTCCCCATACCATAGATGTGCAGGCCAAACACCAATGCACATGAAAATAGATAATCACAAAAAAATCATGTCTCTTTAAAATATCTAGTTTCTTTTAAAATCTAATGTCTCGAAACTGTGGACTCCTATAAAATAAAATAAATTTAAAAATCAAATACTTTCTTACTTCAAGAGAAAAGAATCAGCGCACAATCAGAACTGAATGAAAGCAAAACTAAAAATCTCAGCTGTGTAAATCACAGAACGATCTGGAATTCACGCACAATCTTCTGGGGTCCTCCAAAGGGCCCGGGTCATTTCTCTGACTCTGTCTTCTGTGGCACTCTAGGCTCAGGCTGGCTCCACTCCACTGCTGCTGCTGTGACAGTCATTTCGTGGCACTGGCATCTCCAAAATGCTGGGGTCACTTGCTGCAACTGGGCTGCTCCTTCACCATTAGCCTCTCCTGGGCTCTATTTAGCCCTGTCACACAGTGCCAAGCCTCAGCTGTTCTCCATGACCCCTTCCTGCCTTCAAAACCAGCACCACCCGGGGTGATTCTTACACTACCCAGTTCAGCTGCCAGTCGGAGGAATGATGTTGGCCACCTCTGGACCACAGCTTCTGTGTGCAGACCCTGAGGAGACACTTTTCAGAAGGCTTCATCTCAGTGATGCTGGCCTCTTCATAGTTCAGCTCCAGCCAACCAGACACCACAGACTTTTCACATAATCTGTGTGTAGAGTCTTTGTGTCCCTCTGAAACGTCACAAGCCAGGCCTCTGTGGTCTGCCCCGCTCTCCACATTCTCACTGTCCAGGCTCCTACAGGACAGCCCACTGAGCTCAGCACTCAATAGCTTTTCTAGCCCAAAGTTCCACAATCCTTCCACAGTCCTCCCCAAAACACATGGTCAGGTCTGCTTCCCAGGGAGAACCCATGCCCCAACAGAGTGACACACTGCTTTTCATCTGTAACTGCCTCTGCTACAAATCCATCCTCCTCCTCACCAGAGAACTTCCTGGGAGCAAACAGACCCAGTAGTGGGTCCACCCTGAATAGTGAACGAGAAGCCTTCCCTGTATCCAGGTATCACCCACAAGGCCGGCTCTTCCAGCCTCAGATGTCCTAACACTCAGGACTGCCCTGAGGTCTTTGCACCTGGAAGGTCTCCACAGTCCCGGGCTGAGGCTCCATCTCCTGGACTCATGTATCAGCTTCCCCGGGGACATGGCGGGCATATCACTCTGCTAGCAGGGAAGGAGCCCAGACAGTCACAAGACAGGATTTATCCCCACAGGCTCAGGGAGGCCTTCCTTGGGCCTCAATTCCACACCCTCCTGATGGCCATCAGGGATACATGACGGACTTCCTGCCTAGGAACTCTGGCCCAGACTTGGCTGTCCTGGTTTCTGCCTTAGTTGTTTGGTTGTTGTTGTTGTTGTTATAAGATTTTATCTATTCTAGTTGTTTTTTATAGGTGCAAGGGTTTCCTTGCATGTATGTCTAGGCATGTACCATATGCATACCTCATACCCATAGAGGTCAGAAGAGGACATTGGATTTCCTGGAACTGAAGGTATAGATGGTTGTGAACCACCACAGGCAGGCGGGCATGTGTGTGTGTGTGTGTGTGTGTGTGTGTGTGTGTGTGTGCTGGGAACTGAATCCTGGTCATCTGCAAGAGCAACGAGTGCTCTTAACTGCTGAGTCAGCCCTTCAGCCCTTTGTCCTTAAAAACAAACAAAAAAGGTTTTTTGGTTTTTGTTTTGTTTTGTTTTGTTTTGAGACAGGGTTTCTCTTTGTAGTCCTGGCTGTCCTGGAACTCACTCTGTAGACCATGCTGGCCTTGAACTCAGAAATTCGATTGCCTCTGCCTCCCAAGTGCTGGGATTAAAGGCGTGTGCCACCACACCTGGCCAACAAAAAAAGGTTTTATTTTAAATCATGTCAGGGTTGGGGAATATGTGTGCATGTGAAGGCAGGTGATGAATCCTCTGGAGCTGGAGTTATAGGTGGCTCTGAGTTGTAAGTATATGAGTATATTCTGTGTACACACACACACACACACACACACACACACACACACACACACACACGAGTTCTGGGAACAGAACTCAGGTCCTCTGCAGGAGCAGCACATACCCTTGACCACTGAGCCATCTTTCCAGTCCCCGCTGACCTGTCTTAATAAGAAAATCAAAATCAAACCAGAACTCACAAGAACAGTTTGTGTGGTGGCTCCCTCTCTCCAGGAGCAGTCTGAAGCAGTCTGGCTGTGAGGCCAGTGGCCCTCTCTGAACATTAGACGTTCTGTCAGCACAGGGAAGCTGAAGCACCAAGAACACAGTCCGACTTCAGCTCCATCCTCTACCCTCTGACCTATGCTCTCAGAAAGGAGCCTTGGGGCTTCAGGAAAAAAGACTGAAAGAAAACGGGCAACCGATGCCAACAGCAGGCTGGCTGCTCTCTGCCCTCAGCAAGCACTAATCATATAGGCTCTTACACACACACACATACACACACACTCGCGCGCGCGCGAGCGCACACACACACACAATGCATATACACAAACATATACATATACACATATACACAGGCACATACACAGGTACAAACACATATACACACATACATACACACATATACCAATACATACATACATATTAACACACATATACATATGCACATAAATGCTCATACACACATACATACACATACATGCACATTAACACACATACACACACTCATACACATACACACATACACAAATTCATACACACATACACACACACACCTACATACACATATACACACACACTCTCTCCCTATAAATGTATTTAGAAATAAAGCCTTTAGCCAGGCAATGGTGGCACACATCTTTAATCCCAGTACTCAGGAGACAGAGTTGGGCAGATCTCTGAGTTGGAGACCAGGTCTGATCTACAGAGTGAGTTCCAAGACAGCCAGGGATACACAGAGAAACCCTGTCTTGAAAACCTAAATAAATGAACAAATAAAAAATAATAAAATAAAACTTTAAGGCATTTAGAAAGTCAGGTCAGAGCTGGGATGTGCTGGTTAAATGTTTCCCCACCTTCATTTCAATTCTCAAGTGCCACAAAACCGAGCACCGTGGTGCATGCCTGCAACTCCTGAAAAATGGTTAGCCTGGCCGCATAGGGAATTCAAGGCTAGCTTGGGTTACGTAGGATGTTTAAGACGGAAACATCCCTGCGGGCTTGTGTGTTGAATGTTTGAGTCTCAGCTGGGAGCACAGTTTGGGTGGGAGGTGGGGACTTGTTGCAATGGAGGTCGCAGAGGCTATGACAGTGAAGGTCACCCCTGGTCCCTAACCCCTCACTCAGTGGTTCATCAAGCTGGACTCTAGTGGAATCTGTATTCTGGTCTGTGGGGGCTCCCTATCCAAGCTGAGTACACTTGTGTGTCGCGTCTCTCCAGGAAAAGTTTTGTTGCACAACAGGGTCCCAGAGATTTGAACTCAGGGGTCTCATGTTTACACAGGAAGTTCTTACTGTCCTGCCAGGCTCAATTTTTGGACTGGCTTGTTCTACCTTGTTCTTAATATAACTTACCTAATGGAAAATTTCTAACATTAGTTGCATTTAGCCACCAGTTCACAAAAATCTTGAGTCTAGCTATGAGCTCCGGCAAGCCAGTGCCAGCCTAGCACCCTAACACATGTGCCAACCTAGCTGTCCTAGAAAAAGCCCTGTATATCCACTGACCAGGGCACACTGGTATCTACTGCCTGTCAGGCACTGTTCTAGAGTCTAGGGACACACCAGAGACTGAGCTGACTCCTCTGCTGCAGTGCTCAGCAGGAGAGACACAGCCTGCAGATGATCCTGTCAGTCAGTGGGGATGCCCTGGCAACAGGGCAGGACTCTGGGAGAACCAACGGGAGTTGGGTAGAGCCAGGATGATAACCTGACCCGAGTCTGCTCTTGGAAAAGATGTCGAACACAGGAGACCAAGGCAGGATGATCAGATGCTAGCCTGGGCTACACAACAAAACACTCTTTGTCTTTTCTTTCTCTCTTTCTTTCTTTCTTTCTTTCTTTCTTTCTTTCTTTCTTTCTTTCTTTCTTTCTTTCTTTCTTTCTTTCTTCCTTCCTTCCTTCCTTCCTTCCTTCCTTCCTTTCTTTCTTTCTTTCTTTCTTTCTTTCTTTCTTTCTTTCTTTCTTTCTTTCTTTCTTTTTTCTAGAGCTGAGGACCGAACCCAGGGCCTTGCGCTTGCTAGGCAAGTGCTCTACCACTGAGCTAAATCCCCAACCCCAACAAAACACTGTTAAGGAAAAAAAAAAAGATAGTAGAGCAAAGCTTAAGTGAAAGGAAGACATCCCAGACTGCGGCCGCCATTAGTACGGAGGCCCCAGAGGGAAGCTGGCAGCTCAGCTGTAGCCTCTGCATGTTTATATCTAGTGGTCATTCCATGTGGCTGTAGGTCTGAAACAGGGCTCTGTAGGGTGTAAAGCCAAGGTCTCTCTCTCTCCCTCTCCCCCTTTCCCTCTCCCTCTCTGTCTCTCCCTTTCCCTCTCTGTCTCTCCCTCCCTCTCTCTCTGTTTCTCTCTCTGTCTGTCTCTGTCTCTCTCCCCAAATGAATAAACTGGGGCCTCACTTCATGAAAGCCCAGATTTGGGGTGTGAGAGTGGGGAGATTTGGCCCGACTCTAACCACTGGGAACCCTTGCTTGTCTTTATTCTCAGGACTGCCAGCAGAGATCAACAGGCCCCAGTGTCTCCCATTCTCCTACCTGAGAGTGTTCTGACCTCTCGCTAGACTGTCTGTTCCTCTGAACGGGAACTCCCAGGGCAGCTTTGTGGGTATCAGGACCAGGACTGACACCCAGTGTTGGGATCATGGAAACTGTGGTCAGTTCCCCTCCTTGGAGGATCTGCTGTGTTGGACTGGGCTCTCTCTCTCTCTCTCTCTCTCTCTCTCTCTCTCTCTCTCTGTGTGTGTGTGTGTGTGTGTGTGTGTGTGTGTGTGTGTGGTCTGGGAACAGAGGGAAGCAGAGAGCAGACAGGGATGGAGTAACACACAGGGAGAGGCAGCAGACATAAGGAATATGCTGCTGCCTAGCAGGACAGGATGACTTCCTGGGTGTGAGACCCTGCCCTGCGTGTCTTCGCTGTTCTCTCTCCTGTGCAGCCACGGTAAAGTCATTCATAGAGTTTGATGTACAAGGCATTACGCACTTTTATTGTGCCTCACAAAAAAAACGAGCACATAGCCCTTCCCTGTACTAGTCTGACAGGGGATTGAGAAACTGTAACAAATGGGTTCCTTGTGGGTAGGGTTGTATGGATGGGTAAGGAGATGAGGACAGAGCTCAATAGTTGTTTGCCAGCACAGACAAGGTTCTGAGTTTAGTCCCTTATGTAGAAATGAAAAGGAGAGGAGGAAGGAGGAGGAGGGAAATGGGGAGGAGGAGGGAGAGAGGGATGGGAGGGAGAGGAGAGGGAGGGGGAGAAGAGAAGAGGAGGAGGAAGAAGAGAAGAGGAGGAAGGAAGGAAGAGAAAGAAAAAGAAAGAAAAAGAAAGATGGATAGATGGATAGATGGAAGGATGAATCGATGGACAAATGGATGGTCAGATTCCAAGAAGGTGGATAGATAGATTTTGAGCATCTGAGTGGGTCCCAGGGGGCCGTGATGATCCTTCTGTGGCACTGAGTCATTATAACAGGGGTGGGACTGAGGGTGGGGCTGGGGAGCTTGTAAGAGGGAGGTCTCCAGTGGGCTTCTGGAGTCTGGGGCATGGTTTTATTTTTGCCTTTTGTTGTGATCCCTTAGCCCAGCTAGGACCCTGTGGTCCTCCCCACAGTGTGAGGAGCACTACAGGCCGGCTGCTTGAAACAAACCATTGTGGCGGCTGAGCCCAGGCCTGTTCGATATTCTATTGACAAATTCACCTAGGCAACCTGAAGCCCGGTTCCTCAAGCGCGCTGCGACCAACATCGTGGTGATACTGTGCCTTAAAGGCACCTCCAGAGCCTCCTCACTCTCCTGAGGAGGGGGAAGAGGACAGGGCCAAGCAGGAGCATAATGTGGGGGCCATTTGTGTCCCCACCATCCCCAGGCCCGGAGACCTCTCAATAAAGCCTCTCACTGTGCTTGCCAGACTTAGATGCTCAGCTTTAGTGCCAGGCTGCCGTTGAGGTGGCATCTGAGGGCCAGAGGAGCTCACTGAGGGAGAAGTCACTGACGTATATTGCTACTGATCAGGCCTCTAATGAGGAGACTGCAGTGACTAATCAATGTCGCTCAGAGCATTGGAGCGGGCTCTGTGGGCTGTGTCCACAAATGGCCGCCCTTTTTTATCTGAGGAGCAGGGCTGCCTGGAGCACGGGATGCATGCTACAGGACACACCCAGGTGCTTCCTCACCGACCCTTCAACCCCTGAGAGTCAGAACACAGGCATAACTCCAACCCCTGGGTCAGCCTGAAGAGCTAGTGAAGAAAAAAAAAAAACTGGGCCCAGCTCAACTCCACACAGCATAGAATCTGTGTCTGACTGTCAAGATCTATTTGGGGAAAAAAGGCAGAAGGCAGGCACAAACGGGAACGTACCTTTGGTAGGAAAACAAGAAGAAGAAAGCCACTATAGCCCAGTGTGTGAGAGAATCCTCAGCCTGTCTCTGTGTACTTAACAGCTGCGGCTGTCTTTAGAATTCCAAGAAAGAGTGCTCCCCCACACCAGCTCCTACAGAAGATTTCTGTGGCTCTTTACAACATTCCTTGGCTTTTATAGTACTAATTCTTGGTCCCCAGGGTGAAAAAAAATAAAATTCAGCCATCACCGGCAGGTTGAAAATTCTAAGTATCTTGTCTCTATGGCACTCCTTTTGCGAGGCGACTCCATTCTCTCCAATAGAAGATTACACCAGCTTCAGGCAAGGAGGTGGGGGTGGGAGGCCCATTCTAAACCTTCCCATTCAAACAAGTCAAAGAATACAGAATCACCCCCATTATAATCATTACTGTCAAATCACAGGGCAGTCAGCTCACTGACATAGGCCAGACAGACATCCGGGAGAGATTGGTACTGCCAGACCTGCTTCTGTGGAGAGGAGGAGAGCAGCAGGCTTGGGGCTTCTGTTCTGGCCCCGTCTGCTGCTTCCACAGCCCCTGTGTCTGCTGCTTCCACAGCCCCTGTGTCTGCTGTTTCCACAGCCTCCGTGACTGCTGCTTCCACAGCCCCTGTGTCTGCTGCTTCCACAGCCCCTGTAGTCATAGCATCAGAGAGTTCTGCAAGGAAGGGAAATGGCCAGAAGATGCCCATGTTCCAGACAGGGGTCCCAGTTCTCCACACCTCTCCAGAGATGTCCTTCCATAGCCAGAACCAGGGTTGTATTCTGACCTTCACGGAGTCCCAGTATATCAGCCTCCACGAAACAGTATTAAAAATGATATCTTCAAGCTGACCTAGTGGCATATGCCTTGACTCCCAGAATTCAGGAGGTGGAGGCAGGTGGATCTCTGAGAGTGGAGTCCAATCTGGTCCATACAGGGTTCCAGGACAGACAGAGTGACACAGTGAGATCCTGTCTTAAAAAAAAAAAAAGTAGAAATCAATGACACCCTCAACTGTGTTAGCATAATGACTAGCCGGCTACACTGATAGCTGAAAATTTCCCCTTGATCTTGTTTGTGCTCCTGATTTCAACAATAAATATATCTACCTGCAGTAGAATATTATTTAGCCTTCCTAAGGAAGGGGATTCAGACACCGGTTACAACATAGAGAACGCCATGGGCACCGTGAGCAGGGCACGGGAGGGCAATGCTATGGATCCCACCTGCAGGAGGCCTTACAACAGGTCAGGAGTAGGGCTGGACCACGGCCGCTCCGTAATTGATGGAGAGATGGCACTTGTTGCTCCTGCAGAAGACACTGGTGGGTATCCCAGCACCTACATAGCAGCTTACAATCACCTACAACTCCACTTCCAGGGGATCCGTTTCCTTCTTCCTACCTCCAAAGATACCAAGATATACACCACATGCAGGCACAGCACACATAAAATAAAATAAATCTTTTGAAAAGAGTCAAGTCACAGAGTGCATAAAGAACATGTGTGTGTGTGTGTGTGTGTGTGTGTGTGTGTGTGTGTGTGTGTGTGTGTGTGAGCTTTGAGTATTGAATGAAAACAGGTTTCAGTGTGGGAAAATGGAAGATTCTACAAGTGCATGGAGTGGCCTGCCTAACAATGTGCATGGCTTAACATAGCTAAACTAAGCATTAAAAGACAAAGATGATAAGCCTTGTGCTATTTACCTTATCATGCTTTTCCCCCACTGCTGGGATAGAGTGCAGGGCCTCCTACACACTAACGAGGCCCTGCCGCTGAGCTATGTCCCCAGTCTATTTGTTCATGTGTGTACTAGTATATTTGTATTCTTTTTATTTTTATAACAAGTTTTGCTTAATTTCCCAAACTGGGCTTGAATTGAAGATCCTTTTGGGGGCAGTGGTGGTGCACACCTTTAATCTCAGCACTCAGGAGGTAGAGACAGGCAGATCTCTGAGTTCTAGGCCAGCCTGGTTTATGGATGTACAAATCTACAGCTCCCGTTCCAGGACTGCACAGGGCTACACAGAGAAACCCTGTTTGGAGAGGGGGGGAAGAAATCCTGTCTGGGAAGAGGAGTAATTTAAGATCCTCCCCTCCCCCAAGGGGGGGGGTCTGAAGGGATGGCTCAGTGGTTAAGAACACTTCCTCTTCTTCCAGCTGTTAACCAAGGCTAAACACCCTCAATTGACTCAACACTTCCTATAGCTTCAGCAGGAGGGATCCAATATCCTACTCTGGCCTCTGTGGGCACTGAACATACATATACAAACACTTAGGGACACACACACATACACATAAAATAAAGAAAAATAATAAAGAAAAATAAAAGATTCTCCTGCCACCACCTACTAAGTAGCTGGGATTGCAGGCATGTGTTACCATATAGAGATTACCACAAATCTTAAATATATAATTTTAAAAAGTAAATTATGATCCAGCATGATACCACACCCTTTTCATCCCAGCACTCAAGAAGTAGAGGCAGGCAGAGCTCTGTGAGTTCAAGGCAAGTGTGGTCTATATATCGAGTTCTAGGCTAGCCAAGGCTACATAGTGGGACCTTGTCTCGACCAAACAAAAAACCAACCAAACAAAAAATAATAAAGGAGATTAAGGCTGGGGTGTGGCTCAGCCGGTGGGCCACTTTCATAGCATACAAAAACACCTGGCTTTGATCCCCAACACGGCACACAATCCAGGATGGTGGTACACAACTGTAATCCCACTACTCGGGAGGCAAGAGACAGGAGGACCGGGATTTCAAGATCACCCACATGCCTGAAAAAAAGAAAACATTTTCAGAAATCCCTAGGCGTCGTGGGCACTGCACTGGAAATGGATAGCTGTTAAGATGACTCCGTGCAGGAGCGTGCCCTTTCTCAAACAGGAACAACACGCATAGCAGTTCTTTCAACCAATGGCTAGGGCCGGTGGCATGGAGCTTTATCTAGGTCATTCCGGTGAGTATAAATACGTACTTTTCAAGACAGAGTCTGAAACTGCACATGATGGCCCAGGCCTGTAATCCTAACATTCAGGAGGTGGAGGCAGATGGATTAGGTGTTTGCAGCCTAGGCTACGCAAGGCCCTGTGTCAAAACAAATAAATAAAACCCAGAGAGACACAGTCTGGCCCACCCCTTATCCTTCTGAAGGTCATTACAGTTATGTAAGACTTGTGGTCACTCTTCCCCTACCTAGGTTAGCTCTCTAGTCTCAGTAATAGTCACCAGGAAGCATCCATAGGTAGGAAAGTGCAGGCACTTCACTGTGAGATTGGGTCTCATGTAGTCCAGCCTGACCTTGAACTCCTGGCTCTTCCTGCCTTTCTTCCCAACCGCTGAAGGGATAGGCACCGTTGTACCCTGTTAGGCTTCTTGTAGAAGCCCATGTGCTTCCCAGCTGACCTTTTCCAGTTCGCCCAGGACCCCCACTACTGACTGTAAAACTGGTTCCCCTCGGGTACCTGTCCCTTCTTTGTAGTTCTTTTGAGAACAGAACAAGGGTGCCTTGGACTCTTTTAAAGGTTTCCAATTTAACAATGCATGCTTGCCTCTCAGGAGACTCCTGTTTGGGAGGAAGAGCACTGAGCTTGGGGTGGGGAGGTGGAGGTTGTGGGGAGGGTTCAGAGGAACCAATGGCCCTCACCTAAGATATGTTTAGTCCTGGGTGTTCAGGAACTCCTAGGGTTCAAAGTCTCTCAGAGGATGGCTGTTTCTATCCAAAGGCTCAGAAGTGCGAAGGCGGGGTTGAGCATAGGAGGCAGGGCCTTCAAAGATTGCTAGGCCACCCCAGCGACAGGGAGACACCCCCTATAAACACACTGGGCCCAACATGTGTCAAAGAGACTAAGGACAGCCAGGGCAATCTGGGAGCTTCGAGCCAGCCCGAGAGGAGCTCGCCCCCTAGGGGAGGGCTCAGCAAGTGCAGGCCTCTGCGCCCCTGCCCCAGCTCGGACCACTGAGCACTGGAGCTGGCAGGTAAGGGGCCAAGCAGATGTCCCAGAAGTCCTCAGGGGCCACCCTGGAAAACATCTTTGAGAAATGAGTTGGGCAAGGGGGCTCCTTGACCGAGACTATCTTTCTGGAGGTGGAATCAAGGGGACACCCACACATTTCAGGATTAAGA
Source organism: Mus musculus (assembly GCF_000001635.26). NCBI lineage: Eukaryota > Metazoa > Chordata > Mammalia > Rodentia > Muridae > Mus > Mus musculus. The sequence goes on along the minus strand of NC_000077.6, from coordinate 119,091,534 downwards.
AGGGTCACAAGGTTGGACTTAGTGACCACATCCCAAGACTTCGTCATTGCGCGTGGGGGTGGGGCCTGGACCCGGGAAGTTGGGGGCGCTCCACGGGGAAGGACAAAGTTGCACCGAAGTCAGATGAGGTTGTAGAAACGCCCCAAGCCCAATTCGACAAACACAATGTAGAATTTGGGGGTGGGGTGCCCAAGGCGTTATATGCAGGCCAGACAGTAGGCTGGACCCTACCAGCCGCCATCCACCGCCAGAAGATCCCCGACCACCATCTTCGTTCGGCCCTAGGTCCTGTGGGGACAACCCCCCACCCCCAGGTGTTCAGTGTAGCTTGCGGCGCTCCCGCCCCAGGGGATCGATCGGCTGCAGGCGACGCGCAGCCTGGGCTCCCAGCCTTCGCCTCCTCCCCCTCCCCCTCCCCCTCCCGGGCTGCGCAGGACGCGGCCTCTGAACAGCGTCCTCGCCGTTCCGGGCCGCGGCCAGACCGGGCTCCCGGCCAGGCCAGCCAGGGAGGTGGAGACGCGCCTGGCCTTTCCGATCCGACCCGCCCCTCTGCCTAGGGTTTTGGGGGAACCAGACGAAAGCGAGCCCAGCTACTCTGCGTGCTGTGCCCGGCGCCCCCTCTTCTCCCACCCAGGATCCAAATACCCCCTCGGGCGCGCGCTTAACCCTCTGCGCGCCGTGAGGCTAGAGCTGGGGAGGCGGGTGGGGGCGGGGAGGCGGTGGCGCCTCGGCTGACGATCTCTTCGGGGTCCGCCGGAGCGATTTTCATTTCTTTCCGGGGCTGGCTGCAGCAGCTAGCTCTGGTTGGGGCGGGGTGGGGGGGAGAAAGAAAGAAATCTGGCCTGTGTGTGGGCCCCGCTGGGTTTGGGCGCGCGACGGGGGCACCCGAGAGCAAACTGCAAGGGGCGGGTGTGTCGGGGCTCACCTCCACGCCAGAGGGGACCCTGGGCCAGGCGGTGGGCTAGTGAAACCCAAATAAAAAGCACAGGGTTTGCCGAGGCCGTTGTGTGCGCGTGCTAGCAGCAGCGGTGGACAATTGTGTCGGCTTCAAAGATCATGTATGAAATATGGTCCCGGGGGCGCGGATCCCCAGGCCGGCGGAGCCTCGCGATTGAGAGCGGGGCTCTAGGCGGGTGGGCTCCTTCAGGCCAGCCTGGGGAGACCTCTTGACGTTGGGAGAGGATGGACCAGCGGACGTCGCAATCCCCCACCCGTCCCGCTTCGGCGCCCGCAGACCCCAGCGTGCCGCAATGCGGAGGAACGGCCCTGCAGGGCATTTGTGGCCCCAAGGGTGCCCAGGTTCTGCCCAGGGCCACTGCCTCACTGCCCCGGCCCTCGAAGCCCGCGGCCCTGCCCGTGTACCCTGCCACCTCTAGTCTATCTGCACCGCAGATCCAGCACTACGCGGGTTCTTGGAGTGGGACCTGGAGACGTCGGGAGGGGGGCGGCTTCGCGGTGCAAATGAAAACAAATCCTTCGCGGGTGGTGTGACAGAGGGCAAAAATGGGGGTGGGGGGACGCGTGGAGCAGATCGCTGGCAAACAAAGCCGTTCTTCCTGGAGTGTGCAGGGGAAGGAGTGTAGGGCTCCCTCCCGCACGCCCCTTCTCCACCCCACCCCCGGCAGTTTCACCGGGTCAGCTCCCCCAAGCTAAGCCGCCGCTTAAAAATTGTTTTACTAACGTCAGCTCTCAAGTCAAAGACAATTTCCCTACTAAGGACGTGGCAGAGAAACGAGCCCTTGCAGTTTGGTGGTCATGCCCACTGAAATCCCCTTGGCTGTCTGAAATCCACCCGGGGCAGCTGGTCCGGGAAGCTTCAGGCCCCCTTTTCCAAACAGAGCCCAGAGTTGGGGTCAGAGGGCGGCGACGGCAATCTCTCGTGGACGGGGAACCCATTCACCGAGACGGCTCCTTTAAGAAGTTTATTTTCCCCCGGTCGGCACGGGTCACGCTTGTTCCAAGACTGGGTTCTCAGTAACTATTCTCCACTCTTCGGTCATTAAAAAGTTCCCAGCCTCTCCGGGATCGGATCCTTTGCCCTGCCTTTCTAAGCCCGGGCCTACCGCTGGGCGAGGGAACATCGCTCCTCTCTTGGGGCCCCTGAAGGCCCCTGGGGGCCCCAGCCCGTGGGGACATCTGAAGGGCTTCTGTTTCTCATCAGAGCTGACGGAACTACTCACCCTGTTTGGAAAGGGGCGGTGTCAAATGCACCGGATTAAGGAGTCTTATAAAGGTTCCCGTGGGGCCCCTGGGCATCCCCGGTTGAGAACAGGGGCCCCAGTAGAAGGCTTTGGGAATCCCGGGTTTGGAGTCAGTCTCTCCCGTGATTCCCTCGGAGGTGCCCAGACAGGGGGTTGGGAAGGTAGGGGCCGCCCCAAGGGAGGCTTTTAAGAAAGGTTTGGGCACATCAGGTGACCTCATTGGCCACCCCCCACCCCCACCCCCGGGCTTCTGCCCTGCTTTCTGCCAGTCTCCGTTTCGGGCTGGTGGATCTGAGCCGTCCCTATGGTAGTTGTCACAAGAGGGTTGGTCTAGGACCTGCCTTCAGGTTAGGACAGGGATCTGAGAGTAAGTCACTTTCTTCATCTGCCCACCCTCCACGAGGACAAATAACAGCCTGAGAGAAGAGAGTTGCTGCGTTGGCGGCTACTTCTGTGTTTCAGCCACCTGCAGAGCTGTCCACAGAAAGGCCTTTGGAGAGCTGGGCAGTGGCGGGTGGGATTCGATGTTTGAGGTGATTCCCGGAGGCCCCCTTCGTAGTTAGGGAGCCCGGAGGTTCCTCTAGTTAGATCATATGTAACTCCAGAAAAGATGCTCTGCGCAGGAGAGTGAGAGCTTTCCTTTCCCAGCTTGCGGAGTGGTTCCTGCGCAAACTCGGCTCGGTGCACCTAATTCCTTTCAGTGGCCCCTAAGGTCCAAATCTGGGCCCCTGAGGGCCCGGACCCAGCGAACCAAGCTGTCTGCAATACAGCCCAACGCCCCTGGTGGCGGGTAGGTTGTAACGGCTGCCTGCCCTCCCCTGAGCCAGGATTCTGGATAATGCAGGAAACACCCAGAGTAAACAGATTTTCCTGGGGATTTTTGAGTAAAGAGACCGGCATTGTCGGGAAGCTCAGCTTCCCAGGCTGAGGGACTGGCCTACACAAAGTTGCTCCAGACCTTCTAAATGACCGGATGACCTGAGCGGCTGAGGGTGAATGGGTGCTGTTGGACGGCAGATCGTCACCTCATGACCTACAGGACCCTTCTTTTTTTGACTGAACTGTCCCACAACAGTTTCTCAACTTGAGTACAGTTAGGCACCGTGTTTGTGTGTGTGTGTGTGTGTGTGTGTGTGTGTGTGTGTGTGTATAAAACATCCAAATATAGTAGGGGTGGCCCTTTTCTAGTGCCCCTCCAGCCCCAAGAGTTGGGGTGACGGTAGTCACCCACATCCCATCTTGCGATTCTCCCCTCCTTGGAGACTCTTAGATTTGGGCCTTATGATAGTCAGAGACCAGCCGTTGCACACTGAGTACTCTCTTGTCTCCAGAAGAGGACCCCTTCCACCTCAACACTCTAAGGAGTAAATTCTGAGAGAGCTGCCGCTAAGCAACAGCGGAAGCCACAGTGTTGCAAAGTGGAGGTGCGTGGAGTCAGCGTGTGTGTGCAACATCAAACTAACCGTCTGAAGACTTTTACTGGATGCCTGGGAAAACACAAGCCCTGGCAGGCTTTTGGGGGTTCACTTCTGCACCTGGCCCTTCGCAAGTCATCACAACATAGTCCTCACCAGGCACCCTGAGACGCAATAAAAGCAGGGACAGAGACTCGGACGTCTCCTTGCCCTCCCCCTCCGTCGACCCACTCTCCTCTTTTGCGCTTTTTCTGTCTCTGTGGACGCTCAGCCAAGGGATTGCGCAAGCTTCCTGCTCCACGTTCTTCAGGAGCCCTGAGCTGGGGCCCCGGACGCACCACAGGCAAGGCACACCCTTACCCTCCCACTTAGAATGGCATGTTCTCTGTCAAGTCTACCCACTGCGACCCCACGGATCTCCCAGGCCCACTGTGGCGCCCTCGGAAGGCCGCGTCTGGCGCAGCAGCTCCCCCAGCCGGACGCTGGCGCTGAATACCCCTGAACGTGCGGGGCTGGCCGGCTCCGAGGTGCTAAACTTCACACTCCAGGGCTCCAAAGGCCGCGTCAGCAGGGCTTGGCTGTCAGAGACCAGAGGACGGGAATTCAGGAAGACACTGTGGCTCCTTGGCCATTTCCCCTCCCCTTCTCGCAGTCCACTCATCCACCAACCCTCCGCCTCAACATCTACTTGGTCCTCCCCACTCTTACTTTTGAGGCTCTTCCATGAAGCCCCACGAAGTCCCCTTGGACCCCCCAGACTCATTCACCCCCATATTCATTCTCTCTCTCTCTCTCTCTCTCTCTCTCTCTCTCTCTCTCTCTCTCCCCCTCTCTCTCTCTCGCTCTCTCTCTCTCTCTCTCTCTCTTCTCCCAGCATCTCAGACTAAGCAAGAGGCCTTGCTTAGAAACTGCCCCTTCCCCGCGAATGAGTGAACCAAGTGTAAATTAGAAGCCGTTCAGAATCTTGGGTGGCATCGGATTCAGAGCCCCTTTCTGCTGAGGTTCTTGAGTGCTAAATGCCCCGTGGCCAGCTGTTTCTTTGTCCCTGTCTTCGCCTCTCCGTGCTCCTCCACTTGTCCAAGTCCTCAGTCTTCTGGCTCTTTCTCTCCCCACCTCGCGGCCTAAATGCCCAGAGACTGGCGGGGCGGGGCGGTGGGCACCGAGGGTGGGGTCCTGAACTGCCCCCGCCTCCATTCCGCCCCCTGCCGGAAAGTCCCCTGTGCTTCCAGAGCTCTGCTGGACAGATGTAGTTGGGAGCAACTGTAAAGTGCAGCGGGTGCTTCCGTGGCCCCCAGCAGGGATCCCCGGGCCTTGCACAAGCAGAAACAGAGGCCGAGGGTGGGGACGGGAGAGTCCCAAGTGTCCGGCTGCGGATCAGAGTGGGCCCGGTCGAGGTGCCCACCCTGGCCGCCTAGGCAGAGACACCTCTATTCCGCGGCCCCAGCTCACTTTCCCGGCTCTCAGATCCCTCCCCTGCACCTCCCCGCGCCCTCCTCCTCCCCAGCCTCCTCCCGCGCCCTCCTCCTTCCCTGCTGCCCAGACCGGGGGCCTCGGGTAGGCCGGGCTGCGCCAATCCGAGGCGCGTCCCGCCTCCTGACGCCGAGCTGGGCCCTGCGAGGCCCCGCCCGCTGACGTCCGGGATTTGCATGAGTTCTCGTGCCGCGGCGGCCCGGGCTCAGTTGTCTGAGCGAGCGAGCGAGCGAGCGAGCGCGAGCTGAGAGCCGGCGGGTGCAGGCAGCGGCGGCGGCGGCGGCGGCCAGGCTGTTGAGGGGCGAGTGGCGGCGGCGGGGGCCGGGCGCGTGGCGAGGTCCACGCGCAGGATCGTATCGGGGCGCCGGCGGGAGCTAGCTGTGTCTGCAGCCGCGCCGGCCGCTTGCGCCCCTGAGCGCTCGGGTTCGGCCATGGAGCTGCCAGCTGTTGGCGAGCACGTCTTCGCGGTGGAGAGCATCGAAAAGAAGCGGATACGCAAGGTAGGGGTGGCGCGCGGGTGGCGGCGCCGAGGCGCGGGAGCGGCGGCGGGAGCAGCGAGCGAGAGGCGCGGAGGGGGTGGGGAGGCTGCGGGCCGGAGCCGGGGATCCCGCGGAAGCTGATGGAGTGCTGTCTCTTCCCCCCCTACAGGGCAGAGTGGAGTATCTGGTGAAATGGAGAGGCTGGTCCCCCAAGTAAGTGGCGGCGGGGGCCGGGTGCCTCGGCACCAAGCGCCCTGGCCAGCAGACCCGTGGAGCTGGTGGGGTGGTGGGGGAGCGGACGGGAGGCGGGGTGGAGGTGGGGTGGAGAGAGGAGGGGGTGGGGAAGTCGGTGGCAGGCACTGGGAAGCGGAGCAGCCGAGCCCGAGCCGGGCGCCCTGTGTTGTGCTCCGCTCTCCGGGAAATGCCATCACTAATTTATGCGCTAAAAGGAGCCGGAGGAGCTGGAGAGACGCGGGGCCGAGCCCGGGAGGCCGGCGGAGGGAGGGAGGGCGCAGGCACTGACTGATGTGCAGCAGAAAATGGCTCCTTTCCCCTTTCCCTCCACCGAACGGCTCCATATTGCAAAACCAAAAAAAAAAAAAAAAATTTTTTTTAAAAGCGACGAAAATGCAATTGTATGCGTCCTCCCTCCTGGTGGTGCAGGGTAGGGAAGAAAAAAGACAGAAAATGTTGGGAACTGTCACTGCAGCTCTTTCGATGGGGAATTTTTTTTTTAATTTGAAATGCGAAGGCACCGGATGGAGACAGGCGCAGGCACACACACACACACACACACACACACACACACACTCGGAGAGGGAGAGGGAGAGGGAAAGAGAGGCATATTTTTGTACTGCTGAGTATTTGGGGTTTGCTTGCCAGTGACAGCGGTCTCCTGGGCCTTGAGGGGGGCGCTGAGCTGTGAGTTACCGGATTAGGGGTCCAATGCAGACCAGCTGAAGCCCTACTGGAGACTTGGGCTGGGGATAGGGAGGGGGACTGCGACTTTGCTTTTGGGCTGCTTTGCACGGAGGGTTTCTGGAGAGGAAAGTGGCCTTGGAACACGTCACAGTAACATGCTTAAAATTCTTGACGACTGCAAAATAAACTGCTAGTTTCGTTTTCTTCACCCCCTCCTTTCCTCCTGCCCTTGTGTGTGTATTTTAACTTGGGGGGTAATCAAGGGCCATGTTAAGCCTTAAGAAACCTACTGTCTACCCTCCACATCCATAGCCTTTGATTCAGGAAGCCACATAGGGCCTTATGTCATTCCCAACCTGGCCTTTTTTTTTTCTTACACTCTGCCCCCCCTCCCCGCCCCGTTCCTTTTTCACTTGCAAGATATAACACGTGGGAACCAGAGGAGAACATCTTGGATCCCCGGCTGCTGATCGCCTTCCAGAACAGGTGAGCAGCCTGCTGCCCTGGCCATACATAGGTGGGCCATAGGGGATGGATGACTGCTTGCAGCAGTGGGAAAAGGGGAAGGGGTGGGAGGGGGCAGGCAGGAGCCCCACCCCCAACAAATCCGGATGGGCAAGGCTGCGGCCTGGGCTTCTCTAACCAACGTCCTTGGCGGTTGCTGCAGCTTGGGAGTGGGGGCAGGGTAGGGCTGGGGAAGGTAGGCTTGTGTTTTGGGAAACTGCTGGAAGACTACGTGGGGATGACCCTGGATCTGCCTAGGAATACTGTACCTGAATTTCCGTGACCCCCTCCCTTGGCAACCTTGGAGCCCCACCCCCAGAGCCTAGGTGTTGCTTTCTGCAGCCACTGCTGGCTTGGCACGGGCACCTCGCGGGGCAGCTCTGAAGGAGCTGGCATTGTGAAACCGCCCCGAACGTCATGGAACTGAACTTAACCTTTTGGCAACCGGATAAAAGTTGACAAGGCCTTATGCCCCCAACCTCCGGGAGGAGGGGCTGGGGGACAGTGAATAGATGCTGTCCCGAGCCTGAGCGCCTCACAACCTTCGCTGCTGTATTTTGTGGGGTAAATTGCTCTATCAGATCGGCGGAAGGTTGGCCCGAGGGCATGAGTGAGCGCTGCCTGGTGGTTGTGGGGTGCCCATCCTCCTGCAAACAGATGCTTGCCACGATGCAGCTGCTGCAGCTGGATTCACCACTGGTGGCTGTGGTTCGCTGTTTCGTAGAGGGAGGGCGGGCGTGGGGGAGGGGGAGGAGTCCTCAGAGCCACGCCACCCCCAGCCTTCCATCCCTCTTTTATTTTGAAGTATTTCCTGTGGAGCGTTTGCCACTAAAACTGTAAACTCTAGACCCTGAGAGCTAAAGTTGCTTCCTCAGAATACCGGGGGTGTAGGGCAGGAAACTTGCTCCCACCGACTTCACCTGGGACTTCTCCACGCTGTAACCATGTCAGCGGCTGATGCCATGTTGCATAATGGGTCCCCGAAGAATTATAATCCAGGCTGTTGCAATGCCATGCAACTTTGGAATCAGACCCCAACCCGGCCCCAGGGCATGGCAGAACTCCTCCGGGTTGGCTCAGGGGCTTGGGGGTGGGGGGTAGCTGGAGACTGAGTCTCCGATCCAGAATTTGACAACCTCGGGAGACTGGCTCATGGAGGGCTGGGCAGGGCCAATCAGTCGCTCTTTGGGTGGCCAGAGCAAGCGAAGTTTGCTGGTGGTGATCAAGGCACCCCCACCCTTGAACTTTATTAATTTGGAAATCCGAGTAGAAAGGATCTTGCTCCTCTGAGGAGGCGGTGCTGCGGGCAGCCGCCCCACCCACTGGCTGGGGGGTGGGGTAGTGCCACTTCTGGTTCACCAGGTGGCTGAGAACCTGGCTAGACCTTAGCTAGCTTCAGAGGCAGTCCCCATCCCCAACCCTAATTGGCTTATTTGCCGCTATGTAAACAAGGGCTCAGTCCCTCCGTTTGATGCCTGGCCGTTTGAGAAAAGGAGTCCTCCCTTTCAACCTCGGCTCTTGTTTTCTGAATCTTAATGAGGTAGTTAGTATCCATGCTTCTGATCAGGAAGGGTCCCAAGGTCAGCTTGCACCTCCTGTTGTTCCCTGAATTCCTAAACCCAGTAAGCTGTCTGCAGAGCCACAGGCCCAAAGCTGTGCTCAGTGCTGTTAGGGCCAAGCAGCGATCTTCTGGACACCATGATACAGTGTTGCAGCAGGTGGGGGAAGGGAGGGAGGAGCAAGTTTACATCTCAGTGTCACGTGGGGGGACCCCTTCCTCAGAAGCTGGAGTGTTACTGAGGAAGTTAAGAAAGGTCCCCAGCAGACCTAGGCCACCTTTTGCCTCCAGCCGATCCCTACCTTTCTGTAGCAAAAGGAAGGAGGGTCGGAGAGCAGGGTGCTACTGACCTTATGGAAACCTGAGAACAACACTAACCTTGCGGCTCTGTTCCCTCCCCCAGGGAAAGGCAGGAGCAGCTGATGGGATATCGCAAGAGAGGGCCCAAGCCCAAACCGCTGGTGGTGCAGGTGAATACTTTGAGCTGGTCCCAGGATCCCAGCACGAGCCCTTCCCTAAACATTGCTTCCCAAATTACTTACAGTTCCCCGGGGGAGCACCCCAATTGCACTAGAACTTCTGGCCCCACCCCCTATGATGCAACCTCCACCCGTGGGAGCTGGAGTATTCCCGATGTTCCTGGCCTGCCATAGGGCCAACCTTTCCCCTTCTTTCTCCCCCTTAGGTGCCCACCTTTGCCCGACGCTCCAATGTTCTGACTGGGCTTCAAGACTCCTCCGCTGACAACCGTGCCAAGCTGGAGTTGGGCACACAGGGCAAGGGCCAGGGGCACCAGTATGAGCTCAACAGCAAGAAGCACCATCAGTACCAGCCACATAGCAAGGAGAGGTCCGGTAAGCCGCCCCCGCCAGGGAAGAGCGGCAAGTATTATTATCAGCTAAATAGCAAAAAGCACCACCCCTACCAGCCAGACCCCAAAATGTACGACCTGCAGTACCAGGGCGGCCACAAGGAGGCACCCAGCCCCACCTGCCCAGACCTGGGCACCAAGAGCCACCCTCCTGACAAGTGGGCCCACGGAGCTGCAGCCAAAGGCTACCTCGGGGCCGTGAAGCCCTTGGGGGGAGGGGCAGGAGCTCCAGGCAAGGGCTCGGAAAAGGGCCCCCCCAATGGCATGACACCAGCCCCTAAGGAGGCAGTGACCGGTAATGGTATTGGGGGCAAGATGAAAATCGTCAAGAACAAGAACAAGAATGGGCGCATCGTGATCGTTATGAGCAAGTACATGGAGAACGGCATGCAGGCAGTGAAAATCAAGTCGGGCGAGGCCGCCGAGGGCGAGGCGCGCTCCCCCAGCCACAAGAAACGTGCTGCCGAGGAGCGCCATCCCCAGGGCGACAGGACTTTTAAAAAGGCAGCCGGTGCCTCTGAGGAGAAGAAAGCCGAAGTGCCCTGCAAACGCAGGGAGGAGGAGGCTCTGGTGTCGGGGGACGCGCAGCCCCAGGACCTAGGGTCTCGAAAGCTCTCCCCGACCAAGGAGGCCTTTGGTGAGCAACCGCTACAGCTCACCACCAAGCCAGACCTGCTGGCCTGGGACCCAGCCAGGAGCTCGCACCCGCCCGCCCACCACCACCATCACCACCACCATCACCACCACCACCATACGGTGGGCCTGAACCTCTCCCATGCGCGCAAGCGCTGCCTCTCCGAGACCCATGGGGAGCGTGAGCCCTGTAAGAAGCGGTTGACCGCCCGCAGCATCAGCACGCCGACCTGCCTGGGGGGCAGCCCGGTCTCCGAGCACCCTGCCAACGTATCCCCCACCGCGGCCTCTCTGCCGCAGCCCGAGGTCATCCTTTTAGACTCAGACCTGGATGAACCCATAGACTTGCGCTGTGTCAAGATGCGCAGCGACGCCGGGGAACCGCCCAGCACCCTCCAGGTGAAGCCCGAGGCTCCAGCTGTGGCGGCAGTGGTGGCGCCGGCCCCTGCCTCAGAGAAGCCTCCCGCTGAGGCCCAGGAGGAGCCAGTGGAGCCCTTGAGTGAGTTCAAGCCCTTCTTTGGGAATATAATTATCACTGACGTCACGGCGAACTGCCTTACCGTCACTTTCAAGGAATACGTGACGGTGTAGTGGGAAGGAGTCGCGCCCACTAGGACTCAGCACCTACAGAGGTTCCCAAGGAGAAAACGCCCCAGTCGCGGTGGCCAGGCCCTTGCTCACTCCCTGGGATCCCGATTGAGTTGTCCACCTCTCACTGTCTCCTTCCACGTGGTGCCTGCGGTCTCACCGCCACGTCCCCTTCCCTATAGGAGACCTGAGCCTTCCCTGTGGACCACCAGAACTGACCCGCAGCCCCGAGGCAGTCTCAGAGCTATAGTATTATATTTTAACCGTGCTAACTGTCAAGTGCTGACTCTACTCCGGTTTGTACGTGGTGTTATTCTTGAAATGTATTGTTTGAGCTCAGAAGGCCCGACTATCCCCCTTAGGGCTGATATATATACATATATATATATTTATTTGTAGGTATTTATATATTGAAATATAAAAACCTAGATTTATGGAGTTTCCTCTAGATCATGTTATATTCTATATCAGACAGACTATTTTAAGTTGGCCTTTTCTTTCCCCTTCATTCAGTATTTTGATTTTATTTCCCCTTCTCCAGGAACTGCGACACCAGTAACCTTGGTATATATTTTTTGATACTGTACACATGGGTGTGTTGTTTCTATGTGCAAAAAAAAAAGTTTGTTAAAAGGCTAAAGAGCTCTCTAGAACCTGCTGCTATAGAAATGTCTGAACTATAAGCTTCCAATTATTACCTGCTTGAATGTAAATATTAAATGGAGATGTTGAAGGTGCAATTCAGTGTCCGAGATTAGCTCCAGGGGGATGTCGGAAGGTCCGAAGTTGAGGGAAAGAGGACGGACCCTCTCTCACCCCACCAAGGTCACGTGGAAAAAGACTCTCTAAAGCTAAGTCTTTGCACAAGCCAAGCCTGTGGGGTCTGGTGTCTCTAGAGCAGCTCCTTCATTGGAAGGTGACTCAGTGTGGGAAAATCGAGAGGTGCTAGCCTGGAAGAGTGGAGTGGGGGGAATGTATCAGAGTCGCCCTAGTCCCTGGGGCTTTCTGGCTGGCGATGCTCACGTAGCTGGCAAACCAGTAATTTCTGGGTTGTAGAGGGGCGAGAAATGGGGGCACTGCACCCCCACTTCCTGGATCCTGACTCTTAGGCTGGTGGCCCTTGCCCCGCCCCTCAAGCCAAGCCCTCAGCCCTCCCTGCTGTGGGCCAGGATACAAGTGGAGTAGACCCCAACTCTTTGGGGCTGTCCCGGGCTCAAAGGAAGCAGAGGAAACCCTTTCTCTGCCAGGCTCTCTCCCCGGAAACTACCAGGCCAAAGGCCAGGGCTGGAGCAAGTGAACTGCTGTGTTGGGCCTTCTACTGGATGATTTGGGAGGGGGCGACAGGGCGCTGAGTCTGGCCTGCCACCCTCTCTTCCTTAGCTGCGTGGGCTGGCACTGGTTGCCCATCCCCTTGGTGGCTACTAGGAGGTGCTAGGTGTGTCTGGAGAAGGGAAGAAAGGGGTTAATGGCCCCTAGGCTAGGGGTGCGGCTCGGCCAGGCCAGGAAGCCACCACCAGCGGCCAGCTTTCTGCAGACACAGCGATCTTCCTCCTGGTTCAGTGGCTAAACAGGCCCTGGGGCCTCCGGCCTGGGGAATCTGGTGAGCTTCAGGATTCTCCCTGCTGGCAAAGCCTCAGTTCGGGACCGAGGGTCGAGCCTATAGTGACACCAGGGCAGAAGATGACAGCGTGGTTTGGAGTGTGTGTTTGTGTGTGTGTGGCAGGGGGTGCTGAGGTAGTTCGAGGGGCAGAGTTGGGAAGGCTGGGGAAGAGATGGAGAGGAAGGCCTAGAGGGCGGGAGGCTCGATGCACGGAGTGGCCAGTTTTGGCTGCAGGCCATCAGCGGCTGTGGCTGGGGGAGGGGCGCGGGGCGGGGGAGGGGAGGAGGGAAGGGAACCGCTTTTTTGAAAAAGCCTTTGGGAGTTTGTAGCCCCGGCTTTTGTGAATCGTCCCTCCCACTACCCCATCCCCGGGAGCCCCCTTCAGAGTGAGTTAAACACCCCTCCCCCTCTGTGTAATGAACGCCCTTTGCCACCCTGTGAGTGGAGGAGGCTGATCTTGCTTCTGGCAACCGGCCTGCTCGGCGCTAGAATTGGGCCTGTCCTTCACTGGCTGGTGCACAAAGGCCCGTGCCAGGCAGGAACCTCAGCCCCTGCTTTTCCAGTTCATGAGAACTGAAAACTCCCGAATGCTGCTGATCAGACCTAGAGGTGGAGCCTTGGCAGTAGGTCTGGCCCCTGAGGTGGCCCCTTTTCTGCCAAGCTTGGGGAGAGAACCGAAGAGGCGGAAGATGGCTCTCCTGGATGGCTACTAGTTCACTAGTCTTCCTGGAAAAGCCTGGTCTACAGGTGCCATGACTCCTTGAAAGCTGGGTATGGGTGCAGGGCCTGTGGAGTGAGGTGCCCCAGTCAGAGGGTAAATAGAGGGCCGAGATCTAAGGGAGCAGATAAGGCGTCCAGCCTGGTTGTCAAGACCCCCCATCTGTCCCCAAGGGGACAAGGGCTTGTCATTTACTGTGTTCCTTTGATGTCCCATGAGCATTGTGGCTTATTTAGTCCCCAAGTAGGCCAGCTCTCTGTGACACAGGTCTGAGGTTCTGATGGGCATTCCCTAGTTCTTGTCTTGATTCTGGAACCAAACTGGCTGGTCCCAATCCTGCAGAGGCTCCCCAGGACTCTGCCCTCTCAGGCCTCGGTGCTGGCCTCAGAGGACAAGTAGGACAAGGATAGAAACAGACTTCCTCCTTCAAGGGGCACTTGGGCAGAAAGGGTTCAGAAGGCCCAGCTCTCCTGGTGTGGGTGGTCTCTGACCAGCACTTTATAAACAGCTGGTCACGAACTCTCTCTTTGAAGACGAGAGTTCAGATTCAAGAGTGAAAAGGAAGGCTTTGCATTCTACACATACCCACACCATCCAAATGGCTTTTCCCCCCATCAGAATGAACCCAAACCGTTCTTACATGCTTAAGCCTCAGGCACAGAGGCCAGAGCTAGGAGTTCAAAGGCCCTGGGGGTATTTGTGAAGCCTCCTGCCCAGAGCTGGCTTGACTACAGCTCTGGTCGACCAGTAGTCTGCCCTGACTGTCTCAGCTTAGTTCCAGAAGATCCAAGTTTATCCCACAGTCTTTACTCCATCCTTGGACACCACAGTTGGTGTCATTTGTTGGAGATGTCCCACAGATGCAGCATGGTGTGGGTCTAGAGTTGTCAGGCCAAACAAATAAGAATTTAGGGTTCTTAGCTCAATTTGGATAGCGTATGCATATAAATCAATCACTAGCATATGCATGTAAATGCTTATAAATAAATAAATATTTAAAGGTTGATTTCTTTTTCTTTTATGTGTATGAGTGTTTTGCCTGTATGCATATATGCACATCACTTTTGGACCTGGTGCCTGTAGAGATCAGAAGAGGATATAAGAATTGAAGTTATAGGTGGTTGCAAGCTGCCATGTGGGTGCTGGGATCCAAACCTGGTCCTCTAAAAGAGCAGTTGGTACTTACAAGTGCAATAATACATACATTTCATATGTGTATTATATATGTGTGTATGTGTATACATGGCAGACGTATATGTATGTGTATACGTATACGTATATGTATATATATGTGGCAGACGTATATGTATATGATGTATATGTATATGTATATATGGCAGAGGATGGGGATGACTCTGAAATTCTGTTCCTCTCCTTCTACCTCATAAAAGCTGAGATCACAGGCATGCCCCATCATGGCTGGTTTTAGGCAGTGCTAGGAACCAAACCTGGGGCTTCTTGCATACTAGACTGTACTCTACATCCTCAGCCCTAGAATGAATCATATTTAGCATATACGTATGTCCCAGGGAACATTTGAGACAAACTTCTAAAGCAAAGGCAAATTTGGCACTATTTTAAGTGAAAATGAAATTTAGCTGGGTACCCTAGATTTGGTCTGGAAACTATTTTAGTCCCAAACTGTCACCCTGTCTGTCCCTACGGAGACATCTCAATAGAGAATCAGAGAGGGCCTGTAAACCACCAGCCCTGTAAAGGTAGTTACAGAAATGGCTTCGAGTCGCGTGGCATGGAAAGGTGGCTGGGTGGCACGGGGCCCTTGCCTGAGATTGGGCTGGGGGTGGAGTGGGAATTCTCTGAGCTTGTGACACTCTGAGACAAAGAAGGAAGGCCAGATTTGAGACTTGGCCTTTGTCAGCAAGCCTCTAAGACATTCAAGAAAACAGAAAAGATCTAGCTGCAGTGCCTCCTGCCTTTGCCCCAAACTCTTCACCTTCGTATGCATTTTAATGGTCATCTTGAAGGAAGAGCCGTTGAAGGAGCCGATAAACTACATCAGGAGGCAGCCTTGAACATTTTGGAATATCCCTACCTTAGGTAAACACTCAGATCACTTTTTGCTGGAGAACAATTAAACACCTCATGTCAAGTGCAAAGTCTCTCCACAGCTTCTGGCCCACAGTGCTGGCTTGACCAGGTGACAGATTGAATAGGCATGTTCAGCGCTCCACCACTGTTGTCCGAGGCCACCTCTCCTCTAAGCCAATTGTCCTCAGTCCCTTCAGCATGGAATGCTGATGTCCAGGAGGTCTCAGTCCTCTGGTTGCCTGGGAGCACTGCTGGGGCTGCAGAATTAGGATGAGGGCCTCGTAGCAAACGCGTCCTAGAACAAAGCTGAAATCGCAAGTGTTTGGAAGCTTTGGAGTGGATCCTGTGACCCTGTGACTGTGCTTGCTGGGTATCTGAGGTGAAGATTTTAAAGAGGAAATTGTTATTGAAGACTGTTATTCTTGGATACAAGTGTCTACTTCCTGTGGCCCCTGGTTCAGAAACCTACCCCTCCCCTACCTATTGCTGTGGTTTTTCTTCACAGTAAATGATACGTTAATATCGGTAGCTTCTAAGTGGGTTATGGTGACAGCTTCCCCCGTCTCCGTGACGTGGGTCCTATTGCTGCTTTGCAGGTGGTAATATGAAGGCACAGTGGCTAACCTGTGCTAAGTCAAAGAGCCAGGTAGAGGACAAGAGTCAGCAAGTCACACCTCTGCCTCTCTAGAGTCCTGTTCCCCATCTCCCAGAGTCTGCCAGTGTGTGCTTCAGAGGCAGGGGCAGGTCCCTGTCACCTCTCTGGAGCTGTAGATCTTTCCAGCATGGCACCTGCCTGAAGAACACCTTAGATCTTCATCGTTCACTGTCACCTGTCGCCTCTGCCCGATACTCACTGTCAGCTGCATGTGCCCTTGGGCAATGGTTCTCAACCTTCTTAAAGCTTCGACCCTTTGATACGGTTCCTCATGTTGTGATGACCCCCTCCCCCCAACCAGAAAACTTTTTTTGTTGCTACCTCATGTGATTTTGCTACTGTTATGAATCATGTGTGTGTTTTCCAGTGGTCTTAGGTGACCTTTGTAAAAGGGTCATATGAACCTCAAGGAGGTTGAGACCCACAGGTTAAGAACCTTTGCCTCAGGGCACTAAGCTCTTGGAGAGTTGGCTATGTTACTCCAGGTAATTTTTCAAGTTGCTGCTGCCACTGCCATCTTGGTCTTCTTTGAGAAAGGGCCTCAGGGAGCCCAGGTTGGCCTTGAACTCATCATATAGCCAAAGTGACCTTAAACTTCTGTTGAGTTCTGGTCTTTCTGTCTCTTCCTCTTCTTTTGGGATTTCAGACATGAGCCATTACATATGCTGGGGGTGAGAGTTGGGGTTTTGTGTAAGCTCTCTAACAATTGAGCTACATTCCCAGCCCCTTGTATGTGGCTCTTTTAAAAATGTTTATCTCTCTCTCTCTCTCTCTCTCTCTCTCTCTCTCTCTCTCTCTCTCTCTCTCTCTCTCTCTCTCTGTGTGTGTGTGTGTGTGTGTGTGTGTGTGTGTGTATGCATTTGAGCCCAAGTGGCTAGAGGCATCAGATCCCCTGGAGCTGGAGTTACAGGTGATTGTGAATTGCCCAAGTTGGAAATTGGTCATCAAACTCAGGCCCTTTGCTGGAGCAGTAGATGTTTCTGACTGCTGAGCCATCTCTCCAGCTCTTGTATATAGTTGCTAACAGGAGCCCTCAGATTCTGATACCCCATGTATATGTCTATGTATGTTAAGTTCTGCATGTGCATGTGTATGTGACAGGGCCACAGATTGCTAACCATTCAGAGCATCCTAAGCCATGGGTTGCCCAGGATCCCTTGTTCAGGCAGCTTGCTCCCCAAGGACACCAGGCCCATCTCTCCCCCACCCCCAGGAACCAAGCAGATGTGCTAGGATCAGCTCCTCTGGATCCCACCACCCCCTCACTCTACCTCAGTGGTTTGTGAGGATTTCTTCAGGCTCCAGGTAATTATGTAGTAATTGAATTTAAAGAAACAGACCCTAAGGATAATCCTGGAGAAAGATGCAAGAGGAGCCGTGGTTTAATTTCCGCACAGCGGGGCAGCCATCTCATCCTTATGGATGTGGTTTGAACGTGTGACTCAGGATGCTGGACTCCCTGTCTCCTTCTGGGCACACATGAACACACAGCCTTCTGTTCTCAGGCAGGTGTGCTGGAGCTGTGTGCATAACACCAGAGCCCACTGCACTGTAGCTGCAGTTGTCTGCAAGGTTTCATATCTAGGTTGGAGGCAGGGAGCCAGCGTGGATGAAGCATGCTCTAAGATGATGAGAATGCATGCATGTGTGCACACACCTGTGTGTGCATTCGGGGCTGGGGTAGGCCTACAGTGCCACCACCTGCGGTAGCAGAGACGCCTCTCTCCTCGCAGCCCCAGTGAAATACACCACACCATGGAGCTTAAAGTCACAAACACCTCCCCCCCTACACACACACACCCCTGGAGCCTTTCAACCTGTGCCAGGTGCCCTGTAAACCTCCCTGGATTTCCTTCCTTTCCTGTTTCATCTGAGAAATTCTTCACTAATTCCATGGTGTCTGGTTTCTCATTGTTTCTCTCTGCTTCAGACAGCCTCTTGGGGGGTGGGTTTTGGAAGGGTGTGTTTAATGCTCTGGTCCTTCCAAAAGGATGCGTGTGTCCGCACTTGCTTTGGCTGTCCTTGGAGACACTGTCAGGGTAATGTGAGCCATCCTCTCCTGAGGACAGAAGCAAATAGCCATCCACCGTCAGAGACTGTTCCAGCCAACTCAGTTCCCTAAAGCAGACTTCAACCCGAAGAACGGCCATGGCCATGGGGCACAGTTCCCTTGGACAGTATTGCTGTGGGCCGATGAAGGCGACACTCCACTCTTTAAGGTGGTACGCTGCTGTTGGATGAGGACAAAGGAAACTGCAGCCTAGGCTTCCTAAGTGTGCAGAGGACCATCTAGTCCTTCCTACAAGAAAACGCTGGGGGGTATGAGAGGAAGACTCTAGTGAGCAGAGCCCCTCCTATGGATAGCATAGAGGAGCCAAGCATTTAGTGTGGATCGCTATTTCCTGCTTTGTTTATGCCACCCCGCCCTCCACCTCCCACCAGAGCTGGAAAGGGCAGAGGGAGGACCCTGCGGGGTGAAGGAGACTCCAGACCAGCTGTGTTCACCTCAGCTTTCCATTCTTCTTTCCCCCCGGCTCCTCTCCTGGCACTGAAAATTATTTATGTTTGCAAATTGCTTTTGATTCACGTGAGTTACTCCTTTGGCCTGCCAACAGGTCTGGGGATGAGAATTACCCAGCCTGCGAGCTGGGAATCCAAGGAAGACAGATGAAGATGCAGTGAAGTGGAAGTTGGAAGCCGTGGGATGGGATTTGGTCTCCGCTCTGATGCTGCAGAGGCCATACTGTCCCTTGCCTGGGCCCTGGATTGCTCTGCTGCAAAACAAGAGACGCATGGTTTGTGAGTTTTCCTGGCATCTGTGGCTCTTACATCTTGTGAGCTCAGAGTCACCCAGAAAGACACAGCAGACAGTCTCCTGGCCTTCTGGCTGTTTCCTGATAAACCCTTATTGCTGTGGAGCCTGAGGCTGCCCAGTCCTAGGCCAACATGAAGGACTAGCTGGGTGGCCAGGAATGCCTCTCTTCTTTGCCTCTTGCTCTCTCACTCTGCAATGTCCTTGATGTCCCGGTTCTATAGACGAAAACAGACATCTTCAGGGGAACAGGAAGGGTGGAAAGTCCCTGAGGCTGGTCCAGGAGAGAAACACACACAAACACAGGAATAATCATTATATCCCCAAGCAGGCCAGAGCAAGAACAGCTTGCGGAGGGTTGATGAAGTCACCTGGGCTACTGATGGGAAAAGGGTCAGCCTGTGGCGGTGAAGCTCAGAGAGCTGCGTCGGTAGAACTTCGGCCTCAAGCCCCTCACTCCGCAGATGGGGGAACAGAGCCTCCCCTAAACCAGAGTCCATCCACATCAAGGTGAACTGTTAATATCACCAAAGCGATCATTCTGTGTGTACAAGTGGTTCTCTGGGCCCCAGTGTAGAGCATGGCTCACTCCCTCTAACACTGACTGTGTTGACAAGAGGGATCCTTAAGGACTCAAAGTCCAATGTCACTGTGGGAGTAAGTGGCCATATGCACCTGGAGAGAGAGCACTGTGGCCTGGATTCCCTTCTCTGGATTGTGGTTTGGGCCCTAACCTAGAGAGAAGACATGCAGGGCTGGGCTTCTTCTAATCTTCTGGCCACCAAGCAGTTCCTCGAGGTAGAGGGAGTCCTCCTGACCTCGGAATCTTAAGTTGGTTGGCTTTGGCAGAAACACAGTGTTTACTCAGCCCTGGCTAAGTAACTGAGCCTCAGCCCCAGCCTAGAGGAGAGTTGGGGTTCTGTGTACCCTATGGTGAGAGAGTATCCATGGGTGGGCACATGACAGCTGGACCCCTTGCTTTTACAATCCAGCTGCAGGCAGGTGTGACACCACTGAGGCCCTGTTGTTTCAGGGAACTCCCATCCCCCTTGATACATCGCAGGAAAGAGGTACAAACAGAGAGAAACCGTTCTTAGGGAAGAGGCCAGCTGCTGCCGACCAGAGGCTTGGGCTAAGTGACGTTTGGCCTTTGAAGGGGTGTATTTGGGAGAGAAACTGGAAAGAGAGATAATGAGACCAAAACAGAGAGAGGAGCGGAGGGGGTGTGGGGAGAAAAGTAAACCAAGAAGGGTCCAGAGAAAGAAGGGAGAAGGGAAATAAGGGGGAAGGGAGGAGAGGACCAGGAGGAGAGAAGAGGGCAGTGTTGGGGGAAGAGGGAGAGGAAGGGTTGGCTAGATGGCTAAGCAGCTAAAGGTGCTTGCTGCCAAGCCTGAAGACCTGAGGCTGATCTCTGTGTCCTACTTGGTAGAAGGCTCCCACAAGTTGTTCTCATGGATTCACAAACACATCCACCAGAAATAAAAATATAATTTAAAACTGTTTTATAAAAGGAGGTGGGGAGAGGATGAATTGGGGGTCCCAGGACGAGAAATAGTGTGTACTTCTAACAGACAGACAGAGGTAGAAACAGGTGAGAGGAGAAACGAAGCAGGCAGGTAGGCAGGAGGCCCAAAGGCTGAAGCAAGGTGGGGAGAAACAAGGATTCAAGTAAGCTGAATTAGAAGGGTCCAAGGGACCTGTAGAGGCCAGCACCCCGAGGGTCCTGGTGACAGGCACAGAGACAGAATGTCACTGCAGTGGGCTTTCTGTCAGAAACAAAGATCTTGCTAGAGGGAGACCCTACGTGGTGGGAAGACAGAGAGCAAGACCCTGTGCAGGGAGGGAGCTGGGATCTCACCATCCAGGGCTGCCTTTGGGAACAGGGAGATGTTCCTAAGGAAACTGACATGTTTTAAAGATGAACCGGCTATCTCTGGAGCACCGGGTGGGTGGATACAAACAGCTAGGTGCCAATAGTTGTACCATGGTCCCCTAGGAGAATCCCCTGAGCTTAGAAGCAACTAGGCACAAAAGATGAAAAAAGTATTCAACTGAAGAACAGATATGATGCCACACACCTGTGATCTGAAGCCTTGGGAGGTGGAGGAAGGAAGCCAAGATTCCTGGACTAGCCTGAGCTATATAGCTATATTGGGGTGAGAACCTACCCCAAGTGAAATGAAGCAACAGCAACAAAGAGTCAAGTCCCAATACTTAAATACGTGTGTGTTTGTGTGGCTTGTGTGTGTGTGTGTGGTATGTGGTATGTGTGTGTGGTGTATGTGTATGTGGTATGGTGTGTGTGGGGGGGGGGAATGGGTGTGTGTGTGGTATATGTGTATGTATTGTTGTGTGTGTGTGGTGTGCGTGTGGTATGTGGTGCGTGGTATGGGTGTGTGTGTGTGTGTGTGTGTGAGATCAAAAAACACACACTGGGACCAATGACATATCTCAGTGGGCAAAGATACTTGCCATGTATGGTGGTTTGAATGAGAATAGCCCCCAAAGGGTCATATTTTGAATGCTTAGTTCCCAGTAGATGGAACTGTTTGGGAAGGATTAGGAGGTGTGGCCTTGTTGGAGGTTTGCCATTGGGGGTAAGCTTTGAGACTTCAAAAGCCCACAGCAGGCTCAGTGTCTCTTTCTCTGCTTGCTGCCTATGGATCAGGTTGTAAAACTCTCAGCTACTGCTCCAGGGCCATGCCTGTCAACCTCCCATCATGATGATAATGGACTAGCACTCTGAAACTGTAAGCAAGTCCCCTCAATTAAATGCTTTCTTTTATAAGAGCTGTCTTGGTCATGGTGTCTCTTCACAGCAACAGAAGAAGAGCTAAGACAATCTACCAGGTATGACCTGAGTTCAATCCCTGGAACCCACAGAAAGGTGGAAAGAGAGAATTGAATCTACAAAATTGTCCGCTGACCTCCACATACATGCACATATGCTGTGGCACATGCATCCGTGTACACACACACACATACACACACACGCACACACACATGCATGAAATAAAATCATAAAAGGAAAACAAAATACACATTGGGTGTAGCTCAGTGGTAGGACACTTGCCTAGCAAGCTTAAGGCCCTGAGGTGCCTCCCCAGCACCTCAAAAACAAAACAGTATATAGCTGTTGTTTTTTTATTTGTTTGTTTTTGTCTTTATCTTTTACTTATTTTGTATCTTTTCTATAAATTAACAAAATAGTTGATTGAGATTTCTTTCTGCTGGGCAGTGGTGGCGCACGCCTTTAATCCCAGCACTCAGGAGGCAGAGGCAGGCAGATTTCTGAGTTCGAGGCCAGCCTGGTCTACAGAGTGAGTTCCAGGACAGCCAGGGTTATACTTCCTTTCCTTTTCAGTAGAGGGTTTGTCTGTGTAACATTCCTGGCTGTCCTGGAACTTGCTTTTTAGAAAGATGAGGCTGGCCTCTAATTCACTGAGTCCTGCCCGCCTCTGCCTCCTGAGTGCTAGGATTAAAGATTGAGTGTATGGTCAAACCTGGCTCTCAACTGATACCTTTTCTTTTCTTCTCTTTTCTTTTCTTTTCTTTTCTTTTCTTTTCTTTTCTTTTCTTTTCTTCTCTTCTCTTCTCTTCTCTTCTCTTCTCTTCTCTTCTCTCTTCTCTTCTCTTCTCTTCTCTTCTCTTCTCTTCTCTTCATTTCGTTTTTTGTTATCATTGTTATTGTTTGTTTTTTTCAAGACAGGTTTCTCTGGGTAACATTTCTGGCTGTCTTCAAACTCACTGCAGACCAGGCTGGCCTTGAACTCAGAGATCTGCCTGCCTTCACCTCCCAAGTGCTGGGATTAAAAGCATGTGCCACCATCACCAGACATCAATTAGACTTTCTGAAAAACTGTTATTGTTATTATTTTTAACATTGTGTGTGTGTGCACGTGCACGCACAGAGGCATATACACAACAAAGTCAGAGGTGTCCGATCTCCTGGTGCTGGAAAAGGAACAAAATCCTGGTCCTCTGCCAAAACAGCACAGGCTCTTAACTACTGAGGCATTCTCCAGCACCGGGTTGTGGTTTTTAAGGAGTCTCTGGGACTGGGGACAAGGGCTGGCCTGGGAACCTCACAGACTAAACTCGAGAAGTCATTAAGACATCTTTACCTGGGAGAAGCTAAGAACCCAGAACCCAGTGGGTATCAGTCAGACACTACTCAGCAGCTCCCAGGAGCACTCTCCTGCCCTTCACCCCATGGCTTCAACACAAAGAAGTGAGGGCCCATGAGGTGGGTTGAGGGCTTAGTCCCATACCACCTTGGTGATCTTAGCTCCTCCCACCAAGCTGAGTCCAACATTCTTTGTCCCAGGGAAAAGGCAGGATATGGCAGAGCAAGGATCAGGGAGCCGAGTGAACCTGGCTGATGGAGCCACCTTCCCTGCTCTTGGCAGCTTTGTGCCCTGGGGCTGTTGACTCTGCTCCCAGGAGCTCCCTAAAACTGGCTCCAATTCTTGCCATCTAGTCTCCAAAATTTTTACCTCTTGAGAGACATTACCTGCTCTCCTGGCCTAAAGTGGACTCTGGGTTTTTTGTTGTTGTTGTTTTTTGGTTTTTGTTTTTTTTTTTTTTTTAATTTTATTTGATTTTTTGAAAGCTTCTCTTTATTTCATTTGGAGTCTTTGTCCTCGTTTCTGTTGCTGTGACAAGCACTGTGACCAAAAGCGGCTTGGAGAGGAACAGGTTTATTTGTCTTACAGGTTGCACTTTGTCAGTCAGGACGGGAACTCAAGCAGAGGCTGTGGAGAACGCTGCTTACTGGCTTGCTCCCATGGCTTGCTCAGCCTGCTGTCCTAGAGAACCCAGGACCACCTTCTGTGGGTTGCACATGCACCGTGGACTGGACCACTCTCCCACCAATCTCTCTCTCTCTCTCTCTCTCTCTCTCTTGGTTTTTCGAGACAGGGTTTCTCTGTATAGCCCTGGCTATCCTGGAACTCACTTTGTAGACCAGGCTGGCCTCGAACTCAGAAATCCGCCTGCCTCTGCCTCCTGAGTGCTGGGATTAAAGGCGTGCGCCACCACTGCCCGGCTTCACCAATCTCTTTGGTAAAGGAAGTGGCTCACTTGCCGACTGGTCTGCCTGATGGAATAAACACCTCAGTTGATTCTTCCCTTTATGCAGGACAAACCCTGGACTGCACAGTCCTTGTCAGATGTGGTCAGTTGCCCACTGCCCCCGAGAATATAAACACCAAGAAAGCAAGTCCCTATAGGTTTCTCTTACCAGTTTCTTCTCAGAAACCAGAACTTTGGAGATACTATAGATAGCTATTTGTTGAGGAAAGGAATTGAGAAAGGAAAACAGAAGAGAAGGAAAAGAAAAGGGAGGAAAAACAGAAAGCAAGAGGGAAGGGGAGAGAAAGAAAGAAGAGGAGGCAAGGCAGGAGGGGGAAGGAGGGAGGAAGAGGGAGGAAGGGGAGGAAGAAGGATGGAAGGAAGTCCTTAACTCTCTCACCAGACTCCTAGCACACAGTGCACCCTGAGCAGGTGCACCGACCTTGACCCAGGGTGGACCCTAGCTAACGTGACCCTGACCATTTGGTCATAGTTTTATATTTCATTTGGGACAGGTATATTAGAAGGGGTAAATTTATTTTGTTGCAATGTGGCCAAGTGTGGGTCCAGTTCCCAAAGATGGCACAGGCCCCAGGAGTAAATGCCCTTGACAAGTGAACTAAATCCAGAGTCTCGGTACTCCCAACTCCCCAGCCCTGCTCAGCAGGGTTCCCTTTGGATGCAGGCCACCCTCTACTCTCTCACTGGCCTCCTGTGATGGGGAACAGGCAAGGACAATGGGAACAATCTGCAAAGGTTGCTGGGCCTCTGAGCTCGCTGGGCACACTGGGAACACTGGGCGGCCGCAGGAGGAAGGGAGGCTTAGCAGCCTCTGGTTGTCTGGGACACAGTGACTTCTGGTTAGGCTTGTCCCTAGACACATGGACTGTTTGGAAATACTGAACAAGACCTTCGTCTAGGCCTGACCTTGAGGTCCCGAGGAGGAGCTGGCTCCTATGAGAAGCTCAAGTTTTCAAATAGAATTGGCCCCTCCCCCAGGCCAGTGAGGACCCAAGAGAAGAACCTAAGCTATGAAGCTGCTCAGAGCATGGAGGTCAGAAGCTCTGAGTACACAGGCTTGTCCTTGACTGACTGCAGCGGCCTCCCTCCTGACAGGGTGGAAGATCTGAACACGCGCAAGCATGGACGGCAGCACACATGCGTGCGCGCGCGTACACACACACACACACACACACACACACACACACACACGCACACACATGCCTGATTAGCTCATCAGAGCTTGGCTTTCTGCAAGGGGCAGCCATATTAACTCTGAAACATGGAAGGCTCTCCTTCAGTCAGCTCCTGTTGCCCTGTCTGTCCCCACCCAGATGGGCAGAAGAGCACACAGTCATTTCTCTTGGCCCAGCTAAGTCCTGTATAGGCAAGCCATCTCTGTGTGGCCCACACCACCAAGTGTGGCAGATGTGAAGTTGCTGTGTTGAATGGAGAGCTGACAAAGGAAGCCACATAGGACTTGGTTTCCCGAATTCTGTCCTCAGGATACGGATGGATCAGCAGACCTGTGGATGCTGTTTTCTCCAGTGGCCTTCGCAGAGTGCCCTGGAGACTGTTGGGTAACAGTTTCCTCTGAGATTAAAAAGATAAAAAACATTCCACAGCAGGGCAGAGGTAACGCAGGTACCCACGCATGCCTTCGATCCTAGCACTCCTGAGGCAGAGGCAAGTGGATTTCTGTGAGTTTGAGCCAGCCTGGTCTACAAAGCCAATTCCAGGACAGCCAGGGCTACAAAGAGAAACTCTTGTCTCTAAACTAGCCAAAAAAGCAAAGAGCAAAACAAAATAAATGAAACAAAACTCATACTGCAAGGGATCCCATTAAGCAGGGAGATAAACAACTTAAAAATGGTGTCAAGAACTGAAACTGACCAGATTCGCTAGGCCCCTCCCTGCCAGAGTAAATAATGAGAGGCCAGCTGTAAAGAAGACTGTCGGATGAACCGAGATGCCAAGACACTGAGCTACAAGACCCTGAGACAAGAAAAACTGCCTGGAAGCAGCAGGGACCTGCCCAACTGCCTAGAAACACTTCAGACCAACTGAGGCAGCTAGAAAGGACACCCTGAACCTGCCTGCAGGCTGTGCAGTGCACTCCGGATTCTCAGCTGTCACCCATGCTGGGGTGGGCCTTGATGACACAGCTGTCTTGAGTCATGTCTGCTCCTGTAAGTGACCCTTCACCCATACTCCTGTAAGTAACTCCAATGAAGTTCATTGGCTCACCCAGTTGGATTCTGAAGGTATCCATACTTGGGTCTCTCCTGGGCTCCCTATATGCGATGAGTTGACGAGTGTTTTGTCTCCCCAGGAAAAGTTTTATCACACAACATCATTGGTACCTGAACAGGGATATGACATGTTGAGGACTGAGTTCATGGTCCTGGCTATGGTATCAGGGCAGGCAACTGTGTGGTGTGTGTTAGTGTGCCTTACCACTATGACAGCAATTGCATGGTGCCCCTGTTTGCTCCCCACAAACACTCACCCAAGGCAGGGTTTCTCTGTGTAGCCCTGTTTGTCCTGGAACTCACTCTGTAGACCAGGTTGGCCTCGAACTCAGAAATCTGCTTGCCTCTGCCTCTTGAGTGCTGGGATTAAAGGCGTGTGCCACCACGCCCAGTTTTGCGTGGTTCGTGTTATGGATAGTGAGACATACAACTAAGGCTGAGCCATTGGGATTAGGAGGAATCCCCAGATAGCAGTTAAGAGGAAATTTTGCAATCCTTGGAAGTACTGCACAAAAGTTAAGACTGAGCCGGGTGTGGTAGCGCACTTAAACCCAGCACTTGGGAGGCTGAGGCAGGCGGATTTCTGAGTTAGAGGCCAGCCTAGTGTACAAAGTTCCAGGACAGCCAGGCTACAGAGAAACCCTGTCTCGAAAAACCAGAAACAAACAAAAAAAAAAGTTAAGACTGTTGGCAAGCAGCGGCAGAGGTTGCCCGGCCACTGTTCCGTGTAGTTGGAAATGCATCTGAGGCTGAGAGGGCCGCCGGGCAGGAGCTTGTTTGTGTGAAAGAGCAATGGCAACAAGAAAGGGGGATACCTGTGGCCGTGCCCTCTGCCCTCTGTGTTAGCCTCCGGTCTGGCAAGTAGCTTAGGTAAACAGGTTGCTGGCTTGATGCTTCTTAGGGTTTGAGGACTGGAAAAAGAGAGAGTACAAGTTAGACCTATGCTCAAAAGCCCTTCCTGGGATCCACAGACTTGGAATGCACGGGATGATTCGGTGAGTGATAGAGCAGGTAAAGAGTAGTAACAGATGCCCCGGGGGCCTGGCGTTAAACAGAAAGGGGAAAATCTGTAATCCAGCGGCAGACAGGGGCATCAACACTGGTCCAGTGCAAGAAACTGTGCTAATAATGGAATATTCAGTGCCTGGGCTGCTGGAATTGGGAGAGACTTTTAGGCTAGTAACGAAAGAGCTGGTCACAGTCTGGCTTGTGAGGATGTGGGGCACCAGAGCAGGTGGGTTCCTTCCTCAAGGCAAAGGCTACATGACCCGAGGCAGTGTGTTGGAAATCAGTCACTAGTGGACTGGCTCATGAAAGCCATTAGGAACACCTGGTTATCTCCCTACAGATATCAGGGCTGGAGGATCAGGGAAGAGGGACGGACATTATTGAGGGAACTAGGGATAAGAGGAGCTGTGTTTGAACCCCAGTTCACTGGGCCAGAGTGAACTGTGTTCATGAAGGAGTTCAGAGACGGCTCCAGCAAGGACCTCAAGGCTGGTGTGGACCTTTAGTGGCCTGGCTGAGTCCGTCGAGGGGCAAGATCTTTACAAAGTACAAAAGACTTTGGCAGACCTCAGTGACTTAGAGAAGCATGGAGAGAGAGAGAGAGAGAGAGAGAGAGAGAGAGCAAGAGAGAGAGAGAGAGAGAGAGAGAGAGAGAGAGAGAGAGAGAGAGAGAGGCCTAGAGGAGACAAACCAATCGGAGGAAGAGGTCTGTCTGCAGTCTGTCTGCATTAATCGAAGGCAAATGTGGTGGGATTTGTATTGAGCTGGAGTTCCTCAGGGGGGGAAAAACTGAGAGAAAGCCAAACTGTGTGCTAAGGAGCTTCCGGTCATCTTTAAAGACTGAGGAGCAGTTCACAGAACTCACCCGAGATAGAACAATTACAGGTAAAGATGATCAGGTGTGTTCCAAGGGCAGGTGGTTGTCCCCTGAAATAAAGAGGGTACATATATTCCAGCAAAAGATCATACTGGGGTACACATGGTTTGCCCCTGAACAGCCAGGTCTGATAAACGGAGAGGCAACAGCCACTGTGTCAACCCAGAGCCACTCTGACCCAGGGAGAGCAGGGCCACCATGTTCACCTCTGACCTTGAGTAGGCATGAGCAAGTTAAGTGAGACCCACCGAGTTCTTCAGTGATGGAGAGATGTAGAGGTTCCATGGACTTCAGGGTAAGGAACCGTAATGGTTCAGAGGGCATGACTGAGGTTTACCAGGAGCTAACTAAGTTAGCACTTCCTGCCCATGCTTTTTACCCAAACCTTGCTCTGTAGAGGAAGCAGTTGATGCAAGCAGAGGTGAGCTTTCCCTGCTGTGCTAGGCTTTGCTTTGACTTTAATATCTTCTTAGTTGTGAACCTCTGGGGTCACCTGACACTGCTGAGAATGGATGACCACAGACCTTCACAAAGCGTTGTCAAGGTGATCTCTGTAACCCTTTGCTATGGGACAGTGGTTTGGGATGTCACCTTGTCCTGCCCATCCTCTGAGAAATTTTTTTTATTATGTAGATAGCATAATGCTAACCTCTGGGTATTTTGCAGATTTGGAAAGCCATTGGAGAGACAAACAGGTACAACGGTTCTTCTACCTGCCTACAATCTCCTGAGGCAGTTAAGAGGAAAAATGGACTAAAACCATAGTTTAAATTCAAAGGGTATACCCCTACATGGGTGGAAAAGGAAACTCTCAGGGGCCATAAGACTATTGAAGGAAAACCCCAGAGCCAGGGGTGGGCTACTTTCTGTGAGTTGTTGGCCAGGGAAGCCCCCGAGGTCTCACACAGACAGTAAAGGCTATTGCTACTGCAGTTGGTTGTATATTGGAATTAGATGGTTAGACATAAAGACTCTGCATGTGCATGGTTTGACTGCAGGACAGGGAAAAATTAAGCTGGAAGTGAACTGGAAGCTCCCACCGTGCTGGAGGGCTTTTACAGAAGGGACCATGCAGGCTGCTGCTGGAGAGCTGTCTCTAACATTCCTACCCCCGCAATGGACCCTGCAGGCTAAATAAAACACTGTCATCCTAGGCAGGATGTGCCTGCTTGTGCAATGTGGCCCGTCTGTCACAGGTAAGTCCAACAGCCTTCTGGGTGGATTTAAAGGCCACTCCACAAGAGAGAGTTCACATCTGGTAGGGTAAGCCAAGACAAAAACCTGTGGCTGGGGGGATCATAAGTCCCAATGGGCAAGCAATGCCTGTGGTTATACTAGGTGGATTTGATGTGCCTATCAAAACGCCCTCTGAACACCCAGAGATTGCTGGTGTTATCAGAGTCAACTCATGACCACGGGGGAAGTGGCCACCAACAAGTGGCTGCCACTGTGACATGGTGGCCTATTTCTTAGGGGGGCATCTATAGTCACTCCTTCAAGGCTCGCATATCGTTGAGAGGAGGGGATGTAAGAACTGGATGAAAGGGAATGTTGTGTGTGTTTCTTCTGAGATTCATCCTTCAGAGGAGTTCCTTTGGCAGGGAGATGAACAAGTAAGAAGATACACCAGGAAGTCCCTGAAACTGACAGGATTCACTAGGCCCCTCCCTGCCAGAGTAAACCATAAGAGGGAAACTGCAAAGAAGACACAGTAGGACCTATAGATGGATGGCTTCTCTTTGTCATGCATGGAGCTGGCTGGCACTACCCAGTCGCCTAGAAATCCATGGTGGCTGCCAACCCTGGACTCTCCACATCCACTGGACTGCTTCTTCCACTCACCATGGACCCTGTGACCTAATGTCTGCTCAGAAATGGCCCAGTGCACCTCCTGCTACTGTGGAGCCTTTACCTACAAGCTAGGAAAGCATCTAGGATTCCAGACTCAGGTTCTGTGGTTGGGAATGCTCTGCCTCATCTCCCTCTTTCCATCCAGGAAACTCATCTCTCTTAGAGACTGCTAGAGCCAGTATCCTTCATTGATTGGACTGTGTCTTTTTCACCATAAGGCCAGCACAGCACAGTATGTGAAGAGCCTGGATAGATACAGAAAGTGTGAATGAGACACGTGGATAAGGCCTCTTAATCCCTATTGCTGCCTCCAAAAGGAGTAGAATCCCATGGACTGGGGACTGCCCTTGGCAGACAGAGCCAGGATGGCACACATCTATCAGGGAATGTCCTGGAGTCTCCTGGTAGATTCCCTCTTCTCTCTATCTCTTCTGTCTCTGCTTTATGCTTTACCCTTCCTGCACTTGGGAATCAGCTCCTGGAGTCTTCTGTTCCCTGCATCTCATTAGTTTTATCCTCAGCTTAACAAATGCGATCAGTGCACACTCATGCCTACAGTTCTGTGCCTGCTTCCCATCATCACTTCAGGTGACTGCTGAGCCAGGTACCATGTGTGTGTGTGTGTGTGTGTGTCTGTCTGTCTGTCTGTCTGTCATTTCGAGCTCTCTCTCCTTCTCTCTCTTCCAGCCCTGGCAGCAACTTGGAGTTGTAAGCATTGGTATCCCAGCCACACGGAAATGGAGGTGTTAAGGCTCCGCACTACCAGTGAGTAGTACAGCTTGGGGAACAGGGAGTTGCCTCCTAACCGTAGTAGCCCATGGCTGCCACTTGGAGTTTCTATGGGAAAGATATGTTGGCCTCCCTGGAAGGAGAGACAGCACAGCCCTAAACTCACACCTGTCGGAGACTTCTGCTGTGGACCAGCATGAGCTCCACAAAAGGTATAGCTTTCTAGAGCCATAGGGTCAACATGAGATGATGGTTTGTGTGTGTGTGTGTGTGTGAGAGAGAGAGAGAGAGAGAGAGAGAGAGAGAGAGAGAGAGAGATCAGGACATAAAATGAATAAATAAATTAATTAATGGAGAAAATAAGACAACAACAACGAAACAAATGGAGCTGTTGGGAGCCTTGGCGGGGGGGGGGGGGGAGGGGGAGGCTCATTTTACAGAGGAGGCAAGAGTCTGCTGCCTCATACGCAGTGCTGTTCCCTGAGGCAGGAGCCATGGGATGGATCTGCAGAAGGCCTGGCAGAGACCTTGATCTGCTTTAACAACAAGCCCCTGGGACCCTCCCAGGGTGTGCTCAACTTTAGGGTATCCTCAGGAGATACTGCAAGCCATCTCGTGTGGTACATACACACCTTTTGCTGGCCAGCAGCTTATTAAGACCAGAAATTGTCCCTTCTCATCCATGAGGGGTTTTGCCAGGCAGGTGTGGTTCTGGCCACTATCCCAGGGCTTCAGTACACCTAAGCAGGCAGCTGAGCTGCACACTTGGCCCCTACCTGAGTTTTGTTGTTTGTTTGTTTGTTTTTTTAACAGCTGGTGAGAGTTTTCTCGTGGCCATCTTGACTACATGGTCAGTCTTGGGCTGTTTTCTGAATGCTCCGGTTGGGTCTGTCCTGGTGGACTGAGCTTCTGGCCCCACAGTTCTTGCCAGACATCTCCTTGACGTATTGCCTACTTCTACCCCACCACCCCCAGATGTGTCTTACCTATTCTGTGCCCTCAAATGCATCCAGGACACTTCTCCTGTTGCAAATGACATAGCAAGTGGCCTCGGTTCTCTTCCCAGCCCAGGGAGTAAGATGTGAGTTTCATTGTATTGGTGGAAACACCTCTAGCCTGAGCAGAATGCTGGGCCAGCGACATATCTAGGAAGTCTGTAGGTGAAGAGCTAGATCACGGGTCAGACTGGCAGCAAAGGAGGGGTGAAGGAGGAGTCTGGGAAGAGAGTGGGTCTGTGCTCATAAGAGCTTTCCTGATGCCTCTTCATCTGTGCTGGTGGCACAAGGGACCCTGCAGTCACATCCTCTGCATCCTCAGAGCAGCAGCTGGGGCAGCACCAGCAGCAAGCAGTAGGTTTAATGGAGAGAGGTGGTGCGTTTCCAGGTGAGATGTGGGGCGTAGGGCAGGGAGCCTACTGTGGGAAATAAGGCTCTCCTCCAGTCAGTTAGCCAGTGTCGTGCCTGCTCAACTGTAAGGAACCTTGGGGTCCTTTCATAGTGTCTCCCTTATGTCCTTACTAGGCAGACAAGGATAGAAGAGCCTGGAGAAGTCTAAACCCTGCAGGGTGCCTGTAGACCCTTTGATTTTGTTCCTGGAACTGTGAAGCCTTGGGTGGAGTCGCTAGGAGCCAGGTCAGCCTCCTATAGAAGCACCAAATCCTGACATTTCCCATCTCCATCTAAGAGTCCTAGGGATTGCTTGCTCTTTCTCAGTCTCTCTCAGCGCCTCTCTGCACCTCCCCTGTAGGTGTGTCCCCAGCCAGGCTCAATAGCTCCCTGGGTGGTTGGAGGAGAGAGCTTTGGCAGGTGACACCAGCCCTCGCTTGGACATGGCCTGTCAAGTTTCATTTCCTGGCAACCATTTCAGACAGAAGAGCAGCCTCTACCTAGCATGAAGTGAGAGTGCCCTGGCTTTTCCTGGTTTGCTCCACTCCCTAGTTGCTTCTTAAAGTATTTTGGCCCTGCCAGCAGAAGGATGCCAGCAGATGGGGTGACTGCCTTGATAGGGAGTTCTCTGCTACACCTTCTCCAGGTCAAGGGGAAAGGGAGGCATCAGGGACAGATCAGAAACCCTACACCAATACTGTCCTAGAGCCCGCCGGTCTGTGCTCTTGCCTCCAGAACAGAGAGGTCCAAGCTGGAGGAGGATAGAACTCTGGGCAGGGGAAGCCCACCCGGAGCATTTGGGCCCTACCATCTATGCAGGATTGCTCCCGAGGGTCCGGTAGGACACTGGGAGGAGCAGGAGCCCTGTGGATGAATGCTAGAGAATGGCGTCCCTCCTTTGGACACGCCTGCCTGTCCTCCCGCGGTCCTGGCGACTCTGGCATCCAGCCATTTTCCTTCTTGGCCCTGGTGGCGCCGGAACTCAGACCCGCCTGCTCTGCATCTGGAGACCGCAGCCCGGGGGGCCACGCACCATCCTATGGCCCCAGGGAGGGCTAGTGAGCTCTGCGTCACCACGTAGTGGGTGTACCCAGGCAGCTTGGCCTCTAGGGAATTCACATGGACAGGAGCCTCCTACTGGACGTTGAGGCACAGTTGCGTCCTTGAAACGACTCGCGGCATCGCCCGCGGGCCTTCAAAACACGTGCACAGGTGGGCTGCGAGGCCACACACCCAACCTACCATCTCACGGACAACTGGGTTTTTTCTGCCCCTCTAGCCGGTGGGTCCTCCTCGAGACCGGCCAAGTTCGGCGGCCGGGAGCTCAGTGGGGCACTCTGGACCCACGCAGCCTCCCCAGCGCGTCTTGCCGCCCTGTAATGACCCACCACTCTGCTCCCGACTCAGCTCAGTGGCCCATGCCTACAATAAGCAGGGCTGGGGCAGCCGAGCTTCTGCAGGTGCGCACAGGACATTGAGCAAGGAATCGCTTGGCTCTGGCTGTGAGGGGGAGAGGCGACGAAGGTCGGGAGTGGAGCGGAAAATCGTTGTTTTTTCGTGATGGGGGAGCGGCCCTAGGCTCCCAGTGGCGCGGGCGGGCGCGTCGCTTTGACGCCAGCCTTCTGGGCAAACCCATTCAGTGCTGGGCAGCCCAGGGGAAGCTGAGCCGGGCTCACCCCACCCTCCACCGAGGCTTGGGAAATAGGCGAAGTGGTCAGACTGGTTTCCGGGCCAGGATCAGGATCCACGAGGGCTGGCTGGCATTGGTGGGGAGGACTGAACCCCGAGGGTGATGTACTGACAGGCCACCCCAGGGTGCTCTCTTTTCGACCCCTTGGGGTGAGAGAGTGCAGGCATGGAGTCGGGGAAACAGTTTTCAAGCGTGGGTCAGTAGACTGGCCTCTCCCCATACACACTGCTGTGCCCAGCCCCCGCCAGCTGGGCTCAGCAACGTTGGACAAGCGTTCTTCTAACATTGGGGAGCACCACAGAACCTGGGTTTTTTTTTTATCTTGGGGGTTAGGGTTGGTTGGAAGAGTCAGTTCTGTCTAAACCCGGGCCCTCGTGCACCCCCTCTGTCAGCCTCAGTTTCTTTATCTATCACTGTCCCTAGCAGTTAATACTCGGGGAAAATCTAGGTGTATGGGGGATGGGGACTCCCAGAGGGTCAATGGAGGAGGAAGGAGGGTCTCCAGAGCGGGTGTTCATGACACCCACTGTTCCTCCCTGGAAGAAGTCCAGGGAGGAGTTAGGACCTCCACCCCCACCCCGTGCTTCCATCCCATTGCCAGGCTCTGGAGACCTGCAGACAGGAAAATGGAGTCTTGAGGAGCAAATTTTCTGTTCAGAAGTAGCTTAATATTTGACTCATAAAACTGGCAGGCACCAGGGTCGTGGGTGTTTCAGGACGGAGATAGGGGTCTCTAACTCCCCTGACCCACGCAGGGGTCCAGGTCTGGAGTCCCAGTGTAGGTGCGTCGAGAGAAAGAGCTGAGCAGGCTAAGAGACTGAGGCGATAATATTGTTATCCCAGAAAATGGAGTTTCTTAGGTCTGCAGGGGCCACTGAGCAGGGGTGAGAATGGTCTGGAACGCCGCCTTTGCTGCGATTTTATTGGGGGGGGGGCGCAAAAACAACCCGAGGACCTGAGTTTGTTTCTACTACGGGCTGGAGGGACCAGTGACCCACTCAACCCTATCAGAAAGCGAAGGGCTCGGAGCTTGGAGGGTGACGAGTCCTCCTTTCTGTTTCGCTATGGGACTTCTTTTCCCGCAACCTCATTGGGGCTGGGGCTGGGGTGCGGGTCCAGCAGGGCTAGCTGGTGTGGCTGGGGGGTGAATGGGAAGTGGCGGCTCCGCCACCTTCGGAGGCTGTACGAGTGGCCAGCAGCACACGGACCCTCCCTTGGGCAGGGGCGCCAACCACAGGGGAGGGGTAGGGAAGTGTCCTGGCCCAAGGGGTCACCAGGCTCGTCTGCTTAGCCTGGGTGGGCTGCAGAGGCCCCCGCCGGCCCGCCGCGGCTTTGTCTGCGCAGCTAGTCTTTGGGAAGGCGCCAGCCGGGGTACAAGATGGCGGGGAAAGGGTGGGATCGCAGGCGCTCTGCACGCGTCGCAGCCCGCTCTACCCGCGCCATGGCGGGGGCGGGCGCCAGTCCCGAGGTCTCCTAGAGTCCCGGGCGCCCCCCTGCCCGCGATCCTGCATTGGCTGACCGCCGCCTGCGCCTCGCCGAGATCAGCCCGGACCCAGGCAGCTGCAGAAAATGGCTGCCAAAGCGGCGCCAGTCGCCACGCTGCCCCGGGCGGGGGGCGCGCCGCAGTCATGCACCCTGCTCCCTTTCCTCTACAGGGGACTCTCCTGAAGCCCAGACCCTCGAGAGCTAGGGGGCTTACGGGCGAGATGGAGGGGGAGGGGCTGCTACCTGCAGGCGAGGGCTTACCAGGTTGGGGATGACGGAAGACTGTATTGGAAGGGCACTTTCCGTGTCCCCACCCCCACCAACATGTCCAGTGTCCTCTTGAGGTCGCAGCGCCCGGGTGGGGAAATGTTAATGGGGCGTTGACCTGGGTGACCGATTGGACCGCACCCATCTAGACATCGCTACTTCCCCCACCCCCACCCTCCAGACCCTTTGCGCACCCCTGGTGTTGGAGAGGTCTGACTAGTTCAAATGCTGCCCGAAGAAAATAAAATAAAATAAAATAAAATAAAATAAAATAAAATAAACAAATATAAAGCTCTGTGTGTGTGCAGACTACAGAACGACCCAAGCCCGGAACTCAGCCTAGAAGATCCGGGTGGATCCCGGGGCGCCATGAAACATAGCCGCCGCGGCGCTCAGCAGGTGCGGAGCGCCCACCGCCCTCACTGCGGGCGGCCGCACCCGACCCCGGCAGCCTGGGTACCGAGAGGAGCCGCTGGCCCCGAGGAGGTGCCTTTGGCCATGCCACCACTGCCGGGCAGCCAGGCTCAAACACCCTTCTTCTGCACCAAGGGGAGCCCAAATCTCGGGGAGGGGCACTTAGGTTGATCTGGACGCCCCAGCAAGGGGCACGATTTCTGGGTAGCGTCTAAGGCTCACCAGGAAGAGGGAGAAAATTGCCCCTATTGCTACAAGACTGAGGTCTCAGAGAAATAAACGAAAAGTGAGAATAGAGGTTCGGTGGGTGGGGTTGGGCTACAGAGTTAGAACTCTTTGGCCTTAGCCCCGCAAATCTGTAACCCCATGTTTCCCTGGATCGAAAGGACCCAGGCTCCCAGCGGACTGGACCGCACTGGCCTGGGAGAGGTGTGTAAATTTGGTACGTTTCTCCTACTACCCCTCCCGGCAGCCGCTTTCTCCCTGTCTGTCGATTTCACCAAGCAGCGACTGGAAAATTAAAATTCCAGGAATAAGAAGGCCAGGACCAGAGAACAGGAGCCAACAGGTTAGGGACAGGCGGTTCTAGATTCGGGAGGGGCTTTGCAGCTGGGTTTTTTTTTGGGGGGGGGTAGGCGGGGGCAGGGAGAAGCGCGCTTAAGAAAGCACGCCCTTGATCAGGGAGAAGCTGGAGGACATCTGCTGCTCCGCACTCCTCTACACACCTGGGCGTAGTGTCCGTGGGTTTGGGGATTTAATGTAACCGTCGTCGCTAAAAGGGCTTGAGCAGGTGTGGCGTGCGGTGGTTTGTGTGCGCGCGGGGTGGAGGGTAGTCAGAAGATACAACTCAGGTTTCCAGGGTTCCAAGACCTCCTTCATCAGCGGTAGAGGGCCGAAGCTGGGCGCAGACCTGAACCCTCTGCTCAAGAGCACCCCCAAGTCTCTCCTTAGCATTGAAGCAGCAAATCACCTGCAAGGTCTAGGAGGGACAGAGCTAGCTCCGACGTTGATGGGGCCGCAGAGCTTCCTTCTGAAAAAAACATCCATGCAGCTAAGGAGGGACGAAGCTAAGATCCTGCAGGCAGGCAGCGACCTCCCCAATTTCGCACTTGGGTTCCCTGGCCGTGCCCACTTCCACCATCACCTTCCCTCCGGAGCCGCCAGGCTGAAGGATTTAAGATGGAATAGGGATGATGTTCCGAACCAAGAGGTCAGGCAGGTCGTCTTTCCCCGACCCCGCAGGCTGTCTTTCCCCAACCCCATTGCCCATCTTTTCCCCTTAGAACCACCACCTGCTTGGTGTTCCTAGAGCAGGATGTCCAGTAGGGGGCATCCCTACAGAGCTCGGTCATAGGCAAAGTCCCCAGGGCGCTAGGGCACCCATTGTTTTAGCTGTCACCTTTAGGTTCCTCCTGTTCCCAAGACAGAAATAGGATCCCCAAGGGATAGCTCTGGGACCTCGGCATGTCTAGAACACCTGCGGGTACATTAGCGACCGCCCTGGAGGGGCCAACCGGACACCTGTACGTGCGTGCGCGTGCTCGCGCTCCTGCAAATGGGGGAGGGAGCGAAGCGCCCTTGGATCGAGGTCCCTTTTCTGCCTGAGTTTGAGGTGATCCGGTGTCTTGTCCCTAGAGAATTAGCGACATAGCGACACCTTCTGCCGCTGCCAGTTCCCACCCCACTGTGGGCCCAGCGCTGGGCATCTGACCTCCAGCCCACAATCATTGAGCCACTGCGTTCGGCCAGTAAATCCGAGAGTCTCTCTTTTATCCCATTTTCCCCCATTCCCAGGGCTTCTCGCCCCCTCCCTCGCAACAATTCTCAGGTTTTAAAAGTAACCTTTAAATGAGACATCGATTTATCATTATCATGATTGTATTCAGAAATCCAGCCCGAAGGGACGCCCTGGGAGATGCTAATTTGGTGGTACCCACTGGCTGTTGTGGGTTTGCACACCCCTAGCCCCGCAAGCGTTTTTCTTCCGAAGCTAATTGCTCTGATTAACGGGTGGGGGGCAGCGTCTGAGAGAGGGGCTCTCGGACTGCTCCCAGAGCGCGGTGCGTGTGTGCATGCGTGGACCTGATGCTGCAGAAGCTACTGCGGCAGACACACACATACACGCGCGCGCGCGCGTACACACACACACACACACACACACACACACACACACACGCTAGCTCCTCTCCCGCATCCGGGCCTTCCCGCCCATCTCCGTTGCTCTCTGGGTTTGGGGAGGGGGATTCGTGGGGTGGGAATGTGAGCAAAGGGGGGGGGGGCGAAGAAAGGCCGATTGGACACAGGAGAAGAAGTGACAACGAGGGCGAAGGGGAAGGGGGTTGATCAGGGGAAAAATGGGGAGAAGGTGCAAGCAAAACTGGGGGCTAGGCAAGGAAAAGGGGTGCCGAGGCGAGAAACCGGGATGCCAAGGGAGAAAGAATGGGAGGGGGCGGGGAGCGGGCGGGGGCGGCTGGCTCCTTTCCACTCGTGAGAGCCCGGTTGCCGAGAGACGCGTCGGCCAATGAGCGTGCACCAGCTCAGCCCGGCGCCTGCCGTGTGTCCTTATATGGTGCGGCCGCTCGGCTGGCGCTCGTGCGCATCGCCATATAAGGACTGGAACCTAAATACAGGCTATACCTTGTTCTCCGCTCCCGGCCTGGGCGATCGATGAGTGCGCCGCCGAGCGGCTGCGGTGCGCAGGCTCCCGGCGCTGACCGCGGGAGGTCCGCGGTGGACACCGCACTTGGCCAGATGTGGCCGGCCTAGTGGCAGCTCGGCCAGCTGTGCGTCTCCTCCTTCCCGCCAGCTTTCCCTCCCCCACCGGGTTTCAGAGGTGCAAATGCAAATGAATCAGGATTGAAATCTAATTGCTTTTGTTTAAAAAAAAAATGAAAAGGAGCGAATCTGTGTTGGGCTTAAGGAAAAGCGAGTGCGGCGTGGAAGGTGGGGGTTAAGAATCTCAGGAAACCACGCCAAATGCCTGGAGATAGGGAGGGCTAGTTCTCTGGAGGTTCAAAGTCCCTCCAGCTGTCTTTTGAGATTTTTCTGGTCCCTCCTTCATGAGTCCCAGGATCCCACCTTTCCTGACACTTGGCTCTGGGCCTATCTGATGTCCATGGCCCAGGTCCAAGGGCAAGGGCTACATGTGGCTGTTACTAGGAGGAGGCTAGAAGCTGAGCCAAGGGCCTGGAGCCCCGGGGGCGGGAAGGCCTGAAGCCAATCAAGCTGTGTGTAAGGAAGACGTAAGAGGTGTGGCCATCACATCCCTTCCCATTTGTGGGGCTGGCCCTACTTCCCAGTGACAGCTTGCTGCTGCGGCAGGCCAGTCTCCCTTGAACCTAGTTCAGGGAATAGGCCACCTGGGTGGGACTAGTGCTGGTTGGGGATGAAAAGACAGTTGGCTCAGGTGAACCCTGCTCGCACCCTGGTCATCCTCTGAGACTGCTTTGATTGCTGACCCCAGTGCTCCAGCAAGAACTTGCGTTCTTGTTCTCTCCACTCAAGCCGGAAGAAATCTGAGGAGAGGGTGTGAATCCTGAGCCAGGATGTCCAAAACAACGGTGTTGAGCCAGAAGGACGTCTAGTTGGGCAGAGTTAGCTCAGTCCCCTGACCCCCAGTCCGTGCAAGCTCGAGGGTGTTATATGGTGATACAGATCTAGGTAGCTCACCCAGCACCCCCACTGAGTGCAGACTGAGGTCTTTCCCTCCTTCCCACTGCTCACAGGAGACACTCCTGGAATGTTCCAGCTCTCCAGTCCCCACCGGCTGGTGGTCTGAGAAAAGTCTCTGCAGGAGACTAGTACTGGTTCTGAGAATGTGGTCCCCCGGTGCACATCCTAGAAGCCCTGCAGGTTCCCCTCTCTGTGCAGTTTTGTCTGAGCCTAGTTGGAGCTCCCCTCGTGCCTGGAGATGCCTCAGAGACAGCCTCCCCCTCCACAGAGGCCATTTCCAGTAGCAGGATGCCACCTATAGCACGTACCTGGAATTAGTCCGACTTGAAGCTAGCCGCCAGTCTCGCGGAGCCAGAGTGAGGATCTATCTCTCTGAGTTGTCCTTTTTGAGCAGGTGGTCTGGCCACCAGAACTCCCTACTGGACCCTTCCTCCTGCCTCCCGAGCCCTTTGGTAGCTCTTGGCTAGGCACCAAAGGGCACCATTGCATTTTGGAGAGTAAAGCTTGTACCTGGTATAACTTGGACAGGAATATTGTTATTTCCACTAGGAGTGTCCATGGTTTAGTTTTTGCATGCTGTTCTGTGTGCCTCAGCAGTTCAACCATCAGCATGTATTCTTCAGAAATTCTGGAACACCAATAAACCTGTCTGAATGCTCTCTTGATGCACATGGACACCAAGCTGCCCCAAGAGTGATTGCTCAGAATGCTTACTTCCTAGGCAGAAACTTTGATCAGGACCAAGGGATATCTTCAAAACACCATAGCAAGCCAGGGGCAGAGCAAACCTGAGCAGCCCAGAGCAGCCCAGGCTTGGTCAATATGACACAATGGCCCACCTAAGCCTTCAGCTTAGGGACTGGAGGTGGCTTCTACCACAGTTCCTAGCCAGTCACTCTCTCAGCAGCCCTGGAGAGGAGCCCATTAGTAGGAAATCCTTCTATGCCCCGGTCTATACCTGTGAGAGCCACCTTGAGCCCCTCCCTTCACTTCTAGGGGGTCAAATTCAAGTCAAGCCTGCCCCTCAGCTTAATATCATCAGTGAGGTGCTGGCCTCTCTGCGTCTCTCCTTTTTAACAGGGTTAACAAGCTCCAATCAAAGGGTGGCAGGGTGAGGAATAAAAGCCCAAGATGCATTAAGTACAGAGCTTATGATGGTGCAGCCCTCATTCCAGGGATGGGAGCTACAGACACCCACTCTGGCACACCCTCTTAGGCAGGCTGCATGCCAGGTTTGAGGAATAAAAATGTGTGGGCACTGGAACCCAGCACTCCCCAGAGGCTCCCCTGGCTAATGTGTTGATGGATATCAGCTTCAGCGCTAACCTGCCCTTCTATAATCGCCTCCTCTCCTACCTGTGCCCCACTTCTCCCTGCTGGTCCCCCCAAAAGTCCAGACATGAGTTTCCCAGATCGTTGGAGCAACACCCCAACGAAAGGAGTGTCTGAGAGGTAGCAGCAACCTTGTTGTTTTAGGACTCCGAGCTTGGGACCCTTTGGCTCAGCTTTGGAACGTACAGGTGTGTGCATGAAAGGTCCAGAGTTCCTGTGATTCAAAGCACTTATATCCAGATGTGGAGGAGGCCCATCCCAGCAGCAGTGGGAAAGAGTCTGCTGGTCTTAGAGGTGGGAACTTGACCCAGTGAACCTAAGAGCTTCCTGGATCCTGTTGAGCTTTGAACCCCACAATTAGGAGGGGCCCCTAATCTGCAGAGAGTACTCTGGGAGAGTTCTCGGGCTAGCAGGTTGACTTACAGACTCAGAGAGATCTCAGTGACACACTGACAGGGGTAGAGGAAGTGGCTTCGTCTTGCTCCCCACCTCCACAACACACACACACACACACACACACACACACACACTTTGGTGTCTTTTACTTCTGTTATCAAAGCTACCACTCTTTGTCCTGGAATCTCATGGCTTGTCTGTGAGCCCCCATGGCTACTGGATGCCCCTTCTTTCCAAGAAAGAGCACCTTGAAAGGGCAGCCAGATCCAGCCACTGCCAACCCTTGTATGCGTTTTTCTTCTCTGCTGGACATCGCTGGCTGCAGACCAAACTTGAGCAGAGTTGAGCACAAACTTTTCTCCTGACAGGACTCCGGGATTTGTTTTTAACAGTCCTCGGCTGCTAAAAAGAAAGCATACCAACCCAACTGCCTTCTTTGGGACCTGCAGAGAGAACTGGTGTTGATGCCTTCTAGCCCCTAGCCCCACAGTACCCTTCAGTGGATCAATCTTTGGTCTCCCCACTTCCCAGGTGCAGTGCTCTTTCTTTTCCTTGGACTGGGGTCTGAGTTAGCTCCTTTTCAGGGGCAAACAAACCCCTTGCCCTGGTCCTTCCAGGTTGGGCAGCACCCACAGACAAGGACAGGGTCAGTCCTTGGGCTCAGCTTGATAGAGGTAGGGAAGATAGTTCTGGAAGCTCTAGGAACATTCAGCTAAGAGAACTAGGTTGTGTGCTGATGTGGTCCTGCACCCCGAGAGAAGTTTCTGGTGCCCTGCAAAACTCTTCTGTCTCCCAACTCTGCTGCTAATTCTGCGTAGTTTCCTCTACAATGTGGAGACACTGAAGCTGAAATCCTGTAGACCATCTAGTTCACTCAGCACTTTTCTGGGTAGGTCAAGACTTGGTGGTAGCTTGGAGTTTTACTTCCCCAAGGATACTGCTACTCTCAAGGAAACTGTGGTAATGTGCCTTAGTAATCTCTCTCTCTCTCTCTCTCTCCTCCTCCCTCCCTCTCTCTCTCCTCTACCCCACCATACCTAAGCTAGGGCTTTGCCAGCCAAGCAGGCATCAAGACGTCACCACAAAGATGTCCTAAGCTGTCAGATACCAGGTTGGCAGCCCCATTTTTTTCCTTGGGCTTACTTGCTCTGCAT
Organism: Mus musculus; assembly: GCF_000001635.26. Classification (NCBI taxonomy): domain Eukaryota; kingdom Metazoa; phylum Chordata; class Mammalia; order Rodentia; family Muridae; genus Mus; species Mus musculus. The sequence goes on along the minus strand of NC_000077.6, from coordinate 119,049,475 downwards.
ATGACCTTTGCACGGTCCCTTCTGCCACTCAAAAGGCTCATCCTCCCCACGGGCCTCATGTCCTCTGCCCACTTCCCTCCTGCCTCCCATCTCACCCTGCACTGCTTCCCTCCTTCCAAGAATAATGTCCTCGGCTTACTCCCAAGAGGAAGTTAAGAATTATCTCTGATTTCTTATTTCCAAGCTTGTGGGCATTCCCTTCATTAAACAGTAGAAGTAGGGGATCAGGAGGCAAAATGACTCTTCAGCTCTTTTTCCCTTCCCAGTATTTACTGCAAAGGGGAAGACAGTGACTGTGAGGGAACATGTTCCACAAAGGGGGGAAAAATCCCTTGGCGCCTAGAATCGTCCAAAGTGGCCCTAATTACAATTCTGGTCCAAATTCATTTACCAGAATACAGAATAAATTCTGTATTTATTTACAGATTTCACCTCCTACCCGTCTTCATATTTAGAAAGATCAAGAAGGGTTTTAATGTGTAAAAGATGGTTTTTTTTCCCATAATGCCCCCATCATCGCCCACACACCCGTTTACTCTGCTTTGAGTCTATAAAGTTATGCTGCCACGGGGGGGGGGCGGGGGGGGAAGAGTTAAAGGAGTGTTCTGACCCACTGTTCAAAGACTGGGTAGGGAACTGAACTCGGTCCCTACACACCGCCTTCATCTTTCCCTGACCGGTGTCAGGTCCGTCCCCCACCTCCACCCCCCACTAGGCCGTCTTCATGCTAAGTGTCTAATTAGGACACCTCAACCCACCCACCCATCGACAAAGCAGCTAACCAGGTTTTGGGACCACACCAGGATTAGAAACTTCCACCTTAGAAGGGGCGATGAACAGGGGTCATAGGCAGCTCTTACAGTGGCTCCGCCCTTCACCGTTTGTCTCCGGAGTAACTGAGCGTTGTAAGGTAAAACCTTGAAAAATCCTGAACCTTGCTTCTAAACTTCTCTTTCTGGTCCTAAGAACCCGACAGAACCCGACATCCTCTATAAAATCAGCCTTTCTAGCCCTAAGCCTGGTTCCAGAATCTCACGGATGAGTCGAAGAAAAAATTAATTTGCCTGTTTGGTGTGTTGTTCCAGATAAGCCATTAATATGCAAATCAGGGAGTTGGGCTCACGGAGTGAATGGAAGCAGTGCGGGTAGGCACGCAGGACAGCCCCAGATGTTTGCATAATTACTTCTGCCCCAACTTCGGGAGTGCAAAATGTCAAGGGAGGAGTCTGTGAGCGTAAATTCAGTGTTATCCCCTGGATCTGAGCGTGTGGAGGAACCAGGCTTCCTTTGCTTAGAGAAGAAGCGAGGCATCGGGGCGTCTCTGCCTATGGCCTCTTGTCAAGTGGGATCTTGTGGGTCTTTCTCGGAGGAACGAATCACTGGGAGCGGTCGGGAAAGGTGCGGACGAAGCCATCGCTGGCCCCACGAGTCCTGGCAGCCCCGGAACTTGCTTCTGGGCATGTTCCAAGCAGTAGAGCGCAGACCTCGACGCCCGCCAGTGCCCCCTTCTTTTAGGACAATGCTTGGGGCCGACCAAGGGAAACCCTGTTCCCAGGTGCAGGCAAGGACGCTAACTAGAGTTTCGGATGCTGAGGTTTTGTGAAGCCCTCTGGGGGATCATTGGATTTTTTTTTTTTTCCTGTGGACTCCGGCACTGCTGTCTCGGGGGTTGCCGCCAGCAGTGTACACCCGGAGTTGCTGCTCCATGCGTCCTCGGGAAAACCGAACCTGTGCTTCTCCGAGTGACGTGTTCCAGCACCTCGGGGTTTTCTAAAACAGGAAACCGGACTAGGGCTGTCTGCGCAAACCACTTCTGGAGGCAGTGACACTTGCCTGGAATTAACTGGATGGAGGTCTCCGACGTCTGGGAAGCGGGGCGTGTGTGTGTGTGTGTGTGTGTGTGTGTGTGTGTGTGTGTGTGTCTGTGTGTCTGTGTGTGGTGGTGGTGGTGGTGGTGGTGGAGCCCAGGGGGCGGGGGTAAGAGAAGTCACTTCAATTCCTTCCGCTTGGGGGCGGGATAGGAAGAGAGAAAACCTGAAGCTGCAGACCGCCGCATCCATCTCTGAAGCTTCTGGGACTACACACAGCTCGTGTGGGGACTGAGAGTGGATGGGGGTGGTATTTGAACTGCACCGTCCAGCGTAGTTAGCGACCGAAGTGTCACCCTGGCCGAACTCCAGCTTTAGTAGGTTCTGAGGGCTAGGAGTCTTGACTGAGCTCAAGCTCTGACGGCGCCCGCCACCCCTTTCCAGGCTTCCAACTCTGTTTTTCCCATGGGATGGTAGTGCTTTCCTACCTTCCGAAGGGGCACAGTCACCGGGCATAAAGGGCGCGCACTGGTCGTGACGCATACCAGGACTTTGCAACTTTACATTTGGGGTGCCTAGAGCAATAGGCTGCGGCCAAAGGGTTGTGCAGTCCCGGACAGCCTAAGAGACCTTATCTTATCGCAGGCAGAGAAAGCGGCTTCGAATACATCCCTGATCTTAGATGGGACTCCTAAGCACTATATTTCTACTAGGCCACCCATTTATCACGAACTGTTTTGTCACCTCGCCTCACTGCCCCACCCCCTCCTCGCTTCACGGTTCTGCCCTGGACTTGGCCCTGCAGTGCCGCGTCTAAGCGTCCTTCCTAGCACGTGGGTGGTGGTGCAGCCATTTCACTCTCGGGCTCACAGCCCAGCCGCCTCCCCTTCTAGGCCAAGAGAGCCTCCGACGTCCCAGGGACGGCTTTCGCAACCACACCAGCCAGCCAGGCTGCTTTCCCGGGAAAAGGCTGGGGAAGAGGGGAGAGGGTCCGCCCCACGTCGCGCATGCGTGCTGGTTTAGCCGCTGTGCGCGTGCTCCAGCCACCAGGCACTGGGCGCGCGCTGGGCAGGCACTCGAGGAGAGAAGTTTCTCTGGGCTAGCCACCAGCCCGGGCGAATCTAAACCACGTCCAAGAGGTGCGCAGACAGATTTCCAGGAAAGGTGGGTGCCCCTCATTAGCATCTAGCTGCTACACTGGCCTTAGAAAAGCAGTAACAGCCACAGTTGTAACATAAACATTTCTCATTGTATTTCCCTGCTCTCTTCAGTGTAATCCTGCCTTTACATTGCTTGTAACCCGTCCCGTGGACTCTGTTCAGCAAGCATGCTAATATTCCTTTTAAAACCTTAGTGAAAACCATGATGTATTGGCGCAGGCCTTTAATCTCAGCACTTGGGAGACAGAAGCAGGAGGATCTCTATGAGTTCGAGGACAGCCTAGTACATACATACAATGAGGACTATAAAAGGAGACCTCATCTCAAGAAACAAAACTTTAGTGAGAGTCTATAAACAGTGACACACACCTGTAATCCCTGTATTTGGGAAGCTGAGGCAGGAGGACCACAATTTTGATTACAGACTGAACAGTAGCAGAGCCCTGTCTCCAGAGGTAACTAACTGTTAGAAGTTCAAACAGATCAAATAACTTGCCCATACAGGCATACAGCTAGCGAGTGGGCTAGTCTCGGAGCCCACAATAGTTGTAACTATGAAGATTTCCACCCACATCCAGCTTCCAACTCCAAATGGCTTCCTAGAACCTTTCAACTTTCTTGCTGAGGGCTCTGTGAAGGGGTTTGTGCTACCAGCCTAGGACCCAACCCCAAGTCCTTTCTTACCCTCAATTCTTCCTTATAAGACCAAAGGAAAACTGAAATGTACCCAGAGTTTTTAAGCCCCTGCTGTGAAAGGCCTGGGAACCCTGACTTGGGAGTTCTCAGGCAGAGCCTTTGCTGTCTGCTTTGCTTGTCCCCAGTTTTACCTACAGCTAGGGACTGGATAGTTGACCTTGCCTGGCTGTCCAGAGCAACTGTTGTACAGATGAGCTTAATCCGGTGCTTTCTTCCATGGAAGTGTGTGTGTGTGTGTGTGTGTGTGTGTGTGCGTGTGTGTGTGTGTGTGTGTGTGTGTGTGTGTGTGTGTGCACTCGTGTGCTAAGAGGAGATATCAAATGCTATGTGGCTTCTGGTGTGTGGAGGTCCCGGTCTACAGGTGGTCAGCCCTTCTTGTCTGTTACTGCCCATTCTTTGTCCCTAGGAAGGAGTGAGAGGAGGCCGTAGAACGGAAAAGCTGGGAATGTTCTGAGAACAACTAGATACTACAGTCAGCCTGCACAGGCCAGACCTTCGGACTTCTGTCCAGAGTATTGCGTCGCCGCTACCACTTTCCAGCGGCAGGCGGCAATCCACTCAGCGGACTTTCAGTCCTGCTGTGGAGTCGCGAGGCAGGAGTGGATGGTGCAGGCAGATCCAGCTCCAAGACGGCAGGAGATTAGCCACGGGCCACAGGCCCTGCAGAGGCCATGGTACACATGGCCACGCCTCAGAACCGCTCACTTAACAGCTCCAAATCAGCCCGCGTGCGTGGCCAAGATTGGGCAGGTCCGACGCCCGCCAAGCCGCGCAGTTGAAACGTACCCAAAGAACTAGCCGAGGCCTGGCCTCAGCCTCAAGCTGGAGGACGCGCTGGGGCTTGCTGGTCTGGCCGGATATCCAGGATCCAAGCACCCAGCTAGGCGCGCTCATCTTCCCTGGACTGCGCCAGTCTCAGGCTCCTCCTCTCCCAAGAGGTTGAGTCCATGGGCAGCGGACCTATCCAGGCCTAAGTGGCCTCAGACTCAGGCATGCCGTGAAAGTCGGGCTCCCGGACAGTCTAGGCACCTTCGGCTGTCTGGGGCAGAAGGAGGGCAGGCAGGCGCCCTGCTCTAAGTAAGAGCTCTTGTCAGATAAGAGCAGTGGGGAGCCCCATGCCCTGGTCACCTAAACCGGCCAGGAATCGGCCCGGGGTGTGGGGAAAGGTGGGGGGTTGCGGTAGCAGGTGTCCCCCAGGCAAGAGGGTGCCTGCATTTCCGTAAACAAAGAAACCGGGTAGTTTGTGTGTGGGGGGGGGGGCGGGGGGTGTTAGGAGAATCGCAGACAATCTCCTTCATAAAAATGTGATCTAAGAGCATTTGATTTCCACTTTCACTCCCCCCACCCACCCGTGTACCCCTCCCCGCCCCTACACACTCACTGTCTCCAAAGACACTCAAATTGCAGCCATATGGGCTAAAGTAATAGGAAGCAGTTACCTTATTTACTGCAGAGGCGGCGCAAGCAAACCTGGCAGCGTGGCTGCTAGAAGTGGGATGAACAAACAGCCTGGGGTCTTGTTCTTGGAAACTTTTGTTTTGTTTAGTTTTGGGAGGTGCACAAGGGAACAGCCGATTATATAACTTCAAAGTGGGGGAGGTCTTGTGTGGAAGAGGTGTGGAGAACTGAGCTGGTGGGCAGGGGAGGTTTCAAAAATAAAGGTGGGCTGTGGGCAAGCCTCCTTTCATTGGTTTCAAGGACTGAGAGCTGAACAGCCCAAATCCGCTCCAGACTTGGTTGGAATGAGGGCAGTTGCTAGTGCCCCCTCCTGGAACACACAGGCATCTTCCCATTCTGACCTAACCGGACCCCAGCTCTGGGCCTGTGGGACTGCAAACCCATTCCTCAGATGTCCACTCCCCTCTCAATGTGTCTAACCTGTCCAGGGGAGAGACCACTGGGAGGTCTGAGTTAACACCTCTGCAACACTGTTCTAGTTTCTGTAAGCTTGGTAGCACTTTGGGTATGTGCAAAGGTAACATCCCACCTCCTCCCAGCCGATCTACTGAAGGACTAAACTCTTCTGAGACAGGAACCAAGTTCTGGACCTCTGAACGTTCTGAATCTCCTGAATCCAGCTTCAACTTTGCAATGGGCTCCACGGGAACTCCCGGCCTTTGAAACTCAGAGAGCCCCCAAGCACTGATCTTGTCTTGAGCTAGCTATTAGAGAAGAATTACCATCAGGCACAAAGGCAGGAAAATACAGCTAGAAAGCAGAGACTACCACTAACTAACGGTTCCTTCAGAAGTACTAAGCGCGGGGACTGCCTCTCTTTACGTAAAACTTCTCCAGTTAATTGGGCAAAGAAGTAAAATTTAGGAACTGAACAGAAGAAGAGAAAAGGAAGGAAGGAAAGAAGGAAGGGAGGAAGGAAGGAAGGAAGGAAGGGAGGAAGGAAGGAAGGGAGGAAAGAAAGGACGATGGTGGGGCAGGAGTGGAAGAGAGCTGGATTTTTTCGGTGAAATTGAAACCAGCAGTTGATGACCCTCGTCCAAAACCCCCTGGTCCATGAAGACACACAACTTAGGGACAGAGTTCTCCTCAAAACCCAAGCTGAAGGGAAACCACCATCTTTTACTTGATCGGCAAACTTCCCAGGGATAAGAAAGAGAGGAAGAGCTGATGCCCACCACCACCACCACCAGCAGCCACTCCACGCAGTTCCCTGCCACTGGCTTCAAGGTGGCCCTGAAGCCGGCTTGCAGAGCCGCGGCCCCCGCTAAGCTCCGGGTGGCCCGACAGCCAACGCCCGCGGCGGGCAACAGATTCCAAGCGCGGGCAGGCGGAGCAACTAGAGCGACCCGGGCGGAGGGCTAGGGTGGGCTTTCTCTGGGCGGGGAAACCAGACACTTATAGGCGGCTGAGACCGACTTTATTTTTACTGCCCAAACTGTTGGAAAGTATTTAAGCTTAAACAGAAACAGCTGTATCGCTGGCACCGGCCGACGAAACTATTTGTTACCAGGAATGACTTTTTATGATTAAGGACCCAGCCGTCGGCGGTCTCTTGAAGGCGGCGGGCGAAGGTCGCCGGGGCGATGTGGGCATCCTGGATCCGCTGTTCGTTGAGAACCGAGAGGACTCCTCACCTGGAGCACACCTTACTATGTCTAGGAGTGAAGCCAAAAACTGGAACCTGCGACTGTTGATGCAAGAGGAGGCCTGGGGAGTACCGGCGCAGCGGGCCCAACTCGGAGCTAGCCCCAAGGCCAGCACTGGCGCGTGCAGTGTGTAGCGCCTTGGACCCGAGGCCAGCTTTGCGCTCTGGGCTTCCTGCCTTTCGAAACAGACTCCTTAGCTCGCTGTTTTCCGGGCTTCGTCGTTTTTTCTTTTTCTCTCTCCCCTTTTCCCAGCCTCTTCTTGGCCAAGGGAAACTTTTTTCAGCCAAGTTGATATCGCGATTTAAATAAATTGTGTGTTCCGAGGTCGGGCTCTGTGATCTGGAGCTTGGGTAGTAAAAGGGCAATGTGGGGATAGCTGCTGTTGAACCCCCCCCCCCCCCGCGCCTCAACAGGGGTTACCACGAGGGGAGGAAAGAGAGCCTAGGAGCAAAAGGTCATTGAGTGTACTCAGGTGTGTAAAAGGGACTGAGGCATCTCTGCGCGACCCTCGTCCCCTACCTGGGACTTGCCATCTTCGCGTCGGGGGTGGGGGTGGGGGTGTCTCTTCCAGGCCGCACTAGATACCGCCACACCCCTCAAAGTCCATACTGATGTTTGTCGGGAATCCCCCGCTTACGCTTACGTCGTCTAGAAGAGCCCGAGACAGAAAGTGCACTAGCTCTGCACCCAGGTCTGGAGCAGAGCCGCGGCGCCTCCAGAGCTAGCCAGGCTCTAGGCTCTGCCTCGATGGTCATAGGCTCCTTAAACCCACCCAGGCCGGGACAGATGTGGTCAGGGTTGACTTCTCTCAGGACTGAGGAGTGGATTGGACGGAAACTGCAGGCTGGGTCAGGAATAGAGGCTGGGGCAGGGCAGCTGAGACTTGGGGACAATGAGGGTGGGAAGAGGAGGCTCGCGACCCCTCCTGCAGGGTCTCGCTTCAGGATGGATTCAGGCGGTAAACACTGGCTTGTGCCAGTCTGCTTTGGGCTTCTGAGCCCGGAGAAGCGCCCACGCCAGCTCGCAGGACCCGGAGGGTGGACGCGGGCAGCGCTATGCGACTGGAGACCAAGAGCAGGCTCATTGATTTGTTAGCTGGATGGGACTGGTGAAGAAGGGAGGAGGGGGCGTTGCCATGGAGACCCAGGGTGCGCGGCCGCAAGGGAGGGGTCAGGGAATTAGTAGGTTCGGCGCAAGCGACGTAGGTCCGGGGGTTCGGGCGCGGCTCGATGCGCCCCAGCACCTGTGCATTGTGCATCAACGGCGGCTGGCGACCAGGATGGCGCCAGCTAGGGCATGGGCAGGTGGGGAGGGCCTGGGTCTGCAGAGGGGCAGCGCCTGGCTGGCACCTACGCAGGGAGCCCTAATAGCTCGGCGGGGCAAGCCACGCACCCGGGGAAACGCTGGGCAATCAGGCAGGGGGGCCAGGGGCGGGAGCCTAGGGCAGCGGCCCCCCTGTCCAGCCGTGCAGACTGACAGCAGCCGGGCCCGCCCCGCTTGGCGTCACTTCCGCTGACGGCTCGCTCCCCCTCCCTCTGGGTCTCTGGAGTGGACAGAGACCCCGCCTCCTGGCTATTGGAACGCGGGTCACGTAGCAACGCAGGGGAGACGGGGAGAGGGGCGTGGCCGGGCGCTAGTCCAATCAGCGCCCGCAGAACGGGCCCAGGACGCTTGGCTTTAGCAACGTCGTTAGCAACACGTGGGGCGGGAGGAAGCGCTGGGAGGGGGTGGAGGGAGGGAGAGTGCGCGGGGGAGGGAGGAGAACTGACGTCAGCGGGAGAGTATTATGGGCTGTCGAGGGCTGGCTGCTGCTTTTCTGCTCCTGGAAGCGGCTGAGGGGGGAAGCGGCGAGTCAACATGGAGCTCTCGGCGGTGGGGGAGCGGGTGTTCGCGGCCGAAGCCCTCCTGAAGCGGCGCATTCGCAAAGTAGGTGAAGGGGAAGGCGGGCGGCGACGCGAACTCTCCCTCACCAGGGCCCAGGCTCCCTCCCCTTGCTGCAGCCCAGCCTCCCTTCCCCCAGGTCCCAGCAGCGGCCGCGGCCGTGGCGGCGGCGGCGGCGGCTCAGCCCCAGCGCTCTCCTTAGACTTGCAGCCCTGCACAGATTGCATGGATGGGGGGTGGGGTGGGGGATGAATGCCGGTGCATGCACTTTGTGCAGCGTTTCTGCAGGGGTGCTGCAGTGGACTGGTTCCTTTGGCGGTAGTGTTTGGAGCATTCATTTGGTGCATGCATTTTCGTGTGTATTTCTTGTGTCCTCGTCATGCATTTCTCCCCACGCACACACATACACAAGCATTTTCCCTTTTGCATCTGCAGGGACGCATGGAATATCTCGTGAAATGGAAGGGCTGGTCGCAGAAGTAAGTAGGTTATATGCAATCGCTACCCCACACTGATATCGAGGAGGGTTCTTTCTTCCTCTTTTCCCCTTCACATTGAAATACAACACAAGGCAGCCGGAAAAGTTGCACACACATACACGCCCTCCACTCTGTCCTCTCTCTCCTGCTCCAGGGACTGATGCTCCATTCTTCCTGGTTTCCTTTAGGTACAGCACGTGGGAGCCCGAAGAAAATATTCTGGATGCTCGCCTCCTTGCAGCCTTTGAGGAAAGGTACAGACCCTTAGCCTAGCCACTCACTAGAACCCATACACGCTGACTTCGGTGCAGCCAGGACACACCCCCTTCTCTCTCTTTTCTTTCTTTAGGGAACGGGAGATGGAGCTCTATGGCCCCAAAAAGCGAGGACCCAAGCCTAAAACCTTCCTTCTCAAGGTATGTTGCGATCTCCAGAGGTGGAGTGTGCCGTTCAGGGAGGATCTGCAGGGCTTGTAAATCAATGGGTGCCCTTGCCTTGTGTGTATTTGTAATCTGGACTTCTGTCAGAGGCCCCATCACGGAGTTCTAGAGGCAGGACTTAGCTGCACCAGAAGGCCTTCATTCCCACCCCCCCTCCAGCCATCCCAAGTAGACCTCTGTTACACAAGGAGTCTGTTGGTTGCAAATGGCTTCTTCCAGACAAACCCTCATTCCCCTCCCCCAGACTATTACTAAGAGCCCACCTCCCCACTCAATTAGAATTTCCCAGGCATCCAGGGAAAGTTGGGCAGTCAAGGCTAGAGGTCGTGGGGGGGTGGGGTGGGCGGGGGCGGGGCTTTTTTCTCCTCACAACAACTTCCTTCTGCAGGCCCAGGCCAAGGCAAAGGCCAAAACCTATGAATTCAGAAGTGACTCTACCAGAGGCATCCGGATCCCTTACCCAGGCCGCTCACCCCAGGATTTGGCGTCTACTTCCAGGGCCCGAGAGGGCCTGCGGAACACGGGGCTACCCCCACCAGGGAGCAGCACCAGTACCTGCAGGGCAGACCCACCTCGGGACCGGGACCGAGAGAGGGACAGGGGTACCAGCCGTGTAGACGACAAGCCCAGCTCACCGGGGGACAGCTCCAAGAAACGAGGACCGAAACCCAGGAAGGAGCCCCTGGACCCTTCACAGAGACCTTTGGGAGAGCCCAGTGCCGGCCTTGGAGAGTACCTGAAAGGCAGGAAGCTGGATGAGACCTCTTCTGGGACAGGAAAGTTCCCAGCTGGCCACAGTGTGATCCAGCTTGCTCGAAGGCAGGACTCAGACCTGGTGCAATATGGTGTGACCAGTCCTAGCTCAGCAGAGGCCTCGAGCAAGTTGGCTGTGGACACCTTTCCAGCCAGGGTAATAAAGCACAGGGCTGCTTTCCTGGAGGCCAAAGGCCAAGGTGCCCTGGACCCTGGTGGTGCCAGGGTTCGACATAGTTCAGGCACCCCAGCCTCAGTGGGAAGCCTGTATCGGGACATGGGGGCGCAAGGGGGAAGGCCCTCCCTCATCGCCAGGATCCCAGTGGCCAGGATCCTGGGGGACCCAGAGGAAGAGTCCTGGAGCCCCTCTCTGACTAACCTGGAGAAAGTGGTCGTTACAGATGTGACCTCAAACTTTTTGACCGTCACCATTAAGGAGAGCAACACGGACCAAGGATTCTTTAAGGAAAAAAGATGAATTGCCGGGGTGGGAGCCCAGGACCAGTGCAGGGGAGAGTGAGCTCAAATGGCTTAGTGCTTTTTATTTCTGGGTGACTGTGGCCTCTGGCTGGTCCTGTCCTTCTTCACACCCCTCTTCCCTTTCATTCCTCCGTCCTCAGTTCTGGCTGGAAAATTATCTCTAGAGTTCTATTTTCTATTAGATGTAAATATGTTATTTAAGAGAAAAATATCTAAATATATATATTTCAACTCTTGAAGTTCTTTTATTTAAACGAGGAGAGAGAGAGAGAGAAAGAGAGAGAGACTGTGGTTTGGTAGGGGAGATAGACTGAGCTGGCACAGGAGGGGCCCCTGTCCCTGCAGGGCACCAGCAAAGTTGGGGGCCTGGGCCCTGGGATTTTGGAGGGTGTGTGGAGGGACTCAGCTGGCCCACCTCCTCCCTCCACCGCCGGATTCCCAACCCTCCTGGCACCGCAGAAGATTTTTGCTCTCCTCCCCATTGGCCAGCTAGGCCAACAAAAGGTTGGCTTCCCAATCAGAAAAAGGGGGGTGGGGTCAGACCAGTTTTCTTTTTTCTATTTTCTTTCTGTCTTTTTTTTTTTTTCTTAAGATGAGGAGGGTTACTAGGGGGGGAAAGTAACAACTCGAATAACTTTCTCACGTGTGTTGTTAAAGGTAGAAAAAGGTCGCGAGTGAGTGGGCCGCAGTTCTCCCCGACCACAGCAGGAGGGTGCACTTTATGGAGGTGTGAGTGCCGTACACGCGGACTGTGTGTGCGTGTCCTGTGGACAAAAATCTCCCCGTTACCTCGATTCCTTCCCTTACTTTTGCAAAGAGAAAAGAAATCCAGCGAATTTGTTTACATTCCCGAAATGCCAGGATAAATTGGGAGGATTGCGTGTCAGTGCCCAGAGCGCCAGACAGTTGTTTTACAAGAAAAATATTCGGGTGGACTTTTTCTTTTTGCGTCCTCTAGATTCGCCAGAAGACAGGGCGGCCCCACCTCCCAGGAAGACTCGGACAAGCCTGGCTCGACGGGGGGAGGGTGGGTCCTGCTTTTAGAGGAGCGAGCGGCCGCCAAGCCACCCTGCGGGGCGGGCAGCGGGCTGCGCACCAGGCCGGTCGGGCTGGGCACGGGGGTCGCAGCCCGAGTTGGAACTTGGTCAGGTGGAGCTCATGGCCGAAGGGGCTCGGCAGGGTTTCCATCCAAGAATGCGCAGTAGAACTTTAGTGTTTTCCTTCTTCCCCCTTTCTTAAAAGCAAAAGCTGTAATTTATAGTCCTTTTCGATTCTGGGAGTGCTCTCCACGTGAACTCGACGTTCAGACTCCGCCGCAGGGGGCGGGGGAGCGCGAGGTGGAGCGGGAGCGGCCGGGGACCAGTGTGCCCCGAGACCATCTGCGTCCCTGGTCCCGGCCCACTCCGGACCGCGCCGCGCGCAGCTCGGACTCAAAAGCACAAATCTGTCCCCGAGCCTACAGTCGCCGCTTCCAGCAGGGATCCTGCGGCCTCTCCACCCTCCCCGCCCTTAAAGGGCCAGCAGACGCTCTAACTTCCAGGGCTTTTGGAGGGAGGGGCTCTAAGCTCTGCTCGCGGGACAAAGCACAGACTTCAGGGGCTCTGGGCTGGGCTGAAGGAGCTTGGTGATGGGGAGGGACTGAGAGGGACGTCAGCCTCGTCATCTGCACTCCCGGCTTCCCATCTCCAGACTCTCGGTCTCTCTTTCCTCCAGACAATTTTTTTTTTTTTTTTGCCTTTAAAGAGAGGGAGAAAGGGAAAACGGTGTATTCTACGTGTTTTTATTATTTTTTTATTTTTTGGAGAATCAAACTGCGCCTAAAGAGAAGCCCCTAGAATGGGGATTTTTATCTGCTCATATTTGTAAAACTAGTATTTTCGACTTTGTATAAAGAAGCTCTGTTGCCTGTGTCTGTCTAGATGTCGACCCTATTTTCAGATGAACCTGTTTTGAAGGGTGCATCTGTGACCGAGTGGATGTAACTCCGGAACAGGAGCTCCCTATCTGGCTACCGACTCCCTTTCTCTTCTCTCCTTCCTCGTTTGTATCTTCCTTCCCTCCAACCTTCCTGATTCTGCCCTCACTGCCCTCGTCGTCCTGCCGTCTGTCCATGGCCGTCGTGTGTGTCTCCTTAGCTCGCTCTTGAGAGGCTGACTTGGGGGTGGGGGTGGGGGTGGGCAGGGGTCGGGGGCCACGCGGCTCAGAGTCTGTGGAGCCTGGGTGTTGGGTTTATGAGTTCTCAGCTATGTATAAATCTCCAACTGATCTCTGCCTCGGCTCAAGAGTGAACCCTTGGTACCTATCTTGGGTTGTGAATGTGTCTGTATCCAGTATCACTTTTTACGTGTTTAAATATATGCTTTGTAAATAGACACGTGTCTTGGCTTCATTATTTTATTTATTTCCCAGAACAGGGAAGAGGTAGCCTGGAAAGGCAGGATACTTGCCTTTCTGACTTGATGTCCCTCACTCCACTCTCATACTCTCAAAAAGGTCTGGATTCCCGACAAAGGCCGGTTCCCAACTAGGACACCCCTCAGTGAGAGTGAGGGGAGCTGGGTTGGGGAGGGAGCGAGTCGTGACCTTTCTGAGCTTTTCCGCGAGCTGTCTTCATTGCCGGCTTAACTTCTTTGGGATGCCGGCAGAATTGGAGACTCCTGAGATGAAGTGTGCGCGACCTCTGGGCTCTACTCACTCTGAGGGAGGATTCCCCCCAGCGCTAAACACCCTTCCATACCAAACTTCCATAGCTCCTGACAACCAGGAGCCATGCTGACTCCCTCACTGCCCTTGACCCGAGCCTGCTCCTCAATGCTGTCACAGGACTTGTGCCCCAGACCCCTCCAACCTCACCAGTGCTCCCCGAAATGCAGAGTCTCCGTCTATTGATTGAGGAATTGAATTCGCGGCTATTGCTAGGCAACTGCCTGCTTGGAGCCGGCGCAGAGCGCGCTGATGTGATTAGTGAGCTGGGAGCCGCCGACCCTCAGCCCCGCGCTCCCACCACCAGTCCCTACGGCTTCTTGGACCCTAGTGTTCTTTCGGGTAGATACCACAAGGTTGGATGAGGGGCTGCCGATGGAGAACATAGCATGGGGTGATGATGGTGGGTGTTCTCAGTCTTCTAGGCTGCAGACTTCTCAGCAGAGAGGCGGGGTCCTGAGGCTGCAAAGGCGACCCATACTCCGGATTCCCAAAGAGGACCTTACCAGTACTGAACCTAGTTCCACCTCCATATTCCTGGGTAGACGTCGCTCCCTTGCAGAAAAAGCTGTAATCCGTGCGAACACGCAGAGCCCAAGGGGAGGGAGGGGGGAATACGGACCAGGTCACATCTTTTGCCCTTGGCCCCACCTTCCTCCTCCAGCTCAGTGACCTGCGTGGGAGGCTGTGGGTCAACGTCTGTGGTCCGGGGTTGCCAGAGCAGGTCATTGAGTGTCCAGTTGAGCGGTCAGCTTGTCTCAGTCGCCAAGAGGTCCAAGGTCTGTTTCTTAGGCCACCTCAAGGTGCTCTGGGTCGAGCAAGCTCTTTACTGGGCCCTCTGGAGGGCGATGGCCATCAGGGAGACAAGAAGGCACTGTGACTGTGCCTGGTGACTTCAGCAGTAGCCCCTCCCTCAAATATAGGTTGGAATCCCGCACCGACCCTTAGGGATTTCTCCGCTTCTTTGGTCACCACCAACTTCAACCTGGGTTCAGGGCTTCCTCAGAGAATTTTCTGGGTGTATTCTCCTTAAGAGCAAAGCACGGGTGTGAGGACCCCTGGCTCCAGACAGCCTTCGTTCAGACAGATCTCCCTCCGTCCGTTCTCTTTGGCAGGACGTGTTAGAGCCGCTGTCGGAGCTGAGCCTTGCCCAACACAAACACGGATTGAATGGAATACTTATGGCTCTACTTAGAGCCGGTTTTTTTTTTTTTTTTTTTTTTTTTTCCCTGACTCTTGGATGCTCACAGCGCGCGGCTCTGACGAAGGCCCGGTGCTGTGCCCAGGACGACAGTGGTATGCAAGCCTGCTCCACTCTCTGCGGATGCATCCACGGCTTTTTTCTTTTCACCAAAAAGTCCTTCAAGCCAGGGGCGGCTCGGATTCAACGGGATCCCAAGGTAGGAGCGAATAGGATCACGAACGGGTGCCATCAAGGATGGAAATTTAGCTGACAGCAGGGAGAAGCAGTAGGCAGAGGCCTGGACTTTCTTTCTGCGGCCGCAGACGGTTCGGCGGGTGGTTACTCTGAGCAGCAGGGGTGTAGACAGTGCAACTGAGTTTACCACAGCACGGGACAGCGGGGGATTCCGCCCTCCTCCCCATCATCATTTAAAGTCCAGCGACACGAACTTCGTGGGGAGCGCGCGCCCTCTACAGGCAACGGCGTCAGCCCCTGTCCCAAGTACACCCCTCCCCCTCTCTGGTTCACGTCTGATAGACGTGAAGAAAAGCCTTCTTTCCTCTTAACCGGCTTCTCCCAGCATCACCTTTGTGCCTTTGTGAATCGGCCTCGACCCACGCAGGCTGGACAGGAGGGAGGTGGTGTTCACTGGCCTAGAACCCAGCTGCACCAATCGTACCAGGTGCCCTCCACTTGGTGTCAGTGGTGCCTACTCTAGGATGGAGGTGGATTGATTAGGTGGTCAGACTAGGAACACAGAAATTAATAAACATCAATGTAGGCCAGCCCCGCCCCCTCAACTTTGGTCTGGAGACCTTGTCCCTGTAGACATAGATTTTCAGAGAGCCTAGCTGGCCAATGGGGCCAGCACTTGTTCCTGTCCTGACCTGAGGTCTATGATCTAACTGCCCCTATCCACCTTTTCAAAAAGAAAAGAAACAAAAGGCACTGAAGACAACAAAAGGGAAATCAAATCGTCAGCTGCCTGCTTTGCAAGAAACAAGGAATGGGTTTCCCTGGCTGGAGAGATGGCTCAGATGGCTCAGCTATTAAGACCTGCGTTCGATCCACAACATCCACCTGGAAGCTCAAAACCCGTAACTCCAGTCCCAGAGGATTCACCATCCTCACAGACATTCATGCAGGGAAAACACCAATGCACAAAAATAAAAAGACATACGTTTTTTTTAAAGTCGTATCTCTGCAACAAGGTGTTTCTATCTGTAGTGTTGACGCCTCCCCACAGCCTGACATCCAGGCCTGAGTCCCAAGCAGCCTTTCTGCCAGGAGTGGCCCATCTTCCCCTACACTTCAGAGGAACTCTATTCTCCTGGGAGGCCAAAGGAAATTTATGAATAAAATTAATGTTGAAGAGAGTAACACAAGTCTTGGGCTGGGGAAGGTTGTGTAACAGCCTGTCTTCCCTTCATCAGTTGTGGGGGGAGAGTCAAGGTGGCCCCTGACCAGATGTTTCCTGCCCTTCTCAGAGCTTCCCAACATGGTACTGTGGAGGTGAGAGTGTTGGTTTTACTTTTATGTACTCTGTAAGGGGGGAAAAGTGAGTTACTGTGTATCTCAGAAGCTCGGTGGTGGCTGGAGGCCTGTAAACATCCCACTTGCCCAGTAATTAGCCATCATTGTCCCATAATGAAGGTTACTACCAGCATCTAACAACTGCTTCTCACTGCTGTCAGACAAATATAAACATCCTTGATGGGAGTGTGTGTGTGTATATGTATGTATATGTGTATATATGTGTGTGTGTGTATATATATACATCTACATGTACATATACATATATATGTGTGTGTATATACACACACATGTATACACACATATATGTATATGTCAAATATATATCTTGATGGATATATATATTTGATGGATATTCTTGATGTGTATATATATGTATCAGATATATATGAGTATATATCTGACTATGAACATGAATATATTATATTATATATGTATATATATATATAATATATATCTTTCCCATTAAGCCAGTTTTTCTCAAACTTGGCTTCTTGGATATTCTGGGATGGTGGACTTTTGTATGGTGGACTGCCTTGTGTGGTTCTGTGGCACTCTTGGTCTCTGCTACATGCTGGTAGTAACCTTCATCATGAGACAACCTTCTCCAGACACTCTTTATGCCTCCCACTCATCAGCACTCTCTCTCTCTCTCTCTCTCTCTCTCAGCTACTTCCAATGTTCCCCCCCACCTTGTTTGGTGCTGCAGCTAGGCCCATGTCCACAGAGTGCTGTGCCCCATGACAGGGGAAGTGAAAACTATTTTGTTTATATGTATTAGTTACAATGCACACCAAGCTAACAAGTTTAAAAATACATTTGATACTGAGAGTAGCAAAAAGAAAAGTGTCCCCCCTGCAGATTTACTGCCTTTCCCCTGCAACACAAAGTAACACCAGTCTAAAGGTCCTGCACTCTAGGCTAGTGTCACTAGAAACCCCTGAACTGTGAGATTCATGTGTGTAAACACAGCTGTCGCTGTCTTATTCTAAACCTTTCCCCAGTCCAACATGGGCTTCCTGGGCAGTCATTCCCCTGAGAGCTGGACTGTTCTGTTCCAACAGATTCTAAGCTTTTCTGGGGTGGTAACATGCCCACTCTTGCTAACCCTCTATGAGGGCAAAAGTTTCCAGTTTAAAGAGGTATACATCACCGGGTAGTGGTGGCACATGCCTTTAATACCTGCACTTGGGAGGCAGAGGCAGGTGGATTTCTGAGTTCGAGGCCACCCTTGGTCTACAGAGTGAAATCCAGGACAGCCAGGGCTGCAGAGAGAAACCAGTCTCAAAGAAGGGGGTGGGGCATACATCAGTGACTGGCTTAAAAACAGATAAACCAAGCCAAATGACTGATGCTGGCTCAAAGTTGAACATTTCCTTCTGGATAAAACCTTGGGGTCAGAGCTCTCTAATCAAGGTCAGGATTTGTAGTATACCCAAACAAGGGGCACTCTTTTTGGCACCAAAGATTTTTTTTTTTTAAAGTCAATGCTTCTGAGGAAAAGTACATAATGGTCGCTTTTCCTATTAGTTGTTGAAGCAGACAAAAGGGGGCTTGTAATTGTAATACTAGGAAAGCTGAGGCAGGACGGCCAGAAGTTCAAGGCTAGAAGACACCCTTATCCTGAAATCCACTTGGCATGAAAATGTAACACCTAACACCTGGAACCCTTATGAAACGAACCTAGTCAGGTGCCTAACTACCCATGTGTGTGTGTTTGTGTGCTCGCATATGCGCATGCACACCCACCTACCCACCCAAGAAAATGGGGAAGAGGGGCTGGTGAGATGGCTCAGTGGGTAAGAGCACCCGACTGCTCTTCCGAAGGTTCGGAGTTCAAATCCCAGCAACCACATGGTGGCTCACAACTATCCGTAACGAGATCTGACTCCCTCTTCTGGAGTGTCTGAAGACAGCTACAGTGTACTTACATATAATAAATAAATAAATCTTTAAAAAAAAAAAGGGGAAGAGAACAGCAAACATAAAAACCAACTACTTTATTTATCGGTAAACACGAGAACTTGACTCAGAGCGAATGGCGCTGCTCCAGTGGGGCTCGCGCTGGCGCACTACACACATGTGCTTTGTGACATAGACCACTGGGGTCACAGCACCAGGAAAAACACACAAGAAGGCAAAGTGGCTGAGAGGAAAGGATTTGTAGATTTCAACTTTGGGACTGACGTAACCAGTAAAATAAAAGGCACCAAATTGGGATTTGGAGACTGGCAGCAGGGGACAAAGGCCAGTCAACCCAGATCCCCAAACAGGGTCACTTCTCCAACAGCTCATGGGACCCCAAAGAGACGGGGAGGTGTTTGTAAAGGCAGTGTCTGGTACAAAGGTTGCAGACCCTGGCTGAGGGCAGGGAGGGACATTGATAATGCAGTAGGCAACCCTTTCCCCTTTGTTACCCACTTCCTGGCCCTGAATTCTTCCCAGTACGTAGCTCCTGCTGCCAGTAACATGGTCCCCTGGCACATCACAGGCATCTCTCAGGAGCTGTGGATATGGGTCTGCCCCAAAAGGCACAGCATTGAGGTTGGTTTGGTTACACAAAGACCATCTTATTTGGTGTGCAGGGTGAGCTACTGGGGTGGGGGTGGGGTGCACTTTGAAAGTGTGGCAGGTCCCAGACACCTCAGCCCACTGTCTGACTGGTTTTAGAAGGGGAAACATTTCCCTTCAAGGCAACTGGAGTGAAGAGCCCACACCTGCTGGCTGATCAGTCAATGGCAGAAGCAGAACCAGGGTTTCATAGCACCCCTACTTTTTGGCATCACAGACTCACTGACCAGATTGTCACGGCCCACCGTGATATCCCAGGACAGAAAATCCTGTCATCGGCCAGCAATCTGACAAGGTAGTTTCAAGACAGTTACCCGGGATGGGGGACAGGGGAGAAGGCATTTAGAAAGGGGCTCAGCACTAGACTTATCTCCTAGGATGGGAAAGAAATTAGGGGCCCCCTGCCAGGTGGGCTCCTAAACGACCCCACCACACAAATGGCATAGGGCTATTGCTTCTCAGCGAGGGAGGAAACACAAGCTCCCAAATGTGGGAGAGGATTGTCAGGGAATATGGGACCCAAGAGTGGCCCACTCACCAGGCGGAGCTCTGCACCAAGACTGACTATAGAAAATGCTTCCACAGTAGTTTAGAGATGTCTAGACAGGCAGCAGGGTGACAGGCCCCCACAAAACACCTGCATTCCCACACTGGTGCCACCATGGTGACTTATGGGGTCCTAGTAATAAAAGTCCAACATGAAGGAAGATTGCTTGCCCAGGACTCCAAGTGCCTACATCAGCTTGCTCTGGGTGTCTAGCCTGCTCCTTCCCCAAGCCCAGGAGTGTCAGACCTCAGAACTAGGGTGCAATTTAGTGGGCCAAAGCAGGGGTATGGGTCCAGACCCAGAGAGGAACAGGGTCACTTCTCACTGGGGCTTGAGCCTGCTTGAAGGAGGCAATAAGGACATGGCTCTCTCTATTCCCAAGTCCAGAAGCACCCAGGTACACCTTAGTGCCAGGACTCCAAACCCTGACTGGGCTTTGGGACTACAATTGCAACTAGAGGGGACACCACACCACGGATAGAGACTGAAGATTTCCGCAGGGTCCCTGAGCCCAACCACACAACTAATTAGCCTTTTAAAACTGAAGTTATAGCCTTACTTGCAAAGCATAGAGTGTCTCCCTCACCAGAAAGACCCTGCCGTGGCTGGATGTGGGAGAAGGCCCTACCAGCCCCACCCCTCTCCTCAACGGCCTGGGGAGGGAGCTGTATCAGTGCCCCCCCCTCCCCAATCCACCTCACAGTAGTTGGCCAGGGAGGGGAGGGTCTCACTAGGTTAAGGAGGGATGTGTAGAAAGGATGCTATGTCCAAGCAGGTAGCTTTTAAGTCAGTGGCCACCCGGCTTTCCTGAGATGACAGGACAGACTGAAGTGGAGGCCCAGAGAGGTAGAATCAGCAGGAAGCCATTTCCCAGCCCTGAGTCTCAGGACAGGGCAGAGTTGGCCCCCAGGTCAGGCATCAAAGCAAAACCAGAGACTGGAAGGCAGGTCTGGCTCGGGCAATGGTCTCAATAATGCCTCAAGTTGAAGAAGCCCACGCTGGTGGGCGACTCCTTCACGGTGACAGTGATGAGGTTGGCTGTGACATCCGTGACAAAGACGTGTTCGATGAGACTGCGGGTAGGTTTCCAGTCCTGGCTGGTCTGGATAGCTACAGATAGGTTCTGCGCAGCACTGGGAAGCGAGGTCGAGTCAGGGTCCGAGTCAGAGCTACTATTCTCCTCTCCCGTGCTCAGCTCAGACAGCGCAGGTGGCTTTCGGCCTTCTCCCGGGGCTGTGTGGCCCTCCTGCCCGCCGGAGGCAGCGACGCTTTTAACGGTGTCCCGCTTGACGGAAGGGGCAGGCAGAGCCGTTGCCTTGCAAGTCAGCTTTTCCCCTTTGTTGTTGTCTGTGGGAGCGTTGGTCATGTTTGCTCCTGTGGGGCCGCTCCCAGGACCTTTCCCTGTGGCTGGGTTGGTAGCAGGAATAGCCTTGGCTGGGGCATGGCGAGCAAGCAGGCCCACACCAGGCACACCGTTCTTGACGCTTTGCAAGTCAAGGACCTGAAGGCTCAACTCCTGAGTGGGTGCCAGCTGAGCACCTGGGCTCCCCGAATGGTTCCCTCTCTGCTGCTCTGCAGCTCCGCCACCGGGGGCCTTCGGGACCTTGCCTCCTGCGGGGCTCCCCCCTAGCTCACCCCCCTTCTGCGTCCTCACTTTCAGGTCTAGCCCGAGACCGCACTTGTTGGTGGCCTGGGCCTTGAGTGCCAGTCGGCTGGCAGCCTGAACCTGACTCTGGCTCATGCGGTTCATGTAGTGTACGATGGAGCTCTGCCAGATGCCGCCTCTGCTGGGGCTCCCGGCCATGCCTTTCATCAGACTGGCCAGGTTCTCTGGGGTCGCCATAGTGCTGGGGCCACCACAGGCCTCTTTGGTGTGGGCCTTCAGGGCAGCCAGGCCTGCCACCGGAGCGCTGAGTGGAGGGGGCAGCTTGGCGGCTGAGGTCCCCAGATCCTTCCTGGTGGTCTTTAGCACCTTGGCCAGGCTGACGGGTCTCCGAGCTGCCTTCTGTTCTGGGGGTAGAGGCTTGCGTCCCCGTTTCTTTCTAATGGGATCCTTCAGCTCTGGCTTGGCTACCAGGATCTGGGCTTTTTTCTGAGGCACTGGATGGGTTTCACGGCCCCGGGGGCCTCTCTTGGAGTCTAGGTCGCTGTCGTCTTCCTCTTCGTCCGAGGAAGAGGAGGAAGATGTGGAGGAAGAGGACGAACTGCTGGATTTGGATTTGGATGGCGCATCTGGTTCCTGAAACGGCAAGTAAGCTGGAATCAACGCCTGCCCAGGCAGCACCAGGCATCCCGCTGCCACGGCACCAGGGCCCTCCAGACCCCAGCAGCCAGGAAGGAATGACCGATGACCATGCTTGTGGAGAAGGGCGAAACCCGTTCAGTGGTAAGCACAATTATAGGTAAACTGGCCTCTGTGCGTAGAGAGAATTGTATGGATGCATCATCTGTCAATTAAAAGGCCTATGGCCAAAGGCTAGGGTGAGAGAGAGGATTCTGGGATGGAACCGGGAGGGAGATTAGCCTTTGCCAGGATGATGTAATGAGTCGGAGGCATGGCACCTGAGCACAGGTAACCTGCCACATGGCAGAATGAAGATTAGTATAAACGGGTTATTTTAAATTCTGAAAAGAGCCTAGCTATATGACCAAGGATTTGGAAATACATATTGAACCTGCGTCTTACTTCTGGGAGCTTGGGGTGGGAAGGAAGAACCAGGCCCTGACTTCAACAGCCATGTTTCTCTTGTCAGCCCTGGTGTTAAAGATCTCTTCTGCTTCTCTGGTCCTCATGTGGCCTGTGGGACCAGCATCTCCCACAGTAGCTTTATGGGGATGACACCACTGCTCTAGCTCCAATAGGGGCTGATCCCATCAATCCCATCAAACCCTGGGGCCCTACGCTTCCCCAGTAGGCCCCCGAGCATCCTCCGGCTAGGAGGGAAGATGTTAGAGCCAGGGACTAGGGAACGAAGCCCAAGTAATGAACAAAGGCACAGCCAAGCCTAAGGCCAGAACCACTTCCCTCTCCTACCTCTGAACTGTCATGAGGAGGGAAGGCAGGAGGGAAGATACCAAGGCCCACTGGTGTGTGGAAGGCCGCCTGTCTGTCATCACAGTAAGGAGGGCCAACAGGACATCCTGAGAAGGTCTCAGCATAGCATCTCTGCCTCTGCCCCTATTTCCTGGCTTGTCTATCAGCTCTGCATGGCCCAGTCCAAATGGCCCAAATTGTCCTGTTGGTCCACAACTCCTAGACAAACCTATAAACACTTACTGCACGCTGGCTTCCCTGATGGAGTGTCTCCAAGGCGAGAGGGAGCTGTGCATGGTCTAACAAGGCTGCAGCTGCTATCCGGGAGGACAGAGCGCAGAATGGGCTTGTGCTGGGAGAAGCAGCACCTGAGGAGGCCCCAGGGTAGCAAGAACATGGCTCTCGGTTGCCTGTTGCTGTGGAGGCCTGAAGGAGCAACAAGAAAGAGGCGTGCCTACCTCAACAGCTCCCCTGAAGAACTTCTGCCTAGAGCAGCACAGGTGGGTGAGGAGCCAGGAGGAGACCAGGCAAAGCCTCGAGCAACTCACCTTGAGCTTGGAGCGCCGGCTGCAGGAGGATGTGACTGTGTGTTTCCTCGGCCTGCCCCTGGGTCTCTTGCCTCTCTTCCGGTTCTGAACCTCCTTCTCATGTTCCCTGGAGACACACCGCCAATCAGCTTTGAGAAGCCCTGCTTGCAAACCCTTCTCTGGCTTCAGCCTCCACCCTCCGTTCCCAAGGGATCCCCACTGCCGGTCTAGCTTGCAGTAGCTTATCATCCACTCTGCAGCCAAAGCCTGATCCCATTCGTCAGACAGCCGTGGGCAGAGGTCCAGGCACCGGCTTAGGGGGCTGGCCCACACCGTCCTTGCAGTCAGCATTTCAGAACAAAGCTGGGAAGCCTCTCATTATTTTTCATTAAGAAAACTTTCTGTGGGTGAAGACCCCCACGGAAATCCCAGCACGCATATCCTCAAACAGCCTTTGGGATGTTACGGGTCTAACCTGGTTGTTTTCACAAAGCACAGAGCCCACAAAGCCTGCTTTCCAGTATGTACCAAGCGCAGGAAACCCTCTATGATCTGCTAGCCTAGGGGCTGAGGACTCCAGTGTGGCTTCTCAGGGCCAACTTGCTTATGTCACCCCGTCCCTGCAGAGCTCATACACCTCCAGAAGTCTGTTCTTAATGGGAGGGGTGATTAGCAGGCTCCCAGCAGCCATGCCTCAAAGCCTGCACCTCTACAGCCCAGGGGTAGGTCCACACACTCAAGAGCCCCTGTCAGCCTCTTACGGAAGCTCAGCTTTCAGGTTACCCATTCTTGTGACCAAAACCTGGTGCCATGGTTTGGGAAGTAAAGATGCAAGCTTCGAAGCCCAACGACCTGAGTTTGACTCTCAGAACCCATATGGTTAAAACAGAGAAATAGGGGGCTGGAGAGTCAGTTCAGCAGTTAAGAGCACTGGCTGCTCTCCCAGAAGACCTGGGTTCAACTTCCAGTGCACACACAGGGCAGCTCGCAACTGTCTGACCTCCAGCTCCAAGGGATCTGACGCCCTCACACAGACATAAACGCAGGCAAGACACCCATGCACACAAACTAAGAATAATCATTAAAACGGTTATCGAGAACAATCCCTACAGGCTTTCCCCTTGACCATCACACAGGCCTGGCCACATGCACGGGTCCCCTCCCCTAAGCAAACAGACAAATGTGAAACACAATATAGCCAAACACCATTTCCATGGAGCCCTGGACCGTGATCTCAAAAAGAAACAGACTGGACCTCCAGGAATACCCCGAGGCTCAAACCCCCTTGGTTCTCCAACTCCCCAGATCAATTTCAAGGAGCATTTCATGGCTCTGCTGAGCTGGACACCTGATTCTCCATTGTGGCTCTGACTTCTCTTTAACACAGCATCTCCTCACTGACAGCCAGAAGTTAACAGCCAGCTCCTAGTGTCCAGAGCATGTGCTTCCTCCCACTGCATATCCCTTTGCCTCAGGATCATGCTTCACCAGCCAAGCTGGTTTCCCATCTGCTCAAGTGCCCCACCCCCACCCCCAGCTTCTCCAGGAGCAGCAGCTGCAGGTTTGTATGAGTAGCACCTGGCCCAAGGGTGCCACCTCAATCACAGAGAAACATACCAGCTCTACACAGTGCCAAGCTGGCTCCTGTGAGGACCAAGCCATCAGTCTAACAGGCGAGGATGTTGCTTGCTATCTATCCATCCGTTTCCAAAGGAATCCGAGCAGGCTCAAGCACTCACACATCCTGCCAAAACTTATCCCTTTCCCACTCCTGTAACACTGAGAAACACAGGCTGGGCTACCAGAGAACAAGCTCGCTCGACTGACCTCAGCTGGGGAGGTTTCTGAGCAGACATTCATCTGCTTTATGGACAGAGGCATTGCAGAGGGAAGGTGCCGGTGAAACCCACCTCCCTGTCCCCCAGCCCAACATGCCCTTCCCAACACCATCTCACAGGATCCTTATCTCAATGAGTCGTGCCCCCCCCCCCACCCCGAGGCGGGACGTAAGAACTGTAATTACAGAAGTGACCTCAGCACTTTCAAGGCTTGGGCAAAACATCAAACACATGACTTTGCACTCTGGGCCCTCCCTCTCCTGCACCATGGCACACGCACACCGTGGCAGGGGCAGAGGTGTGCTTTTTACAACAAGCTTCCAGCTTCAAGTGCTATTAGTGCCGACCAAAAGCTACTCCACAGAAAAGGCCAAGAGAAACCAGAGGCTGTCTGTGAGGCCTTAAAGTGCTCCACCACAGGCTTCCCCACACCACAGCCCCAGGCCACTGTGTCACCAGCCAATTCCACCCAACTCTCCCCTCCTCCAGAGTTCTCACTTCTTCTGGAAGGCTAGGAGCAGCCTCGGGTCCAAAATGTTCTCTTCTGGCTCCCAGCTGTTGTGTCTGGAAAAGCAAAGCAAAGGGGGGTGGGCGGGCTGGTGAGCAGCATCCAGGTGGGCTGCCGGGGACAGCTCCCACAGCCCCGCTGGGACAAGGGGCACTGCGGCAGAGGCTGTCCTCTGAGGTCTTAGAAGTCCTTAAAGTTAGTTAGCATCCCAGCCTCAAACCCACAGGCAAACTGCCACCTCAAACCCCAGCAGGCCAGGAGAGGACTCGACAGTCTACACTGGGAGGAAAACAAACCCCAACAAAGAGCAAAGCTGCCGAGGGAATCCCCTGGGCCTGGCCCGGAGCCAGGGAGGGGAGGGAAGGCAGGTAGGGGAGGGGGAGCCGGGGGGCACAGACGGAACAAAGTGGAGGATACCACCGAGAGCGCGGGCAGGGCACCGGGTTTGGGGAGTGGTATCTGGAGGGGATGGGGCTCAGGAAGGAGGGTGGCGGGGCAGCTACAAAGGAAGCCCTTTCCGGAGAAGGCCGGGTCCCCGTCCCTCATTGAGAAGAAAGCAAGCTCGGGCCGGGGGTAGGAGTAGGTGGGGGAGCCCTCCCACCAGTAGGAAGCTCAGGTTACAGCAGGATAACTTGGGCAAGGGGAGGGGGCCCGCGTCCCGCGCCAGCCGCGGCCAGCTCCTGGGCGGGGGCGCATGCAACAAATGGGCGCCAGAAGCGCGCGGCGCGGAGGCGGGCCGGGCTCCAGGGACTCGGGGCTGGAGGCCGCCCTGCTCGCTCCCCGTGGGCTCGTAAACAAAGGGCAGCGCCAGTCGGCCAGAGTCCTCTGGGTCCCGAGGCACAGGACTTCCCGCCCGGGCCTGCGATGCGAGGGTTCCCACCCAGGCCGGGAGGCGCGCGCGGGAAGGCGGCCGCGCACCGGAGACTCACTTGGAGGACCAGCCGCGCCACTTGACCAGGTACTCCAGCTTGCCCTGCGGAGAGATAAGAGCGGGCGGTTAGCCCCGCAGAGCGCCAGGCGCACGCGGGGAGCGGGCGGGGGCTCACGCACCTTGCGGAGCCGCTTGCTCAGGATGCACTCGGCGGCGAAGACCTGCTCGCCCACGCTGCTCAGCTCCTCCATGCCGCCGCCCGCCGCGGCCCGCGCCCCGCAGACCCCGGCTCACTGCTGCACACAAAGCGCCGCCCCCGCCGCGCCCCGCCCCGCGCACGCGCGCCGGAGTCGCCCGCGCTGCTCTACCCGCAGCCGCCGGGCCAATAGGCGCGCCGGGCGCGCGGGGCGGGGCGCGCATTGTTCGTGGTAGCCGCGGCGGGGACCAGTCCGTGGGGTTGGGCGCTCTCTGCACTGTGTCGGGAGGCTGCGTGCTCCGGGAATCCTGGGGTCCGGCCGCTCCGGATCGCAGGTCCCTGCGGAAAGCTATTGTTTGGCCAGAGGGCGGCGAAGCGGGGAGCACGCGGCGCTTCTTGCCCCCGCCAGTGAGGGGCGCTGCTCCCCACTAGTCCTCTACCAGTCAGGGGTACAAAAAGAGTGGAAAAGTACGGGGTTCGGGAGGGGACACCGAAAAAGGAGCCTCGAAACTCTACTTAAGGTTGTAGATGAAAAATTCAGGTCACTGGAAGAAGACTGAACTCCGAACTCTTAACTAAAGAGTTGTGAAAATGGGACCTAGTTCCCCGACTTTTAGTACGCGCGTGGGGACACAACCAACTTGATTTTTTTCTTAGTTTATTTCACGATTTTGGTGACGTCGACGTGGGCCAGAGGGATCGGTGTGCAGACTTGGGTGTAACTGGATTCTTGTCACTGCTTGCTAGCTCTGCTAGTAAAGTCCTTTGGATCAATTTCCAGGGGTGGCCCCGGTCCTCCCAGGTCGCCATGGCTTAGGCGCCCTACCCATTTATTTTCCCGCTCAGACATAAATTCCGTTGAACAGTCTCCTTTGTAAGTTTTGAAGCGAGTCAAGCACATGATGAAAGAAGCGTTCTCTCATTTAATAAAGCAGAATCCAATGAAAATTCGCTTTCTGGTTTTGCCTCTTTCTTGAACAGGCTGCGAATCCAAAGTCACACCTTTGTAGGACCTTGTCTTCACGTAACCGTGAACCTATTTATGAAGGAGTAATATCTTTTGGTTGTAAAGCTTTCTGCCCTAAGAAACGAATATCGGGAAACCACTGGGTTTTAGGGTATTCTTCAGTTTAGTTGGTTGGTTAAATCTGCTTTGGAAAGAGCTCGCAGCTGTTTGCAGAGGGGGCAGGGAAAGAGACATTTTTTTTCCTTCTTTTTTCCTTCTTGAGAGCGCAATGATTGCTCATTTAGGTGCTTGGTGCAGTAGTGGATGAAGCAAGGGGGAAGAGAGCCGCTGAAGTCTCCCAGACAGCTCTTTTTGTCCCTGTTCAGATCAGCTGGGCAGTAAATGGTTGCGCTGTACAAAGGTGTGCTTATTGTAATCCTATAAATAGCTGGATCCATTTCAACTGCTGCTTGCGCTTCGGGATTCTATGGGGTGTCACATTTACTGTTAGAATCTGCCCACTATTCCCTTTCTGGAACAGGGTATACCAACACAGTTGCTTACTTATTTTTTAAGAGCAAAGAACTTTAAAAATACAGTTCTTTCTTGTTTGGCGAGAAGTAGCCAAGAACCTAATATGAACACATTGGAAAAAAATAAGTCTCTTTACCTGAAATATGTCTGTCATATATCTTATCTGTCCAACCATGAAAACCTAGTTGGGGGAGAGAGTAGTTAAAATAATTAATTTGGAGAAACAGATACAACAGACTTGACTGGAACGGAGCCATTATCAATGCAGCCAAGGCGTGATTCAGAATTTGTGGCATCTCTGACTCACATCTTTGGCGTAGTAGGATAAGTTAGACTGGTTCTTTCATTTATTTCATAAGCAGCTAATCTGCGTTGACCGGTGCCAGCAACACTAGATACTGAAGCGAGTCTTTAGCAGCGGTCTGACCAGACTGGTATGAGCCCTGGACACCAGGGTCCTCACTGTCTACTGACTGGTGCAGAAGGAATGGGATTTGAAATTGTGTGTCCTTTTATTTCATTGAACTTCTAATGGCCACCTGACGCTCATCGTCACCTACAGGACACCAAGACGGTCCACAAGATACAAAGATCTGGGTTGAGGAGATTCTAAGTGAAAACAAAGCCCTGTAAGTCAGCCCCAGACTATCTGTGCATAGCAATAACCTTGGAACGTTTAAAGACCACATAGAAGAGATAAATCAAATCCCGTGGCAATGAAGTCTAGGCCCCGAGGAGTCCATTCTGGGAGTGACTGTCTTGGTTGGTGCCATACAACATGGACAAGCCTTCAGTTTTACTTTTGTTTTCTGGCAATCCTGAAGATTGAACCCAGGGCTTGGAGCACGCTAGGCAAGCACTTGGCTGCTGAGCTCCGGTCCCTCTCTGCCTTGTGTAGTTGAGAGAGGTTGGAATCCTGTTAAGACAGGTAAGTATGGGCTGGAGAGATGGCTCAGCAGTGAAGAGCACTTGCTGCTCTTACAGAGGACCTGGGTTCTGTTCTCAGTTCCCATATCGGGCAGCTCGCAGCTGCCTGTAACTCCGGGGAATTGCATGGCTTCTAGTGGCTCCCAAGAGCACCAGGAAAACATGGTAAATGTACATACATGCAGGCAAACACTCATACACATAAAATTTTTAAAAATCTTTAAAATAAAAAAAGGGAAGTAGAGGCTGAGGGAAAATGCTCATCTCTCTTGAAGAGAAGCCTGTTTGCAGCACACATACACGTATATGTTTTGGCTCACAACTGCCACGGGATTTGATTTGCTCTTCTGTCTCCTGAGGGCACCTGCATACATGTGATGCACATACACTCTTATGCAGGCACACACACACACACACACACACACACAAATACATATAGGTATTTTCATTCTTGCTTGTGACTTGAGGATCAGAGCTACCGAGACAAAGACATCCATGACAAGGACATACATGACAGGGATATACATGTGGTGCCAATCCATAGCCAGTGGGGATGCTGGGAAGCGAGAGCATCCAGGGATCCTGAGCTTGGCAGGATGAAACTGGATCATCTCAGATGTAACCTTACTAAACAGCTTCCCCAAAGCTAATTTTATCTGAAGGTCCATCTTTGCCACTGTGATCCAAGAGCCATATCTTCCCCATGAGGGATCTGTGTGAGGTAAATCAGGACATAACAGTTGCCTCCTCTCCTTCAGGCTTTTCCCTGCATTTGCTAGACTGAGGTGTGACTTACAGGCTCGCTGTGTCAAGTGATTCGGTTTCTGTATATACAGTGGGTAAACATTGTTCACACACTCCGTACACAGTGCGTGCCTGTCAGTCAAAATATAACCATGGCCATGATGCTTGCCCAAGTTCACAAGCCTTCAGTCCCTCGGCACAGAATACAAATATTGACACCCCCCCCACCCCACTTCACCCAGCACTCCCCAGGGACGGCCTGCAGCAGCTCTCACTGTTTTGTCCAGGTGTTCAACAAGAAAAAGGAATCCGAAATTGCTTCTGGTGCATGTCTGTGAGCCTCAGTCTTGCCTGCCCTTTGTCCACCCAATGCCAATGCACTACACTCTCCAAGTTATGTGCAGATTGCTCTCTAAAGCTTCCCAAGTGTCCCCAGGGGCAGCCTGCCTCCTGGTAGCCCATCTTCCTCAGAACCTGTCCCAGGTCACCTAGTCCATCTCAGTACCCTTAAAAACCTGCCCGGGTGGGAAACACCCTAAATCCTGGGGTCAGGGAGAAGTGAAGGCACACAGCTATAGAGGTGGGAAATGGAGATTCATTATAGGAGGTCCCTGTTGCACAAGGGTGACCATCAGATTCGTTAGCGATTCCAGTTTTGTGATGTTATAATAATGTTGGATAAGTATCTTTATTCTTGCATGTACTATGTGCTTACAGATATTGTCACGGATGCTGGGTCAAAGGGCATTCTGCATTCCTTATGTGTTGTTTATTGTATGCACACACACTCCCCCTCCCCCATTTCAGCAACCCCACCAGGCTGGCTTTGAGTTCTCTATATAGCCAAGGACAATCTTGAATTTTAGATCTCCTGTCCACTTGGGATTACTAGTGTGTGCAGTCCTGCCTGGGAGCCCAGGGGGTTTCTAAATATGATTGCTGCTTCGCTGGTGGGGTGGACTGATACACACTAACCACAGCCTTGCACACTACACGTCTGCTTTTACCTGAGACTGCTGCCTCGTGTGGCGGTGGGGCATGCGATGACTTTTATGCAGCCTTTCAGTGCAAAAATGTATCCTTTCCACGATTTCATTTTACCTTTCAGCGTTGTAGATTTATTTACTTGATGTGTATTGAGTGTGTTGCCTGCACGAGTGTATATGACATTCCTGAATGTCGGAATTCCCAGTTACAGATGATTGTGAGCCACCATGTGCGTGCTGGGAACCAAACCCAAGTCCTCTGCAAAAGCAACATGTGCGCTTAGCTGCTGAGCCAACTCTCTAGCCTGTCCCAGTTTTAAAATTAATTTACATTCATGAAGTTCTCAAATCCAGGGTTAAAGCCTTTACATAAGAACAAAAAAGTAGTTTGGGGATTTGTGGTGGTGTCCCAGGGTGCAGCCAACTGTCGTTGCGCGATGCGGGAGAAACTCTCAAACGTCTGCCTGTCTGTCTGTCTGTCTGTCTGTTTATTGCAGTAGGATCTCACTATCTACTCTGGCTGCTTTGGACCTTGTTACGTAGGCCAGCCTAGCCTCCAACTCAGAAATCGACCTGCCTCTGCCTCCCTAATGCCGAGATGAAAGGTGTGATCACCAGGTGCAGCATCCCTTGGGTTAGAGAGTGGCGGATCTGAGAGAGGGGTTGCAGGTGCTGATGGGAATCATGAGTTCTGTCTCTTTCCTTCGTTAGTTGGATTGCTTCTTATTGGAGAGAACCCCCCCCCCCAAACACAGAAATGTCATTTGGACTACACACATAAACAGGCATCTTTAATCTAGCTGTTGGTGGGTATGTGTGGAGACAGGCAAGAAGAATTCCTCCTGAAATTAACAGTACCCCTTTGGGCTGTCAAGATGGCTCGGAAGAGACCTAGCAACCCAAGGTCAGCTTCTGAACCCAGATGGTGGAAGGAGAGAACTGAGATGACCAAAGTTGACCTCTGATTGTCACACACATTGTGAACATGTGCACACAGGTGTGTGCACATCTGTATGCACAGACATGTGTACATACATGAGCACACACATACGATGATTAATAATAATAATAATAATAATAAAAATAGTCAAACCAGTCGCATGCATGCTTAACACCCTCCAGCCCAACCTTAATTCCTTCTCTGCAAGCAGCCAATGAGGTCACTCCAGGCTCCCTCTGGGCTCTTTGTGTCCTGGTAGGAGCAGGGGTCCATTTCTCAGAGCTGCCTCCTGCTTGTTTCTTCTCCCACAGATGGCGGCTCACGGCAGGCCATTCTGTTTCTTGCTTTCGGCTTTTGCAGTATGCAAAGGGGTCACGGCCCACCCAATGGATGGCCCGACCTCTGTCTTTTGAAGCCTTAGTGGGTGACATTTATTCTGGGTCAGATGTCTTATGTTTTCCCTCACAGGGTCTTGAGTGATAGGAGGGGAGCTGTCTCTGAGGTCTAGCTCCTACTGCAGTAATAAACAGTACTCTGCACACGTGGGCGGGGGCAGGCCTGCAGCTGAGGCATCTGTGACCACGGCAGAGTAACAACCTGATGAAAATGTCCATAGTGTTGCTCCTTACTTAAACGGACACTCTCCGTGGCCCCAGCACCTCAGGCCCACATTGCTTCACTGGGCTCCATGTGCCTTCAGTCATAAATAACAGAAGGCATAGATACACAGCCGGGGCAAGCGGGCCAGCTCAGCAGGTCCACACACTTGCTGCCAAATCTCATGACTCCTTGTGTTCGATCCCTGGGACTCGCATGGTGGAAGAGAGAAAAAACTCCCCCCCCAAGTTGTCTTCTGACCTCCACGAATGCACCATGGCACATAGAAGTGTCATGTGTGCACGTGTGCATGCAAACATGCACCAGAACACACCCACACACCCCTCCCAAACAAATAAAGAAATATAGGGGCTGGAGAGATGGCTTAGTAGTTAAGGGGGCTTGCTGCTACTGCAGAAGACCCATACTGGGTGGCTTACAGCTTTCTCTACCTCCAACTTTTCTTACCCCATTGGGCAAGTACACACAATTCCATCATACATGCATAATTACAAATAAGATAGAATGCCAAAATGAATATAATAAAAATGTAAAACGAGAGAGGAAATAGAACAGTACTGGGTTTGGTGCAGCTAGGTATGTTTTTCTGTATGTTTGAGGTATTTTTCTAGCCCAGGAAACTTGATTTTTATATGCCCTGGCTTCCCGAGTAAGTAGGGCTGTTCTGGGCATCGGTATTTTTGTTCCTTGGATCAATGCAAACTGCATTCTTTGGTCATTGTGGCTCTTTGGGAGCTCCCTGAAGTTCTGCTGATGGGCCGTGTGTGCAGCGGAGTGTCGTAGCAATGTGCTCCCAGTTGTAGTCTATAGAATGAGAAAGCACACAGGACTTGTCCAGAAGGACTCTGCAAGTAAACTTGGGCTGAGAAGTGGTCCTGACCCCACTCGTGTGTGTGTGTGTGTGTGTGTGTGTGTGTGTGTGTGTGTACCTAGGGCATCTGCCAGGCTGATATTTGAGAAGCACAAGACTCCTGTGGGGATCTGAGTCTTAGAGTCATGGAACTGGAGAGGTAGAGAAGAGTGGTCAGGCAGGGTCTGGCGCCTCTCAGGTATATGCTGTACTGACCAGGGTTCTCCAGAAAGACAGATCCCCCAGACATACAGTGTCTAGGGCACTGGATCCAGAACCCCTGAGAATACACACATCTGCAGATGGGCAAGTCCTTTCCACAAGATGGCACCTGTGGCCACCCTCTCAGGTTCCTCAGCCCACCTATGTTGCCACCTCTTTAAAAAATACTTATTTTTATGTTCATAGGTGTTTAGTCTGCATGTGTGTGTGTCCAACAGGCATGTGGTGTTTAGTCTGTATTATGAGGTATGTATGTGTCCTACATGCCTGCCGGGCCTGGTGGCTAGAAGTGTTGAATCCTCAGGGACTGGAGTGCAGATGGTTGGGAGTTGCCAGGAATTGAACCCAGGTCCTCTGCAAGAGCAGCAAGTGCTCTAAGTACTGAGCAACCTTGCCAAGCACTGTTCATTATCTCTCAAAGGCTTCAAACCTTCTCAATATTGTTATACAGGGGGTATCAACTTTCAGTATGTTTTATTTGGGTTTCGTGGAACTCAGGCTACTCTGGAACTTAGTCTGTAGTAGAGGAGGACTGTGCTAGTCATTTTTTTTTTTCTACCACTGGGATAGGACACCATGATCAGGTGTCACTCTGGGGGGGGGGGTGGGGGCGTGGGAGGGTGTGCTCTGGAGCACAGACTGCTCACTGGGGACTATAGGAGAAGTTGAGATGAGGATGTCCGGGCTGGGGCAGGAGATGGAGGCTGAGAGCTGGGGGCTGAAGTGACGTGGCTGTGCAGAGGCCTCTTCCCACCATCCCGAAAGGTTTTCTCCTGCTTCCTTGCACTGCCCACAGCTTAGGGAAGTCGATCGTCTTGGGTGGGGACGGATGGAGGCTCAGCAGCCTCAGCGCTGAAGAGTGAACACGGCTTGCTCTATCACAAAGCCAGCAAGAAGACAAGGCAGGACTTGCCACACTGAGTATGTACTGCGATGCTGAGTCCCGGTTAGCTGGGGCCAGTGTGTTCCCAGGGCAACGTGGACCAGTGATGACCGTCTGTAAGGACATCCTCTAGGTCCTGCTTAGTCTCACCCTGAATCTTTATTTATTTATTTATTTATTTTTTGGTCATTAACATGATCTTTAATACATGGGATAATGCACCATTTTACAGCAAGCCTTTTAAACCGAAAGAACTGCCTTAAACCTTCCTTTGCCAAGAATCTTTTTTTAAAAGAATCTTTTAAAAAAGATTTATTTATTTATTTCATGAATATGAGTACACTGTCATTGAGTACACCGTCACTGACTTCAGACACACTAGAAGAGGGCATCAGCTCTCATTACAGATGGCTGTGAGCCACCATGTGGTGGCTGGGATTTGAACTCACGACCTCTGGAAGAGCAGCCAGTGCTCTTAACCACTGAGCCATCTCTCCAGCCCTCAGACCTGAACCTTCCTTTTGCATTTGGTTACCACCAGAATTCTCGTAGTAAGACCTCGGTATTTTTATTGATGTGACAGATATGATTGCCAGTGACTCCCCTCCCCCAGAAGGGTCATTTAAATTGTAGTTCTGTCCTGGTGCACACGGCCACCCTCCTGGCCAAGATATCTACTTCACACCTTTTCCAGTATGAAAATCCCTCAGCATGAAAATCTCCAAGTTTTTTGGTTTATTTAATTTAATTTGTATATTATTCTTCAATTCTTCTTGGTTTAAAAATCCGTCTTATCAGGGCTCAGATCTTCCCTGCCGGGGATGCTGGCATCCCCTTAGCTCCCCACACCTGGCACGGAGCTTCGAGTCCAAGCCAGGCCAATAAAAACCTGTGGTTTGTAGGTCAACATGGGACGGTTTCATCCCAAGACAGAGTGTATTTGTGATCCTAAGCCCTCCAGCCCTCAGTGAAATTAAAAATCGGTTTAAAGGGCCCTGGTAAAGGTTAGCGGATGCTCACATACTCTGGGTGGGAATGTAAGTGGCTTCAGGGTTTGGGGAAAGTAATTTTCTGAGGAGATTCCAGACTCTTGAAACCACTCATGTCTGTTTATCATGCACCTCTAAACAGGAGGATCTTTCACGAAAGGAGGGGAGTCACTGGGTTCGGATTCTCTCACCGCAGTGACTCACACAACGATGGACAGAGTTCCTGGACCTGGATGGAGTATGGGAGCTGCTCAAAGGAATGTAGCTGTTGCAACTCAGGTTCTTGTATTTTTTCCTTTGCCCATTTTCATGTGTGCATGTGTGTGTGTGTGTGTGTGTGTGTGTGTGTGTGTGCGCCCGCGCGCGCACAGGTTCACATGTGTGTTTGTGCGTTCGTGTGCATGTTTGCATGTTTGCATGTGTGTGCATGTGTTCGTGCTCATTTGCAAGTGTGAATGTACCCATTTGCATGTGTGCATGTGTGCACGTGTGTACAAATTTGCATATGTGAGTGTACATGTTTGCATGTGTGTGCATGTATGTTCGTGCACATGTTTGCATATGTGAGTGTACATGTTTGCATGTGGGCATGTACGTGTGTACATGTGTGGCATCACTCAGTGTTGCCTTATGCTCCTGGGCTAATAATGGTTTCAGAACCCATTTCAATGGTTTTGACTAACTAGAAGTTCCTGGATGGGGCTAGAGAGCTGGCTCAGCAGTTAAGAGCTCTTGCTGTTCTTTTAGGGAGACAGAGATTTGGTTTCCAGCACTCACAGTGGGTGCTCACAGCTGTTTATAACCCCACTTCTAGGGGCTCTGACAGTCTTTTCTGGACTCTGACATACATAATAAAATAAATAAATAATACAATAAAATAAATCTAAAATGTTACTGGAAGTATGGTGACACATATTCCTTTTTTAAATTTCTTCTTTCATATAACTGATCCCAACCACAGCTTTCCCGCTGTCCACTCCTCCCAGTTCCCCACACCTTCCCTCTCTGCCAGATATTCCCCCTTCCCCTCTCCACCCCAATAAAGAGCAGATCTCCCAGGGTCATCAACCTAAGGTGGCACATCAAGATACAATAAGATCAGGCACAAGCACTCACATCAAACCTGGGTGAGGGAACCCGGTGGGAGGAAAGGGACCCCATGAGCAGACGAAAGGGTCAGAGACGCCCCACCTCCACTGTCAGGAGTCACACAAAAACGCCAAACCGACAACCATAACATATATGCAGAAGACTCATTACAGGCCTGTGCAGGTTCAGTGAGCCCTCATGAGCCCTATGAGTTGATTCTGCAGGCCATGCTACCTCCACTCCCCACTTTCCATCCCCCATGGCTCTCACAATTCCCTCTCCCCTTCTTCTGCAGGGTTTCCTGAACTCCAAGGCAAGGGACCTGATGAAGACCTCCAACCTGGACTCTTTCTCCTCCTGAGCCATACTTTGAATCTCGGCATTTGGGAGTCAGGGCAGGAGGATCCCTGTGAGTTCTACACCAGCCAGGATTAAGTAATGAGTAAAAATCAGGAAGAAAGAAAGAAAGAAAGAAAGAAAGAAAGAAAGAAAGAAAGAAAGAAAGAGAAAGAAGGAAAGAAAGAAAGGAAGAAAGAAAGAAAGAAAGAAAGAAAGAGAAAGAGTGGGTGGATTCAGGAGCAGGGTGGGGAAAGGGTATAGGGGACTTTCAGGATAGCATTTGAAATGTAAATGAAGAAAATATCTAATAAAATTGTTTAAAGAAAGAAAGAAAGAAAGAAGTAAAAAAGAAAGTAGGCTCCCTCCTGAATTTTCACTGGGAGGAACTCATACAGAAAGGTAATGGGCTTTTAAATAGAAAATTTTATCATTGCTGTATTAATGGCTGTTGGAACATGGTCCAAGAAAGGAGTAGTTCCAGGGAATTCTGAGTGCTTGTGAGAAAAGTCCAAGAAAACAAGAGAACAGTCTTGTGACACAGAATTGCTCTCGGACTGTGCTTTTGTGCCCTCCTCGGAGTAGGAGATCGGAATGAGTTTACTTCACATTATTCATTACATCGGCTCTTATCTGTTTAAATGCCCTATGGAAAACCATGTTTTAACCACATATTGGTTTGGCCTTGTGATTGGACACTTGACTCGTGTGAGTCTTCTTAATCCTTAGAGTATAAATTATCTGATGCTCTGAATAAATTTGGCTGTTGGATGAGGGTTTAGTCTGCCTCGTTTTTGAAAGACTTGTTTATCTCATGTATACATATATACATGAGATAAACAGATATGAGGTATATGAGATAACAGATATGAGATATATATATATATGTGTGATCTGTCTTCATGCACACCAGAAGAGGGCATCAGATCCCATTACAGATGGTTGTGAGCCACCATGTGGTTGTTGAGAATTGAACTCAGGACCTCTGGAAGAACAGGCAGTGCTCTTAACCACTGAGCCATCTCTCCTGCCTATAGTCTGCCTCATTTTTAGGCTCTTTCTCTCAGGTCCCATCTAGAGTAATAAGCAATGGTTGGCCTCTGTACTGGCTGGTTTTGTGTGCCAACTTGATACAAGCTGAAGTTACCACAGAGAAAGGAACCTCCCTTGAGGAAATGCCTTCATGAGATTCAGCTGTAAGGCATTTTCTCAGTTAGTGAGGGCCCAGCCCATTGTGGGTGGTGCCATCCCTGGGCTGGGAGTCCTGGGTTCTATAAGAAAGCAGGCTGAGCAAGCCAGGGTAAGCAAGCCAGTAAGGAACATCCCTCCATGGCCTCTGTATCATCTCCTGCTTCCTGACCTGCTTGAGTTCCAGTCCTGACTTCCTTTGGTGATGAACAGCAGTATGGAAGTGTAAGCTGAATAAATCCTTTCCTCCTCAACTGGCTTCTTGGTCATGATGTTTGTGCAGGAATAGGAATCCTGACTAAGACAGCCTCTCATTTGAATTTTCTGTCCAGTGCTTTTGGCCGAATGTCCCTCTTTTCTCCTTCCTAGTCA
This sequence comes from Mus musculus, assembly GCF_000001635.26. Lineage (NCBI taxonomy): Eukaryota > Metazoa > Chordata > Mammalia > Rodentia > Muridae > Mus > Mus musculus. The sequence continues at coordinate 119,011,539 of NC_000077.6, read as the reverse complement.
GGGTCTCTAACTCACTGCATATCCAAGGATGACCTTAAGCTTCTGATTTCCTGGGCCTGTACTGGGCCTGTACTGGGCCTGTACTGGGCTGGGTTATGAGTCTGTGCTACCACACCTGCTTTTGATTTTTATGTGCTGGGAACTAGGTGCGGGGCTTCGCGCATGCTGACCTAACACTCTACTAAACAGAACTAGTAATGAACCCCTGCCCTAAAATAAACTTTAAAGAAACCCACATTTGTTTGTTCGCTTATTTGTTTCTTTGCCAGAGGTGCATGTGTGGAAGTCAGAGGGCAATCTGTAGGATTTGGTTTTCCCCTCCACCTGTGGGTCCTAGGGATGGGACTCTGCTCCTTGGGCGTGGCAGCAAGCGCTTTTCCCTCCTGTCCCACCTTGCCAGCCATAGATGAACTTTTCTGAAATTCATGCTTAGAAAATTTGTTGGGCAGTGGTGGCATAAACCTTTAATCCCAGGATTTGGGAGGCAGAGGTAGGCTGATCTCTGAGTTCAAGGCCAGCGTGATCTACAGAGTGAGTTCCAGGATAGTGAAGGCTACACAGAGAAACCTGTCAAGAAAGAAAGAAGGAAAGAAAGAAAGAAACAAAGAGAAAGAAAATAAAGAAAGAAAGAAGGAAAGAAAGGAAGGAAGAAAGAAAAAAGAGAAAGAAAGAGAAAGAAGGAAAGAAGGAAAGGAAGGAAGGAAGGAAGGAAGAAAAGGAAGAAAGAAGGAAAGAAAGAAAGAGAGGAAGGAAAAAAGAAAAGAAGAAAGGAAGAAAGAGAAAACAAAACCTCAAACATGTCTAGTTCTCACATGCTCACCACCATGCCTGATCACTAGGGTTTAACTCCATGACCACACAGTAGAAGGAGAGAATCAACTCCCCAAAGCTCCCCTCCCCCCTCCACACGTGCTCATTGGTATGTGCGCAGACCTCACCCCATCATGTGCACACACAGCATCAACAAATGTAAGGAGAAACATTGAAGGAGGAAAATTCGCATCTGAGAGTGGCTGCATCTGAGAGTGGTGGGCCTGAGGAGACAGGCCCTGGGAGCTGCCCAGCAGGAGGCAGTGGGGGGTCAAAGGGCCACAGAGGAGGAAACACTGCCTTGGGATGGTGGCAAGGTGTCCCTTCCTGGAGGTGAGGAGAATGTTGGAACCAATGCCCTCCCACAGCCTTGAGCTCTGCCAACAGTGGCACTGAGCAGGCCTGCGGGGGCAGCAGCTGAACCAGGAGAGGGACAGGACAGGACAGGGTAGCAAGGGGCACTGTTCTTGTACCATGGGGCCAAAGGACCCCTAAGGTATGGGGTTGAATTGCCTTCCTTAAAAGGAAGGAGAGATGGCTCAGTGGTTAAGAGCACTGACTCTTCTGAAGGTTCTGAGTTCAAGTCCCAGCAACCACATGAGATCTGACGCCCTCTTCAGGTATGTCAGAAGACAGCTGCAGTGTACTTACATATAATAAATAAATCTTTAAAAAAAAAAAAAAGGAGGAAATGTCCTATACGGAGTCCTAGGAGCCAGGAAAGAGGGTTTTTAGCCATGAAATGAAGGTGAGCATTTGATTGGCTGTCCTTAGATGAGGGTGCAGAACCCAGTGACCGCTGTTTTTAGATGAGAAAATCAGAGTGTTTGGGACACAGATATATGGGAAGGAAGGCCTGAGCCACCAAACCTGGCTCTCTGCCACATGTATGTACACGCATATACACACAATTGTATATATGTACCCGAGTGTATTATATACGCATGCTTCATGTGTGTGTGCATGTGTGTGAGAAGGCCTGAACTTGACATTGTCTTTTTTGATCCATAGCTACTTTGGTCTCTTGATGAACTCACCAATGTCTACTTAGACAGCTTGTACCACGGATCTCATGTCTCTGCCTCCTGCGTGTGTGTGTGTGTGTGTGTGTGTGTGTGTGTGTGTGTGATGCTTTTACATGTGTGCTGGTTGGTTTTTGCCAACTTGACACAAGCCTAGACAAAAGCTGGGAAGAGGGAGCCTCCTCCATCAGATTGGTCTGTAGCCTCATCTGTTACAGGAGGGTTCAGTCCACCATGGGTGGTGCTGTCCCTAGGCAGGCAGGCCTCAGCACTATAAGGAAAGTAGCTGAACAAGCCAGTAGGCAGGGCTCCTCCACGGTCTCTGCTTCAGTTCCTGCTCTGCCTGCTTCACTGACTGTTGTAGTTAAGATCACTACTGCTGTCACTAAAACACCATGACCAAAGGAAAGGGTTTATTTGGCTTACATTTCTACATCACAGTCCATCACTGAAGGAAGTCAGGACAGGAACTTAAGCAGGGAAGGAACCTGGAGGCAGGAGCTGCTGCAGAGGCCATGGATGGGGAGGGGGTGCTGCTTGCTGGTTTGTGCCTCATGGCTTCCTCAGCCTGCTTTCTTATAGAACCCAGAACCACCAGCCCGGGGATGGCACCATTTACCATGGGCTGGGCTCTCCCCAGTCAATCGCTAATTAAGTAAATGTCCTACAGGCTTGCCTGCAGCCTGATCTTATGAGGCATTTTCTTAATTGAGGTTCTAGCCTCTCAGATAATGTTAGCATGTGTCAAATTGACATAAAACCAGCCAGCACAGTGATGGATTGCTCCCTGGAAGTATAAGATAAAATAAGCTCTTTCCTCCCATATGATATGTTTGGTTAGTGTTCTGTCATAGCCACAGAAAGCAAACAAGAATAACATGGGGTCTGGGAATTTGAACTCTGGTCCTCATGCTCTGTGGCAAGTACCCCAGGCTCTGTCATATTTTTATTTCGTTCTTTTAAAAAATATTTATTTTATTTTAAATTATGTGCATATGTGTGTGGGTGGGTGCACACATGAATGCAGATACCAGTGGAATCCCAGAAGAGGACTCCTGATGCCCTTCAGCTGGAGTTACAGATGGTTGTGCGACTGCCGATGTGGGTGCTGGGAACTGAACTTGGGTCCTTTGCAAGAGCGGCCAGTGTTCTTAACCACCGAGCCATCTCTTGAGCCCCAACCATATTTTTCAACCGAGAGTTGAGTACCGCACGGTACCATTGTTTCTAGGTAGTTTGCGTCACTGGGGTCCTTCCCACACTTTGTGTGTCTGTCCTCTTGTGGCGTGTGAGGACTCTGCCTAAGTTGGCTGTATTTGCAGGACAGAATGGGAATAGACAGAGATATAACACATCCTTGGCCTCTGGATCAGCCCCAGGGCCCCTCTGTCTTGCTAGCGTCTCCACCCCTTCCCTGCTAGGAGGACATACCTCTCCCTAGCCCTTGAGGAGTGACTGGTTTCCAGCTGAAAGATCTGTGTTGACAAAGTGCAGACTGGTATTCGCCTTCCCTGTGCGTGTTCGCGGCGGGTGGGACACCGCGGTTTCACTTAGGGAGAAAACCACCAACATCTGGACAGCAGCAGCTGCTGAGGGCCCTGGATGGGGGTTGGGATGCAGGGAGAGCAGCCTGTCCCAGGGAGAGCCTCCGTTTGTCCGTTTGGTTTTCTCCTCCAGGCCCCACTTCCCACCTGGATCAGCCCGACAGGTTGGGGGCTGACGCTGTTGGTCCAACCAATGAGACAGCATGAAGCTGTTGGTCCAACCAATGAGAGAGCAGGCACTCCGGGAAACCCTCCCACAGTTTGCAGGCCCACTTCTGACTACCCGGATGTGCTGGGTACCTTGATTCGGCCAGCCCCCTGGACAGTGACCCCTGTAGTTCAAAGGCCATAGGTTGGATCTGTGCAGATACACCTTGTCCTCCCAAGACCTGGCCTCACCTCACCTCATCCCAGATCGCTTGTCCTTTTCATCAGGGCTAGGACAAGGACACTCCTCTGACTTGTATCACTCCCCGGGAGCTCTCTGAAGCCCTCTAGTGAGCTGGCAAACACTCGCTGTTCAGCTCTGTCCTAGCTAGGCCGAGACCAACTCCTGCTGAGCATCAGACAGTGCAAGCAAAAGCAAAGGTCCTTGTGACCTCACAGCTTCCAAGAACTTAATGTTTAAAGAGGACTGGAGCCTTGGAGCCAACGGCTGAGAGCCAAGGTCAAGGAGGGAGTGCTGGGGCCAGGATGTGGATTCCTCCGGAAGCTTTCCAAGGGAAAGGCCAGTTTACACATGGCATCAGGGTCTGGTGTTTTCCTTGTATACTATAGGTCCGTGTATGGCTGTCATCTCAACACTCAGGAGGCTGAGGCAGGAGGATGGCTAGTTCAAGGCCAGCCTTCGTTACAGAGCAAGACTGTGTCTCAAAAACCAAAGCAGAGTAAAACAAAAACATAAGGCGGGCCCAACATAAATAACAGAACGAGACCAGGGCAACCGTTCTGTTGGTAAAATGCGGGCTGCGCAAGCGCGAGGACTGATCTTAGATTCCAGCACCCACATGAACAGCCAGGCCCAGTGATGTAAGCCTGCAGTGTCCGTGCTGGAGAGATAGAGAGCCGGTCCTGGAAGCTCATTGGCCCACCAGCCTAGCTAAATCAAGGGACTTTGGGTTCAGCCAGAGACTGTTCTGAAATGCTAACATGCAAAGGGATTGAGGTACCCAATGTTGACCTTCGGTCTCCACACACACATGCATGGGCACATGCACGGGCACAGGTATATGTTTGCACAGGAGCACCCACACTCACAAGTGCATATACCTTATGCACACACAGCATATTTACATTTTAATGTGTTTATGTAAGAGATTTTAAGAATATTCCTATGCACTGAATTTTCTACATATATTGTATACTTATGCTAAAATACATACTTCACCTTTTAAAAATTAATGTTTTTAAAAAGAGTAATTTTTTAATTTTACATGTGTGTTTGCTTACATGTATGTATGGGCACTACATGTGTGCAGTACCCATGGAGGCCAGATGAGGGCGTTGCTCCCCTGGAAACGGATTTATAGGTGGTTGTGAACCACCAGGTGGGTGTTGAGAGCCATTCCCTGGATCTCTACAAGAACAGCCAGTGCTGAGCCAACCTCTCCAGCTTCTTTAAAAATTAAATGGTTTTTCTTTTATTTTTGAGGTTATAATTTAAGTACATCATTTCTCCCTTCCTCTTCCCCGCTCTAAACCCTCCCATATACCCCTCTCTTGGCTCTTTTTCAATGTACATTTATCTACACACACACACACACACACACACACACACACACACACACACACATTCCTAAATATAACCTGCTCTAACCTGCTCTGTCTGTATAATGCCACCCATGTGTCTGTTTTTAGGGCTGCCCATCGGCATTGGGAGAGGGCTTGCTTTCCTAGATCCTCTTCCTCCACCTCCTCCTCTTCTTCCTCCTGGTGGGGAGGGATAGAGACGGGGTCTTTACATGTTGCCCAGCTTGGTCTTAAAAATCACTACACAGCTCAGTAGGGAGTGTGAGTTTTGTCCACTCTGCACCCCAGCCTCCCAAGTGTTGGGGTTACAGATGTGGGCAACCACATCAGCCTCTGTTTCCTGTTCCTTACTGGCACCAGCTTGTATCCAACTTGCAAATAGCTGCCACAGCATGAAGACACACTGTGGTCTGTTGTAGGTTTTAGGAGAATGGCTAAGCTCTTGTTTCCGTTGAGCATTGGGGTTTCGTTCTTTGAGAATTGTCAGAAGAGTGTATCCCACCCTTTTACCGTTTTTTTTTTTTTTTTTTTTTTATTTTTAAACCAGGTCATGCATCTTTTTTTCTCTTATGTTGTTAACTGACCCAGTTGTTTTCACATTGCTGTGACCAATATACCCGGCAAAAGCAACGGAGGAAGGCAAGCTTTGAGGGTACAGTCCGCGATGGTAGGGCATGAGACAGCTTGTCACATGGTATTCTAGTCAGGAAGCAGAAAGAGACAGATGCCGGTCACATGGTGTAGGGTCATGGACCCATGTCTACTCCACCACTGGGCACAGCTGCTTGGGGAGGCAGAATGTGGGGAGTTTGACTGTGCTTATCTCACACTATGCTGGGCCATAGGGAAGCCCCGAGTCTTGGGAAAGTCCAGTATGAGGTGTGGGCAAGTCGGAGCTGGTTCAGGGGTCCCCCTGATTCTCAGGCTCTTGGACATCCAAACACCTCTGGGAGTCACAGAAGAGCAGATAATTGAGTCAGGAGATGGCACAGACTGGGGACAGTGCCTAGCCCAGGACGAGGAGGGGGTGAAGAGGGGAGCTCTGGTCCCAAGGGGATGATAGTCCTTGGCTTGGCGGTGGCTGTGGCTGGGAGCACAGAGAGGCCTTCTAGGGAGATTAAGCTGTGTGCGGCTCTGTAGGCAGAGGCTTTCTCCATTGCTCCCCACAATGCATCGATGCAAAGAGGCAGTCCATGGTTCTAAACAAGTTTATTGTCATGGTGGAAAGTGGATGTGTGTAAAACCATACCCCACTTCTCAGGGTGGGCCTGAGATTACATACCTTTTGCAGGAAGGAATGTCTGGGAAGGAAAGCTTATTGGCTATGCCTCGGGCCTCTAGGCATCTCATTAGCATGGAGATCTCTGTCTTGAGCCTACAGGACCACAGGTTACATCTCTTTTCCTTTAGTCTTGGTCTGGGATGTTAGGAATGCCTCATCTACATGTGGAAGCGCTTGCTTGAGGGCATTGCCCTTACATTGACTGGTGGCTGTAAATCTTTCGATGGGGGTGGTGCAGCTATATGACAGGGGCCTGGTACCAGGAGCAGAAGCAGCTCCTACTGGGTCCCTCAGGGTCTCTGGGGCTTCAAGCCTTTAGCTCAACCATACCAGGCTTCCCCTCACAGTTCATGACCCTGCAACATGGCATCATCAGTCAGGAAGAAGAAAGAGAAGGAGAAGAGAGAGGGAGAGGGAGAAGAGAGAGGGGGAGGGGGAAAAGAGAGGGAGAGGGGGAGGGGGATGGGGAAGGGGAGGGGAGAGAAAGAGAGGGAGAAGGGAGAGGGAGAAGGGGAAGGGAGAAGGGAGAGGGAGAGGGGATGGGGATGGGGAGAGGAAGAGAGGGAGAAGGGAGAGGGAGAGGGGAGGGTGGGGAAGAGGAAGGGGAGAGAGAGAGAGAGGGAGAGAGAGAGAGAGAGAGATAGATGCTGGTCACATTATATCCTTAGTCAGGAAGCTGTAGCTCACTTTCTCTTTTGGATTCAGTTCAAGACTCCAGCCCACAGTATGGTCACCTACATTCTGGGTCTTCCTTGCTGATTTAAACACCTGTACAGATGTGTCTAGAAGTGGGGAGACTCTTCGCTCATTCTAAACCCAGTCAAGTTGAAGATGAAGATTAGCCATCAGAGCAGGTGTGTTGGCAGGGCCATGTATCCAAATCCAAATGTTAATCGTGGAGGGAAAAAAAAAACCCCAACTGTGTTGTCTTAGGGTTTACTGCTGTGAACAGACACCATGACCAAGGCAAGTCTTATAAGGACAACATTTAACTGGGGCTGACTTACAGGTTCAGAGGTTCAGTCCCTTATCATCAAGGTGGGAACATGGCAGCAGGGTACAGGCAGGTATGGTACAGGAGAGCTGAGAGTTCTACATCTTCATCTAAAGGCTGAATACTGGCTTCCAGGCAGCTAGGATGAGGGTCTTAAAGCCCATGCCCATAGTGACACAACTACTCCAATGGGACCACACCTCCTAATAGTGTCACTCCCTGGGCTTAGCTTATATAAACCATCACAAGTGTTATGCTGGCAACATGGCATGGGCCATTCTCCTAACTTCACTGCGAGGCTCAATCCTGCAGCCATGCTGTTCCTTTGTTGGTGTGCCTCAGTAAGGCAACAACCAAAATAGACAGGCTGCTTTCAGAGTCCCTACCACACGGTAAATGTGAGGTTTTAGAAACTCCCAAACTGTGCTCATTAAGACAGCCTCTGGATACCGGTGTGTGGGTAGGCTGTAATATAGAGGAGTTAGTGGGAGCACCCTACCTCACATGCAGGGAGACCCGTGTGGGGAAACGCTGGGCTTTGAAAACGTTTGCTAGGACTCAGTCCCCAGTGGAGCAGTCGGGATGTAAGGACATTGCTCTTTGGGATGGGGATCCAAGCCCTTGTGAAAGGACATGAGATGGACTGGAGGGATGGCTCAGCTGTTAGGAGCACTTGCTGCTCTTGCAGAGGACTTAGGTTTAGCTATGCTCCACACACTCATACTGGACAGCTCAAGCTTCCTATAATCCAGTTTCTGGGCATCACAGCCTTCTGGCCTCTGCAGTCTTGGGCACACAGATGGTGCCTACAGTATGATGCTTGAATTAGAATGGTCTCCAAACGCCTTCATGCGTTTGAACAATTGGTCCCCAGTTAGTAGAGCTGTCTGGAAGGATCGGGAGGTGTGGCCCTGTTGGAGATGTGCCATTAGGTGTGGGCTTTGAGATCTCAAAAGACCACTTCCAGCAGGGCTCTCTGTCTCCTGCTTTCAGATCAGGATGTGGGCTCTCAGCTGTTTCTGCGACCACACGTTGGCTCCTTTTCCCTGCACCCAATTAAATGCTTTCTGTGACAGGTTGCCTTGGTCATAGTATTTTATCATAGCAACAGAACAGTAACTGAGACAAGCAGGCACTCACACATACACATACAATTAAAATAAATATATCTTTAAAATAAAGATGCATGGGGCTGGAGAGATGGCTCAGCAGTTAAGAGCACTGACTGCCCTTCCAGAGGTCCTGAGTTCAATTCCTAGCAACCACATGGTGGTTCACAACCACCTGAAATGAGAAACAAATAAAAACCTTTGGGCAGGAGCTCAGGCCCCGCAGCGAGAGGGGGCTGAAGTGAGGGCCCAGAGCGAGTGGGGCCGGAGCAAGAGGGAGAAGGGAAGGGAAAAAAAAATAATAAAGATGCACAAAACCCAGGATGGGTGGAGCAGGAACATCAGGAATTCAGAGTATTCGAAATTATTCTTGGCTACATTGTGAGTTCTTCTTGCCTGGGCTACACTAGGCTCTGTCTTTTTGTTTTGTTTTGTTTTGTTTTGTATTGTTTTGTTTTGTTTTTTGAGTCAGGGTTTCTCTGTATAGCCCTGGCTGTCCTGGAATTCACTCTGTAGACCAGGCTGGCCTCCAACTCAGAAATCCACTTATCTCTGCCTCTCAAGTGCTGTGTTTAAAGGTGTGCGCCACCACTGCTCTGAGAGGCTCTGTCTTAAAAACCCATTCCATCTACTATATCCTAGGAGGAGGAGGAGGGGGGAGGAAGGAGGAGGAAGAGGAAGAAGAGGAGGATGAGGGAGAAGAGGAAGAGAAAGAGTGGAGGAGAGGAGAAGGAGGGGGACACCGATGGTTCAGAGGAGGAAGAGGAGTGGGAAGAAGAGGAGGAGGAGGGAGAAGGAGGAGGAGGAGGGTGGGGATGAGGGAAGAAGAGGAAGATAGATGAGGACAAGGAGGGATGAGGAAAAAGTCTGAGGTAGCATTCTCCATTTGCTTTTTGTTTGTTTGTTTGTTTGTTTGTTTGTTTGTTTTTGTTTTTTGGTCTGTCTGTCTGCAGGTGAGGACCAGACACCAGCCCTGGTGGCATCTTCATTTTGGACTTCTTGTCCTTCAGAATCCTGAGAGATAAATTCTCTTCCCCAGTGACCCAATCTGGGGTGTGTTATACAACTCTCACACTGGCTTCTGTGATTGTGCAATCACAAAGATCTTGCTCTTCCCAAAGGCAAAAAGACATGAAATCATGAAATGTACATTTTAGCCAAGATTGCTCGAGCACACACACACACACACACACACACACACACACACTCTCTCTCTCTCTCTCTCTCTCTCTCTCTCTCTCTCTCTCTCACAGAAAGAGAGAGAGAGAGAGAGTCTGCTGTGGAATGCTGTCCCCATGGCTGTTCCCAACTGAAATCAGTGCAGCTGTTGGCCACATGGGTGAGACCTCTGTGGCTTCCTGGGAGCCAGGACTCTACGATGAGAATTCCATCGCTGATCTTTGCCCTTTTCCTCTCAGGTTCCACCATTGCAGGATTTGAAGGTTGGGTGACAAGGTTTCTGTCGGCTCATCAGGGATAGGCAAGGGTGAATTGGGCCACATGGCTCTCTTGTGCTGTTTCTCTCTCTCTTACCTTCTGTGATCACTCACAGTACTCTTGATGTCCGGTTCTGATTCGTGGCCAGGGCTCTTTATTTCCTGCAGGCTCTTGCCTCCTCTTCCCTCCTCTGGGCAACTTTGAATTGTGTCAGTGGAAGAGTTTGTAATGTCTATCTGTGACTCCCCAGCCTCCAGCTCGGGGGCAAGCACCTTTTATATTTTTAGATTTATTCTTTTTGTTGTTTGTTTTTTTAAGATAGGTTTCTCTGTGTAGCCCTGGCTGTCTGGGAAATTACTCTGCAGACCAGGCTGGCCTCAAACTCAGAGCTCATCCTGCCTCTGCCTCCTGAGTGCTGGGATTATAGACCACATGGGCCTGAGACTTACTCACTTATTTTTATGTGTATGTGTGTGCACTAGATGTGTGCAGTGCCTAGGGAGGCCAGAAGAGGGCGTCAGGTTCCCTGGAGCTGGAGATACAGATGGTTGTGAGCTGCTGTGTGTGGGGGACTTGGGCACCCAGCCTGAGTCCTCTTTAGTATTGAGCCTCTCTCTAGTGTTCCCCATCCCGAACCCTTTCTTTCTTCTCTCCTCTACTTCAGGCCTCTCTCATTTTCCCCATAGCACTTACTTGTGTCTTGTAGACTGCCTCAGTTTATCAGTCCAACCTTACACTCGCTTTGTGTGGGCAGGGCAGGGTGACCTTGAACCGGTCCTCCTGCCTCCCTGTGTTAAGTTCTGTGATGACGAGTGTACTCCAGCCACTGCATCTGACTTCACAGAACTCCATTAATAAAATGATTTTTTTTAAAAAAAAAATTGAAAGTAATTTGCCAATCACCCAAGCGCAAGCCTACAAGGAGAACATGTATGTAATCTAAAATTAAAAAACATTACTTCCTGTGACCTCTAGTGTTCAGTGGCTAAAAAACCCATTTTCTACCTAGTGATTAATGATTTCATTAGCTGGTGGATCATGCAGACGCACATAAAACCTGACATAGGTTTATCATACATAAAATTTAAAAGTTGATCTCAGCTCTTGGGGAGAGGACTGGCTGGGATTTTTAAGGGGTTCTTTTGTCTTGGAGAATCCTGCCTGAGTTCAGCCAGAGCTGTCCAGTGTGTTTGTTTTACGGGGTAAGTTGCGAGGAAGCTACTTCACCACGATTCACATGCAGTTGGGGAGATGTCCAGGTGGACACTTTGAACGTTTTTCCTGGGTCTTGCTTCTTGTTCTTACAACAGAGAAGCCAATGCCAGGGTCGCTTCCTTGGGGCAGTGGGGGTGGGTAGAGAGTCAAGACTGCTGTGACCACACTAATAATCCAGTATCAGGGTGCCAGGCTATAACGCCGAGAATCCAGGTGACAGAGGTGACTCCCATGTTCAAGCACAGCAGGTAGGGCAGTCAAATTGGACAGCAAGGCCTGTGACTACTGCACGTCCACAGACCCAGGTGTGCAACCCTATTCATAAAGGTCTATTTTCTCCACCAGACCCTGGGGATGTTTCCAGAGTGCATTCTGGGACATCAAGATCTTTCAATATGCGCGCGAGTGTGTGGTGACCAGCATGTGTGTCATGCCCAACTTGTAAGATCGTCAGTGCTAGGAGCCAGTATCTCGCGTTTTCGCGGTTTTTTTTTTTTTTTTTTTTTTGCGTGTATTTCCGTGCCTAGTGTGTGCAATGGTGAGCCATGAAGTGCATGCGGGATTCCTGCACTGCATCCGCTTCCAAACCTTGCTCCAGCTCTGAGCTCAGCTCGCCTCGAACGCAGTGGTCCAGCCCCAGGCGCCAGAACAGGCCGCGGGTTACCTTGGCAACAGATGCTCCTCCAACCCGGCGCCACCGAGAGCTGCTGCGGCCAAGCGTGGGGAAGGGAGCTGCACATCCAGACCGGCAATGTGGGGGAGGGGAGCCACATCCCCGGAACCGGGGTAAACGGGGTGCTCTAGACACGATCCCTGGGGGTCATTTGCAAGCTCCGGTGCTAATAGCTAACGTTGTTCGTTGGGGGAGCAGCTGGCTTGTGCTTGTGTGTGGAGGCACCTGATGTCCCTCTTGCTGGTCGTGCACCCGTCCATTAGCCATAGCTCGAGGTTATCACAAGCTGGGCGGTCCGGCTTAGGAACCTGCAGATCCTCCTAATGGGTCCCCGCCAGAATAAGAAACGGAGGTCGATGGGGCGATTCGAAGCCACTGGCTTACTGGTTTGTGGAAGGACTCAATTCTATCACAGCATCACCTCTAGGGAGGGCTGGCCAGGTCCCACTGGGATCGAACTCAGAGGATGTCTGTCTTTATCTGGTTCGAAGTGTGGAAGTTGGGTGAGACTAATTTCCACCCACCATCCATTTATTCTAGATTGTGGGGTCCTGGCTGGCAGAATGCGAAGTACCTGGACACGTAGATCCCTAGGCCTACCCACACTTGGATTCAGCGCGTGCCTGTAGGCGTGCAGTGTGCGCCCCGCGTTCGCGTTCGCTGTGCGTGTGCTCAAATCTGAGACCAACTGATGCTGAGTGTGGGAAAGCAGGGGATTTCCCTGAGGGGAATGATGTCTGGGCTTCAGCATCCCGCTTCTTTTCTCTAAACCGCCCCGTTCTCTTGGAGGCACCCTGCCGATATCCCCGAGGCTGAGTCTGAGCAATCAGAGCTGCAGTAGCTGAGGTGGCTCTCGCCCACTGCAGAAGCTGCCTGGGAAAGGCTTTTCTGTCGTTGAGGAGCCCAGGAGCGCCACCTCCTGGCGACAGCCGGCATCATAGAACCAACTCTGAAGGGGCGGGGCCTCTTGACAAAGGGGGCTTTCTGTGTCCCCACACGGACCACCCAAGTGGGTCCCAGGATGTTTCATATGCTGCTTCCGGTTGACAGGCCACTGAAAGGGTGGCATGCCGTTACCTCTGCCTAGCCACGTCCCTGTGGGTACGGGATGAGGGACATGGCTTTGTTTCCCTGGAGTTTGTGCAGAGTCTGAGCTGGGTCAGTGACACTCAGAAATTTGTGCAGAGAGACTCCCCATGCAGTTTTTGGGGACATGCTGAGGCAGCCAGGATAGCTCATGGTAACGGAGCATCTCCATGGGAGCTTGGGGACCCGTTCAGATGCTGGCCCTGGGGAAGCTAAGTGCCTTCCTGCAGAGCTTTCTGCACTGGCTTCCCAGATGACAGATGAGGAGGCAGGAGCCTGCCTGCTCTGTGATCTAGTCAAAATAGTATTTTAAATTCGCCCATTTTTTTCTACTTAGTTATTTATTGCCAACCCTGGCAATAACTAATTAATAATTAAAACAAACGTTTTAAATCCCAGCAATTGGAGGCAGAGGCAGGTGGATGTCTGTGAGTTCCAGGACAGCCAAGGCTACATAATGAAACCTTGCCTCAAGATGAATTGCGTATGTGTATGCCCCTGCCCTTGCTTGTATGTGCATGTGCATACGGAAGCCAGAGGTTAACATCAAATGTCTTCTACCTTAGTTTTACTCTTTGACCCAAGGACTCATTGTACAGCCCTGGGTGTCCTGGAACTCACTATGTAGGCCAGGTTGGCCCTGAACTCACAGAGATCTTTCTGCCTCTGACCCCCATTTGCTGAGATTAATGACATGTTCCACCACTCCTGGCAACCTTCCACTTTTATTTTTAAGTTACATTTTACTGTGTGTGTGTGTGTGTGTGTGTGTGTGTGTGTGTGTTCTGGTTGCCACAGTGCACATGTGGAGGTCAGAAGGTTCCTTTCAAGGAGTGGATTCCCCTTCCACTATGTGGGGTCTGGGACTTAAACTCAGTTCATGGGCTTGGTGGCAAGCATTGTTCTTCAGTGAGCCATCTTCCCGAATCCTCCACCTTGTTTTTTCTGAGACAGGGTCAGTGTTTGGGTTATAGATTCAACTCACCATAGGTTTTTTTTTTTTTTTTTTTTTTTGGTGCTGGAGATCCGATCTCAGGCTTGGGAAGCAGGCACCCCCCTCCCCCCAGCCTTCTCCCTGCCTCCCTTACATTTATTTTAAAAGGCAACAGTAATATGTGTAAGTAGATTGTCAAAGGTGATCCTAACCAGGAATGTCACTCAGATGAAACAGTTGCAATGTCACTTGGATGAAACAGTTGCATCACCATCCGGGTGTGGCTATGTGGCATCCAGCCAGGTGCACCGGTGACCCCTGCCCTGTCAGGAAGTACCAGTCAGAAACTTTCTGCTTCCGAACAAGTATGCTTGAAGGAGATTTGGAGGTGGGGGCTTTCTCAGTGTTTTGGCATCTGTCATCCTGTCTAGTAGAAAACATATTTGTGAACTCCAGCTCTGAAGCACCAAGGCCACCACAAGGCTTGCTTGCTTGCTTGTTTGTTTGAGGCAGGCTCTTGCTATGCAGACCAGGTCAGTTTCAAACATACCATCCTCCTGCTTCAGCCTCCTGAGAGTTAAGAATTACAGGCATGGGCTGCCTTCCTGGGTCACAATCCCTGATTTTACAGATGACAGAGTTAAGGCCCAGGGGAAACTTGACCAGGACCAAGAAGCCAGTGACTGTTGGCAAGGAGCTGGCTGTTTTTTGGGTGATTCCATATATATATCAGCCCTGTTCTGCACAGGGGAAGCTCAGCTCTGTAGGAAGAAACCCTCAGCTCACCCATCATCTGGAGTAAGAAATGGGGGTGACCCCTCTATCTGATCTCCATCCAGGTGGGGCAGATTTCCAGAGAGACTGAAGTGAAGCCTGTGACAGGGCTGGAGCCAGCCATAGAGACAGGGCTAGTGTGTGTGTGTGTGTGTGTGTGTGTGTGTGTGTGTGTGTGTGTGTGTGTGTGTGCTCGAGCGATAGAGTGCTGGCAATGGAGGTGGGTGAGGGTTAATCTTCTCTAGCAATCTATTGATATAGGGTCAGGAGCCTAAGTGATTCTCTGGCTGGTCCAGTTCCGAGCATCAGGGCAAGGAGTTTTGTCGATCCGGTCGGGCCAGGTCTCAGGTGCAAAAGTTAAAGCCATGAGCAGAAGCAGAAGATCAGAGAAGGGGACAGACCTCCCCGGCAGTCTGCCATCTGAGGAGTCATCATGGGAGATGGGGCTGGCCATCACAGCCCCTCAGGAGCAGGGTGGTGAGGATCCCCTGTCTACACTGCGTTGAGCAGTCTTAGGTACTGCAAGTGTAGGATGCTGCCTTTCTCTGGGTCATGGTCAATATTCATTAAACAGAGAATCAGCACCAGACAGGAAGCCAGGCCCAGGGGGGCTCATCCACTGGAGGCCAGGTTCTCAATATGGGGAATGAATAGGCCTCCCTCTGCAGGCCCTGGCCACCCAGCCCTGCACCGGAGCCAGTCACCCTGACTGTGTTTGCGCTTCCCACCTTGTACGGTTTTGCTGAGCGCTGTGGTCCACTGACAACACTAGCTCCCTGTCAGCTTACAAAGAGCCTCCTCATTCATTTTCCTTTTAGGGCAAAGCCCACCTTCGAGCCAGGACCGGCCGGCCAGCCAAAGGGGCCTACCCCCAGAAAATAGGAACCACTTCTGCTGTGTTTGGCCACTGTCTTAAGGACTTAGCTATTTATGACACACTCCTCTGGGTCCTTCTCCCCAGAGTGGCTCCTGTAACTGTTTCGAAGTATGGGTGTCTGTAATGAGACTTGTGCCTTTTATCCCAAAAGGCAGACGTCAGAAACCCAAGGCTACAGATGCTCTGAATAGTAAGTCTCACAGAAGACAGAGCATCCACTGCCCAGTACCCTGCCCTGTCCAGCCTCAGCCCTACGGGGCTCTAGATGTCCCCATGTGGCCACAGGGGACAGCACTGTTTCCAAGGAGGGCTTGGTGGGAGGGAGAGGATTGAGGACCGGCTGACAGCTGGTTTAGAGTGGCAAAGCTGGGCAGCTGGTCTCATTGCCAGCTCTATAACGGCCACTAGTGAGCTGACATCATGAGGCAGAGAGGGTGTTGGTGAGGGCTTTGGTAAGCAGGGGCGGGGGTAGGGGGGAGCTATGCTTGTCTAGTCCAGAGTTCAACAGCTTGCTTGCAGCCAAGAGACAGCTTCTAAAAACTTCTTGGAAAAACAGGCCTCTTGATTTGGCTGGGAGGTAGGAGGGGACGGGAGGGGGCAGGGAGGGGACAGGTCTGGAGAAGAAGATGAAGCAGAGATGAGGTCAGAGGAGAGCCAACTGGGAGGGTCTCAAAGAGCCGGCCTCTGTGGGGTGGTGCCTCTCAGCTGGATCCTGGAGGACACAGGCAAATGCATGCATGCTGTTTTGGGGGATGGTTACAGAGGCTCTAGACTAGGTGCGTCCAACCTGTGGCCGTGTGAGCAGCAGGCACCTCGGGATAGCGATGAATTCTGCTCAACCCAGAATCAGAAACATAAAACATGAGATTTACTTGTGATTTTTTTTTTTTGTAACTTAATTACATGGTTCTCTAGTGTGAGCCTGTGAGGGTGAGTGTGAAGGGGCCCTTCCCAGGCCTGCCTCTGGAGTGCGAAGACCTCAGGACAGAGAGGAGCCGCAGCCTCCTGTTCTTCGTGAGTCAGACCATCCAGAGGCAGTGAGGGCTGTGTGTGCAAGGGGGCATTCCTTTCCCAGTGGCAAGTGCGTGGGTATTTGAAGAAGACACTGTGGGCAGGGATCACAGCACTTAGCTCTGAGCGGAGTCTGCGCTCTGCTGCCCAGTGCTTCCATGAAGTGGCCTCAAGAAGGGATTGGTGCTATAATTCAGGACCCGTGCTTCTTTGTTTTTATCTACAGAGTTGTTTTGCTGACACCGCATGGCCATCTCCTAAGGGAAAAAGTCCCTTGAGTGTAAATTGCCTAATCGATCTTGCTCCAGCCTTCTTGCCTGAGCCTTGGTGTCTGGTGCCCACACCCTAGCCTGCAGAAGAACAATGCTGTGGGTGTGTTCTGCCGACTGTGACACTGGGCAGTGTCTTCACCTCCCTGCCTGTGTGGGGACCAGAATCTCTGGAAGCAGGTTTGGAAATGTCAGCGTGTAGACTTAGGTCTGTCACTGGTGTCCTGGGACTAGTCAGCTGAGGGTGAGCTGACTTTACTATCCTTGCCTCTAAGAGGGAGTTGGGTGAAAAGATTCTTGGGGTCTCGTCTAGATTTAGCATTCCTGATCCCCCTTGCATCTGTGTGCTGGCCGTGTCTTCTCAATGAGAGACTGGTCTTCATCTCTCCTTGTCTTTGGCTTCTGGCAAGGGACTCTAACCTGGTCCCATGGTCTGACACACCATATGTGTGGACTGCCAGCCCAAGCCACACACTGAGTGTAAGGCTTTAGGGTACAAAGTGTTGCTATGGCTTCAAGTGGATGCCTCACAGGCATGGGAGATGGATCCAGACCAAACAACCGAGGTCCCCTGGCTCTCCCCTGCATCTTTCCATTGACCATGCTTCTGCCCACTATGGAATCCAAGCCTCAGGCCAGCCTTTATCTGTCCTTTCTTATCCTCTGCACCTAGGATCTGCCCTAATGCTGAGTGCTCAGTCTCCTCCCTGAAGGTGTTGTCCTCAGCTTTGACCTTAGCACCTCTACCCTTGCCTGCTTGAGAGTCTTGTCTGGGCCCCTGGATTGACCTGCCCCTCTCATTGATTTTTGTGCTTCTGCTTCAGGTCAAAGCCCACTCCACCCACGGTGGCTCCCTTGGAGGCTCAACCTGCACAAAGCACCCTCCCTTGCACACAGGCAGTTTGCACACAGGCAGTTTGCACATAGGTAGTTTGCACAACAGCATCTTGAACACCAGCATCTTGCACACAGCCTCTCAACCGACTGGCTTCTTTCACTTACAGGATCTTGCCAAGCCCCGAGTGCCTGGGACTCCCTGCTCCACCTTGTGCTTGGCATGGCTGTCTCTCAGCCTCTTACCCCAGCTTGAACCCCCATAGGAAGGCTGCTTTCAGGTTCAGTGACCCTAGATGTAGCCCTCACCTGCCCCTGCCTGAGGACATCATCTCTCAGTAGCCATCTCCATGGTCATGGAGGTGGGCTGGGTAAGCAAGCTCACTTCTTGTGTTCCTAAGTAACAAACACCAGAACTAGGGCCATCTTTTCCTTCTCCCCTCCCCTCCCCACCCCTCCCCTCCCCACCCCTCCCCTCCCCTCCCTCCCTCCCTCCCTCCGTCCCTCCCTCCCTCCCTCCCTCCCTCCCTCCCTCCCTCCCTCCCTCCCTCCTTTCCTCCTTTCCTTCTTTCTTTCTTCCCTGGTTCTGAGGATGAACCCAGGACCCTGTGGTCAGCCAGGGGCTCTACCTCAGAACCACAGCCCAGACTGGATTGTCGTGTTCATTGTATGTCCCAGAGCCCCAGGGCCACCAGTTTGGCATTGCGTGAGCTGTTTTATGTTTCTAGAAGAGCAGAATGACCTTCTTCTGCTCTGGCCAAGGGTTGAGACTGCACAGGACACAAAATAGACTGGTCTTGTCACTCAGTCATGCTGGGGTGTCCTCAGAGCGAGGCTGGCTCCTGGTGCACTCCAGAACCAGCTAGCTTTGCTGTTCTCAAACCAGTTCAGCGTGAGGTTTGAGGTCTGCACCGGAGGATGGTGGCAGGAAGGAGTGGGTGGCTCTGGGTAGATGCTAGGGAGGCATCTGGGGGGGAGGGGCAGTGTGACTGTTGCAGGGATCTGATGGCCTGTCTACAGAGATGTCCTCCAAGCCTGTGCTGGAGGGGGCCTCAGGAGTGGTTCTCTGGCTTCCAGGCTAGTTGGAGTCACCAGCTTGGTAGAATCCAGATGCTGCTGTGTTCTGGCTCCTGCACTGGAAGTGGGAGTGGGTGAAGTGGGGAAGGGAAAGAGTGAGAATCTGGAAGGTGCTTCGTGGGAAAGGAAACTTCAGGCTGAGACGCAGGAAACAGAGTCTCAGCTTCATGCTTTGAGCCTCCTCTGCCTTCTGGGCCTCGGAACTGGATTAAGTGGTGGGGCATTATAGGACCTTGGCCAGACATGTTAGGATCCCCACCAACAACGCCACCAAGTGGTGCTGACTGCTGAGCAAGGACGCGGACCCTAGGGAAGACAGAAAGTCCAGTGAGAGAGGAGGATTGAATCTCAACTCCTTAGGGGTCCCCGCTGTCCCCATAAGCTCCTAGGCTTCTCTCTCAACAACCCCCTGGGGGTGTATGCAGTGACCTGGTTGAAGGCTTGCAAGTTCACAGGCGCGTACACACCAACCTGGGCTCGAGTGGAGGGGTGTCCCTGCCTCACCTGACCGGAGCATGGGTCGCAGGATGCCAGGATTCCCATCGTTGGGCTCGGGCACAATGCCCAGCAACTGGCACATGAGCTCATACACATGGACACTCTCGAAGGGTTCCACCTCCAAGCCTGCCTTGAAGCTGGGACCCACGGCCCGGAAGATGGTCTTCATGTCCATGTCTTGGTTGTTGAAGCCATGTTCACCATTGTTGAACTGGACATTCACTCTCTGGAGGGAGGGAGGGAGGGAGGGAGGAAGGGAGGGAGGGGCAAGGCTTCTGGGTTATTAATGGAGGCCACAGAGCCCACAGTTCCTCCCTCCCAGTCTTTCCTAGTCCCCCCCTCCCGGGTTGGCTCCCATGTTGGCAGATGACCTTAGGAAAAGTTTGCAATGTGTGGGTGAGAGGGGTTCTAGTATCATATTAATTCTGAGACCCCAAAGGTGGAGCCTCAGTGACTCACTGTGGACCTCGTGGAGATCCTGTGACAAAGGTGGAGGTGTCAGCCTGAAACCATGGGGTGCCTGCCCTTTGGTGTTAATTTTCCTAGGATCTGGGGTCTAGTGTGGCTTCTATTTCCTGTCCTTTCCCAACACCCTTGATCTGTGCCACCCTTGAGCCTGGGATTCCCACACTTTACAAAGCATACACATACGCATACGTATATGCATACGCATACGCATACACATACGCACATGCGCACACACACACACACACTCTCTCTCTTATACACTCACATACACCACACACACCATATCACACATACACACAGTTATACACAGTCACACACACACACACACACACACACACACACACACACACACACCACACTACAACACACTCTCTCTCACACACACTTATACACTCATACACACCATACCATACACACACTCTGTCTGACACATACACTTATATACTCACATACACTATATGACACACACACTCACACATACACTTATGTACTCACACACACCACACCACACCACACCACACATACTCTCTCTCACATACACATACACACACTTATACACTCACATACACTACAGCACACACACACTAACTCACACACCCATACATATATACCCCCATACTCACACACCACACACACTCACACACACATCACACACACACACACACACAATCACACCCCACATATCCCACATATACTCACACACACTCACACACATCTCACACACACACTCCTGTTGTACAGTGCTGAGTGTGTCCCCTTGGTGGCTGATGTATCACACCAGGGGTTAGATAGAACAGGGGCCACCCACAGGCCACAGTAGTCCACTGACCCCGTGGATAACATAGCCGAGGTCACTGTACATGAGCAGAGGTGTGATCCTGGGGTTGTTGGCGTAGTGAAAGTTCTTCGGGAAGTCCTCCTTCTTGTACACATGCAGCCTGGGGTGGGCGTCCTTCAGGACACTGTAAACTTTCTCCAGCATCCCTTCCTTGGGTATCAGCATCCCGATAGGCCCATAGTCCAACAGCTCAAACTGGATGTCCTGGAAGGTGAAGTTGGAGAACTTGTGGAACTCCACCAGATCACTAGCCTTCTTGTTGACGGTTGTCATACCGTGGTCCGATGTGATAATCAGGTTGAGGCTGTCGGAGAGGTGGTGGCGCTTGATGCTGTCCCGGAGGTAGCCCACAGTCCTGTCTACCTGCTTCACCATGTCCTTCCTCTCCTGGGACTCAGGGCCATACTTGTGGCCAGTGGAGTCTGGCTCCCCAAAGTAGAGAGTGACCAGGGACACATCTTCTTCCAGGAACCACTTCATCACCGTGTCCACATTCCCCCTCCACTCCGTCTCATTTTTGTAATTGTGTAAGACGCCCTCCTTCCGGCTCATCGTTACGGCCTCTCCTTGGTAGGTGACGTTCCCACCGGGGTAGAAGAAGGAGCCGGTTTTTAAGCCCTGCGGAATGAGGGGGTGTAAGGTCCAGGGCTCCTCATCTTGTTTTGCCCCCTCACCCGAGCCTGCCTGCTTCTCTGTCTGAGCTCCTTCGCCTTCCTGGCCTACTGTCTTGAGGTCTTTTGTACTCTGAGGTGGATCCTCTCTTACAGATTGGGGCAAGCCATGATTCATCCACAGGACAAGCACTAACCGAGGCCAGACTGGAAATGTCCCCACATGCTATACCCTTCAGCACCCTTGCCTTGGGGTCCATCTGTCCTCTGGCCTCCCTTCACTGTCTTCTTCCCTGTCCACTTTGTCCCATGATCCTGCCGTCTTCCCGTAAGTCCTTGCTGCCTTTTCTATCTGTTCTCGTTTACACAAGCCCATGGTTCCTGTCCAGTTCCTGTCCATCCCCTGTTTTCGCCTCTGGATGGAGCATCAGGGGAGGCTGAGTTCTCACTTTGGAACTGGAGCCAAAGGACCGAGTGCCGCGTGCCCGGCGGCGGAGGTGGACGCGCAGGTGTGGGTTGAAGGTGCTTCTTACCCACCGTCCTTCTGACCTCACTGATTAAAAGCTTCACAGTGCCCTCCCCCAGACAACGCAAATTGGGGTGATTCCCGGTCTCAGTACTGCACCCCACCTTCTGTTTAATCTTTGGTTCTTTAGTGTCCAGCTGCCCAGTGGTGGAACTGGAAACAGATAAAGGCAGTCTTTCCCCAGCTTTTCCTTACCCTGTCCCTTATCTACCTGTGTGAACACGATCCTCCTCTCTAGTGCCTAAAGGCCTGAGGGCATGGCCTGTTCTCTCTCTCTCTCTCTCTCTCTCTCTCTCTCTCTCTCTCTCTCTCTCTCCCTCTCTCCCTCCCCACTTCCCTCTCCTTCCTCCCTCCCTTCCCCCCTCCTCTCTTTTCTCTCCTTGTCTCTTTCCTTCAATTCTTCCTTTCCATCTTCCCTTCTTTCTTGATAGGGTTTTGCATATCCCAGCCTGGCCTCATACTCACTATGCAGCCCAGGCTAGCTTCATACTCACTATGTAGCCCAGGCTGGCCTTATACTCACTATGCAGCCCAGGCTAGCTTCATACTCACTATGTAGCCCAGGCTGGCCTCATCCTCACTATGTAGCCCAGGCTGGCCTCATCCTCACTATGTAGCCCAGGCTAGCCTCATACTCACTATGTAGCCCAGGCTGACCTTGATCTCCTGATCCTCCTGCCTCCACTCCCCAAGTGCTGGTTGCAGGTGTGAGCCACCACACCCCGCTTTCTCTGGCACTGAGGCGAGAACCCAGAGTTTCATAATACCAGGCAAGCACTCTGTCAACCCTTAGCCTTGGTCTCCCTTTCTTCGATAGAACAGAGAAAGTCCAGGACGTTCAGGCCTCAGACCACAGCTGAGCTGTGATGGCTGCCTGCAGGGTGTTCATCAGTCCCCTCCTCAGTGGCCTCCTATGCTGGGAGGCCAGGGTGCCTGTATGTTACCTCACTTGGTCATGGCCTCAGTCTCTCTTTGGGTGGGCCATCTTACCTGCCTCTGGGCTGTGATCCAGATGGGTATGCTGCCGTTGTCCCACCACCTCTGGATACCGAGCGTGGCGTGGTAGGGCAGCCTCACCGTGCTGGTGGTATTGTAGAACATGTTGTGGACCACCCCATGGTTCTCGATGTATTTGCCTGAGTGGGGAAGAAGAGGGAGGGGCGGGGCATATGTGGACCAAGCCTAGGGAAGGGGCTCATGAGTTTACAATCACCAGGAAGCCCCGTGGCTCACCATTCCCTTGGGACAGCGTTGAAACAAGCCCCTGACCAGGTGCCACCAACAGAGGACAACTAAAAACCCCTTGTCTGGGCTCTCCATCTTGCTTGGAGGGTCTCTTCAGAGCAATGACCTCTCACTCTTGACCAGGGTGCCTCCCATCTGTCACCTGATATCTTAGGCCCCGTCCATCCCCAAGGCCCATTCTCAGGCTGACACTCACCGGTGACCAGTGTAAAGTGGCAGGGGCTGGTCATGGTGACAAAGGCAGGAGTCATATACTGGGCTTTTACCCCTTCCTGAGCCATGGAGTCCAGGTTGGGGGTGTCCACGTCTTGGTCATAGTTCCAGCGGAATCCGTCAAAGGATACGAGGAGTAGCTTATGCTGTCTTTGGACAGGGGCCCCAGTGACACAAGCTGGAAGAATGGCCAGAGCCACACAGAGAAGGACAGCTGAGTGTCCCATGACCGGCTCTCAGGCGGCTCAGGCCAGGAGTGGAGCAAAGTCCCAGGGTCAGACAGGTCTCTTATCCTGTGCATCTTCAGAGATGGGCGGTTACCGGCCTAGACTTTGCACACGAGGATTGTGTGATGCTGGGATGGCTTTTATCTCTAACGGAGATCCCTGGTTGTTCTTGCTTGTTCTTCTATCCTTCAGGGTCCTTCCTGGGGAAGAGTGAGCCACTTGGCCTGGCTCGAGCTTCTGAAACCTAAAAGCCCACCTCCTGTGACTTCCTCCAACAAGGCCACACCTCCCATCATGCTACTCACTTTGAGTCTGTAGGGGTTGTTCTCATTCAGACTTCCACTGCCACCTCTCCATCTGCCGATGCTGGAAGGCCTTGGTGGGGTGTGTGTCCTTAGGCAGAGTTGGGAGAGGGCCTGCAGGATCACCTTCTCAGGTCCAGGTCTGTACCAAACCCAGAACCCCAAGTCTTGCCCACAGGGCATGCCAGCTTGGGCTCCTTCTCTTTGCTCTTGTAAGGAGCTCTTGGGTGTGGTGAATCAGAGGTGGTGGGGGTGGGTGGTGGGGGAGAGGGAGTGGATGTTCAGAGTCAGACATGGTGGGGGTGGTGGGTGAGAGGCAGTGTATGGGCAACGTGTGCAGGTTTGGAAGAAAGAGTAGGAAACAATTGGGGTGAGTCATGAGGAGAATATCCCCAAACTGTGGATCCACCAGCAGCCTTCCCTCTGATTCCTGCTCCACGTAGACACAAGTCAGTAAGCGATGACCCTGCAGGGTGTGACACAGCCATCAGAAGTACATTAGCACTGCTGAGGTACATTAGCACCCACAGGGCACGGGTTCCTTCTTCTCAGACCTACAGAGGCATGATTTCTGAATCCTTCCCAGACATCAGAGTTGGTGATGCTCCTGTGCACTGGAGTCGAGTGGAGGACCTTGGGGTTACACAACACCAAGGAACTGGGCTCGGAGCTGTGGCTCCTTCCCTGGCAGGGAGATACTTGTGGGAGCCAGACATAAGTGGGTGCTGGCTGAGGAGGAACTGTGGGTTGCTCAGGCAAGCATACAAGGCTTTCAGGGCCACTAGCATTGGTCATAGCCCTGAGGATTCATGCGAGGACAGTGCCATTTGCTGGGACCTAAGAGTTGCAGTAGAGAGAGAGAGAGAGAAAGACAAGATGCAGTAGAGAGGGAGAAAGACAAGAAGGCTTCCCAGCATAGGTGAAGGTGAGGGAGTTTCCTGAGGTGGGAGATAGGGTAGTGTGGATCTTCAATGACCTATAGACTGTGGAGGGCTCAGGGTCTTACACTGGGCAGAACTTTCAAGCTACGCGTTAATACTCCCATACTGTATATTTTTCAGTGGTGAGGTGGTTATCTAGAAGAAAGGCCCTATATCCCAGCATCCCAAGCAGCGAGGTCTGGCCAGGCGACATCATTCTGACCAATAGGATGGAAGCAGTAGCTACTAGCTAGTTCTCAGCCGGTTGCTGAGAATTGTCTGTTCATCTGTCCATCCATCCGTCTGTCTGTCTCTGCTTACCTGCCTGTTGGCCTGTCTCTGTCTCTGTCTCTGTCTGTCTCTCTGTCTCTGTCTGTGTCTGTCTGTTTGTCTGTCTCTGCCTGCCTGCCTGTTTGCCTACTTTCTGTCTGTCTCTGCCTGCCTGCCTGCCTGCCTGTCTGTCATCAGACAGGAGGATGAAGACCTGTGTGGCTGCTCTCTTGCATTTATGTGTTCTCTGTCCTTCCACAGCTCCTGGATGAGTATTCACCCTGTTCCCATTGGACCTTACAAGTTCTTACTTAACTGCCTTCCTAGGTCAGAAAAGGGTGTTGGGTTCCCTGGAACTGGAGTTAGAGAGGGTTGTGAACTACCGTGTGGGTGCTGGGACCCAAACCCTGGTCCTCTGCAGAGCAACAAATGCTCTTAGCTGCTGAGCCAACTCTCCAGCCCAATTTTAAATAAATAAAATATTTGTTTATTGGTTGATTGATTGGAGACAGGCTCTTATGTATCCCAGGCTGGCCTTGAGCCTACTATGTAGCTGGGGATGGCACTGAACCCCTGACTCTCTTGTCTCCACCTCCCACATGCTAGGATTATAGCCCATTTATGTGCTGCTGGGGAGCACTCTACTAAGTGAGCTACGTCCCCAGCCATGTAAAGCTTTGATTTTTATCAGAGTTTTATGGTAGGGAAAAGTGGTCCAGTCAGTATAAAAGACAACTCCACTCCCTAAAGGCCTCTCCCCAAGTCCCACTCCCACTCTGTGGTACATTTGCATGTTAGCCACGTTGGTGAGTCACCCTGTCAACCTGCATCTGTACTTTATTGAGGTTTCTGTAATCTTTAAGCAGTGTTCTTTGTCCCATCCCCACAGGACATTCCACAGCCCATCCCTTCGTTCCTCCTGTGGTCCTGAGGCTCCTGGCCAGGGCCTGTGTAGAATTGCTGCATTGTTGAGAGGAGACGGATCTGGGTGCGGGGAGGAAGCACAGGCAGGAGTGTGTGTCTCATTACAGAATCCTCTTTAGTCCCAGACACAGCATCTCAGCAGGCTCTGGCTCAACCAAGGTCACTGCCCCAGGGAGGGTCAGATGAGCACGTGCAGCCTCAACACTGTCTTTGGAGCAAGGTCACTGTATGATACTGTCCTTCAAGACTGGGGCACTCTGCCTTGAAGGGATGGTACTCACATTTCTTTGAACTTCTGTGAGGAGGTTTGCCCCATGCCTATCTATTTGGTCGTTCATTTGTCTCTGTGTGGATACTACCTTTGTTATCTCCATCTCTCTGCCACTGATCACTCAGGTGTGGCCACCAAAGGCTCTGCCAGTGGGCCCTGTATCCAGTTCACAATTCCAAGGTTCTTGTGTGTGAGTGCATGAGTCCATATGTGACTGCATGCATGTGTTTACCCTGTGTGTGCACCTGTATGACACATACACTTGCATATATAATATATACTACATATATACACATACATATATACACACACATACATAAACACACACACACATATATATGTGTATGTGTATATATATATATATATACACACACACATACATATACACATATGTACATACACCTCTGGCTGGTGTGGATATTTGTTTATTCACATTCATATATACATATGTATGCATGCATGTCTTATGCTTATGTCTGACATGAGCATGTGTGCATACAAGAATGTTTGTGTATGCATATATATGTATATATATATGAACATACATATATATATGCATATATATGTATGCATATAAGTGGGATTGCATGTTTTACACACATGTACATAAGGGACACACCCTTATTCATACTCTTGATGAAAACATCTTACCTCAAAGGGGATAAGAGAGAGTTTATTTTGGAGCCAAATTTGAGTGACTGTGGCCTGCAAACATTTTCCAATGTGGAATCAGTTTCATCAAGTTTTTATAGTAGCAGACAAAGTCATAAATCAAGATGCTTTTTAAAATATGTTGGTTGGCGTATTAGAGTGGTGGTGGTGGGGGGCGTCGCAGCAAAGCTGAGACATCTTAGTCACAGGCCTCGGGTGCTGCCTGATAAAGTCCTTAACTTTTGGATTGGTGGAACCTAGCAGGCTGCTGAGTTAATGCTCTCCAAAGGTCTTATCTGCTAGTCCAAGAATATTAGGTCTGCAGCAGAAGTGGGCTTTTTAGGGACTAAAGATAAGGTAAGTCATAATTAGGCTCTGAACCTATCCGCATTCCTGTTCGGATCAGTCAGTCTTTGCAGGTGTAATTTCTTTCCAAGAATTCTCATGTGTACACACACACCCACACACACACATCTTACATATATGTATACAGGGGTGTATTGATATTTGTGTACATGTGTTCACACATGCATGTCCTATGCATGTCCACAAGCGTCTGATATATGTGCTTGTGCACATGCGTGTGTGTGTGTGCGTGTGTGTGTGTGTGTGTGTGCGTGTGTGTGTCAAGCAGTTCCTAACTCTCTGGGCACACCCAGGCCCCGCTGATTCCTGCTCACCCAGATGCCTCCAGCCCCTGTCTTAGACTCAGGCATGTTTAGAGAAACCAGACCCGGATCTGGGCTGCTCTTTGCCTCCAGCAATGGAAGTCACAGATCTGCTCGTGTAGTCAGGCCTTCAGCTTAGTCAGCAGGTGTGAGTCTGGAGTAGCAGAGCCCTGTGCTACTGTGGATGGGGTGCCTGTGGCACACTGTCCTGGGTGTGTGATGCAGGGGGGCATCTCGACTGCACCCCTGCTTTTCCTCCCGAGGACACCCTTAGTGCTCTGAGACCCCATCCCAGGAGCCTCTTGGTCTGGAGACTCGGTAGAACTCACAGCACCCAAGCCACACATGGACTCGGGCCTGGAGAAACACCTCAGTGCTAACGGCTGACGGACATTCTGGTGCTGTCCCTCACAGGCCCAGCTGTTCAGGCAGCATCCTGTCCTCCACAGTAGACTGTAAGTGATGACTGTAAACGACTGTATCTCTCCCGTGAGGCTGAGCAGCACAGCCCCCACTCCCGGCCCAAGGCCTGACACATGGCAGCCTTTAGTAGTGGATGCTCAAGTGGTTCTTCACGGCGCTCTGGTGGGCCCTGTCTTCTCCTTCTCTGGTGCTGCCGGGGATCCTGATACCATGGTGACAGGGAGAGAGTTTATCCCTTCCGTTGGAGGCAATATTGGATCAGGACAGGCTCCCCAGACTCCTAATCCAATGTCCTCTGGAGGGTGTGTGTATGTGTGTGGGAAAGGTGTCATGGTTGTTACAGTTTGCTTTAGGACACAGAGGCAGTAAACCAGATTAACTGTGTAACTTAGCTGGAGTAGAACGTCCCCAAGGGGAGGAAAGACCTAGACCTTGAGAAAGACAAATTCCATGCTATTCCAGACAGGGTCTAGGACATGCTGTCACTCTGAATGTCCTTGGGGGAATTCCTGTGGTACAAAGGGTGTCGCCAGGGACTGTTCTTCCTGCTTCTGGAACAGGAGTCCGGGGACAGCAGAGCCTAGCAGAGACAGCAGGTCCCAGTTTATCACTATGCTCTGGAGACCAGGCCATCTAGTCATCAAGAGGACTGTGATTTTATGACCGTGGTTTTGGAGAGACCCGTAGGGAGCATGGGGAGGTGAGTGGGTCCTCCCAACTCCAGGCCATCGAGCTGGTGGGGTGGGTGTAAGAAAGCGAGCATCCTCCTCTCTGCCCCCTGGACATCCAGGCTGGCTGTCGCTCTCCGCAGGCACGGCTCCTAATGCGTCTGGCTTCTGTGGCCAGAGCCCTGGAGGTGGCTCTCTGATTGCCAGGCACTGACTGACCTTTGCACGGTGAGACTTTATTAGTGGCCTCCCACTTTATCAGCAGCTTGCCTTTTACTGCTTCTGAGGGGCTTTATCTCCACCGCCGCTGCCTCTCCTCCCGGATAAATGAGGATTAATATCTTAACAGGATTATGTGCTGTGGCTCACTGTCTATCCAGGGACACAGGGTGCTTCCTCCTCCCTCTCTGTCCTCACCCATCTCAGGCCTTCTTGGCTGGTTTTCAGGGAGCACAGCCACAGTTGGGACACCTATGACTGGGGGTGTGTGTGGGTGCCTCTCGGTTTCAGACTCTGGGATGGGTGTGTGTGTAGGAATGGGGGTATCAGGGAGACAGGGGTGTGGGGAGGGTCAGGCTGGACTCTGAGCACAGGATGAAGTTTCTCCAGGGCTGGGACTTGGAGCTTGACCCTGAGGAGTGAGGAGCTCGCCCATTTCTGCCCTTGTTCCTCAGGGTTAGGCTTGTATTCTCTGCCTCTGTCTGTAACGGTGTTGTTTGGAGACAGCATCTCACATAACCAACACCGGCCTTGAACTTGCTGTAACTAAGGATGTCATTGAACATCTAGCTTTCCACGCCTCTACCTCAGAGTGCTGATATTTCAGGCTTGGGCCACTATGCCCAGTTTCACATGGAGGCTTTTTTCTTCAGTTGCCTGGAGCACCTTGTGAAGGCAGCCATCACCAGGGCATATTGGATAACCTGGGGTAGCCTCATCTCTGTGTTTTGACTCAGTGATACATGAAGGCCCTCCTCCCCAACTAGTTCTGCCTCCAGCTCTGGAATCAGGATACGGACCTGTCCTGGGGGGGGCCTCCTGTACCTCAGAACCAGCGAACAACTCTTACCTTTCCAGAAACTTCTTTTTCACATCTAGAGCTCATGCTCTCCGCAAGCTCCTGTGTCCTGTGTTTGTGCTGTAGCTGCCCTGGACTAGGCTTGGCCATCACAGCTGGGGAGGATGGCTTCAAGTATGAGTCCAGCCTGGGCTACATAGTGAGTTCCAGGAGGTCACTGTGGGCTACAGAGTGAGACTCTGTTTCCAGAAACAAAACAAACCAATACAAAATGATACAAAAAGAAGAGAGGGCGACCGGAGAGATGGTTTGGCGGTTAAGAAAGATTGCTACTCTTCCTGAGGGTTCTAGTTCATTTTCCAGTGCTCCTGTGGCATGGTGGCTCGCAACTTCCTGTGACTGCAGCTTCAGGGTGTCTGACACCTTCTCCTGGCCATCTTGAGAACTTGCATCATGGGCACATGTGCACGTGTGTGCGCGTGCACACACTAAAAATAAAGAGTAGAGGGCCGAGGTGTAAATTCACACCCTTGCAGGCACTTGTGTTCCAGCAAGGGTGATGTGGACACGTGTTTGAGTGACTGGTGTTGAGCTGGGGGAATCTCCACTCACACAGGGACCAAGGACTGTAAGATTTCTTGATTCACTGGCCACAGAAGTCAGCTCAGAATGGATGAGGACTAATGGATTAGTCCAACCTAAGACTAGATGGTGAGGAGAACCAAACGCGAGACTCCTTAGGACGTTCGTAGGAAAAAATAAACAAAATAAGCTGTCTCTTCTACCATAGGGTTAGACAAAACAAAACTGCACTAAAAAGTTAAATCTCAAGGAAAGCACTGGGCAGAAACGTGGACTCCTCAGGGGCAGCACTTCTCGAAATCAAAATCCGTGCTCAGTTTCACTTCTCCCTAGAAACCGCACCCCTCTGTGTTAGCCACTAGGGTAAAGAATGTGAGGCTGAGCTCTGTCTGCTCAAAGCGAGGCACAGGTCCCCTCAGGTTAGGAATAAAAACCCATCGGAACCTGGGCGTGCTCGCCTGCTGGATTTGACACAAGAACACACCTTTCTGCAGAAAAAGATTTTTTTTTTTGCCTTGATGAAATACTTAGTATTGTGTGGACATTTTCTTGAGACTCCAGACTCATTCATTACACACTGGAGCGGAGGAAGAGTGCTTTAATAAGACCGCTAAGCACAGGAAACGAAAGCAAGACCAGAAAACCGGGAAGGCAGGAAAGGACCACTTAGAGGGAAGAGGGGCTTGCATAGAGGGGCTGGGGGTGTGTGTCTCGTGAGGCTATCTCCAGAACTCATAAGAATACACAGAAGATGAAACTAAAGCGCTGCTAGGTGGAATCCAGGCCTCATTAAATATGGACAGTCAGTGCACGGCCATGGTGGCCCATACCTTTAATTCTAGCACAGAGGCAGTACTGTCTCTGTGAGTTCAAGGCTGGCCTGCTTACACACTGAGTTCCAGGTCAGGCAGGACTATAGAGAGAAACTGAAAGGAGGGGGGGTTGACCTCAACATTACTTACTACCAGGGAAATGCAAATTAAAACCACAAAGATATATTGCCTCATTCTGGGGAAGATGGCTGTCCTCAAAGATCTAAGTGACAAGTGTGTGTTGGGGGAGCTTGCAGTTACCTAGCTTAATTGGATGTGTGTGTGTGTGTGTGTGTGTGTGTGTGTGTATGTGTGTGTGTATGTGTGTGTATGTGTGTGTGTGTGTATGTATGTGTGTGTGTGTATGTGTATGTGTGTGTGTGTATGTGTGTGTGTGTATGTGTGTGTATGTATGTGTGTGTGTGTGTGTGTATGTGTATGTGTGTATGTGTGTGTGTGTGTGTATGTGTGTGTATGTGTGTGTGAGTGTGTGTATGTGTGTGTGTGTGTGTGTATGTGTGTGTGTGTATGTGTGTGTGTATCTGTGTGTGTATGTGTGTGTGTGTATGTGTATGTGTGTGTGTGTATGTGTGTGTATGTGTGTGTGTATGTGTGTGTGTGTGTGTGTGTGTGTGTGTGTGTGTGTGTATGTGTGTGTGTGTGTGTGTGCATGTGTGGATCACGATGGATGAGAAGAGAGTCCTGGGGAAGTCTTAGTGGGAGCTCAGGGCAAAACAATTTGCACCTTTCCCATGATGCTACTTGGCCTTCATCCTTGTGCTCAGCCTGTGGAGAACCAATTGGGGCCTCCTGCCCTTACCTGCAGGGCCCGTGGTCTTTGATGTTCCTTAGAGTCTTTCCTCTGGGATTGCTCATGAGTACTGTCCCCTGGTTCTACTGCCAGGAGGTGCTGAAAACCCCTCTTTGGATCTCCAGAGCTGGCCACTGGTCCAGGAGACCATATCCCTCCTCCATCCATCCTTCCTTCCCTCCTTCCCTCCCTTCCCCTTCCTGCTTTTCTTCCTCCTTCTTCTCCCATCACAGAGATGTCAGCTCTCAAGCCAAGCATTCCCTGGCTCCACCTGCCCCTCCGCAGGGTCATTCTGACCCTGAGACTCATGACAGGTCCTTAGAAGGGGATACTAACTTATCAGTCTGATTGCCCTGGGATGCCAGCAAATGTGGGTGTCAGTTCCTAACTGCTTCTGGAGCCTTGTGTGAGGCCACCCTCTTCTGGGGCTCTCCACTCCCTGTTTTTGTGGGTTCCCCTTTCCCCTCTGAACCTGCTGAGGAGAGGCCACCCAGCCTCTGGCCCTCCATGCTTCAGGTGTTGATTATTCTCTGCATCTCTGATGCTTCAATGCTGTGAACTCCATGCCCTGTGCTGTGCGCTCCGGGAGATTTGGAACCAAGATCTTCATTTTTCTGGCCCTTTCCCAAGTGTCTTGCCATGGAAGCTAGACTCTAAGAGGCGGTTGTGGAAAACAAGATGGTCAGGGACCATCCAGGGGACAATGATCAGAGACTGAGGAGTGTCCAGTTATCTTTGCAAGTGCAAGGCATAGTCAGTGGGGAGGGTGGGTGGAGCAGGAATGCCTGGCGTTGACTTTGCCTGAAGGCCAGAGGTTCTCTGGGTCCTTCTGAACCATAAGCCGAAGGAGAGACAGTGAAGATACCTTGTTACCCTGGAATCTCAGTAAAGATACCTTATTACCCTGGAATCTTCCCCCAGAGACTCTGGACCTGCTATCTTTAGAGGTGTCTGTTTTACAGCCCGGTGGCTGTCACTTTGCATCCTGATAAAGCAGGCGGGATGAGCTGGGATAGATAAGTGGCTACCTTTGGCTTACCTTGTGTAGATAAAGGGTGACCAGCCCATCGCTGACCCATCACTGCGGGAGGAGAAAGTTCCTTTGGGAAAATCCTTGGGTACAGAAATACCCTTCACCTTGGCCTCGTGGTCATCCTCATGTGCCTTCTTGTTGACAACAGGCAGTCAGTTAAGCAGGACATCTGGTGGGATCGGGTGACAGGGGACCGAGCTGGGTTGCCTGAGATTGAGACGCCTCACACCCAGCTTCCTCCCTGCAACCGGGCATCTCAGTGGTCTGGGTCTGACAGATCATAAGGGAGTTTGAGGTGAAGATGTCCTGGCCCCGTAATCCTGGGTCCTGAAGGTCTATGCCTTCTTAAAGGCTGAAGTTATGACAGCCAGTTTCCCATTTGTGTCCGTTCTAAGTGAACCGCTCCCGTGAACCCACTCTGCTTCTTTGGCGTCTCCTATGTGAAGGACAAGGAGAGAGACATAGGCTGGCTTCCTGCTGGTAAAGGGTTGGGGTGAAAGGGAGGTCTGCTTCCCTCAGCATCCCTGGGCGCTTGGAAACAGGACAGGGAAGTGACTATCGATGTCAGCCTGTGGGCACTCAGGCTGCGATGCCTCTGAACTCCAGGCTATAGCTGTGCCCCCCACCCCAAACATGGCTGCAGAAACAGCTTTTCTAACTGAAACTGTTTTTGCTAACCATGTCCCACCTGTTTCTGTGAAAGATGAGGGAGACACTGTGGTGTTGAGTGTGCCTGGTGCCAGAGTCACAGCTTGGGCTCTCCCATTGGCCCACTGACATTTTGTCTAATGGGGTCACCTGCCATGACTTTTGTGAGGACTATTTAATGACGAGATGCAACCCTTCTCTCCCCCTCCCCCTACTCCATCTCTACTGCTTCCCTTCTTCCTTACGGTTTTGTTTTTGTTTTTGTTTTTTGAGACAGGGTTTCTCTGTGTAGCCCTGGCTGTCCTGGAACTCACTTTGTAGACCAGGCTGGCCTTTAGAAATTTGCCTGCCTCTGCCTCCCAAGTGCTGGGATTAAAGGCATGTGCCACCACGCCTGGCATTTGTTTTGTTTTTTTGAGACAGGGTCTTACTATGTGGCTCAGGCTTGCCTTGAACCCCTGGACTGAAGGATACTCCTGCTTCTGTCTCCAATACACCATCACCCCATTACCCCAGTTAAATGCTGCTTTCCTTTCCTAGTGACTTCCTCACACAGACTAGCTAGAATTTCTGTTCAAAGAAACAACAACAACAAAAAACAACTTTCCTTGCCAATTACAGTTATAGAGTTACCCTGAAATACAACTCAAACGAGGTAAGCCTAATTGTGTGTGTGTGCACGCATGTTTGTGCACATGCATGTGTGTGCATGTGTATGTATGTGTGCATATGTGTGTGCTTGTGTATGCATGTGTGTGAGAGAGAGAGAGAGAGAGAGAGAGAGAGAGAGCACATCTCTGTGATGCATGTGTGTGAGAGTGTGTTTGTGTGGATGTACACACACCACAGTACATGCACGAGGAACTCAGAAAACCTTAGGTGTTAGTCTTTGTCTTTCGCTTTGAGACAGGGTCCTTCTGCAGTTTTCTGCTTCATATTCCAGGCTAGCCCACTAACTTCTGGAGATTCTCCCATATCTGTTTCATCTCCTGGCAGGGCTGCTGGAATTACAGATATGCACTACTTTGTGTGGTTTACTGTGGACTCTGGGAGTCCTCACGCTTTTCTCACGGAGCCATTTCCCCAGCCCTCTCAACAGTTTTCCTTTTTATGTTTCTCCTTCAAAAGAAAAAATATTTGGGGCTGGAGAGATGGCTCAGCGGGTAAGAGCACTGACTGCTCTTCTGAAGATCCTGAGTTCAAATCCCAGCAACCACATGATGGCCCACAGCCCTCTGTAATGGGATCTGATGTCCTCTTCTGGGGTGTCTGAAGACAGCTACAGTGTACTTACATATAATAAATAAATAAATAAATAAATAAATAAATATTAAAAAAATTTGTTGGGGGTTTGGAGAAATGGCTCAGCAGTTAAGAGTACTGACTGCTCTTCCAGAGGTTCTGAGTTCAATTCCCAGCAGCCACATGGTGGCTCACAACCATCTGTAATGGGATTTGATATCCTCTTCTGGTGTGTCTGAAGAGAGTGACAGTGTACTCATATACATAAATAAATTACTCTTTAAAAAATTGTTTGTATGTGCGCATGTTTTACATATGTGCCATGGTGTGTGTGTGTGTGTGTGTGTGTGTGTGTGTGTGTGTGATCTCAGGCTTTCATTCCCCTTCCACTATGTGGGTCCTGGGATGGAACTCAGGTTGTCAGTCCTGGTGGCCAGCGCTGAGCCATGCACACCTTGACTGACATTTTCTAAGGAAAGCTTCAAGCGTCCTGGATATTTCCAATAGAATTGTTTCACGCCAACTCCTCAGGTTGCTTTTCTTTTTCTTCTCTTTTTCTTTTTCTTTTTTTTTTTCGAGACAGGGTTTCTCTGTATAGCCCTGGCTGTCCTGGAACTCACTCTCTAGACCAGGCTGACCTCGAACCAGTTTGCTTTTCTATTGCTGCAATAAACACTGTGGCCAAAAGCAACCAGGGCATGAGACGGTTTATCCCATGTCACATTTCCATCACTGAACGAAGGTGGAGCAAAGCAGAGACCACAGAGGACGCCTAGGGGTAGACACCGCCCACAGTGGGCGGGGTCATACTACGTCAATCAACAATCAACAAAACGCCCTCGACCTGTGCCCTTAGGCCAGGTTAATCCTCCATTTGAGATTTCATCGGGTAACTCTAGGCTGTGCCAAGTTCAGCTGAAACTAACTCAATGTCTTTTCAGAACACGCATGCGTGTCACCTGTGTTCGGATTATCTATTCCCTAATCATCCTCTCTATGGCCAGAGGTTTCTGGGGTGACACTGAGGGCTGGTCTTCTTTGACAGTGGTGTGTGTCTGTTTAGAAGAGTATTTGCATCTTTTTGCACATTTCCCTGTTTTAAGTTCCCGGGTTGGGTGCTCTGAAAACCATTATAGCTAAGAGAATCTGGGTGAATTCAGGTGAGAAGATAGAGTCTCAGGCACGCTATGCAGGTGTTATTCCGCCGAGCCGCACCCTCAGCACAACAGACTGAGTTTTCTAGTGCACAGACGTCTACAGGGAAAAGGCTCAGAAATCCTAAGATCGGGGAAAAAAACCCGGAGCCAAGAACAGAAAGGCTTTGTTTATTCCTGACATGTCCACCAGGTGGCGCTGTCCAGCCATATATCCTTTGTCCAGGCTTTAGAGGCTCACCCCTAGGTCTGGGCCTTTAGAGGACCCCGCATTTCTATGCTGGCTCACACCCTCTTGCCAGTCTGAGACTACTGGGGAGCAGAGAGTCACTTGGGACCTTTAGGGGGCTTGGGTTTGTTTGGTGAACCGGCTTAGCTTCCCCTGGTTCCCCTATCCACACTTTTGACTCTTCTCTTCTCTTCTCTTCTCTTCTCTTCTCTTCTCTTCTCTTCTCTTCTCTTCTCTTCTCTTCTCTTCTCTTCTCTTCTCTTCTCTTCTCTTCTCTTCTCTTCTCTTCTCTTCTCTTCTCTTCTCCTCTCTTTCTTTCTTTCCTCTCTCTCTCTCCTCTCTCTCTTTCTCTCTCTCTCTCTCTCTCTCTCTCTCTCTCTCTCTCTCTCTCCTTTTTGCTTGCTTAAAACATATTTATTGGCTGGATATGGAAGCTCATGTCTTTACCAGCACTAAGGAGGCAGACGCAGGTGGATCTTTGAGGGCAGCCTGGTCTACAGAGAGAATTCCAGGATATCTGGGCTACACAGGGAAACTTTGTCTTGAAAACCAAAATGCCAACCAAACAAAAATATATCTATATTTGATTTTATGCGTATTGTCCATATGCACACCACATGTGTGCCCGGTGCTCACAGAGGTCAGAAGATGGCACTGGATCACCTACTGGTTGTAAACTATCATGTGGAAACTGGGACTTGAACCTGGGTCTTCTGGAAGAGCAGCAGCCAGTGTTCTTAAGTGTTGAGTCATTTCCACAGCCCTTTGCTTACTCATTTGAGCAGGTAGGAGCATGCATGCATGCACACATGTCATAGCGCACATGTGGAGGCCTGAGAACATGTGTGCATACATGTCATAGCACACATGTGGAGGCCCAAGGACACCTTTTCCTGGCAGTCTCAGTTTCCATATTTTAAAGACAGGGTATCTCTTGTTCTATTGCAGGTGGAGAGTGGGGACTGGTAAGACAAGAGAGAAGAGCTGGCATGCTTGGGCCTGCCCTGTGGTGTGGCCTTCTGTGACATTTCCTGGGGACACATGAATAATACCTATTCATTCCAGATAGGGTGGAAGCCATAGATCAAAGTGCAAGGCCACAGAGTCGGACTCGGAGCCTATGGGTTTACTGCACTTGCTTTCAGAGCGTGGCTCGGGAGTCGCTTCCAGGAACCTAGGGGACTCCAGAACAGCCACGCCACCAAAGCCTGACCCGAGCATGGGTGGTGGCTTCCCCAGAGCTGCACAAAGAGAGTCTTCCTTCTGCTAACTTCCATAGTCTGTATCTCCTAGCCCCTCCCAGGACACAGAGATTGTGCGGGGTTGGGAGGGAAGGGAGGGGGTCATGGCTGGGCCTCAGGTGAGGCTGGAGCGACCCTTCTTTCTCCCTTCTCTGAGGAAATGTCTGTAGTCCTTTAAGAGTCACCTGAGGTTGGTTACAACTGCTCTGATTGCCAGCAATGGCTGTCACACTCTGAGGACAGTGCTCTGTAACAGGGCTGTAATGAGGACCTGGCTGGGCACACCGGGGGCCGACCTGCAGTCCGTTCCGCCCTGACGCTGGGCTTACATAGGGTGCAGGTGTGATTAAGGAGCCCACTTCTCCCTTCCTCTCCTCACAGGCAGAATGCCCCATACTGACAAGAGTCACGCCTCTGACATTTTTGGTGAGGAGGGGCCAGGTGGCTGCTGTGAGGTGGGGTGCATCATATGCAGGTCGGCCCCACATGGGCCTCCCAGACCTCAGAGTCTGTACACAGCCTAATCTTACCTTGTCTCCTGTAGCACTCCCTCCTACCTGCTTCTGGCCCAGGACTCTGTGGGACTGCTTGTTTTCTTTGGGGGTTGAGGGGGGAGACCCCTGGCTGTTGTAGGACACCAGTGGCTGGCCCTGACCTCTTGTCATGGTTTCTGAGAAAATTGCTGGGAACAGCTGTGGGGTTGGGGGTGGACCTTGGTAGTCTAGCTGGGGTTCCTGGTGTCCTTGAACTCTGGTGGGCTTGAATCCCCAGGGGTCAACCCCTCAACACACATCCTCAGTAGAAGAGAGCCTTTCAGGCTCAGGGTGAAGGGGGCAGAAAGAAGGTACACACAGGCATCCCGTGCCTCCTAAGAGCTGCCAGACAGGGACTGGGAGCCACTGAGGGGGTCTGGATGCCTGCCATGGCTGCCACCCCTCCTGACCTGGCTGCCCAGGCAGAGGAGGGCTGCTCTGTTTGGCTCCCTCTTTTTCCTCTCAGGCCCCGACTCTGAGACATTCATCCAGGGCCTTCAGCTGCCTTGGAGGCACGTTATGCCCTGGCTGCTCCCCCATTCTGCCCTGTCCCTTGGAGGTGCCAGATGGGCTGGTCCAAGGCAGCCAGGCCAGATTCTGTCCCCTGCTCTATCCCTCCCAAGCCCCTGGGGAGCCAGGAGGAGGGCCTGGCAGGGTGGCAGATGGTGAGTTGGGAGGAGGGGCTGCCCGGCAGACGGACGACTGTCAGGACAGATGGCGGGCTGGGTAGGGGTCCGGAGCTCGCCCATCTGCTCCTGCCCCTGCAGGGGCTTTTCTCGGCACCTCCGGCCGAATTAGGATGGGTCCACTCTAAGTCCCTCTGGATGTTCTGTAGAACCTGGCTCAGTGCTGCCCAGTTCCCACTTGGGGTCACAGAGCCCCTCCTAGCAGCCCAGCTGGGCCTGGACTCTCAGTGCTGGAGGGGACCTTGGGGAAGCCCTGGCTCAGCGTGTGGCACACCCCAGGATGAAGCCTCTGTGGTAGATGGATGTTTGCAGAGGGTGAGCTGGTTTCACAAACGAGCCCTGATGCTCAGAGGCTCCAGGACACAAAGACCCCACATGCCTTAAGACGTTTCCAGGGTGACAAGGATCGGTCTGGCTGCTTCTCAGAGGCGACATCAGAACTGGGAAGGTCCTACTGAGAGGAGGAAGGGAGGAAGGAGGGTGCTCCAGAGAGCTCTGGGCTCAGACACCCACTCTCAAGCGGAAGGGCAAAAGGCCAGGCATCTAGCCCAGTATGCATCTACCTCCTATGAGGACAGTCCTCCGTCCAAGAAAAGGAGAGCTGTAGGGGTATCCTGGGCTCTGAGGTTCTAGGGGAATTTCAAGTTTGGGGTTCCAATGTTGGTAATCTCCCAAAATACTTAAAAAATTTTTTGTTTCCATTTGCAGAGTGTGGTGGTGCATACCTGTAGTTCCAGTACCCCGGAGGTAGAGACAGGAGGATCAGGGGCAGCCTTTGGCAACTCGATGAGTCCGGGGCTAGCTTGGGCTACATAAGACTCTGTCTCAAAAAAATGCTAAGAAAAGAAAATCTTCTTCTTGGTTAACCCTGCCCTGGGCTTCTGGGGCACGTGTTCATTTCCTTCTGCCCTGAGAACGGCGGTGTGTGTCCTGGCACCTGCTCCAGGGGCACAGCCAAGGCTCAGCTCCTCCTCTTCACCCACCCCCTGGCTCCCCTGCGTAATGCCAGCTGTGGGTCCCCAAGATTTCACCTCCATGTTGGGGGCCTCCTGTTACCCCCTCCACCCCATGTCCCTGTATCCTTTCAAACTCTAAAAGTCAAACCATGAGCTATGCCCTTTCTGTCTCCACTCGGCCTCTGAGCTTCTGGATGGCTTTCGGTGGTGACCCACCATCTCTGAGCTTTGATTCCTTCCATTGGGATGGTCAGACCCACCTCTGGTGGGCTGTGGGACTAAGCTGAGTCAGCGTTCTGGGGATCCCGCAATGATATGGTGGAGACTCTGAGCTTTCGCTGAGATTATTAATGACCTGACTTTTCTTAAATTTCATTTTGTAGAGTAGGGATTTGAATGGCATGAATGGGGCTTATCCGGCGCGCTTGCGGTCCTCATCCAGATGTGGGGCTACTTCTGGAGCCCTAAGGAACCATCCC
Source organism: Mus musculus (assembly GCF_000001635.26). Taxonomy (NCBI): domain Eukaryota; kingdom Metazoa; phylum Chordata; class Mammalia; order Rodentia; family Muridae; genus Mus; species Mus musculus. The sequence continues at coordinate 118,971,695 of NC_000077.6, read as the reverse complement.
TGTCACTCGCCGCCCCACGCTGCCCCCTGGCGGCAAGCCCTGGGCATTGCGGCCGTCACTACGCCACTCTACGGAGATTGCAGGGAGTATGCTACTCTTTAGGTCTCATCCTCTCGTGTCTGGTGTCTTTGGGGTCCTTGTCGGGAGTAGGCATTAGAAGTTTCTTGTTTTAGAGCTGAAGACCCCTGTGCTGTGCACAGAGGGCGTGTGCTCCACCAGTCAGCCTGTCTCTATTCTGTCGGGCTGCCGCAAACACAGGTACACAGATTTTTATTTGGACACCTGTGTTATTTGTTAACCTCGTTCTCCTGGACACCCCCATGTTCCTAGCTGCTTCCATGGCAGCAACGTGGCTTTCTGTCACAAGGCTCTGCCTTCCACCTTTTTCCGTGTCCCCTGCGTGCTGTCTACATAAGAGGAAACCAAGGTTCTGGTATCTCTGAGCCCTCTTCCCACTATGGCTCTCCTGTCATGGGGCCTGATGTTTCCCCACAGTCACGGCAGGGGTGGTAGCACCCCTCCCTGTCCCCATGGACAGCTGCACCTCCTGTCCTCTGTCTGTTCCCTTGCTCTTCCCTTCCCTATCATTGTCCTACTGCAGTAGCTCTGGAGTCTGCAGGGCTCCGCAGGGGGATTTCTTATTCTTACAGGGGGGAATCCTGAACTCCTCTTGTGGAGGACTTGTAGGGGCTGTCTACTTAAGGCCAGGTCACTGCTGGCATGGTGCGTTGCTGTGGTTATAATTACCATGGTGATTCATGGTCCCATCATACGGCAAAGCCCAGACCAGGGTTTGGCAAAGTTGCTTATGCAGAAACTGGTGTTTGGTCTAGGCTCTGGGGTTCACAGGTTAGACCTGGTGCTGGGATTTGGAGGACCAAGGGACCAGGGGAAGACACCCTTGCAAGGAGAGTGGTATGCACACACACACACACATACACACACACACACACACACACACAGAGAGAGAGAGAGAGAGAGAGAGAAAGACAGAGAGACAGAGAGACACACACAGAGAGAAAGACAGAGACAGAGAGAGACAGAGAAAGAGAGACAGAGAGACAGACAGAGAAAGACACACACACAAAGAGAGACAGAGACAGACAGACAGACAGAGACAGACAGACACACACATACACACAGAGAGAGAGAGAGACAGAGAGACAGACAGACAGAGACAGACAGACAGACAGACACACACACACACACACAGAGATAGAGAGAGAGACAGAGAGACAAGGATTGCTCCAGAAGTGTCTGCCTCCTGTGGCTTCTTCCCGTCTCCCCATACCCCAGCTTCTCTGTGGCACCCTAAGGAAATGTGACAACAATACATTTATTTCTCTAAGCAGAGTCCTAGGCTGGGAGAGGCCTTCCCCTCACACGGGTCTTTGTGGCTCCCGGTTGGTGTAGAAGCAGAGCAGCGGTGTGGCTTCTGCAGGAGGCTTTCCCCTGAAGCCAGAGGCTCTGATTTTTGAAAGCTGTGCATGTGCACAAATGTATGTGCACACAGGTATACTCTGTCCTAGTTAGGGTTACTATTGCTGTGATGACATACCAGGACCAAACAAGTTGGGGAAGAAAGGGTTTATTGGTCTCACACTTCCACATCATAGTCCATTACTAAAGAAAATCAAGCAGGGCAGGAACCTGGAGGCAGGAGCTGAGGCAGAGGCCATGTTCCTTACAGTTTGTTCAGCCTGCTTTCTTATAGAACCCCAGACCACCAGCTTTATCTGGGCTTTCCCACATCAGTCACCAATTAAGAAAACATCCCACAGCTGGAGCTTACAGAGGCATCTTCTCAATGGAGGTTCCCTCCTTGCAGATGGCTCTAGCTTGTGTCAAGGTGACAGAAAACTATCCAGCACACACACACATGCAGAAGCACACACACGTGTGTAAGCTTGCAAGCCTCCAGGGGGACACACACACATTTGCACATACAAGCCTGCAGACATATACATGCAAACACACAAATATGTATGTACAACAGAAGCACAAATGTACATACATGCGTGTACACACATTCACCTGCATAAAGCACGCACACTTGCACATGCAAGCACATGTACACGCACACACACAGGCACACACACACACACACACACACACACACACACACATACTGAGGCACATCAGGTGAACAGAAATAGTCATTTGTTGCATCCTCTCAGGCTGTGGGAAACCCTGAGAGTTACAGAGTTTCACGTCTGTAACTTTTTTGCTTCATGTTCATGGGCTCCAAGAGAGCAGAGAGGCTAGGCATCCTGTCTGAGACCACACAGCTGCAGTTGTCCATAAACCTGCAGGCGTGGCAAAGTGGGGCACACACCATTCATGTTGGTGCAGTGGGGGCTCCCTTCCCGGAAAGGGACCCTCTGAAAGGTTTTGCACGTCTCTCTCTTGGGACACTGGGCCTGGAGAGAAGCTGCGATTGGCTCATCCTTGCTTGACCACTCTGTTCTCATCTCGGGCAGTGGCTCCAGACAGTCCAGCGTGTCCTCTGATGTGTCTGTCTCACATCTTTCCATATGTTCCCTAGATTGGTACCAGCAGATGTCAAAGGCTCTTCAGGGTACTGCGGCCACCTACATTGTACTTGTTTGGCAGAGTCCTGCTGGTCAGCTCTTCTGGGAAATCCACTGCAGGAAGGCATCAGTGACCGGGGACCCTTGAGCCTTTGTCAAGCCTGCAGTTTGCTGGGGCAGCAAAACCTGTGCTGGAGTATGCACACAAAGGCTGGGCCGCATCCTTAGTTGAGACGTCAGCGGCTGACCCCTGCTGTCCTCTGCGGAGCCCTTCGCTGTCCGTCCTGGTTAACCAGGTATTGATTGCCCATCAGGCCCTTCCTTTCCATCTCATTTTCAGGGCTAATGGCTCTGCTGCCATTGATCCATGTTAGGGCGTATCTTGATCAACTGTCTCCTTGTTACACCCAATGGTGTCTAATATGCATGGTCTAATCCTGGGTCACAGGTGTCCTTCTTCTCTTCCGTCCTCTGTAGCGCCCTCTACATGCCTGTGTCTGGCTCATTTGAATGGTGGTGACAGACCAGCTGGCATGGGCCAGCTTGGAACAGGTGTTTGTCTTCTGTGGTCCTGGGCCAGGGAGTCCTTGACCAAGGTGCTGGTAGTTCCCAAGCCTGGGGATGTCTCAGCGTGCAAGATGGCAACTCTTGTTCTCACAGGTAGTTATCTCTGCATGAAGCTGGTGTGTGTGTGTGTGTGTGTGTGTGTGTGTGTGTGTGTGTGTGTTTTAAAGTCCTCTAGACTTGGAGTTACAGGTGGTTGTGAGCAGCCCCATGTGGGTACTGGGAACTGAATTTGAATCTTCTGCAAGAGCAACAAGTGCCCACAGACACGGAGCCACGCCCAGGGCTCTTTAATGATGGTCTTAATCCCAAGCAGAGGAAGAACCTTCATGACTCAGTTTCCCTGCCAGACCACATGTCTTAATGCTTATGTGTGGATATGCTTACAGAACGGATTTGGGAGGGACACAGAACGTGCCACCCTTCCTCAGGCCACCTCCCCCCCGTCCCCCGTGCTCTACACAAGTCTTTCCCTTCTACTGTCCCTTCCTCTTCCTTCCTGACTCCAGTCTCCTCTCTCAGGGGTCCACCATCTCCGTCTCCATCTTATAAGGGACAGGGGTGGGACTTCTCTTGGATCAGGCCAGACCCTGTTCTTCCAGTACAGAAGGTAGAGGGAGCCTGTCTGGTGGGAGGGCCGGCATTTCAGGGCTCCCCACCACCCTCCACACTGGACCTTATATGCAGACTTTCCATTCTGACCAGGTCCAGGAAGACGTGTGGCTTATCTGTGAGGAGACCCACAATTCCAGGGAAAGACCTGCTCCCCTCTGTGCTCCTGTCATGGAGCTGAGTGGAGACAAGCCAGAAAGATGCTTCCTGCTGGAGGTAACCCTGAAAAGGCAAGGCTCCCCATTGGGTTGGTCCCTGACCCTGCCTCCTGCAGACAGCAGCTTGTCCTGTCTGCCTTTTACCATCCTGAGTTCTCCTCATTTCTCTGGAAAGCCGTGGTGGGCCAAGGACAGGTGCCGCAGAAGGTGAGTGGAGGCTGAGTGTTGTCTCTCATGTTCCTTCTGTCTCCAGCTGTGGTCCTTCCACTCCCCTCCAAAACTCTGCTTCAAGCCCCACTGAGCCTTAGACGTTAGTACTTAGGTGGGTCTCGGAGGGTCCTAAGGTTGGAGATTCACCATAGTCCTGGGTGACCGTACCCAGGTCCTTTCCCCCCATCTTTTCTGCTGTGGTTTGGGGTAGGGACTCCCAGCCTCTGAAATACACCAATAGCGGCTGATCTACCTGCCTCAGGCCTACTCACCCTCTACCCTACATAACTGCCTGGGGTTCCGTGCAGGTAGGGCAATGTGGGAGTGGGACTGGAATGGGTGGGGGAAGGTGAGCTGGCCCAGGGTAGCAGGAGGCAGGTGGGGGTTCTTTCTCCTCACCCTACTTACAATGCAAGGTGGGTGACTCCCTGTGTGACTAGGTTGCTATGTAATTTATCAAACACCTGGAAATTAAGATAACTGGCCAGTGGCTTCCTCAGTCACAGGATGCAGCTGGGAAAGGCACTGGAGCTTGTGGCCACAGCCTAGGGCAAAATGCCTTGGGAGTGCTTCGTCAACACAGGTCAGGGGTGTGTGCAATCCCTGGTCTGGAGTGGAGCTTGCAGATTCTCACTGATGGCCTGGGGATCCTGCTTCAGGAATCCCCATAGGACTGGGGAGGGACTTTGCTTTTTTAAAGTGTTGACATCATCAGGGTTCTAACCCCAGAAACCATGTCAGCTCCCAGAGCCCCTTGAGAATGGGGGTGGGATGGGTTATATGTCTCTGGCCTGAGGAGGGCTGTGGCCTTCACTCAGGACCAGGACGCTCTTTTCCTGGATCACAGGGACCCTTGTCACCACCACCCCTTGGCGTGCACTTTCCTCCCCTCCTGTTCCCCCACCCCTCCACCATGCCTGCCATTACATTAGCGAGCATGAAATATTTACCTAACGTGGCTTTTTGCAAATATCCCTTCGGTTATTGTCCCTTGGTTGGGAACATAAATTGTGTACCACATGCAAGCTGAAAGGTTGGGTGTTAAATAATACAGTACGTGTGAGCCTGTGGGGGCCAGATGCTGCCAGTGTGTGCAGCCTCCCGTGGACAGCCTAGCAGGCTGGAGGACCTAGACATGGGATGCTGGGGCCAGGAGTGAGCAGGCCCCCTTTAGCGGTGGATGGTGGAAGCGACATTTCCAAAGCTTCCCACTCAGAGGCAAACTGCGGAGACCCTGGTAAGAATGAGAAAAGTTTCCATACCCTTTCCAGATGTCCACCCTACCTTACCCCCATGGCTTCCTTTTGCTGCAACCCTTTCATAAGTCCCTCTTATTGTTGTGACCCCCAACCATAAATGTATTTTCATTGCTACCTCGTGGCTGTACTTTTGCTACTGTTACGAATAGAAATGTAAATATCTGTATTGGAGTCTCGACCTATAGCCTGAGAACTACTGTCATAGAAAGACACCTTTCCTTCCCACCTCATCTGCCATGCCCATCTGTGAGGAGACAGCATCTGATTTAAGCCTTTTGAGGAAATAGTTTGGGAAATGGGGATTATCCAGAGACTTTGGGGACATGGTGCACTGCCTTGGGGTGGTGTCATTTCCTGCCACTTGGAGGATGGGTGAGGGGAGGTGTGTGAAACATTGGGGGGCTTGAGGGACAGGTTCCTTTGATGCCATCATTCTTTTCCTCTTCCCTACCCATGATGATGACAGGATGGCTGTGAGGGAGGGGGGAGGAGGGAGGAGGGAGGGGGGAGGAAGGAGGAGGGAGGGGGGAGGAGGGAGGAGGGAGGAGGAGGAGGAGGGGGGAGGGGGGAGGAGGGAGGAGGGAGGAGGGAGGGGGGAGGAGGGAGGAGGGAGGGGGAGGGGGAGGGGGGAGGAGGGAGGAGGGAGACAGGTGAGGAGAGCGAGGAGGTGCAGGAAGAACCCTGCACTGCTGCTTCCCTCTTTGAGGTCCCCATCCCGGCCACCTTTCCCTTGGACACATTTGATGACATCCAGTGCGATGGATCTGGCACTCCTCTGGGGAGGAGGGCCCCAACTTTGAGATTATCTCTTGACTATGGGAGGGAGCACCCCACAAGCAGCTTCCGAACACCGCATTCCCCTCCCCAGCTCCAGCGGGGATCTAACCTGTTCTGCTCTGCTCAGGACCCTGCCCAGCTCCTGGGGCTTTCAGGGGAGTGTACTGTTCTTTGATCATGCCTGATGGTCCTGGGCCTCAGGAGAGGCCTGTGAGGGTCTGGGTTGGCCATAGCAACCAACGCACCTTGTAATGGTTAATCTTTGCCGTCAACTTGATAGGGATTTACAATCACCATGGAAACACAGACCTGGGTATGCTTAGGTAATTGTTTCCAGAGAGGTTTAATTGAGTGGGGAGGACCCATCCTGAACGTGGGTGGCGCCATCCCACAGGCTGGGCTCCCAGACATTGAGACCAGCCTGCACCACCCTCTGCTTCCTGGCCGATGCAATAGGACCAGCTGCCCCATGTTCCTACCGCCATGATGCACTGTCCCGTAGGCCAGAAGATTAAGTAAATCTCCTCCTTAAGTTGCTTTTATTAGCTACGTGGGAGAAGCGACATGAACCTCTCACCGAGGGCTGCGGCTGCAGGAAAGCACTTGCTACTAGTCCAGAGGCCCAGTTCTGTACTTGGGGTGTGGCAGGCTATGCTCCTGCTCACGCCTCAGGGAGGATCTGCCTGCCTGGTTCAGTGTCTGCAGCTGCTGGCCATCCTTGGTGCTGCTCTCTCTGCTTGAGGCTGGATCACCACAGTCTCTGCTCCACCCACCCTGGCCTTCTTGTCTGAGGTTGTTTTCTCTTATAAGGGCACTGTCGTCCTGGACCCACCCTACCCCAAAAGGCTCATCCTTCGAGATTACATCTGTAAAATCCCTGTTCCCAAATTAGGGCATGTTCTGAGCTGCAGAGGTTAGAACTTCCACAAGGCAAGCTGCGCCACCACAGAGGGCTCCCATGGTCATTGGGATGGTGACCGAGAGCCTTGGGCACTGCTATCCTTCCTCGTTGGATGAAGGTGGTGTGTCTGGGAGCTGGGAGCTCTGTTGTCATCTGTAGGGAGGGCCTGGCCATGACAGCCGGAGCCATGCAGGTCTTTCTGGAAGAGAAAAGGATCAGGTCCACTTTGAATGGGGCCTCTAGAAACCGCCTTCCACCCACAGATGCAGACGTGAATAACTTTGACGGCTGCAGGCTTGGCACAGGCCTTGTGTGCCGGCCCAGCCTCCAGCCTGGCTGGTCCCAGAGTGTTTTTTTCCCCCTTCCTCTTCATGGTGCCCTCCCAGATCCAGCGTGGAGTGAGCCTGGACTTCTGCATAGCCTGCGGCTCAGAGACTGGACAGAGAGGGGAGGCGGGAGGCCCAATCAACCTGATGAGGCTGTGGGGTGCCTGTGTCTGCCCTTGTCCCTGGAGGGGACCTACTTTGGGTCTGCAGCTTGGGAAGCAGATGGCTGCCATGTGGGCGTGCGCTGTCCCACCTGCCAGGGCTCTGCACAGGACAGAAAGCAGAGAAAGGGTGACTTGGGTTCTTGTCTCTCCTGAAGCTCAGTGTGGCTGGGACCCCTCTCAGGCCCTTGACAAGGTGACACTGGGTCACAGCATGCTTCTCCTGGTCCATTTGCAGAGAGCTGGTGCTGTGACTTCTGGGTCTCAATAGTCATGTGAGCGCACCTCTTACATTTTTCCTCTTTCTCTAACTAGAAGGTAAATAATGCAAGCAAGAGCTCAGGTCTGCGGGCATGTAGCGAGCTGTGAGGCCTCCTGACCATCTGTCCATTACGTCCTCTTGGGGTCTCAGAAGGCTGTGGGTTATCCACAGGCCAGGCTTCAGCTCCTGCAGCTTTTGTGACCCCTTTCTTCCCACCTCTCTCCCTTCCTCTCCTTTCTCTCTCCATCCCCTCCCCAACCCCAGCAACCCCCTATTCTGTGAGACAATGTCTCATGTAGCCTCTAGGCTGGCTTGGCCTTCAGCCTAAGCTGACCTCAAATTCACAGCAATCCTCCTGCCTCAGCCTCCGACATGCTGTGATTACAGAGGGGTCACCATTTCCGGCTGAGTCCTAGCTTTTGAGAGCTGACTGCATGTCTCTCGTCAGAACCAGCTTTACAGATACAGTTCTATGGTAGCCAAACACGGGGAGACCTTGCCACTGGCCTGAGGGATGCCCATGGTGAGGACCCAATGAGGCCACTAGGAGCCTACAGTGGCCCCTGACAGCAGCCAGCAAACAAGTGGAGACCTGATCCAGGTGTGGTGGCTCGTAACTGTTATCCCAGCACTCAAGAGGCTGAGGCAGGAGGACTGCCGTGAGTTTGAGGCAAGCCTGAGCTACATATTGAGTTCCAGGGTTACAGAATGAGACTCTAGCTCAACACCCTTGGCCTACACTGGTTACCCTTGAGATGTCCTTGTGTGTTTAAGCAGAAGTTTCCCCAGCTTCGAAGCTGCACGGCTGCTCATAGACTCTTTTGTTTGCTTTGAGCCAACTGAGACCAAAGTCAGATTCCACACAGGAACGAACATCATGGCTTCTTGGTACGTTCCAGATCTTTGTTTAGGGGATGGGGCTGGACTGATGTGGCCCCTCAGACAGTGTTCCGGGGTTCAGGGCAAGGCAGGAAGCTACTGGAGTTACTGGATACATCCTTGATCTGGAAAATTACAAGCAGCCATGGAGGGTCCTGCTATCCCAGGACATGGGTTCTCTGTGGCTGAATGACCAGCATTTGCAAAGACCTACCCTACTGCCCCTCTTATGTGCCTTGTGTCACAGTCTGGCCCAGAGGGACCAGACCAGGCAGGGAGTAGTTAAGCTGTTGGAAGCCCTTCTTTGTGACATTAACAGGATGACGAATGGGGCAGGAAGTTGCTTCCCTGGCTACAGTAGGTATGGATGAGTCAGTCTCAGTGAGTGCCCTCTGAATCCCCGAAGGTGGCTTTCTCCTGCTCGTTTGCAGCAGGTGAGCCTTCTCAACCATCACATGGCTTGTTGCTAGTCCTATAGAGCCAGGTGGAGCAGCTAAAGGGACAGGAGTTTGGTTTTGAGACCTAGGGCAGTGGGACGGGACTCTGTTTTATCCTTCACTCACAGACTCAGAGGGAACAAAGGTGCATTTTTGAGATATATGGAGTACAGTGAGAGCCTGCATAGACTCTCTCAGCCGTCACTGTAAGTCTCTCAGGTGATGCAGAGCCAATGAGCTTAAAATTCTGGTGGGGACACTGCCCTGGGCCTGGTGCCTGCATAAAATTACTGGGATCTCCCAGAGCAGGCAGAGACAGGAAAAGTGGAAAATGGCTAGGAGTGCCCAGGACCGGGGGACATCACATGTGCTTCTTAGGGTCCAGTGCATGTTGTCATGCGTGTGCTTAGGTGTGCATGGGTATCATGCATGTGCATGGGTGTGCATGGGTATCCGGTGCATGCATACCTTGCTTCTGTGCCTGGAGAAGGGCTGGCTGGCGGGCTGTGGGGGGAGCTGATGACAATTTATCACACCGTGTGAACACAGGCTCATGTGAAGAAACCGGTTACAGGACCCATCTTGGGAAGCTACTGAGCCCGGTCTAGGTGGCTCCATTATGTCCTGGATGCTGAATGGCCCCAAGGCCTAGTGAGGCCTCAACATAGTGCTTGGTCAGGTCGATGGTCAGGGTCAGGCCTGGAAAGCAGGCTCCACCTCACTCTATTGGTTCCTGCTTTCCTCTGGGGGGAACCACACACCCCTGACCCCCAAGAGGTCGCCTCTGGTCCTCAGAGATGCATTAGGGGACAGGTGGGCAGGAGTGGTGGCTGGAGTTCCTGATTTTGGCTGGTGCCATCCTTGGGCTGCATAAGGTCTCTACCCTCAACACTCTTGGCACCTCCTCCCACTCCAGATCCTCGAGTGTGGAGAAGGAATGTATCTATGCTTTGTGGGCTCTTTAACCTGCTGCCCTGCTCCAGCAGTCCTCCAACTCCACAAGCAGCTTCTGGGAGTGTCTCTCCCTAGCTTGAACACATACATGCATGTCTTCACTTTTTATATCCACCCAAACAAATGCACACATGGAGACACATACAAGTACTCGGGTGTATACACGTTTCTGGCACACAGTTATATATGTAGGTACACATGCATACACAGGCATGCGTACAGGCACACAGGTACAGAGGCATGCAGAGACAAACAAGTATGCATACATGCACAGGCACACAGTGTAAGCACAAAGGGATGCATGCACAGGCATGTGGTACATGTATACAAGTACACAGGCCCACAAAGCCCCATAGGCACATATGTAGTCACATAGATATGTACAAGGTACACATGAGCATGCACAGCCTCAACACATGCAAACATATGCACAAAGGTACACACGTGTGCACACATGTGCTTGAAGGCACACAGGCACTCAGTACACACATGCATGCATACATATATACATACATACATACACGCACAGGGGCACATAGGTTCACACAGGAACAGAGGCACACAGGGGCACATGTAGATACACACAAGCAAGCACAGACATATAGGTGTGCACAGGTGTGCATAGGCGTACATGGTGCAGAGCCTCACACCTGCTCAGGCAATGGCAGACCCTGAGAGCAGGAAGCTTGACAGAGCCTCAGGCCCATGTGGGTAGACCCTGCATGCCAGGATTGCATTCCCCCACACTAGCACCGAGCACAGAGCACAGGGCAGCTCATAGCAACCCAGTCTTGCTGTTGTCATGGAAACCAGAGAGCTTCTCTGCTTCTCTTCTTATCCTCACTGCTCCCCCCACCCCCACTCCGCTGGCCTCTGGGAGTGGGACCACATAGGTGTGGCTGTGGGTGGGGCTTCCAGACCTATCTATATCTGCAACTACAGATCCTAGAGGCTAGACTCTGAGTATTCTGTGTGATCAGGCCTTAGTAGAGAAGGCAGAGGTACCTGAGATAAAGCTTCAAGACTTGCAGATTTGGGCCAGTGAGTGGGCTCAGCAGAGGAGGGTGCTTGCTGCCAAGCCTGGTTACCCGAGTTCATTCCCCAGGACCCCACATGGTGGGAGGAGAGAATAGACTCTCTCAAGTTGTCCTCTGGCTTCCACATGTGTACTGCGGCACACACGTCCCCAAATGCACACACATAAAATAAATGAGGTTACAAACTTTGTTTTTTAAATCTCCGACTCTTCACAATTTGTGGAAACTTGGGTCCTGTAGCTTCCTGTCACCTATGTGCATGTGTGTTTCCACAAGCATGGCGTGTGAGTGCGCCTAGCTATTCACAGACAGCAACACAGCCAGACTGATGGTGAGTGTCTGTGTGGGCAGAGGATCCATGCAGGCCCACCACCCAAAAGCATTTGCTCAGAAACCAGCCGGTCATTTTCCTGGGACCTGTGGCAGTGATGGTGCTTGAGGCCACGAGTTCGGGAGGTTTGCTGCGTGTCACCCAGGACTGGGCATGTGCTCCCACTCCTGGTGGGATTGGGGTGGCAGGACATGTCACCTGTGAACCTGCACATGTGTGCCATGCGCACACACACACACACACACACACACACACACACACACACACACAGAGCTCCTGTCTGGTGTGGGAGAGCCTGTCTGCTGTGAACCCTGAGATAGAAGGAAACAGGAAGAGAGGAAGCTGTGGGGAGAGGGGACCTACCATCCATGATCTATTACAGAGGTGTTGTGAGAATCCTTTCCCTGGGGAGACATAAACAGTGCCCATGGCTCCACCAGGAAGGAGTGAGCTCACTGGGCTCACAGAGCACACATGTGAGGTGTTAGTCACAGCGTATGGGTGACCCCAAAGCAGCACTGGAAAGTCTTCACCCAGCATGGATGACAGCTTCCCCATGGCCACGTGGAAGGCTCTCGGTTATGATAGGCTTCTGGAGATCTATAGCCACATAATTACTTACAGACAGCTGAGAGGAGTGGCTGGACTCTCGGGGGAGGGTCCATTGATCTTCCCCACCCTCCCCTTCTCTCAGAGAACATCACCAGCCTACAGACCCGTTCCTGATGGGCTCTCACAAGCAACCTTGCTGACCTGATAAGGATGGTAGCCATTTCTACACCAGAAGGTTCACCCAGCAGTTCAGGGCAGTCCGAGTCCTTCTCCAGGGTCCAGGTCACCACTAGGTTCTTCCTAAGGGTATAAAATCTTCCCAGAAGGCCTTTCTGTCACTCCTGATAGCCTGCGGTCTTACATGCAGTGTCAGAAGGGTGGGATGAAGAAGTGTCGGGAACTTGCTTCTAGGATGACAATGTGGCAGAAACAGAGCTTGGTTCTGTGCGCTGGGACCAAAAGGCCGAGTGGAGTCGGACCTCTGTGCTCTTACCAAGGCTGGACACACCGGTGTGTGTCAGGTCCTTCCACACATGGGCTCCAGAAATGAAACTGGTGACTTCTTCCAAGGCCCTGGTGTCCTCCCCCACCCCCAAGTCAGCTATGAGCAGCCCACCTTTCCCACTGCATGGAAGGTTCCTTGGCACAGTTTCAGCTCCTTCTACCTGTCTCCCCTTGGACTCTCTGCAATGTCTCACCCAGGATCTGGTGGGAGAAACTTCCTAGGATCAGTGTGAGTTCAAAGGCAGCTCCTTCCTGGAGACTCTGCTTACCCTCCAGGCTTGGAGCAGAGGGCAGCTTTGCAAGTTCCCTGGAAGCTTGGGCTACCTGATGTTAGAGGTCAGCAGTAAGGGGGCCCAGGAAGGGCCAGGGGAAAGCAAAGGAGGGACCCTCAGAGGAGGAGTAACTGGGTCTACAGCTTGGCTGTTGACTTGTGACCTTGGTGAGATAAAAACCAGGAGTATGTGGCCTCTGGCCCAGGGGAGAGCTCTGGACACCAGAAGAAAGAGGGGTATGGTCTATGGGGCTGACAAGTCTATGTTTTATTTAAGTATGCTAGTGTGTGTGTGTGTTATGTCATGCATGTGAAGTATGTCAGAGAACAACTGTGGGAGTCAGTTCTCTCCTTCCACCATCCGGGATGTGGGATTGAATTCAGGCTATCAGGTTTGGTGGCAAGTGCCTGTACCTGCTGGCTGAGCCATCCCACTGGGCCTGTGTTTGATACCCCCTAAAATAAAACAGAAGGAAAGGAATTGTGACCCAGAAAGGGGTAGGCCAGAGGAACAAGGGTATGTCATCTCAGCTGCCATCTTCGGAACCTGGGTCCTGGCCTAGTGCCCAACCCCAGCCTCCTCAAAAGGTCCAGTTTCAGACTCTGGTCTGTCACCATCATGGGACTCCTGTGGAGTATGCTGGTGACAGGTTATGAGCTGTCCCCAGCTGGGCTGGGCTGTCTGCTCGCTCTTGCATGCTGGCTCCTGTATACCTTTTGTCCCCCCTGCTATGGCTGTGGGGTTCACTTTAGTGTCTTCCCGCTATCTGCCTCACTTCTCAAAGAGATCGTAAGGTAGTTAATACCTGAGTTCCCACAGCCCCTTGCAGGGGTTTGCACCAGGGTCACCAAACATGAAAGGGGCATTTCTCCCCAGCTCCCTTGTCCTTCATGGTCTGGGTGACAGCCCATCCAGGGGGGAGACTGAATATTGTTGTCACGTGTCAGAATCACCTGAGCTCTTGGACAGACCCCTCCTTTTGTCCATGCTATGGCCAGGGTATGGCAGGTATGGGCGTCAGCTCCTAACTTGCAGGTGGTGAAATGGAGACCTAGGGTCTCCTTGTGAAGAGCTCCGGTCACAGAGCCAAGGGTAGATGTGCACGGGGCTCAGAAGTGACCTGCTGGCTTGTCTTTCCATGTCCCTGGTGCAGCTCCCATGGGCTGGGCGTTTGCACCAGACGGAAAGCCTGGGAGACGTCTTATTTTCCTGCCGCGGCATTTTGTGTTTGCTGCTGTCTTTTAATTTCCTGCTTTCTCTAAAGAAGCTGCTGTGGCAGTCACCTCAGCATGTCCCCTCAGCTTGGGGACGGTGGCCTTGAATGCCAGCCCACCCTCCACCTCCACTTGCTGAGCTGATTTTCTTGGGGGTTGGCAGCCAGAACCGGGCGGCCGCCGTCCAGGAGGTCTGTGGCCTGCCCAGGTGCGCCCTGGCTTCACAAAGGCGGGCGGCCCCTCCTCTGCCACAGGCAGGTCTAGATTTCAATAGGTTGAATAGGATGTACTTGAAAAAGGATTTCCAGCTGGCTAAATTTAGGGCCAGGGAAGAGGTCCAATTCGCAGACGCTGGCTGGCGGTGTGCCCGCCCGCACACAACCTCTTGCAGGGGGAGCAACCATTTCCAGGTTCATTCTCGCCTCTCGGTATTCCCCCCACCTCTCCGAGTTAGGCAAATGAATGCTGATGGTGTGTTGGCCTGAGAGGCTTTGCTGGGAGGATTTAAAATAGCCCATTTCAGCTGGACCATTGCCAGCTCAAGTCGGCCAGGACCCAGCTGACGCCTGCCCGGGGCAGCCTCCCTTACTGGAGTCATCCTCCTGCCAGCGGCCACCCAGCACCCCGGGCCTCTTCTCTGTGTCTGTGGCCGGCTCTGCAGAGCCTTGCTCAGCCCCATGTCTCATTTGTACCGTCATAGACAGGGTCGGGTCCCACCCCCATTAGGCCTGGGACAAGGGCCTGGACGGAGGAGGCAGCCTTGGGCACGACATTAGATGCCTTGGCCTGACAGGAGTGCCATCCTCGAGAAGCGCTGGCTCTGCTAGGCTGGGCCTCTATCATGGGGCCAGACTGAGAGTATCCTGAACTGAGGTAGAGGGAGGGCTTTGGGAATGTGCACCAGAAGGAAGCCCTGGTCCCCTCAGGGGTGTGTGTGTGTGTGTGTGTATGTGTGGTGTGCTGTGTGTGTAGTGTTGTATGTGGTGTCTGTGCATGTATGTGTGTATGTGGTGTGTGATGTGTATGTGTGCTGTATATATGTGTGGTATATGTCTGTGTGTGAGGTATGTGTGTATGTATGTGGTGTCTGTGCATATATGTGTATGTGGTGTGTGTCAGTGTGTGTGTGTGCTATGTGTATGTGTGGTATATGTCTGTGTGTGAGGTATGTGTGTGTGTGCAGTGTCTGTTCATGTTATGTGTATGTATGCTGTGTGTGTCTGTGTGTGAGTATGTGTGTGGTTTGTGTACTGTGTATGTGTCTCTGTGTGGGTATATGTGTGAGTTGTTGTCTGTGCATGTGTGTGTGGTGTGTATGATGTGTGGTATGTGTCTGTCTGTGAGGTATATTTGTGTGTGAGGTCTGCATGTGTATATGTGGTGTGTGTGTGTGTATGTGTGAGTATGTGCATTGTGTGTATGTGGTATGTGTGTTTGGTGTGTGTGCATGCATGCATGTGTGTGTGTGTGCTTGTGCATGCATGCACATATGTGCACATGAGGGGCTGTGGGTCACACAGGAGAATTTACATTTGGTATGTCATCAGTCATCACACGGCAGTTACTGAGTGTGCTGGAGTGTTGGGAAAATGAAGCCCCTGCAAACCCCAGCAGGAGAGGGCAACGCTCGGTGACTCCCAGAGTGGGACTTCTTGTTTCTCTCCTCTCCCTCTGTTCCTGCCCAGGCTGCAACAGAGGAATAGACATGGAGATCAGCAAAACCAGCCCCAAGGACCTGGAGGCCTGACTCCAGCACCAGCCTGGCCCTGTGCTGGCGGCTCCTTCCGCTCTGAGCTCAGGCTGCCTGAGCGGGCGGCTGGAAGGCCAGAGCCTGTGTCACAGAACCGCCTGTAGCCCATGGCAGAACCCACGCCAAGGTATGTGGGGTAACTGGCTGACTTATGGAGAATACACTTAGGCTGTCAGGGCCATACATAAAACCGACCCTGAGTGAGGCTGCCCCCAGGGACCTCATTTCTTCCCAGCTAAGCTGCATATTTTAAAGGTTTCCCTACGTCCCAGGAACGCCAACCAGCCTTGCCTCGTAAGCCATGGGTGCTGTTACCACACAAAGCACTTTTTCACCCCGCTTTGTGCCGGCAGGACTGGGATGCTCTTGGCTCTTGTAGTCTCTCATTCTTGCTCAGCCCCTGGGCACCTGGGCTCAGGATCCTCTCCACAGACACACTGAGGGACCCCTGGGCCTCTGGGGGGACCAAGAAGGCCTGAATCTGAATTGGCAACCCTCTGGAGGATGGGGGCAGATGTGGAATCCGTGGGGCTCAGCCTACAGAGTTGACATAAGTGTTGGGGAGCATGAACCAACTAAAGGGTACACAAGCCTGAGGCGGGAGGCCTGGCCTGAGGTAAATGGCACTGATCATCCACTGGGAAGCGAGGCATGGAGGAGCTGCAATAGGAACAATAAACCAGGAGCAAAGAGGAGCCCAACAAGAACAGCCAATAGAAACAGAGCTTCCTCTCAACGTGTTAATTAGGACTTACTAGCTGCCAGCCAGCCCTGCACAGCAGCCTGAGGAGGTGGCAGCCTCTGAGAAGACTCTTCAGACCCTTCTGTATGGCCCTGGCGACAAGATCCAGCTCCCATCTGTTGGGGCCTCAAGGAAGGCCTTCTGTGCAGCCTGCCCAAGCCGTGCAGACCCCTCCTCTCAGCTGTGGCATTTGTGGTTTCTGTGGGTGCAGGGATGTGATGTGAACGTGGCTGTCACCACATAAAATCCCAGAACGTTCAGGAACGTGGTAGTCTCTACAGAGCCTGCAAGCTAAGCCCTTGCCAGGCCCCAGCCATCAGACAAGGGCATGCTCTATTTCAAGGAGCAGCAGGGGGTGGTTTCTTTCAGACCCAGGCCTTCCTTTCAGTATCACCTGAGGATTAAAGCAAAATAAGAACTCAACCCAGCCCGCGTGGGCCACCTATGACTGCCAGGCAGAGACTTCTGGGAGCTTTCAGGTTATGAATTTGCCAAACTCCACGGGAGTGGGTGGGAGGAAAGTCTGGCCATGGGAGCTGACCAGAGCTGCCCATTGTGAGCTACTGTCCACTCAGTGACTGGTCAAGAATCTGATGGCTCATCCCAAGGAGGGAGGAGGTGTGCTCATGGGATTTGTGTCTGGGGCTCTCTGTGGGGAACATGAGGTTGTCTCTGCGGGGAGCTTGGATTATCTTTCTTTGCCCACAGAGGTCCCTCCCCCTCCTCACCACACTTCTCTGTGGTGCTAGAGGCAGCATGTCAGTGCAGGTGCTACCTCCCCTAGAGACAAAATCAGGACTGACCCATGGTTTCAGGTATCCAAGGAGTTAGACAGCGTGGCACACTGCGCATGCTCCTGCGGGATGCTGCTAGTGTGGCACACTGCGCATGCTCCTGCAGACACCTGTCTACGAGGATCTGCCTATTGGCCTTCCAGGCCTCTGGGACTCCTTTCTCCCACCCGCGTGCAGCTCATTTTCATCCTAATGAAAGATCTGTGTAACACAATTCTAGTAGACACTAGTGGGGAGATGTATTTAAGTAGGATCTGACATAGGTGCGTTGGAACTGGCAAGATGGCTTACTGGTAAAAGTGCCTGCGGCACAAGCCTACCGGTCTTGAATTCGATTCCGGCATTGGATCCTAACTGTGAAAGGAAAGTACGAACTCTCTGAAGTTATCCTTTGACCTGCGTATTTGTACTGAGGAACATGTGCCCTCTCCCCCACATACACATATTTCATTCACACAACAAAAATAACTATTATAATTTTTTTTATCTTGGGAGCTGGAGAGATGGCTCAGTGGTTAAGAGCAGTAGCAGCTCTTCCAGAGGACTCGGTTCAATTCCCAGCACCCACACGGCAGCTCATAACTGTCCGTAGCTCCCGTTCCAGGGATCTGACACCCTCACCCAGACATCTATTCAGGCAAAACACCAAATGCACATAAAAATAAATTAAAAAGTATTTTGTTTTGAACTATGCATTAGTGTGTGTGTCTTTATGTGTGCACGTCTGTGTGAGAGTGTATCTGCATGTGTCTGTGTGTACGTGTGTGAATGTGTGTATGTGTGAGTGTATGTCTGTGTGAGTGTGCATGTGTCTTTGTGTGAATGTGTATGTGTGTATATGTGTGTATGAATGTGTGTATGTGTGAGTATGCATGTGTGTGAGTGTATATGTGTGTGTCTGTGTTTTGTATGTCTGTATGTCTGCATGTGTGTGTGTGTGTGTCCTGCTGCATGAGTCCAAGTGACAGTGGTGTCCAGAGGCATCCCTGGAGCTGGGATTGTAAGAGGCTGGGTGCTGGGCGGCAGACCTACGCTCCCAGGCTGTGCTCCTCTGTGTGGAGGTGTCAGCACACGTGGTCGCTGCTCAGGCTCCAGTGTTCAGGTGTCTCTCACCCTCGGGCCACCTGTGGACACTTGCAGGTGTTTGAGGTGACCTCTGACCCTATGTTGTTAGCGGTACTATTGCATCTTCACCCCAAGGACACAGCAGGGCCTGGGGCAGATGGGACTGGGGAGCTGATGGGCAGCCTCCTTTGCTTGCCCAGGCTTGCCCAGGGCCGTGGCATCTCCCACTCATGGCTATGCCTGGTGGACTTTAGGCTCACCTGTGACTCAGGCTTATTCTCTACCTGGATGTGTGTGCACCTGGCAGCACCCTCCACAGGTCACTCTGTGGATGCCACCACACACTTGTATTTTCCAGACCCTGAGGGGGCCTGTGCAGCTGTCCTGCCTGGGAGAAATCGGCATTTATGGGCATTTTATCCCCAAGGGGTCCACTTTAGGACTGACTGGAAGAAGGGAGCTGTGGTTGCGGATGCTCTCTGCCTCTGGGATCCCACTCTGCTCCCTCCTGTGGCAGGCGAACACCATGGGGGTGGGGCAGATGGAGCTTGTGGTGAAAGCTCAGAGACAAAACCACTTTTCTTCTTCTTTCCTCCCTGCTGGGAGGACCCCTGCTTCGCCTCCCAAAACACATCAGCGTGCAGGAACTTCAGTGCTGGGCCTGTGTGCACAGGGAAGGGCCAGGAGTGCCAGGGAAGGTGGCTTTGTAGGAAATCATGACTGCTCAGGAAAGATCTCCACTCTGCCTGCCGCTAACGTGGTTCAGTAGCTGCAGCCAGATGATGGTGTGTGTATGCGTCTGTAAGTGTGTGCTGTGTGTGTATTGTGTATGTGAGTGAATGTATGTATGGTATGTGTGTATAGTATGTGAATGTATATATGTATGTGTGTGCTGTGTACATGCATTATGTATGTGTATTATGTTTATATGTTACATAGGTGTATGTGTGTTTTGTGTGCATGTGCTATATATGTGTGCTGTGTGTATGTGTGTGTATGCTGTGTACATATGTCGTATGTGTGTGTCTCCCATACCTTCACAGACAGCAGCGGTGCAGCTGGGCGGGGCAAGCATGATCTGTGGCAGGCCAGTGGCTGGGCGCATGCTCTCAGCCAGTTCTGGGTTGCTCTTACCTGCTTGGTTCTCTCCTTGCTCATAGTCCTGAAGCTAGTCTTTGCTAGCACGTATGTGTCTCAGGAACCGCCTGGGAATGTTCCATGTGCAGTAATGGCACCTGGTTGGGGGTAGTCACCTCCAGCACCGCCTTCTGGAACCGTGAATGGCAGCTGAGAGTGAACGCAAGATCCCCAAGTGCATTCTGGTTGATGTGATTTACGCTTAAATTCGAGCCAGGCAGGTGTTGCTGCTGCAGGGTCCATGGAGCAGGAAGCTGATGTCGTGGGGAGGTTACCACCCAGTCTGTGTGGAGGTTGGGGGACAGCCACCTCCTGGGGACCTCACCCCACTAACTCCCTCCAAGCTGCCCTTAGGAGCTGCGCACCGTGATCAGTCTGGTATGGCTGCCCACAGGCTGGGGAGTTGTGCCTGGGGTGGGTAACAAGAAACGGAGCCCCGGTGTGGAAGAACTCCAAAAGCAGGTGCTGAGGAGTGACGGGGGACATGAGAAGATCATTGCACTCCTGGGTAGTGGTTCCTGCTGTGCTCTGCAATGTGGCTTTAGTCTGCAGTGTGTGTATTCACAACACACGGCCTCCCTCCTGCTCCTCCACCGCTCAGCACAGAGTCTCTGCACCTCATGCTCAGGCTCTGGCAGTAAGACATGTTTGTCAAGTGACTAAGTGAACTCTGGTGTGGCCACACTAGGCTTCCATGCTGTGTCCTGTCACCGTCTGATCCTTGCTCTGAGCCTTCTTGGTCCAGGACCTCTAGGTGGGGTGGGACCTGCTTATCCTATGATTGACATCCTGTGCATCCTTTAGAATCTCCTGTCAGCTCCTCACTCCCTCTGGGGATCCATCTACTGCAGGTAGCTGAGAGCCTCCCTCAAGGTTCTGCAACCCACAGCACCTGGAACTTTCTGTTGTCATGCCCCACCCAGTGCTACAAGCTTCACTCTCTGGCCAGGGCTGGCTCTGATTTCTGCACCTGATATGCTTGGAATAAGTAGGCAGGCACAACACTGAGTTCAGAAGTTAAGGGACACCCTCCCTCCACCCTAGTGCTCACTCTCATCTGCAAGCAGGCAGAGCCTTGAGATAGCCTGTGGTCTCTCCCAGGCTTCCTGGTGAAGGGCAGGTCAGCCCTGTTTCCACCTTCTGGGATCTGGAGGCAGCTCTGGTACTGTGATGGGCCAGCCTTCCTCATTGCCTTCTGTAGCCCCCATTTTGGATCTCAAGGCTTTATAGCACTCAGCCTTCTTGGAATATCTTCATCTAGGGAGAGGCATAGAGAACTGCCCCAAGCTGAGCCCAGCTGAAGCAGGGCACCAGGATGGGTGGAACAGGCACCTAAGCAGGCAGGTGGCATCGTTTACATGCCTGGATATGAACCTTGCAGGCAAGGGCTGTGGGGCTGGCTGGTGGAGTTCAGGCAGCATGTTATCAAATGCCAGCTTGTGACAGACAGGAGGCAGAGCATCTTCTGGGAGTGGGATGACCTGAGAGCTGTCTGGAGGCCTTCCCTGGGTCAGCAGAAGAGAGAGTGGACTGAGAGGAGGCAGGGGCAGCCTGTGCTAGCAAGTGCTGGATGTACAGTTACAGCTCCTGGGCCAGAGATGTGCCTTCTGGCTGCTGTGCTCCACCAAGCTCAGGTGCTCTACCAGGTGCAGGTGCTCCTTGCTCCTCAGATACTCCACCAACCTCAGGTGTTCTTCCCTGCCAAGGTGCTCCACCAGATTCAGGTGCTTCACCAAGCTCAGGTGTTCCTCTCTGCTCAGATACTCTACCAGTCTTAGGTGCTCTTCCCTGCTCAGATACTCCACTAGCCTCAGGTGCTCCACCAGGCTCAGATACTCCTTCAAGCTCAAGTGCTCCTCCATGCTCAGGCTCTATAGAGGGGCAAGCATGTTGACATACTGAAGTGAGGTCTCTTTGCATGTCTTCTGCTCTTTCCTTCAGGTGTCCTCTGTAGCCTGGGTCTGTAGTTAGTTTTTCACGCTTACGTGCTCCCCATCTTGCCTGGGCCTAGATACCACCTGTAAGACAGCACAGTGCCTCCTATCCTGGTTTCCAACACTTCCCTCCAGGTCACACTTCCTGCTGCTAAGGTGACATATTTAGGATGGGAACCTGCCCAAGTATCTTCTGCTTACAACTAGCTGTTGGCAGTCCTGGTAGGCCAAGAATCTTGTACTGATCCAGAATGGCCTGTGGGTGTGGGTCCCTCTTGTCTCTCTCCCAGGCACGTGGTTCCTTGACTTTGTGCCTTTGCTGTAGCTGTCTGCTCTGCTTGAGTGTCCTTCCTAGCCCACACACATGGCACAGGTGAGCCTGTTACTGTAAACCGCCTCACATTCCTTCAGTCTCTGACTAGGCTGGGCGTCTTGGGACCTCTGTCATCTGCTGGGATGCCTCTGGCTTTCCAAGGCCTCAAGTTGTTGTTTCTTCTTCCTCTTTCTTTTTTGAGATAAGGTGTCTTGTAGCCTGGACTGGCCTCGAAGTCATTATATAGCTGAGCATAGCCTTCACTCCTGATTCTATTTCCACCTCTGGAGTGCCAGGACCTCAGGAGTGACACCATCCGGAGTTAACACATCCCTAGGGATGGAACCCAGGGCTTCCTGCACATTAGGCAAGCCCTTTATCAACTGAGCCTCCACCCCAGGACTGCAGGCTATTTTATCCCTTCCTTCACCACCGGCTTTTGATGTCCAGGGGTTCTCGAGGAAGGCCCACTGTCATGACCTGGCAGGCTGTGCAGAGCTGTTGCTGGGAAGTCAGAATGTGTGACTGTGTCTGGCTGTGATGTCAGTCATGCCAGCTTTGTCATAGTAGGCATGAGAGTTTATCTAAGCTTTGAGGCTTCTCTCTGCATTGATGCCTGGTTTCAGTTAACTAATATGGCTATGACATTCTCAGTCTGATTACTTACACTACCCAGGACTACCGGCACACGGGTACTACCACACTGGGCTGGGCCCTCTTCCATCAGTTGTTACTTGAGAAAATGCCCCCAGGCTAATCTAATGGAGACATTTTCTCAACTGAGGTTTCATCTTTCCAGATACGACAGGGTTGTGTCCACTTGATAAACGCCAAACAGCACATGGCCTAGTATGTGCTTAGTGTGTACTTCAGAACAGTGACATGGGTTAGGATGTAAGCTTGTCTTGCTTGTGCCAAACTGACATACACACACATACTCACATACATATGCATGTGTGTACGCACACATGCATATACACAGACACACATACATTGTCCCCCACACAAACACACTACATGTACCCTCCACAGACACACTACATGTACTCCCCCACAGACACATACACCTGAACCCTCCACACAGACACACTACATGTACCCCCCCACAGACACACATACATGTACCTCCCCACACAGACACACATACATGTACCCCCTACAGACACACATACATGTACTACCACATACAGACATACATACAAATACCTACACACACACACATACATATACCCCCCACAGACACACTACATGTACCCCACACACAGACACACATACATGTACCCCCCTATAGACACACATACATGTACTCCCACATACAGGCATATATACATAAACCTACACACACACACACATACACACACACACACATACATGTACCTCCACACACATACACACATACATGTAGCCACACAGACACACACATACATACCCCCCACAGAAACACATACATGTACCCCCCCCCCCCACAGACATGCATACATGTACCCACACTGACACATATATGCATGCATACAAAGAAGGTAAGATTTTGCGCTGTATATATTTTGCTAAAATTATAAGCGGAAAAAGCATGAGTTCAAGCCTTTTCCATGCTTTGTCCACTCAGGCAGCAGCATTTCTGGCAGTGTGAGAACCCTCAGAGGTCATGTTCTGACTTTTCAGGTGTGCTCTTCTGGGGTTCAGGTTCAGGACCTCCTCACCTTCCCAAGCCCCCAGCCTTCTTAGGGTCCATCTTTCTTGTCTGTGTCTCCCCAGTTTTCACTCAGCAGCAAGGCAAGGCTTTAAGGAATGTTACCCTGTTCTGTGTGATTCCAGACTGACAAAGACGCTTGGGAAATGGGCATAATCACTGTCTCATGGGCCTCAGGCTGGAGATGTACCCGGAGGAGTGTTTCCTACAGTTGGAGGGCTAGGAGGTGCCGTGTATCTGAGAGACTTGTCGATTCTAGACAGACCCAGAGCTCTGGAGGTATGATGGAGCAGGAGAGTGATGGGAAAGAGGTAACCTGGGCACGGGGGTTGAGGGGGGGTCGCAAGTGTCCATGTGGGGGAGGACATCACACCCACTCACTATCTTTGCTTCTCAGAAGTCCTTAACGAGGTCTTACACTCCCCACCTCTCCACAGAGCGCCTGGGCTGGCTTCTTCAGGGGGACAGAGAGGAAAAGCTCTCTAAGTGGAAGGAGACTCTTTAGCTGCGGTAAGAGCCTGGGACCTGATGAGAGGCGACGGATTCAATCTTCCCTGCATCCGTCACCTGGGACTCCATCAGACGCAAACCGATTAGGAAAATTCCCATTGAAAGCCTGGAGAATAATGGCCCGGATCATAGAAAACATTTGGCCTGGAGGGAGGCTGAAATCCCATTTTCACCTAAGCTGCAGTCTTTAGGGATCCCCCACCCCCACCCCATGTTTGATAACCTTACCTCCTCCCCAAGACCGATCATTAGACTAATTAGTGGCTAATCAATGTTTAATTAAAACCTAGCCATCAATTACAGGAAGTGCTGTGGCAACTGGAGAATAAAAACGCATTGCAGGAGGGACCTAGCTTCCCCAAGTGGGCCTGGTACCAGCCTGAGAGAACGCTCCTTTTTTGTCTGTGTACCTTCACTGCCCATTCCTCACGAGAGGTCTGGAGGTTTGGAGCCAGCAGGAAAGAGGGACAAAGAGCTGGTTGGATCACTTTTCCTGCCCCTTTCTCCTACCTACCCCATGAAGGTTTTTTTCCACGAGTCTGCTGTAGCTCTTCTCATGCCATCCCCCCTCCCCCACAAATGGATTGCACTTTTCCCCTGTGGATCCCTTCCTGGGTCTCCACGTGGTGCAGGGAGAGACATAGGCTGTCTGAACCAGGTGCAGAGAAGACTTGGATGTGACAATCCCTGTTCTGGGGCAAGTTGACAAAGGACTTTGAGTAGTCACACCAGTGGGCACACCCTTCAGGTCTCCATTAGTCTCCCCTTTACCTTCCACCTTGTGCTGGTTATTTTTGTCTATCAACTTGACAGAGACACAATCTAGAGTCACCTGGGAAGAGGAAACGCAAGTGAGGAATTGCCTCCATCGACTGGGCCTGTGCCTATGTCTGTGGGACATTTTCTTCATTGTCAGCCTAGCCTGCTGTCTCAAAATACAAGGTGGGCAGCTTCTGAGTAAAGACACCAGGAGTTGACCTCTGGTGTCCACACAAATGCACACACACATGTGCAAAACACACACACACACACGCATGCACACACGTGCACACACACATGTGCACACACACATGCATACACATGCGCACACATGTGCACGCACACACACGTGCACACACACATTAGCCTATCACAGGGATTTCTCTTCAGCATCAAGGGCCCACGTTGGCTGAGAGAGGCTACAGGTGAGCCAGGCTCACATCCTCCTCTCTCTGCCCACCACTGGGTTCAAGTTACATTGTGCTGGGACAGCTTTCTCTGATGCTTGCTGGATCCTGAAGTCAGAGCTCTGTGGAAACAGCACAAGGACTGCCCCTCTCCCTCTGCTCCTGCCCAGGCTGCAACAGAGAAAATCGCACCCACCCTAGACAGGCTCAGATTTTCTTCCTGTCCCAGAAAACCATCACTGTGGACAATCTCATCACCCAGGTCCCACCTGAGCTCCTGGCAGCTCGGAGAGGAGCCCGAGGAGCTTTGGGTAAGAGGCAGGGTGGATGGGGAATGGTGCTCAGAGGTGTCGGTGTGGAAGGTGTGTCCAGAGGGATGGGCACATAGAGACAGAGAGCAAGAGAAGGTGGAGGAGAGGCACCCCCCAACACGTGAACAGGAAGGAGGAGGTGGAGGACGTGAGGACTCCTTGTTTAGGAGCACCACAAACCCTTCCCTTTTATGGTGGCGAACTCTCCCAGACTTTAAAAACCACCCGTAGAGCGAGTCCCGCACAGCTTGTGTTGGACCTCAAAGTCCAAGGTCTTTTTCATTGACCGAGGTTTATGAGCAAGCACATGATGTTCCACCTTTCGCTCCCTGAGCAGCAGCAGCAAGTCATAGGGTCTCAGGGTTTTCTGCCCAGGACATTCTGTCCAGCTTTCCCTCTTGTGTTGGATCCATTTGGCAAGGGAAGTTTAAGATTTCTTTTAAAGGGCAAGGAAGTTTGCTGGGTGTGGCTCAGTGGTGGCGTTTGCCAGGCTCCATCCCAGCAGAAGAGAAAACGTGTAGCTTGTTAGCCCCTGGGGTACTTAATGGCAGCCGCTGTGCCCCAGATGATCCTTTCCTCACACAACGATGTCGGGTGCTCAAAGAGGCCAGCTCCCAACATTATGGCCGTCATGAGGCCCAGGGATGGTTACTGTGTATGGCTGGGACCTTGATCGATTGCTGAGAGTGGTAGTGGGAAGGCTACTTGGAGATTTAGACCCTGGATAATCTGCCTCCTGGACAGGTGTTGTAGAAGGCTATCCTCTGAGCAAAACAGCAACAGTCTTCATCAAATTAGCTGTATCTGTTTGCAGATTGTTACAGAGCCTGTGGACGGTTGGCATTCTTCCAGAGAAGATGGAGACAGGAAGGATCATTGGATCATCCCTTGAGATTCCAGCCAGTCCTCCCAGGAACTAATATGCAGTTCTGCCCTAATTGCACATGGTCTTCTGTGTGTGTGTGGGGGGGTGGGGTGGGGTGGAGTGGGGTGGGGTGGGATAGGCTGAGTAAATTCAACAGAAGGGGGCTTCAATCTATGTATTTCAGGGAAGCCATTTTCCATGCTGTGCCTGGTTTAGGGTCAACCTGGCTACAGCCTGTATCCCTTCACTCTGGTCTGATGTAAGCCCAATAAAATCATTAGTTTCCAGGGTAAACATGTGAATAAGCATACATTGGGATCTTACGAGGAGGGATCCAATAGTTGTAAGTGTCCTGCTTTTTTTTTTCCTGTTGCTGTGGTAACGCCATGGCCATACAATTTGGGGAAGAAAGGGTTAATTTCATTTCACAGGTTACATAGAGTCTATCACTGAGGGAATTTGAGGCAGGAGTGTGGAGCAGAAACCAGGGAGAAACTCTGCTGACTTGCTCCCTGACTCATGTTCAGGAACTTCCTTATACAGCTACCTACAGATGGGACCACCCACAGTGGGCGGGGCCGCCCACCGATGGGGTCGCCCACAGTGGACGGGGCCATCCACAGTGGGAGAGGCCATCCACAGTGGCTTTCCTTCAGGGCTTGGCTGATGTGTGGACATCTCTTAAGTCTTTGATACTCCACACTCATCTGCTTCGCCGGTCCTTAGTCCCACCGCCAGGGCTGCACAGGTTACTGTGGCTACAGTTCCTTCCAGACACTCCTCTCAGGGCTCTGCTGGAAGTCATGTCCAAGATGAACCCGGTAGACACAGCTGCCCCTCAGCGCATCCTGTGGAGCCTGGGAAGCATTATGCTTTGCCCCTTTAGCTCCGTGGCTAACTCAGGATCTGTGGACTCCTTCTCAGGCTGAAGTGTAGCCAGGGTCTGCTGAGTTCTGGGGTGTACCTGTCATTGTGTACCTGTCTCTTGTGTACCTGTAGCGTCATTGAGATCCAGTTCCTGTGCCATACGCTGAGGTCTAGACATCAGTGCACGCACGATGCCTCCCTCCTCTGCATGTTCAAATCCTCACTCCTAAGAGGGTGGTTATTCGGTCTCGAGGGTAGAATCCTTGGGAATAGGATTAGTGTTCATCACAGGATGCCTGAGAACAGAGTGTGGTATTGTCTTCCTGCAATACCAGCATTAGGAGGTTGGGGTAGGAGAGTCTTGAGTTCAAGGTCATCCTAAGCTACATTGGAAAACCTATCTATGAACAAAAAAAGCAAGGGTATAGCTCAGTGGCAGAACTCTCTCTCTCTCTCTCTCATTTGTCTAAGAAGTGTGGTGTACACACATGTGGTATGCACATCTGTGTCCATGGCCAGAGGCCAGAGGCCAGAGGATGCTGAGAGGCTGTTCTATCACTTTCTGCCTTATTCACTTCATTCTCTCTCACTGAGCCTAGCATGAGGTTGGCAGCCAGGAAGCCCCAGTGACCTCCTGTCTCTGTACTTGCCAACAGTGGTTACAGGTGAGCATGTACCATGTCTGGCTTTTTACATGGGTATGGGGATTTGAACTCATGTCCTGTTTGCACAAGCGTTATGGTCCATGGAACCATCTCTCAGCCCACTGAGCCATCCTTAGTGGCAGAAGTCTTACCTAGTATAGGCATGAGTACCATCCCCAGATTAAAAAGCCCTCTGGGAGCCCAAGAGGCATCAGGAGTTTGCCAGAGCCCCGAGGAGCCCCTGACAGCTCTTTGATCTGCCCACCATTTGAGATGTGAGCGGGCTGCTGTCAAGAAGAAGCCACACTCCCCTTGATCTTGGATTTTAAGTCCCCAGACTTTATGAGATACATTTGTTGTTTATAAGCCACACAGTCTGTGCCATTTTGTTCTAGGAGCCTGAAGGACAAAGTCTTCACAGAATTCTCCCCTTGAATATGCCTGTCACCAAGCCTCTCTCCGCAGTGTTCTTACGTCCATTCCCTGGTCCTGGAGGCCACTCTACTTTCTGTCTTGTGGCCTTCCCTCGGCTGGACACTTCTGGCACTTAGTATGAGGATCCTAAGGTTCACCCATGATTTTAGTGGGGGCTATGCTATATTCCTTTTTACGACTAAATAATATCCCTTTGGAGTGTCCTACCATGGTCAATAACTTTCAAAAATTACCTGTTGGGATTATCAATAATTTATAACAGGAAAATAGATACATGTTTGATTTTTTTCCCTGCAAAGAACCTAACAGCAAATGATATTAGCCTCACAAGTCACACACACTCTGCAACCATTCAGCTTCATGTTGTAGCTCAAGCCACTTAGCGTGTGAGTGAGCGAGCTAAGGTCACAGTGAGTTAGAGGACTCCATTAATAGGTAGAGGGCAGCTGCGCTGATCTTTGGACCATCATTGTGGGCATGTAGGTTAAAGGATTCACTAATGGATGTTTAAACTTCCTGTCTTCAGCACATGTCATGTGACCTGTGTCCACGGCCCACGTTTGCTCAGGTGCTTCTCTGTGACAGTTATTGCTGTTTTTGTTTATCCTGGAGTTAGTAATGGCTTAGGATTTTACACAACTAAGGTAACCTATCTCTCCATGCAAACTCTTGCGTGGCCAAACTTTGCTGGCCTCTTTTTTCCCTGTATCACGTGCTTTGAGATGCCCTAAGGTCCTCGGGTGGGAGACCCTGGCACCCTCAGTCTGCCACCTAGGCTGCTGTTTTCTCCAGCAGTTTCAACTTTTCTTCTCTGTCATGGTCAGTCTTGCTTGGTGGCTTAACTGAATCTGAATCAGCCAGCAGACACAGCTCCAAGCAGACCTGTGACTTAGCAGAGAGGTTTACCTGAGGGGAAAGACCCTCCCTAAGACCTAAAGGGATCAGAGTGGGCTGCTGCTGCTGCTTCCTCTGCGTGCTGCCTTCGCTCCTTGCTGGTGAAGTGCATCTGAGCTGTACCCTCCCCACCCCCACCCCCACCCCCGCACCCTGTCCCCCAACTGCAGTTGCTGCTGGCATCAGAGCCTAGCCTCTGCAGCCTTGCAGCACGGACCAGTGTCTCTCCAGGAACCCCCACCCCACCTTCATACTGAATTCGTACTGCAGAGGTAACCAGCCTCATGGACTGAATAGCTGTGGGGTTCTTAGCCTCTCCAGTGTGAAGGCAGCCATTAATGGTTCTGCTCCTCTAGAGAACCCTGGCTGAGACACTCTTTAGTATTGTTTTAAAGTTGCTTGATTGTTTTTTATGTTTGGGGGTTTGCCAGGGGCACAGAAGAGGGAGTCGGATCCCCTAGAATTGGAGTTACAGATGGCTGTGAGATGCTATGTGGGTGCTGGGACTTGAATCTGGGTCCTCTGGAAGAGCAGCCAGTGCTCTTAACCACTGAGCTCTCTCTCTACCCTTGGTCTCTAGACTTAGGGCAGCATGCAACCTGTTCTCTGAATCTTTCCCGGGGTTACTCTCCTCTCATTTCAGTTCAGGCGTCTATGTTTGAACTAATTTTGCCTACATTCCTGCAGCACTTGCTCGCTAAATCCAGATCTGCTTCTTACTGTAGACAGCTTTAGAGGCATGGAGATTTTGAGTCAAGCTGTTTTTTTTTTTTTTTTTTTTTTCCTGGAAGCTTCTGTTTTGGGGGTTCTGTTCTTGGCATCATCATCCCAGGGATGGCTTAGATGTGTCATATGTCAACAGGGTTCCTGTGCTGGAAGCTTGGTCCCCAGGTGACGGGTGCTGGGGTCGCAACTCTAAGATATCATGGTTCAGGGGAACGCTGGTTAGTTTGTTTCCCTGCTCTCCAGCTCCTGGTCTCTTCTAAGGTATCAAGGTCCTCCCCCAACTCCCGCCCTGGTTACTCTGTTTCCCTCCTCTCTGGCTCCTGGTCTCTTCTAAGCTAACAGCCCCCACCCCCACCCTGCCCCGGTTACTTTGTTTCTCCTGGTCTCTTGACCTGGTCTCCTGTGTCTCCCCCTCACTCACTCTCCTGCTTTGATTCCTCCTCCCAGAAGCGACATGCTGAGGGCTTGGCTCCAAACTAAACCAACCCCTTCTCTTTATAAAGTACCTAGCCTCCAGTTTTTCATTAAAGCAATAGGGGTAAAAAGCCAATACTCTGTGCCCTTATTTTCATTTTTGGATGCTGAAGACTCACGCCCTTCAGTTGTAGGACGTTTTCTGGTACTCTTTCTTTGATAATTTTATCCTCTGTCTCAGTACGCTTTCTGGAATGCCTATCTGTCAGATGTTGGACCTCCTGGCTCCATAGTCTAACTCTTTAATTAAAAAGAAAAACAAAATCCAATTCCTATTGTATACGTCTTTGCTTTTGTTCTGTGTTCTGGGAACTTTCTCAAGTTTCCTTTCCCCTCAATGCTTCTATTGACTTAAATTTGCGATTTCATTTTTAGCCTTCCCAGCATCCTCCTTCCGGTTTCATGGATGCGCCATCGCTTCTGTGTGATGTTAATGATAGATTCTTTTGAAGCCTTCTCCTCTTTGCAAAGCGTATAGCCGCCTGTGTCATCTATTATTATGTCACAGATGACCTCCAAACGCAGTAGCTTAAGACAACAAATGGCTTTCTCTCCTGGTTTCCATGGCCAGGATCTGGCGGGGCAATGCGGGTGGCTCTGGTTCAGGGTCTCTTTGCAGCCAGCGTGTTAGCCAGGTTTGACGGGGACAAGGGATCTGCTTCCAAGCTCAGTCACTTGGTTGTTGGCAGGAGGCCTGGGTTCCTCGCCACATGCGCCTCTCCATATGGCTGCCTGACATGGAAGTTGGCGTCCCTCAGAGGGAGGGAGTGATCCGAGTGGAGGAGGGTGAACCAAGATGGAAGCTGTAGCGTCTCTCGGAACTCTTCTCTCAGAGGGGCATATCATCCTTGCCCCCATGTTCTTTTGGCCACACAGACAGCCCAGAGCCAGGGCCCCTGCTAGGCATGAATGAGGTAGGCAGCCATCGCAGAGACTGTCTACATAGCATTTTCTCTGTTTGCTGCTCATGTTGGAGGGTTTTCTCAAATATCCGGTCACCTGCCTGTGTCTCACGTTCGAGAGTGGTGTGTCAGGCTGACAAGAGGGAGAGCTTGGTGGCTGCTGACGTCTGACCTCTCCAGAAGCTGACCCTGACATAGGATTTGAGGGCAGGCAGTTTGCTTGGCGGTGGACAAGCATTCACAGGGATGGGGACATGGGTCATGAAGTGCATAGTACTGATACTGGCACTTTAGTCATCTGACGCCTGTGTGACAGTTGCCCCTGTAGGGACCTCTGAGTGGCCTACATTTTGTACCTCAGAGTTACCCCATAGGTGGTGGTGAAGCTGGAGGGTGTGCCCCAATTGAACCCATTCATTGATTTGGGGTAAATCCTGAGACCCTTTGCCAGAGGGCAGAGCAACTCTCTGAGATCTGAGGCAGTGCCTGCCAGTGGAGGCAGGAGCCGCAGCTGATGCACAGTTGTACACAGAAGTGGCTGAGAGCCACAGTGACCATGGGCTTCCTGCAGGTCAAAGGGTAGGCGTCTGCTTTGTGATGTATGTCAAGCTATTTGTAGGTTTCTCACCTAGGGAAGATGTGTACTCAGATCACATTGACCCGGGAATGGCTACAGATCTGGTTTTGAGCTGGAGTTGGCAGGGATAATGGTGGGAAGCTGCTGCTTTGGGCAGAAACTCCTGTTCATGCCTGTGTTCAGTGTGAGGCTGATATCAGGCACTGCACCCCAGACCTCCTCGGGAACGCCCACTGTGCTGACTCTGGAAGCATCGGAAGGCAGGACTGGGTCACTCAGGTGATGGTGTGTTGCGAGAGTCTGGAGGTCTCTGGACTCCACAGTATTGGTTGTTCTGCCCCATTCTAGGGTTGGGCTAGAGTGTTCTAATGGCTTATGTTCATTCAGTATCCCTTCAGGATATGTGTGACCCTGTGGGGAGGTGGCAGAGAGCTGACTTGGCCCATCTGATGACGGTGGTGTAGGAAGCAGCTATGTTTAGAGATAATGACTGTCTGTGCGGAGGTATTCGGCATCCTTCCTGGCAGGTGTTGCATTACCTAGAGACCCGGGTTCCTCACTTGTCTCTGCACTCAGTCCTGGCATGGCCGGGGAGCTTAGGACACTGAGGTGTAATGGCTATTCCTGCTTGTCAGCTTAACTACATCTGGAATGAAGTACAGTTCAGAAATGGAGGATACCTATGATCCAGATCAAGCCTGAAAGACACAGGCTTCGGACCTGGAACTTGACATGGAATGACACACACTTTTGATCCAGATCTTGGGCACAGTGGCCATGAAAAGCATAGGCCCAGACAAGGTAGTACATGCCTTTAATCTTAGGAGACTGAGGCAAGCAGATCTCTGAGTTCAAGGCCAGCCTGGGATAGAGTGAGTTCCAGATCCAGGTGTGGTGGTACACGCCTTTAATCTGAGCCACATCTTCTGATGGAGGCCTACATCATAAGGACATTGGAAGAAGAAGACTCGCTCTTCTTCGCCTGCCTGCACTTACTTGCCAGTACCTCTGTTGGAACCTACATCTTCGGGATTCCAGCTTACGCAGAAGACCAGCTGAGACACATAGCCTCATGGGACTGAGCAGCTACGAGATTCTTTGGCTTCCCAGTCACAGCTGCCCAGGGTTGGGTTACTTGCACTGCAGACTGTGAGTTATTACAATAAGTCCCCTTAATATAGAGAGACTTTCCGCGTAGATACAGGCGTTGTAAGCACAAGCAGCCATTCTCCTGGACAGAGATCTCCATGGAAAACCTCTGGTACCCAGGTCCACAATTCCATAAGTTCTGTGACTCTAGAGAACCCTGACTAATACAGGTGTCTGGAGGGAGAAGCTGGCCCCTGTCAGGGACTGTGTTCTTCAGAGCCATTGCTGTGGAAGTGTCAGGTGACTCCTTGCAGGAGCTCAGGCTAGCCATTCAGCCCACGGGTGACTCCTTGCAGGAGCTCAGGCTAGCCATTCAGCCCACGGGTGACTCCTTGCAGGAGCTCAGGCTAGCCATTCAGCCCACGGGTGACTCCTTGCAGGAGCTCAGGCTAGCCCACCGTGCTGCCTAAGCTCTCCTTTGCTGGGCTTGTTTCTATGCCTCACCCTGGGGGATACATACTGGTCACCTGTTCCGTGGCTCATTCTAATGGAGGGAGGGCACACAGACATGCATACACACCCACAGGTGCACACGCAGAGCACACAGACATGCATACACACCCACAGGTGCACACTCAACCCCAGCCGGTGAAACTGCCCATGGGAAAGAAAACTGAGAAGGGGGTCCAGAGCCACCTGACCCAGCTTCCCCTGTTGGGGCTTGATGTCATTATCTTGTGCAGGGCCCCACTTTGCTAAGGAGGGGGTTAGGCCAAGCACTGGATAAGGGGGTGCATGAATCAATCACACAAGCAACTGGGGAAGAACATGTTTTTTTAAATTAAAATATATCTGTATTAAATTAATAAAATATTATTTTGGGGGAAAATGAGTTTTTATGTGTCTCTGTGTGCAAATCTGCATGTGTGCAAGTGCCTTGGGGCTGAAGTGGGGGATCCTTGGTGACGGTGGGTGCTGGGAACTGATCTCCAGTCATCCGCCAGAGCAGTGTGCACTCCTAACCATTGAGCCATCTCTCTAGCCTGAGACGAGCATTCGTATGGCTCAGAAAGCACAAAGGTCCTGGGGTGGGAGGGTGCTTGGCAGTGTGGGGGATAAGAAAGGCTGTCGGGGAGCCAAGGAGCCAGGTGTAAAAGACCGGTCAGGCAAGGAAGCAGCTAAAGGCAGGTTGATCTTTAAAATATTTACTTTCTCTTTACACATAATTAGTTAATTTTCCTTTTGGTGCATGCTTGTGTGTGCGCGCGCATGTGTGTTTTCGCATGTGCACGCGTGCATGTGCGTGTATACGTGTGCCTGTGTACTGTGTATACCACATGCACATGTGTTGGTTGGAGGATGACTTTTGGGAGTTAGTTCTCTTCTTCCACTGTGTGGATTCAGGGGGTTGAGCCCGGTTATCGGGCTCCGCAGTAGGTGTCTTTACCTCCTGAACCATCTCATTGGCTCCGTCTCCTTTGTGGTTTGTGGAAAAATTCAGTGTAGATAGAGGCATACTGCAAGCAAAAGCAGCCATTCTCCTGTTGGGAAAGGACGGTGGGCAGGTGGCGATCAAGCAGTAGCCCTGGGCATCCTGGACCTCTGTTCTCTTGGCGACTAGAGAAGGAATGGGAGAAGGGTTATATCTGTGGTGCTCCCTGGCCTGCTGTGGTGCTCCCTGGCCCTGCAGACCCTCTCTCAATGCTGGTGTCCTGCAATAGGGCACCGTGTGCAGGTTCCCACAGGAAACCCAGAAGATCAGCTATGATACTGAGAGTTGTGCATATAGGGGGACTGGGGCCTGATGGGAGGCACCCTCCCCTCCCCAGGTCCTGCCAAGAGTCCTCAGTTCTCCACCCACCAGCACCCTCGCACCTGTGCTGACTCAGTCTCTCAACTTCTTTATATTGTACAGTCAGGAAGGCTTCATAAGACTAGGCCTTCCCCCAAGGTAGAGACAGGAGCTTCTGTTATATGCTGAAATGCACCCCCCCACACATGGAGCCATTGATTTCTGAGCAATACCGGGGACATGCAAATGAGTTCAAGTGCATCCCAGCTTTCTGTACATGTGACAGAAGACAGGAGTGCGGGGGTCAGAGTTGAGTCAATTCTGTATGTGGGTTCATGAGAGACAGGCTGAGGCTCCTTTCCACAGGAGAGTGTCTAGGTTGGCAGGTGGGAGACAGATGCTTAGCTCCCAAGTAAGGGCAGAGGGGACTAGAGGGAGAGGACGGAAATGGAGATGAGAGAGAACCAGGAGGTAGGCTGGAGGATCCTGGGTGGCCTGAGGCAGAGGTAAAAAGATAAAGTGCTTTTCATAACTGTAGGGATGGAGGATGCTATATTGTGGAGCCTTTGAGCTCTGGCAGGTGCATCTCTTGGTGTCTGGACACAGGGCTTCCTCTCTTCTCAGCTGAAGGCTGATGCTGAGTCTCTGGACCAGGCTCCAAGTCTCATCCCACAGCAGATGTGACCCCCTTGGTGCTGTCAAGTGAGGCATCCTTGCAGGAAGCTATGGAGTTCTGTAAGGCTGCTAAGTGGGTTACAGGGACCTGTGTGACATCAGGGAAGGCTGATGTGTGCTTGGGCTCATAGAAGCCATAGGGCTTGAAGCAGGAGCCCGAGAGAAGGGGAGGCAGAAAGAGAGGAGCTAGTTTATGTGGTGCTGAACTGACTGTAGACCTGATCCTGGCTATTGCAGGTGCAGTTTCTTTGTCCTCCCCTCTCCCCTCTCCCCTCCCCCTCTCCCCTCTCCTTGCTTCTTTCTTCCTCTCTCTTCCTGTCATGTTTTCTTTCTCTCTACCTGTTTTTGTCCTCTATCTTCTTTGCCTATGCTTCTTTTCTCTCTCCTCTCTCTCTCTCTCTGTCTCTTTATGTCTTTCTGTCTCTTTTTCTGTCTCTGCCTTTCTGTCCCTGTCTCTCTGCCTTTGTCTGTCTGTCTGTCTGTCTGCCTGTCTGCCTGCCTGTCTCTCTCTATGTGTCTGTCTCTTTCTGTCTCTCTGCCTTTCTGTCCCTGTCTCTCTGCCTTTGTCTGTCTGTCTGTCTGTCTGCCTGCCTGTCTGTCTGTCTGCCTGCCTGCCTGCCTGTCTCTCTCTATGTGTCTGTCTCTTTCTGTCTCTCTGCCTTTCTGTCCCTGTCTCTCTGCCTCTGTCTGTCTGTCTGTATATCTCTACCTTTCTGTCTCTGCCTTTCTGTCTCTGTCTCTGTCTCTCTATTTCTCCCCCGACCCCCATGTCTGCATTTCCTTCTCTCTGCCTCTCTCCTTTGCTCTTTCTGGCACCCAAGCCTCACACATGCTAGGCAAATGTTCTTCCATTCAGTTGCTTCTTCCACAGCCTGTTTTCTCCAGGTCTCCTGGGCAGACAAGTCCTTGGCCAAGACCCCTGATGACCATGAATCTATGTCCCCTGCCCTGGGCAGGCACTGTGGGGTTTTGCCCCAACTAATATGCAGACTGTGACCACATTCAGTCATGGAAACATCTCTCTGGAGCAGGGCTCTTCACCACCTCCAGCTCACAAAGGCTGACCTCAGGAACTTTGGCTGTTTAGCACCTGGAGTCCTGGCCTCCTTTGCTTGGTGGCTTTGAATCACCAGTGTGAGACAAGAGGTATCAGCTGACCTCACGACAAACTGGACCCTGATATCAGCTATGTGGGTGGCCCCTGTGCCTCCATGATGAATCTCAGTAGACTGTGGACCCACAGTCTGGGGATATTCTGGGCTGGCAGCACTCCAACTGTTGTTACTGTTGGGAAGTACCTCTGTGGCAAGGGAGCTGGAAGCCTCCTGTGCCTCTCCCCTCAGCTGGCTTGAATCTGTGTTCTCACTGTGATGATATAACTGTGGCCAGTGTGACTTGCTGGACTCTGTATCTTTCTAGCCAGTCAGTCCCTGATAGTGACCCAGGTCCCCTCAGACTTGTAGCCAGGTCAGTCAGCTTGTCTTTCTGGGCTCTGTGAATCAGTGTAGCAACTTGAGATGAAGGCAGAAGGTATGGGGCCCCTAAATTGTAGCCTGATGGCCAGAAACTGAGGCTAGATCTCAATGGGCCAGTCTTGGGGACTGTGCCATGGCCTATGTGTTCCAGCTCAGAACTGGCCTAGACCGGAGCAGAGTTGCTTAAAGTTTTTCCCTCATAATCTCTTTTGCCTGAGAAATTTTTACACAATCCTGGGTATATAGGTCTATAAAATAGGTGTACAAATCAGACAATTGCTGGTAATAAATTATAAAGGACAATATTTTAATATTTAATAATAATTCTTGACGGGCTGGGTGGGAGAGATGTCCCAGTGGTTAAGAGTATGCACTGCTCTTGCAGAGGATTTGAGTTCAGTTTCCAGCATACACACTGGGCAGCTCACAATCTGTACCTCCAGCTCTAGGAGAGCTGACATTTGTTTCCCAGGCACCACACTCACGTTCATGTACAGATGAACACAAATAAAAACTATAACAATTCTTTGGGCATACATAAAAATTTTAAAGCATTTATTAAAAATGAAATCAAATTTATATTCTAATGAGATGCAAGTGCTTATTTTATTTTTACATAAAGAATCAACTCCAGGCTGAACGTAAAACATCTTGAGTGTTTTCCATAGTTGATCGATATTTTGATTTTAGAATCATTAATGCAGAGAATAAGTCTTTGGATAAACACACAGCATAAAATTGTGGAAGTATGTTAAGTCGCATGTCAGGAATTGTTGCAAATTCAGTTCAGTGTCAAGTCAAAATTCATTTTAAGCTTCCTCCTCCTCCTCCTCCTCCTCCTCCTCCTCCTCCTCCTCCTCCTCCTCCTCCTCCTCCTCCTCCTCCTCCTCCTTCTTCTTCTTCTTCTTCTTCTTCTTCTTCTTCTTCTTCTTCATGTGTGTCTGGAACTCAAGTTAGCAACTCACACAACAAACTCACAGGGCAATTTCTAAAGTAAAAGTTTCTAACACCATACAATCCAAAGATCTAACTTGACACATCCTGAGTAAGAATAGGAAGAGATACTTTGCATTCTGTAATTAAGCCACTGTGTTTCTGTAAGAATAGAAAACCTTGTGTGTTCAGTAGAAACCTGGATTTCCTTGCACAAGGCTGTCATGAATCTGAGCCCAGGTGTTTTGGGCTTTGTTTATTGGCATTGCCTGGTGTGATGGCGTGACCTTCAGAACAGAGGCCTTCATGAAGTCACAAGATTCCACACAGGCCACACTTCAGGGACATTTCAGATTCATCAACACACGTAATTTTGAATTAATTTGGGTTCAGAAATCTTTACTATTACCATTTTTGTGACCCCCCTGGCTTCAGTTACACAATCCCATGTGGCCATGACCCACAGTTTAGAAGCTGCCCTCAGACTCACAATCTAAGAGTCCCAGCTGCCCACCCTTGGATGCTGGGCTTACTGGCACTCACCGCCAATGCCTGACTAGCTTGAAGTATTTTAAATCATCTCTTTTGTCTTCTTAAAAATGTGTTGTTTAAAGTCCAAATACCTGGGATGTTTTCTGTCTCCTTCTGTAATTAACTTCTAATTTAATTCCATATGACCAGTAAACATATTCAGTAAATTTCAGGCATTTGAAACATGTGATAGCTTCTAAGAATGACCTGCTTTGGTGCGGGAAAGATGAGACTGTGGTTGGTTTAATGTCCCCTGAATCTCTGGGAGGTCTCCTTAGTTGAAGCTGGTGTTTTAGCTTCTTTTCTGTAACAAAATTGCCTAGCAGGACCAGGTGTGGTGGTCCTCGTGGCAAGCAGAGGCAGGGAGGACTCTGAGTTTGAGGCTAGCCTGGTCAACATGGTTAGTGAGTTCCAGGCTAGGCAAGGGTACACACTGAGTGAGACCCTGTCTCAAAAACACTTCGTGCCTGCAGTAGCCATATCTGGTTGAGCAGACAGCATCTCACAGCTCTCCTCCCCATCCTGCAGAACTGGCATTCCACCTGTCTTCCTTCATGTTTCCTGAGCCTTAGACTGGGGGTGATGTCCATGTCCTATGTGGGGCTTAATAAACTTGTTTCTTACATATTTGGGGGGGTTCAACCAGATAAGCAGTTTTCATGTTTCCTCTCTCTTTGTGGATGGCTTCCTCACTCTGCCCACTGCTGGCTTTGTTGAGCCGAAGGTTCTGCTGTGTTTGGCTGATCAGCGTTTGCTGTGTATTTTGTCTCCAACAAGCATGAGAGGGTTGGTGTTAATTCTTCCAGTTGTTTGATGGGAAGGTTTCTGGCCTTTGTCGGGAGGTTTCTACCAATGAGTTAATATCCATCAGCATCTGAGTGTTCCAGCTTTCTCTTTCTTCTCCAGCTTTGATAGGTTGTACACTGATATATCCATTTTACCTGCATTAGCCAATTGTTGGCATGCTATTGTTCATAATGGTTTCTCAGAGTTCCTCTATCTCTGAGGTATCCATGCTGCCTTCTCCTTCATTCTGATTTTATTAAGCTTTTCCTTTTGGTTAATCTAGCTAGGAATTTTATGTTTATTTATTTTTAATTAAAAGACTTTTAATCATGGGGCTGGAGGGGATGGGTCAGTGATTAAGAACACTTGCTGCTCTTCCAGAGGACTGGGGTTTGACTCCCGGGACCCATATGGGTGCTCAGAACAATCTATATTCCAGTCCCAGGGGATCAGACACTTTCTTCTGGAGTCAAGGGCATTACATAGCTCACTGCGCACAGACACATGCATAACAAAACATCCATACACATAAAATAAAAAGAAAAAAAAAGATTTAGTACTTCGTGTTCTATTGCTGTGAAGAGACACCACGGCCACTGAAACTCTTATAAAAGACAGCGTTTAGCAAGGTCTTGTTTACAGTTTCAGAGGCTTAGTCCATTGTCATGGCAGGGAGTGTGACAGCATGCAGGCAGGCAGGAGGCTGGGAAAGTGGCTAAGAGCTCTACATCCAGATCAGGCAGCAGGAAGAGAGCCACTCGGCTCAGTTCTGCTTTTGAAACCTCAAAGCCCATCTCTTCCTCCAACAAGGCCACACCTCCTAATCCTTCTAATCCTTCCAAACTGTTTTAGTCCCCTGTGACTAAGCATTCAGATACAGGAGCCTACAGAGGCCATTCTCATTCAAACCATCACAGTCACGTTGATCTTTTCTTTTTTTATATATTATTATTAGTTTTTCCATTCTCTGTTTAATTAATGTCTACTGTAATCTTTACTCTTCCCCTCTGTCAACTTTGGGCTTAGTTTACTCTTTTTGTAATTCTACGACATATAAAATAGTGTTATTTTTTTGAGATGTTTCTTTAAAAGCCTATCAGGTTATTTAAAACTTTTTTATTGTTGGTGTGCTGTATTGTATGTTTATGTTTATGGTGTGTGTGCATGGTGTGTGTGGTTTGGTGAGGTAGCTTGTGTATGTGTGTGTGGTATGGTGGTTTGTGTATGTATGTATGTGTGTGTGTATGTGGTATGTGGTATGTGTGTGTGGTGTATGTGCATGTGTGTGGTTTGGTGTGGTGGTTTGTGTATGTGTGTGTGATGTGGTGGTTTGCATATGTGTGTCTCTGTGTGCACGTGTGTACATGTATACATGGTATGTATATGTGTGTGTGCATATGCACATACCACAGCACATGTGGCAGTCAGATGACTTTGTGGTTCTCTCCTTTCACCTTTACATCAGTTCTGACGATTGAACTCAGCTGTCAGGCATGTGGTCAGTGTCTCTCTGTGAACTATCTTCTGGTTTGTTTTTTTATTTAAAGACAATCACTTATTGCTGCGACCCTCCCTCATGGTGCCGTTTGCTGTGTCAGAAAACTCTACTCTACAGTTCCCCTTCCAATCTTTCTTAGGCTATCACAAACATCCCTTTCAGCTCCTCTGTGATGCAGTGGCTGTTTGACATCAATGCATTTGAATTTTTATAGCTTAGAAAACAGAGATAGGATGATTGTGCATTTCACTCTGTGAAGATGTCTTTTGTGACCCTAACTCATTGTTGGTCATGGGGATGTCTATGGAAAGAATGTGTCTTCTGCTGTTGGTGGGAAGTTTGTCTGCTCATCCATTTGACTCTGCTCTCTCCTCTCGGACTTTCTGCGTGAGATGTTCATGACAGAGCATAGGGTTTTGACATTTCCTACTATTACTGTATTTCTGTTCATCTCTCCCTTCAGACCAGTTGGCATTTACCTTACCTGTGGACACTTTTATGTGCATGAATATTCACAACTATTTTAATGTTCAATTCACTTTAAAGAATATAATTAATGGTTTTCAAGGTCTCTTGTAGGAGTTGTGATGTGTGTGTGTGTGTGTGGATCGATCTTGTGTAGTATAACCACAACCTTCTCATTTCATCTTCATTTGCATGGAACAGCTTTTGCTATGTCTACACTTTCAGTTTATGTATGTATAACCCTAAAGGAGTTTCTTGTAGGCAGCATATTGTTGGGACATTTTTTGTTACTGTTGTTGTTGGTGGTGGTAGTGTGTGTGTGTGTGTGGTGTGTGCATGTGTGTACACCTGGTGGTCAGATGTCAGTGTTAAATATCTTCTTTTTTTATAGTTTTTTATTTATTATATATTATTATATTTATTTAAATATATTTATTTTGTTATCTTTTATTTTATGTGTTGTACCTACATGTATATCTGTGTGAGTGTGTCAGATCCTCTGGAACTGGAGTTACAGACAGTTGGGAGCTGTCATGTGGGTGCTAGGAAGTAAATCTGGGTCCTCTGGAAGAGCAGCCAGTGCTCTTAACCACTGAACCATCTCTCCAGCCCAGATATCTTCTTAAGTAATTTCTTCACCTCATTTTATGAGGAAGAATCTTTCACTGCTTCTGAAACTCACCACCTCCCAGTGCTGTTATTATGGGCATGTACAACTGCCATGCCTGGCTTTGTACATGGATATTTGAGGATCTGAACTCAGGTCCTCATTGAGTGATCTCCACAGTCCCTGAACCTTGAACCATCCTGTCCTTTGTTTGGAGAATTTAGTCTGTTCCCTGAAATGTGATTATCTGTTGTTAGGCCGCACACCAGTCCCTTTATCATTTTCCAGCCTGACATTTCTTTGTTTTTGGCTCACTCCTCACTGTTCCTCTGAGTTCTGAGCATTTACTTTATGTCATGATACTCCCTAAGTTTATTAGTTCTTTATCTTTCTGTGTCCACTATAGTTTTCCCCTGTGGTTAGTAAGTGTTTTCTAAAGCATCATGTAAAATTTTATTTCAACTAATCCAGTAAATACTAAGACTTTCTATGCTTCTACGTCTATTCTTTAAACTATTTTTTTTCAAGACAGGTTCTCTCTGTATGGCCTTAGGTATCCTACTCGATCTGTAGACCAGGCTGACCTTGAACTCAGAGATCTGCTTGCTTCTGCTTCCCTAGTGCTGGGATTAAAGGCCACCATGTCTGGCTTTTTCTTAGTTAAAAAAAAAAACTTTCTATCGACTATGCATTTGCTTGTAGTAAAAGCATTAAACACAGAGAAAGTTAAAAAAAAAAAACCAAAAAACAAAGACCAAGAACATTCTGGCTTCCTCCTCTCTCAGCCCCCCAACTCCAAGATCTGTTTGTAAAATTTCTATATATTTTCTTAGAACTGTCTACACACACAATGTTAGGTATATATGTTTATATGCGTATGTGTAAGCATACTTCTTTTCTCTCTGCCTAAATGGGATTTCATGTGTTATTCCGGCAGTTTCTGTTTGTTTACGATATATCTCAGACAAAGTGTCCAATGTACAATGCTACCCACCATCTACCCTGTTTAGAACAATCACTGTGCAATCACATCATGCTCTTCAGTTTGGCTTCTGCTAATGGACTTGTCCCCTCTGTGGTTTTCCTAATAGGAAAGTATTATGTTTCCATGTCTACCCATCTCGTAGTCTTCTAGTGAGGTTAGGTCAGTGGGAGAGGTTCGTGGAAGTGAAATTATCAGGTCAATGGTGTATGAATCTAAAAATTGATAGGACATAAAGTATCCCCTCCACAAAAGATGTTTACCAATGTGCAGCCAATCCATTGTTTATCACAGAGCTTCCTTTTACTGAGGAGTTAAGGTTCTTAATGTTTTTAATTTATTTATTAATTATATCTGTGTGTAGGGGTGCATACATGCCACACATGTGTGGCAGTCAGAAGACAGCTTGAGGGAATCACCAAGTGGATCCCGGGAATTGAACTCTGTGGTCAGGCTTGGCAGCAGGCTCCCCTTCATGCTGAGCTGTCCTGTTGGTTCCTTTACAGAGGTCTTACCCTGTACTGAGTAGCAGTGAACTCAATCTGAATGCTGTTGCCTGTCCGGTGACTTAAGCGACATAAAGGATGTCTGCCTGCATGATGGTTGTTTGTATCTTTGTATCAAATGACTGCTCTGTTGGTTGTCTTTTCCTTATTAATTTACCAAGACTTTTTGTTTATGAAGGAAAATGAACTTTGCTCCATGTGACACACTTGTTCTTCCTTGTGCATTTTTGACTTGGTGTGTAACTTGTGCTTCCCTATATAAGATTATAGCAGTTTTTGTTTTTTTTTAGTCAAAAGTCCTTTGTATGTGTGTGTGCACATGTGTGTGTGCTTTTGTTTGTTTTTTGCTTTTTGGAACCTTAAAAACCATTCAGATTATTGTCATGTGAGAGTGAAATCTCCAGGCTTCTGACCTCATGCCTTGCATGCAGGGAAGAGGCAGGGGGACCCTTGTGTACACCTGGCTGGGGAAGCCCCTGAGTGTCAGACTTCAGAGCTCACTGGCTCCTAAGATGCCAGGGAAGCCTCCAGGGACAGACAATAAGATTGCTACATGGAGTCCTCTCCTGCTGGGCTTGAGCATTCAGGCTAAGGGCTGGTGATACCAGGAAGTTCTTCTTCAGTCCTTACCCTTCTGAGCCTTGGGGCCTGTGTATCATCAGAGCCTTGACCTCGTTCCTGAGTTATAGAAGTAGACACCTTTAGACCCTGGAGAACCTGGTGTGCTTACCCAGGTCAATGCCAACTTACAGCAGAGGAGATGGTGTTCCAGGGATACGGATGCTGGGTCTTCTTGTGCCCAGCCAGCCCAGTCAGACCCCCCAGCTTCTCTTTAGCTTGGGGCTGAGTTGGTTAGTTGTCCTGAAGTCTCCCTGTAGATGATCTTGCCTCTGCTTCTATGTTACCATGGCGATCATACACTGGCTCTCTGCAAGGAGCCTCACAAATTGTCATGGATGTGCTGCAAGGGACTCCTCGGACAGTTCTGAGGGTGAGGTAGCTTCAGTGTTGTATGCTGTCTGTGGTCATCAACCCACTGTGGATGTGGGTTTGAGCCTTGAGAACAGCAAGGTGAAAGGTTTTGGGGTCTCCTGTAATGGCACGAGATAAGGAGAGCCCCCCCCCATTCAGCAGAGGCTCTGAGTTAAGTGGGCAGGGCTTAGTCAGGCAGGTGTGGGTGGAGCCTGAGGGGCCCCGCCCCCAACTTCCTCCTCCTGAACAGGGCACAGGACATATGACTTCAGGTTTGAGGATGTCACACTTGCCCCTCTCCAGGCAGGATGCTCAAAGCTAGGCGTGAGAGAAGCTGGAGATTAAGGAATGATCCCCTGTAGGCTGATGAGGCACAGGTTCAGAACCATGGACAGAAGCGGGCCTTCCTCCTGTTGCAGACGGCTTTAGGAACTTGGGGACTGGAGGCTGACATGGTTATCCATTTGAACAGGAAGCTGAGTGGGAGGTACGATTGGGAGGGAGATGCAGACTCATCTTGGACTGACCTTTGGAGAGTGGCACCCTGGGTTACAAGCCCTGTTTTGTTGAGGGAGTGATGGGAGGAGACAGAGCTGGTGCCAGTTGCTCTAGTTAAAAGCTGTCATTGC
The DNA here is from genome assembly GCF_000001635.26 of Mus musculus. Taxonomy (NCBI): domain Eukaryota; kingdom Metazoa; phylum Chordata; class Mammalia; order Rodentia; family Muridae; genus Mus; species Mus musculus. The sequence goes on along the minus strand of NC_000077.6, from coordinate 118,927,018 downwards.
TGTGATGAAACATTGTAACCAATGCAAGTTGGGGAGGAAAGGGTTTATTTGGCTTATGCTTAAGTTTACTGTTCATCGCTGAAGGGAAGTCAGGGCAGGAACTCAAACAAGGCAGGAACCTGGAGGCAGCAGCTGATGTAGAGGCCATGGAGGGGTGTTCCTTCTGGCTTGCTCTCCATGGTATGCTCAGCCTGCTTTGTTATAGAACCCAGCTAAAGGTGGCTCTACACTCAGTGGTCTGGGCCATCCCCTATCACTAATTAAGAAAAAGCCTTAGAGACTCACCTACAGCCTGATCTCATGGAGACATTTTCTTAACTGAGGCTCCCTCCTCTCTGATGACTTTAGCTTGTATCAAGTTGACATAAAACTGTCCACCACATCCATGCCTCACGTTGGAGTTGTGTGGTCCAGCTTCCCAGCTTCATCAAAGGTATAAGGCATGGGCATCTCCAGCACTGGAAACTACCTGGCAATATTGCACTAGCAATGCACAGCTACATCTGTAAGGCCTGGAGATGTACTGGGTACCCCTGTATAATCTAGCACTCAGGTTGCTGGTCTCTAGAAGTGGGTCTGAAATACTTGAGTATTTCCATGAGGTCAGGCACCCCTGGTTGGTACAGTGGTCATGTGGTGTTCTTGCTATCCTCTGGGCATGTCACAGACCACACTAAGGCCAGGCTGGCTTCCCCATGTTGCGTCGTAGCTTCCATATGTTGTGGGAAAGGTGCTGTCTGCATGGTTGAGGAGGTCAGGCTGAGAGGTTATAAGCCTGGATAGGCTCATCCCTGCCGGGCACCACAGAGAGAGTTTGTGTACGAAAGGAGAGCCAGAGGGGTGTGTAAGAGGGAAGATGCAGTGTGAGCAAATGAGACTGGGGTAGTGAGAGCAAACAAGATGGCAGGGGAGGGGGGAAGGGAGAGAGAGAGAGAGAGAGAGAGAGAGAGAGAGAGAGAGAGAGAGCGCAAGAGAGTGAGAGAGACTAAGCTTCCTGTCTGGATGTCGGTGAGTGAATAATCCTCTGTAAGGTGTTCTTGAATATTCCGAGCCCTGGCACATACCTAGCTCTCCTCACTAGTTTTCACTGGGAAATTATCTTTTCTTCTATACGGAACTGAGTTTTATACAACTTCTTATCCCGTTCTTGACCCTTCCTGAGGAACCCAAAGGGCTCCACCTGTGCCTTCCCCTAGGACGGCTGGGCCCCGAGGGTTGGATGGAAGCTTCGTTTCCCTCCTGGCTGCTCCCTGCCTGCGCCCCTGCAGACCCCTGCATCCCCAGGAGTCACATTTGTGCCTGATTTAGACCAGCACCTTGACTTACAGCATCCTGGTTGTCAGACAGCTGGGATCAACACAAGCAGAGGCCACTGACATGGCTCTGTGACTTTCTGCTTTACCTCGAGGTCTAGCCTGGCAGCCAGATCCAGCTTCCCAACTCCCGGCATCTTTGTGGTGGTCCAGGGACACTAAGCCCTCTGTGGCCCACTGTCTCCTTACCTCAGTTTGCTGGTGTTGCTCTAGCTGTGAACCCAGATGGTAGAAAACCCTTTACGATGAATCAAGGCTGCTCGTGCTTCTAAAGATTAAATTCTATTCAGAATGTTAAGTAGTTTCCCCTTCAATGATCCCAGTAAATTTAATTAGCTCTTGTTCTCCCAATAGAGCTGTCGTTTGGTTTCTGAAATGCTGTTCATGAAGAAGGAGGCTCACAGCCATGTAGTGTTCGAGGCTGGGCCATCTTCCTCCACAGCCTCTAGCTGTTAAGTATTCAGCTCATCAGTTGTAGGGTGCCTAGGGCCCTGGTGGGAGGTGGCAAGGGACACAGAGCTCTATTGTCTTGAGAAGGTGGTCGGATGAGTACCTTCTGTCAGGGTGTCACGCAAGGAGCAGTTTATACATGGTACTTCCAAGATGCCAAAGGGCTGACATCTTTCCTGCAGTAGGAACAGAACATGGGGGCTCACCTGCCCTTGTCTTGTCCCTTGCGTCATGATGATACATCCCTGTTGGTCAGGCCATTTTCCACCTGGGGCTCTGTGAGTTGGTATATCCTTCTGGGATAAGCAAGGGTTTGCCGAGGAGGTCCCAGACAGCAGGGTCTGCCTTGCTCATAGAGTTCCAGACCTTCGAATCTTGGTGCCATGATGTTTAGAAAAAGATTGTTATGAAGCATCATGCAGGTGCTGGGAACTGAACCCGAGTCCTCCGTAAGAGCAGCCAGCACTCACGAGCATGCAGCTACTTCTCCAGATCTCTTCTTATGGGACAGGGTTTTATGTAGCTGGGGCTGGCCTCAGCTGGCTGAGGATGGCCTTGAACTCCTGATCCTCCTGCCTCTACCTCCCAAGTGGTCTTCGTGGAGGAGGATCTGTGGAGGAAAGGCTATCTAGGCTCATGGTTTCTGATGGTGCAGTCTGTCCTGGTAGAGAAGCTATGAGGCAGTTCAGGTCATGGTAGGGAGGGCAGAGGTGCAGGCTGCTCACATGCGAAGCAGAGAAAGCAGGCTGAAATCGGGATGGTGTGTGCTTCAAAGGCTGCCCCACTTTCACTGGCTTTCTGCCACCCCTAAAGGCTCCTTAACCTTAAAACTTTACCATCATCTGGAAATGAGTGCTCTAAACAGGAGTCTACAGGAGAGTATTGGAATCAAGCCTTTAACAGCCACATTTGGGCCCAACTGGCCACATGGTCAGGAGTTTGTTGACTGATTCCATTTGTGTGTGTGTGCGTGTGCATGTGTGTGTGTGTGTGTGTGTGTGTGGTGAGGGTAGGGAGGGTGTTCTTATCCTCTACCATAGTCTCTGCTGTGAGGAAGGCCACCTCCATGTTCTGAACAAGTCCTGGAATCTCACAGCCTTAGTTTCCTTCCTGTCAGCTGGGAGCTACAAGCTATAAGCCTTGAATCCTGGTATTCAGGAGGCAGAGGCAGACAGATCTCCGTGAATTTGAGGCCAGCCTGGTCTACAGAGTGAGTCCAGGACAGCCAGGACTACACAGAAAAACTGTCTTGAAAACAAACAACCCCAAACAAATAACAACACTTACTGGGGCAGGGGAATTGTCCCAGTCAGTAAGATGCTTGCCCCATAATTGTGGAACTGAGCCACATTGGGCTGCTCACAACTCCTTGTATGCCTGTTAACTATGGTCACTTGCACTCAAGGACACACACACAGACAAACATACACACACAGAGACACACACATAGACACATACACACACAGCCATGCAGCCACAGACAGACAAACACATACACAGACAAATGGACACAGACAGACACATACACAGACAGACAGATGGACAGACAGAGACATACACGAACATAATATATACATACAGATAGACACACAGACAAACACACACAAACACACAGAGACACAGACAGACAGATACACAGATAGACACACATACAGACACACAAAGACAGACAGACTCACAGAGGCATACATACAAACAGAAACACACACACACACACACACACACACACACACACACACACACATCTCTCCAAAAACATGAGTTTGAATTATGATTGTCTCATAGGAGGGCCTCATTGTTGAGTATGTCCTGCAGCTGTCCCTTCTGCCACACTGTGTGGGGACCAGCCCTGAGATTACCAGGGTGATCCTGCAAGGCATTCTTGAGGTGGGGGTGTGCACCCTGCGAGGCACTTTCCTCCTTTCTTCTTCAGCCTGAACAAGGCCACCTCTTAGTGTTTCTTTCAGAGTTCAGTTTTGAGCAAGGCAGTGGTGTATTTGTGTAGTTGACACTGGACTGAAGGGCTGCAGGAGCTGTGGCAGTGCTGGCCCCGTAGCAGTACCCTGTCCTATGCAGGTGTCCAGGAGCATCATAGAACCTTCCAGGTGGGTCCTTGTCCTTAGGTAGGGTAGGGTCACACTCTTACCCTTTCTTCCTTTTCAGGGACACAAACTGATTTTACTGTTTCTAATCAAATTTGAAAAAAATTTTGCTTCTTAGGATTTTTCCCTATTAGAAATGCAGATCCAATTGAGTCAATTTAGGATATACAATCAAATTTAAAAGAAAGAAAGATAGATAGAAAGAAAGAAAGAAAGAAAGAAAGAAAGAAGAAAAAAAGAAAGGAAGAAAGAAAGAAAGAAAAAAAGAAGGGAGGGAGGGAGGGAGGAAGGAAAGAAAGAAAGAAAGAAAGAGAGAGAGAGAGAAAGAAAGAAAGAAAGAAAGAAAGAAAGAAAGAAAGAAAGAAAGAAAGAGAGAAAACACAAAGTCACCCGTTGTCCAAATTTGCAAAGGACTTGGTGTCACTGCCCTTCCACCCTGCAGTTCCTCCTTCCAACCCTCCTGTGGCTTATGAACACACTGCAGTGACACCCAAAGGTTTTTTTCTGTGGTAGGATTTTTAATGAATGCACCAGCTATTTACCGAGCACCCCCGAGCTGGACGCTTGGTTTGTTTTCTGTCTTTTGATGTTAGCTGCGATGCCGAGGCTATTCGGGCGCATAAGTCTTCCTAAGCAAAACTGCACATTTGTTTATGAGCTTCTCCTGGGGTGAATCCTACAGGTGCAATTTCCCAGCTAGAGCTTAGCTGCGTGTCGAAAGCGTTTGACGGGCACACGGCTCTGCTTGCCAGAAAGACGAAGGTAAGCAAGTGTAGGTCTCACGGGAGAGCATGGGGGGGGGGTCAGGTCCCTGTGCCTCACTTGTGCATGCACCAGCCCCCGTCACAAGCAGGTCTGTCAAAGTAGGGCAGTTGGGGATGTTTTTAGTCTTGGTTTTCATTGGCTTGGTGAGTGGTAAGGTCCAACTGCTTTGGGTCATTTTTAAGTCTTTCTCTGTGGATTGCCTCTTCCAGCCTTGCCTGTGATGGTGTCCTCCAACATATGCGCCCGTCTTTGGCATTTAAAGATGGAGTTGGAGGAGAGGATGGTTGTGTGAGTGTGTGGGACTGTGGACGAAAATATTGATAGAGATGTCAGGGCTCCTCCGTGGGTGGGTGGGTGGCGGGCTTCCTACATTTTGCTGGAAGCTCTCGCCTTGTGTGGTCACTGAGTGCTTCCCATCTGCCAGGCTTAGCATCCATGCCCAGGGGAGCACCCACCTTCTCTCTGCCTGCAGTCCTCTCCTAAAGACAGCTTGTGACTCAGTGGAAGAGGCCTCCCAGGGCCTCTGCTTTTTCTGGGCAAAAGGAGAGTTAGTTGCTCCCCAAGGCATCTAGGACTTTATTCCTGTTTACAATACAGCGGCACAGGAAGAGATCAGAAGCCAAACCTTGCCAGGCAATCTCCAGCTTCATTCTGGAGTCTGCTGTGCACTGAACAGAGAAGGAAAGGTCATTCTAAAGTCTATCAGCAGGATTGGAGACAAGGAAGACTCCAGACAGGACCTTGGGAGTATGGGGAGCGAATTTTCTTTTTGTGCATGTTCATGTGTGTATTTATATGTGTGTGTTCATGCGTGTGATGTTCATGTGTGTGCATTTTCATGTGTATGCATATTTCTGTGTGTTCATGTTTCTGTGTGCACTATGTGGGAGTCAGAGGTTAATACTGGATTTCTTTGTCAATCATTCTTCAGCTTACTAATTTTTGAGACATGGTCTGTGGTGGTTTGAATAGGAATGTCCCCATAGACTCATGAGTTTGAATGCTTGGCTCCTAGGGAGTGGTAGTATTAGGAGGTGGAGCCTTGTTGGTGTAGATGTGGCCTTGTTGGAGGAAGTGTGTCAGTATGGAGGTGGGCTTTGAGGTCTGGCCAGTGTGATACAGCCTCCTGCTGCTGTCTGAGGATCAAGCTGTAGAACTCTCAGCTCCTCTCCAGCACCATGTCTGCCTGAATGCTACCATGCTCCCCGCTATCATGACAATGGACTAAACCTCTGACACTGTAAGCCAGCTCCAATGAAACATTTTCTGGTATAAGAGTTGCCTTGGTCATGGTGTCTCTTCACAGCAATGAAACCCTAACTAAGACATGGTCTTCCTGAACCTCATCAATGCAGCCAACCAGACTGGTCAGCAAGTTCCAGGGTTCTGTGCGCCACTGCCATGCCTGGCTTTGTATGTGGGTGGTGGGGACCAGTTCCCTATGCTTATATGACAAGCCCTTCATGTACTGAACTATCTCTCTAGGGTTGTCCCTCCTGGAAGTGAATTTCTTTGAATTGACAGTTCAAGTCAAGTGGCTGAGTTCCACAGGGTCACGTGGCTGCCAGCATTCTCTCCTATGGTTCCTCATCCTTTGGATGTTATTTCCACATTTGGTCTAAAATGGTTTTCAATTCACAAACCTCTTAGGGGAGAAGATATAGAGAGTGTCCTGTCCCTTTAGCAAAGGACCTGGAGGTTGCCACGCCATTTCCTTTTCTGTCACAATACAACCACAGGAATACACCCAGCTGCCACCCTGAGTGTGGTCTGAGACAGAGAGGGACCAGCTTCATTGTCAGGGTTGTTGCTGCTAGCGTTATAGCCCTTGGGGCCCAAGCATCCCCATCATGTGTGTGCCATGGTATACCATGTAGAAATCAGAGTGCAGTCTGTGGGAGTCAACTCTCTTCTTCTATCATGTGTTACCTGGGGATCAACTCAGGTGGTCGGGCCTGGTGGCAGGAGAGTCCCCTGCACCGAGGGTCTTAATACTGATTTAATACCAGAGCAGTAGTCCTGAGGCGACTGGGGAGCCACATGCTCTCTAGCAGAAGAGACAGAGATGTTTTTAGCTCACATGGTGTGTTGGCCAGGCCAGAAAGATGATCTGTGAATCCAACCCTGGCTGAGGGAGAAGTGCAAAGAGCACTAGACAGGGAAGTATCTCTGACTGGGTTGGGGTAGGGGGACAGTTACTTGTATGAAGGACCAGCCCAGGGAAGCTTCTTGTCCCCTTCACCCCTGGCCAAGGCCTCTCTGTGCTTCCACCCTCCACATCCTCTGTCTGGTCTCATGCAGATGCCACATATTGCCCCGGATGTAGATTGTCATCACTGTCTCCACAACTGTAGCGTGTTCCTGTTCTGTTTACATAATGAGCAATTTCCCATCAATTATTCATTAGCGCATCTTTCTCCAGAGCAGCCACAGATAGGAGCTCCCCACTCTCCTCCCAGGCTGTGCATCTCCAGGTTCTGTGGGAGACATTGTCTCGAAGAGTAAGGTGGAGAGCAAGAGAGAAGCCTCGGAGAATCACACACGCGCACACAGGGGAGCACATGTGTGAGACGGATACACCGCACACATAAAGAGGTTTGTCCACATGAATGTTCACAGTAGGTTGCGCTGAAATACCCCCAAACCAGAAACAACTCAATGCATACTGATTCCATAAATAAAATAACTGAAATATACACAAACAGGTAAGCAAGTGACAACCTATCCACATGGTGAATATTACCCCTTAGTGAAAAGGAGCGCGTCTTTGATGCACGCGGCTGTACAGACCCTTTTTTGGGATTGTGTTGAGTGACAGAAGAGTAGCAGATGCCTGTCATTTTATGTATATAAAGTACAGAAAATTTAGGCTTACCTGTGTTATGCAGATTAGGCAGGAAGCAGATGGGTGGCTGGGCGCAGGGCAGGGGGTGGGGGGGGACTTCTGAGGTGGCCCTAGGAGCATGCTTGGATTTCAGAGGGATATACGTCAGATGTCCCCTGTAGACCTGTGCAGTTGGTTTTATCAGTACACCTTCAAAACACATAGAATTCCCTGAGTCTACAAAGCAGGGGATTGCTTACTCTGGGGGACATTGTGATTGCTCTGAGCCCAAAGAAGTAATTCTGGATCCTGGAGGTGAGGGAGCTAGTCTCAACAGCAGAGCCTCAAGATGACCGGTAGGTAGGCTCCATTTAGCAGTAGCAGCTGCCCCTCCCCCAACCCCTGTGCTCAGAGACATCTGTCTGGAAGAACCAGCCTGAAGTGAGGCAGTCTGTACCTTATCCGGAATGGAGTGTGAGCAGGGAGCCCTGCCTTGTGACCCCTGTGCCTCTGCCTGCTGCAAAGGGCCGGAGCCAGGTTCAGTCCACACAGGAGATCAAGTGCAATTCCACGTGAGCTGGCAGAGTGGGCAGGGTGGCCTGAGAACACCTGCAGGACTGTGTGTATAGTCATGCACACATCTGTGGCTGACCTGGTCCATAAGAACAGCTGTAGGAGCGTGTGCATCTATGTGTGTATAGGCACGGGCTCACCCCTGTGGCTGCCCTGGCCTGTGGTTCAGTAGGGAGCCATGGACACTGCTTTCCTTATTCTCCAGGGCCTCAGAAGGTGCTTCTTACAGAAAGACGCAGTGATGCTTAGTGGTGCTTTATAGCATTCAACATAATAGGGTATAGAACCACCCAGGAGACAAATCTCTGGACACATCCATGAGGGGTTAGCCTCTCAGCAACCCTGCGAGGGATTATTTAGGTTGGATTAATTGCTGGGAAGACCTACCCTAAATGTGGACAGCATCTTTCCATGAGACTGAATAAGAAAAAGAAATCTAGGTGAGTACCTGTATTGTTTCCTTTTGTTTCCTGACTGTAGATACAATGTGACCAGCAACAGAAAAAGAAACTGACAGCCACCCAGAGACAGGCACCAGTGGGGAAGGATGCTTTCCGCTCTTCCCTAGGACCGAGCTCTCTTCTAAGGTGAGGAGCACCTGACAGGGCAATCATCCAGAGCAGGCCTTGCAATCCAGGCCTTAGGCCATAGAGAAGCAGATCTCTGTGAAGTCGAGGCTAGCCTGGCCTACACAGCAAGTTTGAGGCTAGCTATGGTTACATGGTAAGATTCTGTCTCAAAACAAACAAACCTCTTCCAAAACTATAATAATTAATAATAATAATAATAATAATAATAATAATAATAATAAATCTCCTAACAACAGCAACAAACATTAATCTCTCTGTCAAGCATGTTGGAAATCACATGGGTATCAGGTCCAGTTGCATGAAGGTCATCTGCCTCTATGATTGACACCACGTCCTTCTTTCATGACTGGACGAGTACAGGAAGGCTAGAGCAGTGCTGTCAACCCACAGCTACCATAGTGATGTGAACTAAGAAGAGCCAGAGAGGACACAGTCTCCCCAATAGCCTTTGGGGGTGCATGGCCTGTGTGAGGATGCCTTTCCCTTCAAGTTCATATTTTCTGTTTCTCCTCTCTCTCTGTATCTCTCTGTCTCTCTCCCCCTCCCTTTCCCCTCCCCATCTCCCTCTCCCTCTTACACACACACACACACACACACACACACACACACACACACACACACGCCTGTGTATGGCATACATGTTGCTATTATTTGCTTCCCTGCTGCCTTGACAAAACATTGACTTAAAATGTCTTGGTGAAGAAAGCTTTCCCACAGGGCTTCTTGGGTCTGAACTTGGGACCTTGTGCTTCACCCACTGAGACGTCTCCACAGGTCTCTTACTGCTTTTGATCTCACTAAACAGTCCAGGCTGGCCTGGAACTTGGAATCTTCTGCCTCAGCCTCTTGAGTGCTGGGTTGGCAGGTGTGTATGTTCACTCCTGCCTGATGGACTTTCCCCTGTTATGGTGCTGATTTGTGACACTTTGCTGTGGTGGCACAGGGCCCCTCCCCAGCAGCCGGCAGCTCTGGGTCCCCCTCTAAGTGTCTGGTAGAACTTCAAATCAAATGGAAGATTTCTGCTGTTTTCATGATGCTGCCCACCCCTTTTAAGCATTTGACGCTTCTAGTCAATATTTCCACATCCACAAATGTTTTAATGAGATTAAGGCTTGACTGGGCTCTGAAAGAAGCGTGCAGGCTTCTTGCTTCCATTTTGCTCTTGGGAGCACAAATCCAGCCGTGGGTCCTCATTATTTTCTGGATCCATTTTCCTGTCTGGCCCCCCAGGGTCTCTTCCATTCCTCCCCCTTGGCTCTCTCCAGCCTTCCAAACCTAGCCTACATCTGCTTCCTGCTGAAAGGATTCTGGGAACCAGGAAGAGCCATTAGCATCCTGACGTTTGTTTTGCCTGCACAGTTCCAAACACCTGGGCCTCGGGAAGCAGAAATCAGGCTGATTTCCCAGTGTAGCTCCAGATGTTAGTCATCACATGGCCACCCCTCCCTTCTCTGTCATCCTCCTGAAAATCCAATTGTCCAAAGAAGGACGTGAGCTGTGCCATCCGCCAGAGCCGGCACCTCCTCCCTGTTCAGGACCTCTGTTCAGATCTGGCTGAGTACATCCACACAAAAGGGACAAGAGCCCTTCTTCTGTGCAAGCGGCTCACACAGACCTCCTTCCTGCAGGATTGCCTGGGGTTGCCTAGCAATCCGACACCACCCCGCCGCAGCAGACCCACGGCTCCGATGGATTTTTCCTATTTTTAATTTGTTTTCTGGGTGGGTATTATTGTATAATCATGGGCTGAGCTGGAAGATATGGTGTGTGTCCCGCTTGAGGCAAGTGGCCGTCAGAGACTGCAGAGCAGTGCGGAGCCCCTGTGGGGATCCTGTCCTCTGTCCCAGGAGGCTCTTGGAGCTGGCCATATCCTGTAGTTTTCAAAGTTGAATGGAACCTTAGAAAACCCTCCTTCCTTTCAAGGCCACAGCTGCTCCCCTACAGAGATTGAACCATACCAGCCATGGCCCGGAGCCTCGAGCTGCCTGTTCCCTTCTGACTTCTTCCATCCATCTTAGGGGAGACAGGACAGTTTGCCAGTGGTTCACCCTCTTTTGGAGAAGTTGGGTATTAGGTCTAAAAGCAGCTAGGTCCATCTGGGGAGCTCTTGAATAAGATGTCAGACAGGTTTGTTTGTGATACCAACTTCCTCCCCTTCTTTGGAGTGACCCTTGACAGCATCTGAGGCAGAGTCCATGTCTGTAGCTGCAGGACACCCTGACTGTGGCACACAAAGGGGCTGCTCTGGGGTGGATGCATTCAGCCCTGGTGACTTCTGTCCCAGGGACTGTGGGGAGTGGATGACATCAGTTGGGGGGGGGGCAGCTGAGCTGGCAAGCCTTCCCCGCACTCTGCTCTGCTCGGATTGGGAAGCTGGTGTGCAAGGACAAGCAGATGGAGAAGCCCAATCCAGAGCCCTGAGGGAGAGGAGAGGAGAGGAGGGGAGGGGAGGGGAGGGGAGGGGAGGGGAGGGGAGGGGAGGGGAGGGGAGGAGGAGAGGAGAGGAGAGGAGAGAGAAAGAGGAGAGAGGAGGGGGAGGGGAGGGGAGGGGGAGAGAGAGGGGGGAGGAGAGAGGAGAGGAGAGGAGAGAGGAGAGAGAGAGTGGGGAGAGGAGAGGGGGGAGGGGAGGGGAGGGGAGGGAAGGGGAGAGAGAGGTGAGGAGAGGAGAGGAGAGAGAAAGAGGAGAGGAGAGAGGAGGGGAGGGGAGGGCTTGGAGAGGATTCTGTAGAGAGTGGGTAGCAAACCCAGCTGCCTTCAGGTGTCAAGTGTACCTGGAGGAGGGGGCCTCAGGCCATCTGCTGGGCAGTCAAGAGTGTACTTCTGTGGGTCGGGGGAGGTAGTGTGGAAGTGGGACCATGCAGCTTAGGCACGCAGGAGCACAAACCAGGAATGTCCACAGTGGGGAGCCAGGCCTGTCATGTCTTCAGGCTGTCTGGCTAAGGCTTCTAGAGCTAGGGTGATGGAAGAGGAGGGGCCTTGGGGTTGGAGGAGAGAGGCCCAGAGAACTTGGGAGGGAGCAGGAAGGTAGAGGAAGAGAGGGAGAGAGGCAGAGACTTCCATGCAAGGAGCTTCATCGCCTGTGAGACGTGGGGGAGCAAGGACAGCCGAGGCTGGGCTTTTGTTGAAATGGATACCCTTCTGCCTCAAAACCACCTGTGTGGCCAGGGACTACAGCATGGTTTAGGTGATCTGGTTAGAGCACCTGACTTGTGCTCAGATGACCTCAGACTCATAATCCCAACCTGATCCTCCTGCCTCAGCTCTTCTCCTGAGTGTTGGGATTTCAGGCTTGCACCACTATACTGTGCTCACATTAAAGCTTTGTGTGCCCACTGGTGCTTTTGTGTGGGAGCATTCGTGGGTCGCTTTATTATTACATTCCTTCAGGTCATGGCACCTGCACCCCCAACCCCATTAATGACAGCCCAAAGAGGAGACCCTGAAGACAAAGGAACTGTTAGAGGGCCCGGATGGGAGTAGGGAGACTCAGATGCATGTGGGTTTGCCTGGCTAGGGGTCCATTCGCCTCTCTGAGTTTATAACTGTGTCAAGCAACTTTGGACTGCTCTCTGCTGGATGACAAGGCAGCCGAGGCTGTTGGGCGCCATGCTGTAGCATAAGCTCAGCCTGGAGTGCAGAACACCTATGAGCCTAATAAAGGCTGATGGGAAATCCTTTTAGCTTGACCTTCCATGAACACTTTATTGTTGATCATGTAGATTGGCATAGGTGGGAACACATGGAGGTTATTCGTGTGTGTGTGTGTGGGCATGCATGGGTGTGTGCATGTGTGCATGAAGGTACACATATTGGTTTGTGTGTTTGATGTATGTGAATGAGTGTGTGTGTGTGTGTGTGCATGTATGTATGAATGGGTGGTGTGTGCATGTATGCATGTAAGTGCATACATTCAGTTTGTGTGTTTGCATGTATGTGCCTGAGTGTGCATGCATGTGCACTAATGTGTGTGTGTGTGTGTGTGTGTGTGTGTGTGAGAGAGAGAGAGAGAGAGAGAGAGAGCTGTTCTCCACCTTAGTTTTTGAGACAGGGTCTCTCATGTAATTTGCAGCTCCCCAGTTAGCTAGACTGGCCAGCCACTGAGCTCCGGGGATTCATCTGTCACCATTCCCACCTCAAGCATTAGCATTACAGCCTCATGCCACCACACCACCACACCATGGGGGCTGCAACTCAGGTTCTGCTTTTCCGACAGTGCTTTAGCTTCGGAGCCACACAAGGTGATTTCTGTAAAAATGGAGCCACGCACCCCTTTGAGCTGCTACTCATTGATGGAGAAGCCTGGTAGAAGACAGGAAGGAAAGATCTGGGGCTCACTTGAGAGCTTCTGTAAGAGCCAGGATTCTCTTAAGAAACAGAGTTGATAGAATGGATGTATAGTATGAGTTCCTTAAAAGGGGATTTATTACAAGGGCTGACAGGCCATCTAGGTAGTCCAGCAATGTCTGACCAGAACTAGAAAGGTTGAGACTCCAGCATCTGAAGGCTCCAGTATCCAATATCCAGTATCCAGTACTGTCATCTTGCCCCAGTGAGACTCCAACACCCGAAGGTTTCAGTATCTGTTATCTTGTCCTGTCAAGACTCTAGCATCTGAAGGCTCCAGGGTCCAGGATACAGTATCCAGTATCTGTTATCTTGTCCTGTCAAGACTCTAGCATCTGAAGGCTCCAGGGTCCAGGATACAGTATCCAGTATCTGTTATCTTGTGCTGTTAAGACTCCAGTATCCAGTGCCCAGTATCTGTTATCGTGTCCCATTGAGACTCTTGGAGCCACACTCATTCTTGTTTTTCACAGAACCTTAAACTGAAGATTTATTTTTCTTTCCCTCTTTAGTGTTTTGTATTTGTGAGAATATGCTCTGATGTGGGTCAATTCTTATCCATTGTGTGGAGAATTTCTTGAGTTAAATGATTAGCGATGCCCCCTCTTCCCTCCCTTTCCGCAGGCGCCGGCTCTCATGAGTGTGCCATCTCATTTCTCCTCCTTTTCTATTCTCCCCCTCTTTGTCTTTTTGCTTTGCCTTCTGGAACATTCCCTTACTTTTATCTTCCAACCAGTCTGCTGAGTTTTTTTGTTTCGGCTTGCATGCTTTTAATTCCCCGGCCCTTTTTTGTTCTCTAAATGTTCTTAAAATAGCATCCTGCTCCTGGTTCTGGTTGCAATATCTCCTCTGATCTCTTTGAGGATATTAAATATGTCTATTTCTGATATTTTCTCCTCCCTGCCCAATGCCTGTCTCCTCCAGGCCACCCTCGGTCCCTCCCCCAGGGAAGGTTGTTTAGTGGCTCCCTCTTTCAGAGCCTGTGTTTACAGCTCTGCTGAGTTTAGGCTACCAGCGTTAGGGGGAGGCCTGCAGAGCTGACCTTCAGTGCTAAGTGGGGCTTCTGTCCTGCTACTTCTGGCAGGGAATCCTAAAGGTAGGTGTAGGGTTTCTCCCTACGGCTGGTCAGAGTCCTGAGAGCAGGCCAGGCTCCTGATCTAGAGGGTCAGGATAACTGGGCTGTGGCACTAGTGGGACTCTTGGCTTCCCAGGCACTTGGAACTCTGCCTTCCTCCCTGCGTGGACTCGTGCTGGTCTTGACCAGACTCAGGTCAGCTCCCAAGCCTGTTTCCAGTCCTGTTTCTTTTCAACAGTCCATAGCACGAGGCTGTCTTCTCTGTTACTGCCAGCCTTGCGGTACTTGTGAGGGAACAACACGAAATATTATTAAGTGATCAAAGCAGTATTGATCACTTTTGTCAGTACTAATACAGAATACATAAAAGGCAACCCAGAGGGTTCACTTTGCCTCACAGTCTTAGGGTGCAGTCCATCAGGGCGGAGAAGACATGGTCTCAGGAGAGTGAAGTGGTGGAGGGTCACATGATGTCCTCAGTCAGGAAGCAGAGAAAGAGATGGATGCTGGTCACATGACATCCTCAGTCAGGAAGCAGAGAGAGAGATGGATGCTGGTGCTCAGCTCTGTTCCTCTTATTTACTGAGTTGAGAACCCCAGCCCGTAGAATAGCATCAACCACAGTGAGGGTGACTCTTCCCAAAAAGCAGTAGTTCTCAATCACAGGGGTGGCACATCAGATATCCTGCACATCAGATATCCTGCACATCATATATTTACATTATGATTCGTAACCATAGCAAAATTACAGTTATTAAGTACCAATGAAAATAATTTTATGGTTTGAGGTCACCACAACATGAGGGATGTATTTTCGGTCACATCTAGATACCTGTTTCCTATGAGAGTCTAGATCCTGACAGATTGCCGATCGCCATCCTCTTAGAGTCTTTTCTGTGCTTTGCTGTATCTTTCTGAGGGTGAGCTGTGGCCTTGTAATAGCTAGAGTGGTATCTTTGCTTCTTTCCTAGTTGCTACTGCAGGGGGTTGTTCTTGGCGCTTCTACATCCTCATATTCTTAAAAACGAAGTTTCTGTGGGGCTTCATGGACAGCTCAGTGGTTGAAAGCACTTCCTTCTCTTCCAGAGGACCAGAGTTTGGCATCCAGCCAGGAGGCTCCTAACTGCCCATAGCTTCAGCCATTGGGAATCTGATCTGATTTCCTCTTCTGGCTTCTGAGGGCATTACACTCACTTGGCTTGTGTGCTCACACACACACACACACACACACACACACACACACACACACAATCTAAAAATAACATCCTTGTTAATCTCAGCATAGAAATACATTCACAGGCCCTGCCATCCTTTTCTGGGCAGACCCTTTGATGACCTCTGAGTCCACGGGACATATGCCCTGGGCTCTGTTCTCGAGGGATAACCTACTAGACAGGCCACATGGCTGCCCCTTGGCTACAGGTGCCTGCTTCATTTTAGTACCAGGCTTTCTGAGTGGCTGACTGTGCTGTTTGGCTGGAACCTGTCTGGAGACTGGAAGAAGGCTTGGTGCCACCTGCAGACCTTTTTGGGAATGGCCTCCAGAGGTGGGTGTGTGACTAGAGTTTCAGTCCTGAGCCCTTCCACTTGAAGCTCACAGCTTGTGCAGTGCAGTATGGGGAAGCAGACCTTGGTCTCTGGGAGGGTTCTAAGAGAGGGATCAGAAGGGCAGTGGGAACTGGACCAGACGGGAAGGGCTCTCAGGACAGAAGAACCAGGAGGGACTCACCGTTGGCCCAGAGAGGCAAGACAGCCTAGAGATTGGTGTGGATGGGCCTAGCCAGCAGTCCCATGCCATGAAAGCTTGGATCACCAGGCCACACAGAGAGAAACAGTTGGTCCATGGGGGCAGAACTGTGCCATCTCAAATTTGGGGCTAGGGCCGCTTCAGGGACCCTTGCGACTGTGCCAGAGACAAGGCATTTATATTCGGCTGCAGGACTCGACTGCTTACGTGCTCTAAAGCACGTGATTCCCACTGGGCAAGACAGATCGATGGCCCAGACAGGCCGAAGGAGCAGAATTAAAAGCTCCTGAGAAGGCAACAGTCACTCAGCCTGGACACCGTCTGCCCTCACTCTGTAGGGAAGGCAGTGTGCAGCCCAGCAAGCCAGAGAGCACCTCAGGGCCTCTCTTATTCTCCCTCTTCTCTACTCTGTCTAGCTGCCCTACCCACAGGGCCCCAGGCTCCGTGGTATGTGCCTCACACTGGAAGCTTAGTTAGGTGCAAGAAGCTGATGGTTTTACAAACAGCATCCAGCAACGTGTATCAGGCTTGTTTTTTAATCATGTTTTGTTGTTGTTGTTTGTTTTGTTGTTGTTGTTTTTTGTTTTTTAGATTGCAAATGTCCTTTGAGAGTGCAGGTCCCAGAGTCCAGGCACTGCATGGTGATTGTCTTTTATTTTCGTCTTTCATATAGAACAGTATCTGGATCCAGTTTAAAGCCTTTGGGTATCATCTAGCCTCTTTGCTCACTTCTGGGGCTGAATGCCAGTAACTAGCCCCACTGTTGTACCTGGGTCTCATCTTGACAGCTCAGAGGCAATGCCTGCCTCCCAACCCCTTTCTTTTCCCAAGACTAGAGATGCCGGACCTCAGACCACGCTAGACTCCCTTTCCCTGGGTTAGGGGGAGGCTGGAACTCTTCTGGTTTTAGGTTCTCCTAACTGACCTGGATGGAAATATTTAAGGCCATAGGATTATCAGCGGGGACAAGTGTGTCCTCCCTGTGTCCTGTTCCAGGGTAGGCCTCCTGCCTCCCCGCCTGCTCTGTGATTCTCAGGAAGGCAAGGCATGGAACTCCAGGCCTATTAAGGGTCTTCCCCAGTGGCCAGTTAGGCGCGGGCGCTGCAGACTAGCTGGAGAGGCGTGGGGGAGGGGACATCCATTCCTGCCATTCAGCGACCAAGTCTTTCTAGGGACCCCTGGGCAGAGCGAGAGAAACCGGTCCCAGTGGAACGAGGGTGCAGGGGTCCTGCTAAGTGTTGCTAGTGATGACTTACACTGAGGTCGCCCAGAAGAAGGGAGGGAGGAAGGGGAGGTGAGACCACAGCGGTGGTGGTGGTGGTGAGCTCGGAGGAGCCCAGCTCCTTCTGAGCTCTAGGGTGCCCTACAAGTCTCACCAGCCTACGCATCCCCGTTCTCCAAGGCTGGAGCTGGGACTCCAGGGCTCCTGTGGCCACATTCAGCTGGCTCGCGGCCCTCCCTGCCTCGCCGCCCTCCCTGGCCGCGCGACCGCCGGAGCCCCCTCCCTCCCTCGCCGAGCTGCGCGCTCCGCCCGTGCAGCCGCCACCACCACCGCCACCGCCGCCGCGTGCTCCTGCTGCCTTCTCGCTTCAGCCGAGCCAGCCAGAGGAACGAGGGGGGGGTGGCAGAGAGAGAGAGAGAGAGAGAGAGAGAGAGAGAGAGAGAGAGAGAGAGAGAGAGAGAGAGAGAGAGTCGGCGAGGCAAGCGGAGCGGGGACACGGAGCCGTTGCTCCGGAACCGGCGGAAACCTCCTCGGACAGCAGTCGGGCGCCTGCCCCAGCAGCTCGCGTGGTCTCCGGAGACGCCGCGGCAGCCACCGCCGCTCCAACCCGGCCTCTCGCGCCCCTTGCCGCCGGCTCGCCGGGGCGGCCGGGATGCAGCCGGGGCATGGCCGCCAGGGCCCCGTCACCTGCCGTGGGGAACGCTGAACCCGTGAGTAGCCAGACCCTGGGCTTCCACCTCGGTCACGACCATCGCGAGGGGCCGGCTGGGACTGTGGGCACGGCCCGGGGAGGGGCGCACGGGACCCCGCAGTGGGAGGCGGGGCCGGCGAGGACGCGGGGCTGCGGAGCGTGGCTGGGGACAGACCTGAGGTCGCGCGAGGATGGGGTGGCGCCCTTGGGGGTCAGGGGTCTGCGCGCGAGGTCGGGGTTCCCGAGTTGTGCGGGGGCTGGGGTCGTGGCTCCGGGCTCCGGGCTCCCCTGGGAAACCAGAGGGGAGATTTTGTAAATGGGAAGGCCCGGGGTCAGGCTCCATGGAGACACCGGGGAGTCCCGCGCGCTGCGTGCCCGTGGCGGCGGCGGCGGCGGCGGCGGCGGCGGCACAATGCCCGGCTCTGGGAACTCCCAGGATTGGGGGGAAGCCGTGGCGCACGGAGATCCCGGCCCGCGGGGCGCATCAGGGAGGCGGCCCCAACCCGCAGGGCTGGAAGCACGGCTGGCGACCCTGATGCGCTACGGCGTGCGACTCTCGCCATCCTCAGGCTCGGGAGGGCTGCTGGGGTCCAGGAGGAGGAGAGCCGGCCGAGGGGACTGACTGATGACCTCAAGGAGTTGTGGGAGGACTGAGGTCCTCCTCGGCTCTCTCGGGAGGACCAGAGCCCTCAGCATAGCGGCACGCGTGGAACAGGCGCGGGTGGCGCACAGGGCTCTCTAGTCCGCGAGCTGGGGGGCGCTCGGGGCCGAGTCTTCCCAGAGGCGTGAGCAAGGATCGGAGGTTACTGCTCGCTTTGGCACAGCTACAGGGCTGGGACAGCCCGGCTGGGAAAGCTTTGCTAAGGTGGCCTGCACAACCCTAGCCCAAACTTTCTGACTTGTGGCCCCGGGAGGTGGTGGGATTCTCCTGGGGCTGTCTTCTTCAGGAGAAAGGTGTCAGGGGGTGGCTTCAGGCCGGCGGTCCTCTGGGAGCTCCCTGATGAAGCTTCGCCCCTATCCATTGGCATGCAGCCCTTCAGTGTCCTGGCCACCCAGGTCCCGCACCCAGTCTGTACCCGGAGCAAGACGCGACCAGCACGGGGGGGGGGCATTGAGACCCTATTAGACAGCTGGAACAGACCCAGGATCTTGGGTCTTGCATGAGATTGGGGGTTGGTTGGCTGTTCACGAAGCTCACTGACGTCGGCTAGTGTGTGTGGGCTGCGAGGTGAGGAGGGTCCAGGATGGCCGAGCCACATCCCCGCTCCCCCTTTTGGATTCTGCTTTTCAGACGCACTCTAATTATTTAATGGTCACTTTTAAAAAGGACGCCGGTGGCGCCAGTAGTCTCTCGATGTGCGAGACACCCACAGTGGGAGCTATGGACAGGGACTGAGGGATCCTTTCTTCTTCTGGGCAAGTCCCTTCCTCCTCCGGCTGGAGGTGAAGTGCCTTCTGGTGCGCGCAGGGTCGTTAATTTTCTGTCACAAACGCCGGCTAAGCTGGGGACGCCTCGGGAGCGCATCGGGGAGTCTAGGGTCCAGAGCAGGTACGGGGCTAATGGAGTAGGGTCTCGGGTAATGAGGTCTTTCAGCAGAAATCAGCTTTGGTTTTACTGGTCTGCAAAAAATAATGAAAAAAAAAAGTACAAACATTATGGCAGACTGAGCTCATTAAGTGCGCATCGCGGATCAGGGCGGATGTCTTAATCAGGCTGCGCTGGTAACGGGGATATTACACTAATTAAAACCAGACCCTCCAGGTGAGCGACTACTGGGAAGGGAGAAAGTTGTAGAGAAGGCGCCTGCTGGTGGAAGAGAGGCGCTGGCGAGGTGGTCAGGGCCGCTGTAGGGTGGGCATGTGGGGCAGGGGGCGCCTTCTCAGAGCCAGCCCCTCGTCCCCCGCGGGCGAGGAGCTCCCCTGGGCCCAGAGGGAGGATCGAGCTGCCGCCTCCGCCCTCCCCGGGGACCAGAGGCCTCCCTGCGTGGGAGCTAAGCGCACTGCACACTCGGGGAAGCAGCGCTTAACCCCTACTTTCCCGGCTGGGCTTGGAGCTCTGGGAACACTGGGCTGTAGAGGGGAAGATGGGGGAACCCATAGGAGGCTAGGGAGGTGAGGCAGAGCTGAAGCGGGGCGCATCAGACCCCATTAGATGCTCCTAGGGAGGCAGCTGAGTGCCAGGGGAGGGTTGGCCAGGTCATACAGGCTGTTTGCCCCAAGCCCTGAGGATTTCTGGTATAGATCAACGTTTCCAACTGTCTGCCCGCCCTCCCACTCTCACTAATGAAAGAGAACCCTGACAATTACTCTGTACCATCCTTCTCGGAGGCCCAAACAACCAGATAGTCTTGGGTCTATAGGAAGAGCCCAGAGTCTAGGAAAGTCCCTATAGATCGGGCCTCTAGCAATGCTGTGCCTTCACCTTCGCTGCAAAGGCTCCACGACCTCAGGCAGAGCCGCAGCAGGCCTGGGTGAATTTACTGCCCTTCAGCAGGGACCAGACAGACGCTGGTCAGGAGCAAAGGCTGACCTGCCACGCAGCCGCACAGAGGGCGGCAGCACCAAGGACAGGGCTAGGGCCGAGCTGCAGCGTTTCACTCTTCTGCCACCTCTGCCTGTCTTGTGTCCTGTGGACACTGAGATCCGGGGCTTATTAGTCTTCATCCTGCTTGGAAGGTACAGGAGGAGTCCCCATGCCAACAGGGTCAGGGAGGTCCAGGCCAGAGCAGAGGTAATTACAGTAAGGAGGTCTCTTGGGCATCATTCCCCAGTGTGTGGTCTTGTGGCAGCCACGCAAGAGAGATGGAAGGGCTATTTGGTGTGTGGAGATGGACTAGGCTGGCAGAGAAGATGCAATTCGTAGTGCCTGGTCTTAGCTGAGCTGGCTCAACAGGGTCTGGTCTCCATTGTGCGCCCTTCTAGCTGGCATCCTGGTACCTGCCTGCTCCCTTGCTGTGTAGAAGCTAGAGGGGCCCTGCTCCTCAGGGCAAGAGTCTGGTTGTTTTGCCCACCCCTCCCCCACAGTGCAGAACATCTTTTGGACCTGGATGGACTGTGGGGGTTAAACAGGAAGGCTTGGACCACTAGAACATCTGTCATATCCAGAAGTGCCAATTCGAGGGGGGGGGGGTGGCGGGGATCATCTGGGGCAGTGAGGAGAGGTGAATCTGTCCATGGGTCAAGATTGAAATGTTATTTCTTAGTGACTGCGGCACGAGGCTCACCTCCCCCCAGTCAGTCCGGAGCTCGTGAGGTTCGGTCGGTTGTCTCTCTCTGTTTATTTATCTCCTTCACTCCTGCCTGATACTCTGTTATAAAGACAAATGGAGCCTGGCACGCAGCTGACGTGCGTGCGGTGAGGAATTTTTTATTTTTGAACAAGTGAGGGGGAGAAACCATCTAGAAAGTTTCCCCCTTCCGTGGAGCTGTTTCTGCTGGGGAGCCCGCCTCTCCCCGCATCCTCGCCTGCAGCAGGCCTTCCTGCCTGCGTGGGCCCCGGCTTCGCAGACACCTCCCATTTGTATCAACATCTTTTTGATTAGCTGCCTGCCTCCCCTTATTCTCTCCTGAAGCAGCCCAGCATTTTCACAGGTTCATGAAACATTCAGGGCAGCCTAAACATCTTGTTTTCTGCTGCCTTTCTGAAGTCAGCTGCCATTTGAGGCAGCAGGGTCTCCTGTTTAATTTTTATGTTCTGCTTCGTCTCCTTCTCTGAGCACCCTGTGCTTTCTGGGCTGGGTGGATGCTTTTGGGGTTTCCTGCCATGCTACCTCTGAGAGTCAGGGTCGCTGCCAGTGATGGAAGGGAGGTGATCTCTAGGTGCGTAGCGGGGCCTGCTCCGTGCTAGAGGAACAGTGCTCTGACATGGGTGCCTGGGGACCCATCCGATGCACCCGATAATCACGCTCTTCAGAGCAAGGCTCTTAGTAAATTACTGTGTTATCACAGCTTCCACAACACTCACTTGACACCAAAACATGCCTCAGAAGGTGACTTGAGATAATGAAGAGTATTAAGATCTGTTACTGCATGTGAGAATGTTGCCTCTGGCAGCCTGGGGCAGGCTCAAGTGCACACACACATTGCACCTGCACAGAGGTTGCAATGGGGAGAGAGAGAGAGAGAGAGAGAGAGAGAGAGAGAGAGAGAGAGAGAGAAAGGCTGAACTAGCTGCCCCCAACTCAGGAGCCACGGCAAAGGGTCCTTTGTGCAGGATGGCCAGCAAGAGGAAGCCTCATGGCTTAGGAAAGGACTATGGCCTTCTAGGCCACTTCTCTGTTGTGGGAATGAAACTCAGACCAAGTAAGGCCTGAGGAAGAAGTTTATTACATCTACCATTGAGGGAAGCTGAGGCAGGAACTCAGAAGAAACCATGGAGGAATGCTGCCTGCTACCTCTGGCTTGCTCAGCTGCCTTTCTTATATAGCCCAGAACCACCTGCAGAGGGGAATTCCCAACAATGGGCTGGGTACTTCGGTGTCAATTAAGGAAAAGCCCTGTAGACATACCTATAGGGTCAGCTGATCTGGGCAGTTTTCAGTTGAGGTTCCCTCTTTCTAGGTGACTCTAGGTTCATGTCAAGTTGACAGTTGGTGCTAAGAAAGTCAAGGTCTTTTTTTTTTTTTTTTTTTTTTTTTTTTTTTTTGGTTTGGTTTTTCGAGACAGGGTTTCTCTGTATAGCCCTGGCTGTCCTGGAACTCAGTTTGTAGACCAGGCTGTCCTCGAACTCAGAAATCCACCTGTCTCTGCCTCTCAAGTGCTGGGATTAAAGGCGTGCGCCACCACTGCCCAGCGAAAGCCAAGGTTTTAACTGGTGCCTTCCTGTGGGATCCGAGTCCAAGAAGTCTTTAGACACAATGTATTCAACTCTGTGTTTTTTTCAAGAGCCAAACAGAGCTCTGTCTGTGGGAGGGGCCTAGGCTCTTGTGCCTCTTGGCTTCCTTGGTTGTATGCCATCTGACTGCTGCTGGTTCTAGGTCTGAGGAGAAAGTTTGCCGTACCCTCCAGCTTCCATTGGCCATCTCTCTTGACTGCTTGGCAGGGAGGCTGTGACACAGAGGCTAAAAGGCAGAGGGTGGAAGAAAGAAAGGACGAGCTGGGCAGTTTCCTTGTCAGTCCCTCCCACCCCCCCTCAAGGAAGGGAGCTGTGGATTCCAGAAACCTCCTTACAAGTAAAAATGGACATAAACCTTCTCTTGTATCCAGTCTCCAGTCCTGTACAGTCCACAGCCTGCTTCTACCTCCTCTGTCAGAGAGAGAGAGAGAGAGGCTTCTGCTATCCCTTGTTACACCAACTCACTGAGTGGGGGGGGGGTGTCTTCAGTTTCCTGTTAGGCCAGGAAGCAAAAGAGTCTTATTCCCAGTTCTTCTTCCAGATCCCATTATCTCAGGTCAGGGCACATTCCTAGCCGAAGTATCCAGTGCACATTTCTAGAACTGTTTTGCCCACTTACGGCTTTGCTCCTTGTACGGACTGAGACCTTTCACCGGGGTCTCAGGGACAGGAGCACGGTGGATAGCGGCTTTTCTCACTACACGCTCCTGTGTGTTTGGTCTCGGTTGGCAGTTAGTCTGCTGCCTGGATGGGAATGCCACCACCTCATGAGTTGGTAGGCCATCTCTGCTGCAACCTCTGTTAGTGATGTTTGTCTGGCTGTGGTAAGCACCACGGCAAAGGTAACTTGTAGAAAGATGAGTTTATCTGGAGTTACCGAGTCCAGGAAGGTGTAGCAAAGGCTTGGAGGCAGGAGCAGGAAGCGGAGGGCTTTCATCACGGGCTGTAAGCACAAAGCAGAGAAGAGTTGTTAGACTCTGGAAACCTACCCTCTATGACATAGTTCCTCCAACAAGGGCACACCTCCTGAACCTTCCCAAACAGTGCCATCGACTGGGGACCGAGTAGTCAGATGGGGAACAACTCTTTGAAAGCCACCACATACCTTTTCTTAGAAACCAGTCCTGTTTACAGGTAAAGAAACTGCCTGCGTCCAGACAGGCGCTACCTCCATCTCTCTGTGGATTCCCTTGATACGGTGGGGGATGGGGAACTGACCTGGGTGCCTTTTTTTTCAAAGGCACCTGGTCTCACTTTAAAATCTCCCTATGTGTGACCTCACACTAGCAAACTAGGTTTCTCACTGCTGGGCATATGAGACAGTTGCACGCAGACCCAAGATCCATTCAGATTTCTGACTGTGAGCACCTCAGATACCAAGGGCTGTGGCTCTGCTCACTGATGTCCCCCTGTCCCTGTTACCAGGATGAAGGCAGCAGGGGTAGCTGTCCCCACTGCTTTCAGAATGCACATCTTAAGTACTGGGAAAATAGTGCTTCATGCACTGGGCCTTGAACCAGAAGCATTTTCTCTCAGGCAAGGGAAATGAGGACAGACAAGCTGGCTGCTCTTCAGATGAGGCTCTCTATAAAACCCACTGAAGCCCAAAGACATGAGCTTCACATGTGTTTTTAAGAAGGACAGAGTCAGGGGGCTGGAGAGATGGCTTAGTAGAAGAGCACTGGCTAATCTTCTAGTGGACCAGAGTTCGATTCCCAGAACCTGCATGGTGGCTCATGCTGTCTGTAACTCCAGTCCCAGGGGATCCAATGCCCTCTTCTGGCCTTGAAGAGGACTGTACACATACGGTGCACAAACATATACAGGCAAAACATCCATATACATAAAATAATAATTTTTAAAAGATGGATTCATTTTGAGACAAGATTTGCACTTAGAAATGCTTTCTTAGGGCAGGAGAAATAGCTCAGCAGTTAAGAATGAATTCTGCTCTTGCAGATGACCTGAGTTCAGTTCCTAGAACACATGTCAGGCAGCCCACACCTGCCTATACTTCCTGTTCTAGGGGTATCAGATACCCCTGTGCTTCGTGGGCATCCATAGACACATACTCATGTCCCCACATATATGCATCATTAAAGATAATAAAAATAAACAAATATTTTCTCACTAAACTTTAATAATTTAAAATCCTTACTGAGTTCAGATAGGCGGTTTGCTCACTATATTAAAGAGGGGGAGGAAGAAATTCTACCTTTTGTTTTGTTTGTTTTGTTTTTCAAGACTTGTGTGTGTGTGTGTGTGTGTGTGTAGTCCTGGGTGTGCTGGAACTCACTTTGTAGACCAGGCTGGTCTCAAACTCACAGATACACCCACCTCTGTCTCCAGGGTGCTGGGATTAAAGGCATGTGCCACCACCTCCTGGTGAAAATTCTATTTTTTTGTTCCTGGAATTAGGTGCCACCTCAGGGTCTGAATTGAGGTGACTCCTGCCTTTCATCCCGTTTTGTTGTTGATGGTTGCAGCAGAGAGAGACTCTTGCGCACACTGTTCCATCAGAGAAGCATCAGGATGACTTAAAACATAATAATAATAATAATAAACAATAATAACAATAATAATAACGATAATAATTTGCCATGCTGGGTGGAGCATGGGCCTTACATATGCCAGACAAATCTTCTGCCAGGGAACCCCACTCCCAGCTGTTCAGGGTGACCTCTTAATAGTTCGCAGGAGGTTGCCACACACTGTACAGATCCTAAATTGCCATCCCTGTGAGACCGTAGGTGAGAGAGGAAAGGGGGGGATGGTGCTTTCATCTCAGTGTGAATGAGGCCCTTGCGAGGCCACCAATGAGCTCCACTAGTGTCCCAATGCCACTGACTGCCCACATTCCTGAAGGCGTCGTCTGACCCTTTATTCTGTTAGCCTCAGTAGTGAACTAATGGCCCTGCCCTTGAGGTTGGATGGTTAGGCCGCTCCAAAACTCGCCTGTTGGGCTGGAGAGTTATGTTGACTCAGTGGGTAAAGTACTCGCTGTGCAAGAGTGAGGATCAGGGTTCAGACCCTCAGAACACATGTGAGATTCTGGGTCGATATGGTAGCCTGCTGTAATTCCAGCCTTGGAAGGCAGAGGTAGGTGGTCCTCAGAAACTGACTATGGAGACTAGCCATATTGGTGAACTCTGGGTTTGAATGAGAGACCCTGGCTCAGTGAATAAGGTGGAAGAATGATCTAGACATCAGCCTACACATGGCTTGCACCCACAGCCACACACATGCCTGTTATAGGAGGGGACACAAGATTATCAACCACATTACACATGGTAATCTCTGAGGCCACTGGTGCTCAGCTGAGACATGGCCCGCAGCAGGACCATGGGTGTAGACTGGCGTCACCACCCACCTCTGTGCAGGAGGCGCCTGCTTTTGTGGAGACAGAAGAGCCAGGCCTCATGAGGGATGAAGGAGTGGCTTCAGAGTTATTTCCTGATTACAAGATGAGGCTGTTTTAAAGTAGCTCCGGGTGACCTTCCAGGTGCTCGCATAGGATGCTCGGAGTTACGGTATAGGTGAGGTGGAGATGTTGGGCGACCCTTCCTTGTTCTGGTGATCTAAGGGTGTGGGTGTCTCCAGGTTCGAGCCTAGCAGCTCATACTCAGGAGCACCCTGTGGCTGGGCAGGAGATATGAGGTCCCGTCCGAAGACCTGCGCATTAAGGGTCACTTTGGACATGCTGCCCAAGAGGTTAGGCTCCTGCCTGACCCTGGTATGTCCTCTGGTTATACCTCAGGTCTCTACTCCTGATGGGGATCAAGAAAACCACCTTTGAAGCTGGTAGGGAAGAAGGTGTTTTGGCTTTTTATGGAGAAAGGGTGCTGCCGGTCATGGCGAGATGGGAGAAAGATAGAGTATGGCCACTATCCCCATCATCTTGGACTCCTGAGCCCATGAGTCGCTGCTAAGACATTTCCTCCCAAGCCGAGGGAATCCACTTCCCCCCTCCCACAGCATGGAGATGTTTTCAGGGTCTCAGGACTCAGCCCATGAAAAAGCAAGGCGTAGCTCTGAGAGACCCATTAGAAATAAACAGAGAGCCTGCCCGCCTCTCTAAGTTATTGACTCTCCCTCACTGAGAAGATACCATTAAGCTCAGCTGGGCGGGGGGATGGCTAATGCAGGGACAGGCGAGGGGGAAGCAGGCCCACAGGGGTTGCCTACACAGGCTGTTGGTGCACGGCGGGTGGGCACGGGATCTCAGGCTTCCTCCTGCATTCCCTCTAAGGGCCTGTAATGGGGCCTCGAGGCGGTGCTATCCGAGGGTACATTAGTCAAGCACTTTGGAATCTTAGCAGGAAAGAGAAGTACCAGAGGAACTTAAGGTGAGAATTATGGTTGTCATCGGCACAGTATTGCAATCAACACTCCTTGACAGCCCACAAGGCAGCTCGCTTGATACCGAGACAGCTGCATGCCTTCAGTGGTGCCCGGGAGAGAGGGACGAAAGCCGGACGGTGCCGACGGACGATGTGTTTGTTGGTGGGGGCACTGTTCTTTCCCTGATCTATAAAGCTCCGGTTTCTGGGTCTGAGACGACTGTCAAGAGGGCTGTCTGCCAGCGTGTCTACTTCTCTTTCTCACTCCGCACCTCATCCTAGGACACCTAGGAGAGGCAGAGAGAGGCTGGAGAGGTGGCTCAGCTGGCAAGGCACTTGCTGTGCAAGCATGGGGTCCCAAGATCGAACCCCAGAGAGGCATGTAAGAGCCTGGACATGGTGGCAGGCAGTTGCAATTCCAGCAGTGGGGAGATGAGACAGGAGGACCCTCAGGCTTACTGGCTGGTCATTCTAGCCTAACTGGTGGACTCCAGGGCAATGGGAGACCCCCCTTTCAAAGGCGACAGGCAGTGGCACAGAGGAGGATGCCCCAAGTTGTTTCTTGGATTGAACACACTTAGGCATGTACACAGATACACATTTTTTTAAAATCAAGAACAAACAGGGACCCTACATCCTTTTGACTGTGTACCACACCTTGGCAGGGACTTCAGACTAGTTGCCTTAAATTAGAAAATGCAGGTCTAGTTTCATCTCTGTGATGGCTGGCCTTAGCTTTCCTGCCCCATCCGTACTTCAGCAGTAGGGATGTCACAGGGGCACCAGCCCTAAAGACCAACTTCCACTTTGAAATTGAGATCTCCTCAGAGCAGACAGGGCTAAGCGGTGAGATCGGGTTTTGTACGTTGAAGGTGCCCCTCCTTCAGGCTGATTTCCATTCTCCATCAGCCTGCCCGTCTTCCAGGAAACAAATCTCTCCCCATTCCTTGGTATGTTTCCCTCAAATCCCATGAAGGAGACACACAAGATCTACCTTGGAAACCGCAAGCCCCAAGGATGGTTTTCCGTAAACTGAATCAGTGCTAGAAAATGAAGTCGAGAAGTGAGTCTGGGTAGTCATCCACAGCTCAGCACGTTGAGACACATTAACGTATATTGGAATTACAGAAGATATCTGGGCTGTTGGAGGGAGAGAGGCGAGCGTCAGACTCTGCGTTGGCTGAGCTTCCAGGTGCTCGGCTCTCTAGACACACCCGAAAGGTCCTTGGATCGTGTCAGGCCCCACCACACCAGGAGCGCAGGGAAAGCTCCTTTGCCAGCATTTCCCTTCTAGACTGTTCAGCTTTGCAGCTAGCCAAGGGAACTTGGGGTGCCCCAAGGCCCAGTGTTCTTTGGACTGTTCGAAGGGCACTGCACCAGCCGTATCCAGCCAGTGCCCTGGAAGCAGAGGTCCCGACAGACTCCAGCTGCAGAGTTGCTCTGCAGCATCTTAAGTTA
Source organism: Mus musculus (assembly GCF_000001635.26). Classification (NCBI taxonomy): domain Eukaryota; kingdom Metazoa; phylum Chordata; class Mammalia; order Rodentia; family Muridae; genus Mus; species Mus musculus. The sequence continues at coordinate 118,898,690 of NC_000077.6, read as the reverse complement.
CAGCAGCAGAGCTCAGCCTTAAGTCCCCTTCCTGCCTGTGACCCCCCCCTGCTGTGCTCCCCCCATCTGTGACCCCTGCCCCGGTCTGTGACCTCTGAAGCCTCCTCTCCATTTCCTTCTCTGTGCTTCGAAGCCAGCTTTCCAGGTGAGATCTGGTGAGGGGCGGCCGTTGGAGGTCAAGCAGCCGGGAGGAAAGATTTACAGCTCTGCTCTGACCTGCCTGATGGACAATTAAAGCTGTGCAGGCTTGGAGGAGAGAGAGGTTGTTAAGAGGCAGGACGGTTGGAATAAATCCGTCACCTCCACTTAGACAGCCCTGCTAGACTGCATCCCAGGGCCTTTAAGCAGGATCCTCCATTGGCATGGGGTGGAAGATTCCAGAAGAGACTGTGAGGGAAGCTGTCATGCTCTGAACTCTACCAGAGTCGGGGCCTGGAGATCCCGTGTCTTCTTACTAATATGGTTCACGCTGGCGGACTCAGGGAGATTTCCAGGATTCTCTGCACCTGGCCAATACGAAACCACAACTCCAGGGTATATGTGTGTGGCTAGGTGTGTAAAGGCACACATATGTGTGTGTGTGTGTGCAGATGTGAGGACATGCATCCTGCTTGTGGGGGCACCGCACATGTGCATGTTTACGATCTCTTGTGCGTTCCTGCACCCGCATGTGTGCACATACATCATATCGTGTGTGTCCATATATGTGGCAGTCCATCTCTTGGGCCCCTTTGACCTCTCTGCGTGTCTGGCCTTCCGTGAGCCCGCCAGCCGCCAGCCTTCTAAGCAGCCACCAAACCCTATAGTCATTCTTCTCCATTTGTTCTGTGTGTTATTTCAGTACCTTGAAGATGCTGGCAGGTTCCTCAAGGAAACTTTGTCTTTGTGGTGAGGAGATGCCAGCACTCTGCGGGCCTCCCACTGGCTAATTACCAATATGATCCCGCGTGGGAGACTTGTCGTTCCTGGAAGAGCTCTTTATTCCGTGTGTTTCCCTCCTCTTCCACCGCCCCTCCCGCCACCACCCCACTGTGGTCTGATTTCCACTCGGAGATGGAACTGCTCCCCGTGAGGCCCGGGCCGTGGCATTAGTGCTTATTCAGCCAGCCAGCAGGCCAGGCCTTTCATTAACTTGGATACTACAATTATGTGCGCCGAAAGGCTGAAAGGGCCATGTAGGATTTTTCTTCCCTGAAAAAAAATCCTTCCGCTTTTCACAGCCCCAGCCTTGGCCATCGAAGCAGCCATGACACAGGCTGTTCTGTCTCCTAAGGTTGGTGTGCAATAAACTCAGCATTGTGCAGGGCGCAGACGGGGTGGGCTGGGCCTGCCATTGTCCAGCCACGGACACCACAGCCACTGAGGAGGTCGTACTTCAGTGTGCAGTGCTGCCTGCTCTGACAGTTTCTCTTGTGACAGATGGCAGTGTGCACACTTACGGGTATGTGGCCTTGGGAGGTGTAGCCAGCCACAGGCGGGAGGGAGGGTGTCCTTCTTACTGTTGTCCCCTGCTCAAAGAGGGTGGTCCTGGGACAGTGGCTCACACTGATGTCACTGAGCCCACTTGAACACTTCCAGTGACCTCTTGAATCTTTTAATATGTATATAAGTATGCATGATGTATGCATGTATGTTGATTTATTGATTTAACTAATTTATTTTTACAGTTTGATACACCAGTCAACTCTCCAACTGGAGTTGTAGCTGAGGATGGCCTTGAACTTTGGATCCTCCTCCCTCTGCCTTCCATGCCCTAGCTTGACAAGCATGTGCCAGCAAGCCTGGGTGATATGTTGCTAAGTATTGAACCTAAGGCTTCATGCATGCTGGGCAGACACTTCATGGATATCCCCAGCCCAGGAGCCTGTTGTCGTTTTGTTTCTTTGTTTTTATTTTTGGTGTGTGTGTGTGTGTGTGTGTGTGTGTGTGTGTGTGTGTACTCAAGGTAAGACACTGCTGAAGGCATGGTGGGGAGCAGGTAGAGGCTGTTCCTTGTATACTGTCCCCTCGGTGCTCCCGAAAGTGTTACTTGGGGGGCTCTGTTATCTTAAGGAAAGCTGGCACCTAGCCACGGAAGCACTGGATAACCCCAAACTCAGAAACTTATTGTTTTAAGCTCCCCCAAGTTACCATGGTTACTCGAAAGGCCCGTGCAGCGGCCGGGTCTCTCCTGCTCTGAGGGAAGCCATCGGGTAGGAATTAAGCCTTTCATCCAGGCCCCCTTCATCTGTCCCTGCTCAGCTCTTGCACGGAGGGAAGGAACTGGAGAATGGGGATTTTCCAGGACCTTGGAGTGTGAGATTCTGGAGACAGAACTGATCTCCCACGCTAAAATAATTATAGCCAGGAGAACTAAGTTAAGGCCTTTAACAAGAGGGCGACGTGCCTATGTGAGGCTGTCTCTGTTGGCTTTGTACCTCAGTACTCCGCTTGCTGGCACCTGATTATACCTGCTGGGGCAATAGTACCCGAGGCACCCCACACCTGTTGGCTCGCTCCAGCAGGCCTGCTATGCAGCTGTGCTGAGCCAGTGCTCTTTGACAAGGCCTTTCCGGGGCAGAACAGGAAGCCAACCAGGACCCCTTTGGCTTGGCTTCTTCCTGCATGAGATTTCACCATGATCCTCTCTGCTGAAGTTCAGTGCGGGAGCCCAGGATATTTATATTGTGTAAGCATATTCCTATATATGCTCATATATCACACACAATACCTATGTGACCAGCCACATGGAGAAGAGGCCAGGTACAGACAGTCTTCACCCATGTGCCATGTCATGGAGTCAGGTTGCCTATTCCCCTGAAAGGCTGAGTGGCTGGTCACTTTTGGACTGGGGACTCTGTAGTTTCGTGGCGGTGGTGGTGGGGTTTCCTGTTGACCACTTGGTGAAGCTGATTTTCTTTCCAGCCCATGTGGGACACTCAGCAGGGTGGTGTGATAGTGGGCGCACCAGGTGGAGCCAGGGGACACATTCCAGGTAGGGGGACTTAGGTGACAAATGAGGGCCTTCCTGGGGTCTCCTGTGCAAAGAACCTTCTAGTCTTTCTACTCCACACCACTGCTGGGGCATCTCATCCCTCCTCATGGGCTGATGCCGAGCTTTGAGGCCACTCAGTAACATGGGGGACTGCAGAGGGGTTTGGGGTGTGACTCTTGTTTCTGACCCCTGAGCAGGGCCAGGTACCGAAAGCCTTCTCCAGTCTGCTGAAGACCCGTATACCTCTCATCTGCTCAATAGCCAGCCCTCACTCATTGCTAGCACAAACTTGAGGTACCAGCAGGCTCCTGTTACGCCTTGGGCTGGCCTTGTTTCTCCTCAGCAGGGACACCTCAGCAGCAAGCAGGTGGCGAACACACTCTCTTGTGTCACCATCTTGGTGGCAGCATTTTCTGAAGGAAACAATTGGGTTGTATAGGTCCTGTGGCTGGAAGGTAGGAGAGTGAGGCCCAAGCTGGCTTGTACACCTCTCACGGAGCATCATGGGAGCTGCTTGTTATGCTAAGTAAGTGACAATAGCAACGGGAAGGAGGTCTGGACTTCTACAGTGACTTGTGGCTGTATGCACAGCAGTAGCCATGTAGGACATCTGCAGGAAGGACACACAGGGCCTTCCTTATGGGTGACTGTCCTCAGCACTCTTTTCTGGGAGCCGAATTCAGCACTGGTGGGGAAAAATGGAAGGTGACAGATTGGGTGGGTGTTTGTGCACCTGTCTCTTTAGCTTGTTAGCAGGCAGCAAGCAGGCAGGAACCATGGCGGATCTTCAGAGCCCTTCAAAGGTCTACAGTCAGTGTTAGTGAGATTCTGGGAGCCGAATGAGACCATTTGTGGCCTCTGAACTCTGAACTATCTGGCTCTCTGGCAGGTGGCCCTGTGGGATGTCTTGTCCCTGGTCTTCCCATTTCAGTGGCTCAGGGGATCTACTGGTGTGTGTGTGTGTGTGTGTGTACTTCAGATCCCTGCCTGGTGCTACAGCATTCCAAAACTTTCTGATAAGGGTCATGGATCCTGGAGAAGGACCGCTGTAAGACATGGCCCCTGCTGGTCTATACAGAAGCTCCTTGCATCTTTGGTCTGGGAAGGAAATGGAGCAGCCACCATATAACCTTCCTTGCTGTCATCCCTGCACAAGAACTTGGGAGTGGGTTTATAAATCATCCTGGAGTCAAGATCAGCTGCCAAACAGCGGAACACTTACAAGGAGGAGGGCCTCTTGGGTCTATCTGTAAGCTTGCTCTCCTTCCTGGGTTTGGAGTGAGGAGCAGATGGAGAGGGAGGAGCTAGTAGGGTTCCGGGTTGCTCTGGAAGGCTCCAGATTGCTCCAGAGGGTTATGGATTGCTCAAGATGATGCTGAGAATGTTCTGGAAGCTTTCCAGAATTTCTAGGTGCACACCCATGGGACTGACTGCAGCCATCCTTTCTTCAGGGACTCGCTCATGATTATTGATGCTGACGGAGTGCAGGAGTTGAATGACTAATTCAAGATGGCAGACAAATCAATGCTATTTATATTTAGCCTGCGCATGTACTGCTGATGTCTCCGTAATGGTCGGCCTTCACCATTATGCTTTTGCATGATTTGAGATGCTGCTGCCCCACAGTCCAGGGTCTATAGCTTTTCACTCCCTCCGAGAAGGTTTTCAGGATGCACAGCATGTGTGCACTGAGGGACCGGCCCGTGCCTTCACTGTCTGGTTGGCACACTATCTCCCACAATGGTCTGTCCGCTTGATTATGTTCACCATAGGGTGGGGTTCAAAGTATGGCAGAATGCTGGCCTCGTATGTACGGTGGGCTTAGTGCAGCTTCTATAGATAGCTGTGGAAGGACGTTTATGAAAGGGAAGCCTTAGTGGTCTCCATGCTTTAACATTCAGACCTTGAATTAATGTGTGTAGTCCTGCATTCATCTTGTATTTGGGCCTGGTAGTGCTCTGTACATGGTCAATGCCAAGTGAGCAAGTTGGGGACACTCAGAGTTAGGGTTAGGGTTAGGGAGGCCTAGGTGAGAGAAACGATCTCCAGGCCTGCAGGATGGATCTGCTCTGGGAGCCCACATGTCTCCGTGTTTGATCTTTACGGTCTAGTTGAGTTTACCTCTTGGTTGCTGCATTGGGCAGTCTTTGTTTATCTGTTTTTGTTTGTTTGTTTTGGGGGTGCTGTTTCTATCTTCCAGGCTGATACCTCCAGACAACAGTAGCAGTTGTTATTCTGGAGGGGGTGGGATGTATTATTACATGTGCTGATGTTATAGAGCCTGGTGTCTTCTTCAGGGACACAGCGAGCAAAAACCCTCTGGTAGTGTGTGAAACCCACAGGGCATCAACGGTTAGAAGGAATGGCTTGTGGAAACCCTGGAGGTGCTGGTGTGGTTCTGAGGGCTGTCAAGGTGGACTAAGGATGGCAGCGCTGAGATCTTCCTGGTGTCTCCCGGGAAGACCTGGTACTGACTGTCCCTCTGGCCTCTGGACATCAGAACCTGAGACTGGACACAGTGTTCCTCGGTTGAAAGCTTAAAGCATGACCTTCAGTGGCTAAAGCCCCAACACTAGATACCACATCCATTTATATTTTATATTTAAATCACTGACTGCTGTCACACTGCCCTCCTAGAAAGGCTCTGTCAGGTCCCACAGGCTCATCGACTGGAGCGAGGCCCTCCCGGTGCCCTTTAAGCAGGCTCCTAAGCTGAAGTCAGAGGCTTAACACAGATGCTTAACACAGATGCTTGTTAGGTTGGCCTGTGGGAGAGGGCCTGGCTGACACCTGCTGAACACCTGCTTGACACCTGCTTGACACCTGGTCAACACCTGGTTAACATTTACTAGCTGTCCAGTAAATTCGAAGGCCTGTTTGACACCTGTTTGACACCTGGCTAAAACTGGGTTAACATTTACTGGCTCACCCACTAAATGCTGGCCCCACAGGCCGTTTCCCTCTCTGTCCTGAGTAGCAGTAACTGATGTTTAGGAAGTCAGAGGCTTAATACAGATGCTTGTTAAGGTTGGCCTGTGGGAGAGGGCCTGGCTGACACCTGCTGAACACCTGCTTGACACCTGGTTAATATTTACTATCTCACCCAGAAAATGAGAGGGCCTGCTCCTGGTTGCTCGACTTGGCTCACCCACTAAATGCTGGCCCCACAGGCTATTTCCCTCTCCGCCCTCTCCAGGATCCTGCTGCCTGCATCCTATTCTCTACACAGCTCTACGCAGAACCTTCTAGAATGTCAGTTTTACCTCTAGGTCTCTTCTTTTAGTCTTTAATGCTCTCACAGTTTTAAAACTGTGTGGTGGTGTTTGTGCATGTGTGTGTACATGTGTGCTTAATCATGTGGAGGTCTGGGGGTGACTCTGGTGTCATTCTCATGAATATCATCTACTTCCTTTGATACAACATCTGTCATTGATCCTGGTCTCACTGATCAGACCAGAGTATCTGAATATCAAATGCCAGGGATCCTCTGGTCTCTACCTCTCTGTTTTTGGGATTACAGGTACATGCCATCAGGCCTGCCATTTTGCATGGTATATGGGTCTTGAACTCTGGACCTCATGCTTTTGAGTCAGATTTTACAGTCTAAGCAATCTCCTCACGATGCTCTGGCATGGTCTCAGTGCTTAGGCTCCACCATCCCTTCCACTCTCAACAAGAAGCGGGCAGAGGGCCATGGCCCCGACCTCTCTGTTGTATCTGCTGTTTTGTGTTTCGGGGATGTGAGAGGGGACTTTGGTCCTGGGGATGTGAACAGAGAATTTTCCCCCACCCCCTGCTTCCTCTCTGTCCTGTGAACCTCAAAGCTGCTGACTAAGGAGGAGGGTTGATGGATGGATTCTGAGGTGCTCCGCCTTGGAGCCCTGGGGTTCTGCAGGGAACTGGTTTATGTCCGGGAGCTTGCTACTTCTGTCCTCTCTCAATTTCCTTTCCTGGCCCTCAAGACCGGACCTGCCATGGTGGGACAGGCACCGGGCCAGGAAAGATGACCTTCTGTTCACGTCCGGGATCTGAACCTGAGCCAGGTGCGATGAGAGTCTGTGTACCAGCCATCCCCATCCCGTCGCTTGAAAACCCAGACGCAGAAAAGAAAACGAGTGTTTGCCGGAGACTGAATCACATCATGAAGTTATCCGCAGTAATCAGGGCACGCTTGCTCCCAGAAATTAGATCATTCCGGAATCTCATCGAATTAAGGGAGGGTTCCGAGCTCGGCTCTCCCAGCTCCCGCGCCTTCCCTCCCAGGCCCTCTCCCCGCTCGATGGGAGATTTTCTGGCCGTGTCAGGGCAAACTGACCCGGTTCGGTAATGGAGAAGAAGCCTGTTGGAATTAAGGCCTAACAGCGTTAAAAAAGCAATCTCTGCAAGATTGAGGCCACCGGGGAATCGTAGATTCTCAGCCAAGACCTCATTTAAGGATCGGAATAAAACTTGACACGCATGTGCGAACACGCACGCGTGAAGAAGCCGGTGTTCAGAAACAATGGAGACCTGGTGTGAACAAAAGAGCGGAGGGGAAGCAGAAAGCGAGCTTTGGTAGCAGGGCAGGCAGGGGTCGTCCTATGCTTGGGCAGGAACAGCGCAGGCTATGCAGTCTGGTTAATCCAGGAGCAGGGATAGCAGTGTGCGGGGCCTGCCAAGGTGTACTGCCAACACATGAGGTCCTCCTTAAGTGTCCCTGACTCAGAACCTTGGGCTCCTCCTCTGAGCACTGCCCACCTCCTGTTATCTGAGAGTCATGGTGATTCTCCACGTGGGTTGTCTGGGAGTCACCCCAAGGCCTGGTGTCTGTCACTGGTTCACATCTCTATATGTCCAACTTAGCAGGCAGTGGCTCCTGCAGAGCCGGCTGTGGGTGGGACTCTCAGGGTAAGCGGGGGTGGGGGATGGGGGAGTGTTGGGGGAGGAGCATGGGACCAGGAGTGTAATGGGGGGCAAGAGTAGGCAAGAGCCAGGAAGCATTGAGGGTAGCGGGAGTGAGAGCAGACAGAATGGCTGCTTAATTCCATCTAAGGTTCCTGCCTGTGAGAGCATTCTAGATGTGCCATGGCTGTGGGTGCCTCTCTCTAGGTATTCCTCAGTGAGAAACAGGAAGTCGAGGGTGGGGGCAGGCATGGAGGTGCAAGACAGCTACCTGCTTTTCCCCACCGGGCCTCACAGCAGTGGTCTTTGCTGTTATGGTGTTTTCTGCCCTTTGGGTGAATAGACTAGAGAAAAGTGGCTGCACACAGCTCTTCTGTCTAGTGTGGGACAGTCCTGGAGGTGGTGTGCTTCTGTCCTCTAGAGGACTGCACTGACAGATTGCTTGTGGTACCCAAGCAAGCCAGAGGAAGCCCCCAAACAGATGAGCTCACTCCAGCAATGACTTCTAGAGCCCTGGTCCCTAGATATACCTGAGCTTCTGGGGGGGGGGGGGCATGTGTCACTGGATATCCAGCCCCCAGGGTCTCTGGGTGTCTCCCAGATCTTCACTCATGGGGGGGGGGTCGCTTTCCTGGGTGCCTTGCTTCTAGAACAAGAAAGACAGAGGACAGCTTCCTGTTCCCACAGGCCTCAGTAGCATGGCAGATTCTTGAAGGATGCCATCTCAGGTATCAGAAGGGATATGTGTCTGTGAGGGAAAGGTGGTGATGGGGGTCGTGCACAGGCAAGCTGCTCACTGAATGTCTGTGCTGTGGAAGGCTGAATGCCTAGTTGGGTCTAGCAAGCCACTTGCGGCCTTGAGCTCCCAGAGGCTTTTTAAAGATGGCCCCGAGATTTGGGCCATGTCCCTGATGTCCTTCTCTCTCAGATAGAGCTGGTCTACAAAGAGACATTTTCTCTCAGGGATGTGCCAATATTCCTGGTGTTTTACGTCTCTTCTAGTTAGAAAGGATCAGTGGACTCTGAGGGCCAGGCACAGAGCATCTGGTGAGACAGGTGGACAGCCTGAACCTGCTCCACCTGCAGTGTGCCTCCTCACAAGTGACCTTCACCGTGACCTCAAGCCTTCCTTCCTGGAGGAACAGTCTCCTGTCCCACACTAGCTGGGAGGTTCCACGAGGTAGACAACCCTGGACCATAGCTGTCTGTCAGATACTACTGTGTACTTTTCCAGCTGAGGGGCTGGGAGGGCAGCCACCAACTTGGCAATGACTGATTTTGGAAGCTTACTTCTGTGTGTGTGGAAAGCGGGTTTGGCACAGGTATTCATTTGCCTCCTGAACAAACAGAGGTCCTCCCAAGCCTCCCGGCTCCCACAGTCCCCGGGAGGGACGGCTCAGCCCTTTCACCCTGGTGTTGCTTCTAAACTGTTCTCCTCTTTACCTTCTAAGTGATGAGCCTGGGTGTGTCTGTCCTGGGTCTCTCTTCTGTAGGCCCTTGCTCTGAGGAACAGGAATAGGTATGGCTTTGTGGGGAGGGGCCAAGGTAAGACAAATTAAAGTGACCAGAAGTCACTTCCAAGCCCATACTTCTCCCTTGGCTCCTCATAGCCCCAACCCTTCATTCTTCCAGGAACCATGTGCCCTGTCCCCTTGTTCCTGTGGTCCCCTCCTCCTGCCTCCCCATGCTCCCCTCTTTCTTCCCCGCTTTTCTCCCACCCCTCTCTTCCCCTGTTCTCCTTGCATCTCTCCCCTTCCTTCTCTCCCACTATGACCTGGATGGACAGAGATTTGGGTGGACTGGCTAGGGAATGGAAGGAGGAAGAAGAGGCAGGGAGAAGAGAGAAAATGGGAGATTCTGTGTAAGGACATTAGGTGCTCAGCTCCTGTCCCTGGTTTCCCGAGAAGCACATGAAGAGCTGGCACTTCCAGGCACTGGGGCTGGGGAACACTGGGAGGAGAGAGGGCGGTGGTCACTTGAAGTGTTCCCCGAGAGATGTGTTGGAGCCCTAACCCTAGTTGCTTTGAATGTGAGTTTATTTGGAAGCATGTGACGAAAGTCAAAGAGGCTGTCAGTGGGATGCGTCCTTCTCAAAAGGGGGCAGAGGGACACGGAGATACATAGAGGAAAGGAGAGATGGCCTTTAGCCAGAGACTGCTCAAGGGCTGTGGCCAGCAGGGAGAAGCAGCCTCTCTGAACTTGTGAAGGAGCCGCCCTGTGGAATGAGCCTTGGGACCTGGCTTCTGGCCTCTGGCACCCACGGTCTGCGATGCTGAGCTGGTGGCTACCGGTCAGAGCTCAGGACAAGGTGGGTGGAGATGAGGCTCAGCATGAGGTTCCAAAGCCTAAGCTCATTTCTTGGGGTGCCAGCCACAGTGGTCGGAGAAGTGTCAAGGGTGAATAAAACAACAGTCACCTGTCTAATGACAGGGAAGGAAGCAAGAAGCTGACAGCCTGAGCAAATAGTCCATTCTCAGTCATGGTGTGGGGTGGGGTGGGGTGGGGTCACTCCAAGTCATCCAGGTGTCTCAGATAGCCCTAGATATACTATATATATCTTCTTTATTGTTTTTTATGTATATGCGGTCTGATTTATTTAATTTTTTTGAGTTTTTGATACAGGATTTCATTTAGCCAGGGCTTGCATCAATCTTTCCATGTAACCAAGGTTTGTCTTAAATTCTAATCTCCTTGTCCCCACCTCCTAAATACTGGGTTTAGGGGTGAGGTTATAGGCAAAATTACAGGTGGGTTTATGGGTGGGGTTATTGATGGGGTTACAGGTGGGATTACAGGTTGGGATACAGGTGGGATTACAGGTGGGGATACAGGTGGGATTACAGGTTGGGATACAGGTGGGATTACAGGTGGGGATACAGGTGGGATTACAGGTGGGGTTACAGGTGGGATTACAGGTGGGGTTACAGGTGAGGTTACAGGTGGGATTACAGGTGAGGTTACAAATGGGGTAACAGGTGGGGTTGTGGGTGGGATTACAGGTGAGGTTACAAAAGGGATTATAAATGGGAATACAGTTAGGGTTACAAATGTGGTTACAGGTGGAGTTAAAGATGGGGTTACAGATGTGCACTACCAGGCATGGCTTTCAACTTGACTCTTCAGTGAGGCACAGTCAGAAGAACAATGTCATACAAGAGCAAAACTTTGACAATAACCATAATCTAACTGCTGGTATCTTTACTCTTGAACTTTGGTGTTTGTGTGTGTGTATCTATGTACCTGTATGCCTGTGTGCCTGTGCCAGTGTGCCTGTACCTGTGTGCCTGTACCTGTATACCTGTGTCCCTGTGCCTGTACCTATGTGTCTATGTGCCTGTATATGTGTGTCTGTGTGCCTGTGTGCTTGTATACCTGTACCTGTGTGCCTGTGTGACTATACTTGTGTGTCTGTGTGCCTGTACCTGTGTGCCTGTGTGCTTGTATGCCTGTACCTGTGTGCCTGTTTGCCTGTGTACCTGTGTGCCTGTGTGCCTGTGTGCCTGGGTACCTGTGTGCCTGTGTGCCTGTGTGCCTATGTACCTGTGTGCCTATGTGTGTTTGTGTGAGTCTACTGGTATGTCTGTGTGCTTGTATACCTGTACCTGTGTGCCTGTGTGACTATACTTGTGTGTCTGTGTGCCTGTACCTGTGTGCCTATGTGCTTGTATGCCTGTACCTGTGTGCCTATGTGCCTGTGCCTGTGTGCCTGTGTACCTGTGTGTCTGTACTTGTGTGCCTGTCTGTGCCTGTGTGCCTGAGTCTGTGTGCCTGTGTGCCTGTGTCTATGTACCTGTACCTGTGTGCATGTGCCCCTGTGTGCCTGTGTGCCTGTGTGCCTTTGTGCCTGAGTCTGTGTGCCTGTGTGCCTGTGTCTGTGTACCTGTACCTGTGTGCATGTGCCCCTGTGTGCCTGTGTGCCTGTGTCCCTGTGTGCATGCAGGTGCAGCCTTAGGCAGCCTCAGGAACCCTCCATCTTGATTGTTGAGATGGGTTTCTTGCCTGGAACTCAGGCAGCTGAACTGGCTGGCCTGCTTGTCTGAGGGATCCGTCTGGCTCTGCCTTCCCAGAGCAGGGATTACAAATGTGTGCCATCCATCGCACTGCGTTTTAATGAAATAAAGGGCTTCTGAACACAAACATGGCGGCGATGTGACGCGTGGGCAGCACATACAGCACAGGCAGCCTGTGGGTAGGAAGGGGGTCCAGGACTGGGTGGGACGTCCTCTTCACAGAACTCTGGTTAGTTACTCTGGAATTTTCCACTTAGTGTTGTTGATCCATCGCTGGCCTGGATGACTCAAACCACAGCGGAGCCGTGCATAAGGGAAGATCAGTTTATTATTATTCTTTTCTGGCTGAAGCAAGGATAAGTTTGGGTTCCTCACATGGCTAGGAAGGATTTGATGCCAAGACTGCCCTCAGGGGTCCTGCAACCTAGTGACAGGGTATTGCCCATGGTAAGGGACAAAATCATTTGTTTATGAACATTATGAACAGTGAGCTAAGAGCTAGGTTTGAGTGACCCATAGCCCAAGACCACCTCCCACCTAGGAACTTCTACAAATGACTCAAGGTCCAACTCAAATAAATGTTCCCACACCTATGAGTGAATTTGTCAAATTCCTCCCAGGGATACTTTCTGTGTTCTTACACAGTCTCCCCTGGCCTCCATGTGGGCCCGGGCAGGGTCCTGTGACTCCCTCAGCTGTCACCGAGCATAGAGGAAGCTTTGGGTGAGCCTCTGCTTCAGGTAGGGGTCTTGTTTGACTGGGTGACTTCTGTCATGCTGGGCCAGGGGCATTGCTGAATAGTCTCTGTCGTCTGGATGATGTAATCCTACTGTCTCCAGAGCTGGGCTGGCTTGGTCATACATTAGAAGGTCTGGACTTCTCTCGAGGAAACAGGAGTGCCACCCCCACCCCCTGTAACCCTGTTCCTCTCGAAGAGAGACCCAGCTGCAAGGACACAGCCAGGGTCAGCTTGACACGGGCAAGGGTGAATTTTCCCTTTTCTGTGGCTCCCTGGAGTTTCCCCTGGAACACAGATGCTGCACTGGCCCAGTGTGCCTCATCAGAAGGACACGCTGGCCCTTGTGTACCTCACTGGAACACAAGGCCCCAAATAGCTTCCCGGGGCCAGACTCTAGTGCCAGCCGCTCACCAGCTGGGCTCCTGTCTCTTCGCTGTGCATCTTGGTTTTGTCCTGGAGAGCGGATAGTCTAAGGGCTGGAGCTTCTGAGTCTTTGCCTTCAACCTTCTGACCTTCAGGCACCAGTAAGTCCCACCTTGGGAGTTTCGGGGTGGCCCACCCCTGTGCTTGTCTGGAACAATCTTGGTCTGCTTCTGCATCTGCTGCAGCGAAGGCCTTCCCCCCACTCCAGCATGGAATTTTCCCAGTTATTTTTAAATAAGTCCCGTTTATTTGTGCTTAGAATTCAGATAAGAACCACCAGCCTCGCACAGATGCGAAGCCCAAGCCGTGAAAGGCACAGCCACGGCAGCCACACCGCCACGTCGTGTCTCTCCCACACTCAGGCGCCCCGGCTGCTGGTGCAGGAAAACGTCCCCGTTTTTCACATCTGAAAAAGCTACATGAGGACACCGGTCTCCGACAGACAAGATGAGGCTCTCTGGAGAAAGCCAGGGATGGATGCTTCTGAGAGCTCAGCAGGAGTGCTCTGAACTGCATCTGCTCATTCGAATTGAAAATATGTTAAAAGAAGAAAAAAATTAAACCAAAGACCTCACCGAGTGACTCAATTATAAGCCCTAGAGGATGAAGTCCGCCACACATCCCCCATGGGATTTTGCTAAGACCATGAGCAGGATGAAGTTTCATGTCTCCATGCGTTGTAGGAGAGGGTGTATCAGTTAGCTACCGCTGTATAACAAGCAAGTCCCAAACCACTGTAGCTTGTGATGACCGCTTATTTTTCCTTCAGGCCTGCCAGATACTGTTGATGACTTAGGTAGGCAGTGTTCCATGGACTTCCTCACACATCTGTGGGAAGCTGGTGGGTGGGCAGAGGCTGGCTGAACTGGGCAGTGGGTATTGGCTTCATGTGGCTTCTTCTCCAGCAGGCTAACTCAGGTTTGTTCATATCTTAGGGACTGGGTCCCTCACCACAAAGCAGAAGGAAGCCGTGTGTGTTAAAGCTGTGGCTTTGGAAAGTGGTTCTGATACCAGGAGTGAGAAAAATAGAACCTGTCTCTTTGTGGGAGGATCTGTGAAGTCACATGGAGCGCTTCATGATGTGTGACTTAATGGATAGACAGGGGGAGGGGAGAGTCCGTGCTGGGTGTCAGTACTGAGGTGCAGCCTCGGGTGGCTTTGAGGCTGGTGTGTGGGCTCCTGGGCTTGGGTAGGGACCAGAGCCACAAGCTATGCAGTTCAAAGAGGACTGAGCTGAGCTCACTTGTGTCCAGTTGCATGATCAGCTTCACCGGGGGCCTGGCCAGGAGCAGCCTACTCCCGTCTCCCTTCTTGACTAGGGATTGTTGTTCCTGGTTGCCCAGGAACCCCCCTGCCCTGCCCTGCCCTTGTCAGAATCTAAGGCCACACAGAGAATCATCCTAACCTAGCTAGAAAAGAAGCTATAGATCAGGAAAGCAGTACAGAGGTCAGGATGGTTGGCAAGAAGCAAATGGTGGGAGATGGCGGAGGGATATAAAGAAGGCACGGGGCTGAAGGCTGGGTCTGGAATAGAGCCTGACTTTAGTCTACCCAAGTTCAAGAGAAAACGATCATGGAGCCTGAAGTCTATGTACCTGCTCCCATGTGCTTGGCTTAAGGGCTCAGGAGTTCAAGGGAATGCAGAATTCTGGAATGATCCACATACCAAACACACTTTACCACAGAGGTGCCCTGTGTGCCTCTGCCTTTCTGGAGAAAGCTGTATATAATAGAAAGGTTTTATTTTTACTTTATCACTACCGCACCCCAGGAACCCTTGGTGCCTTAGTGGGGAGGTCTGAGGCAGTGGGGGCTCCTAGGATGGCTAGGATGGCTTTATGTCCTGGCTCTCATCTGTGCACCTCTGTCCAGAGAGAGGGACCAGCCCATGTGTGGGTGAGTCCTGTACATACAACCTTCAGCTGCCTGCTCTCAGAAGTCAGAGTTTGTAGTTTTTCAAGGGCCCTGAGGGCTATGGAAGCTGGGTCTCTCTTACAATTTTTTTCAGTGTCGGGCTCAAATCAGCCTTGCATTTCTGCTTGACTGCGAGTTATTTAAGGATTTGGATGTCTTTGAATGTCCATATCTGGGACTGTCACAAGACCTCAGGTCTCTGGACTCTGTGGTTGCTCCAGAGAACACCAAAACCCCGATGATCAGTGTTTCTTCTGTTGGACAAGTCTGGGTTGCATTTATTCCAGGCTGGCCCGGCTCTGCCTCCTGCCCATCTGGGAAGACAGCCAGCTTGTAGTCTGAGGAAGCAAGGGTGCTCTGGGGCCAGGTGGAGGGACAGCAGGGTACCGGGTGCTTATTTTTAGGAGCTTGTGGGTACTGCTGCCCACGCCGGGTGGAAAGGGACCCCTGAGCCGTCCTTGTGCCAGGGGAACGTAGATTGGCATTGGTCAGAGCTGCAGATGGATGCCACCCCAGTCCTCACGGATGCTGGTCTTGCCCCAGCTCCTCCTGGTCTAGAGAGAAGGACGTGGGTTGCTGGCCTGTTCTGGGATCCAGAGCCAGCTCTGTCACAAGGCAGAACTGATAAACTAAAAGACGTGTGTAGGACCTCAGCTGTCAACACACATTGTCACCTTTAAGTCTACTGGTTTAGGAAGGGTACAGAGAGTGATGCTGTAAACACAAGCCTTCCTCCACCACAGGTAATATTTCGGTGGCTTTTGAATTTGAGTCTTCTGGTTGAGCAATATATTTTTACATAAACAGCCAACATCAAAGACCTTGTGGGTGCAGTTCCCACTTGCCCATGCCTTGCCCTGCCCGTCTGTGGGTGGAAATGAAGAACCTGCATCTTGCCTTCTCCCTCTGGGAAGCACAGCTTTCTTGTGGATGATACTAGGCTCCATTTGTGGTACCTGGTCCTGCAGTGACCCTGTCTCCAGGGGCCCAGTGACCTGTCTTAGGCTTGCAGTGACCACCTTCCAGGCCCACAGTTCCCAGTATGCGTGAGGCCCAGAAGCCTAATTCTTAGATGTCCGGGGTAACCGTGGGAAGCTGGATGTCTGCTTTTGCCCAAACCACTCCTTGGTTTTGAGGGAGAATCTGCGACAGAGATGGCTGGAATGGAGAGAATGGGGTGGCACTGCTCTGTGGCATGGGGTGGCACTGCTCCGTGGCTCAGTGCATTGAGATGTTGCTATTGCAAAATACCCGGCAAAAGCAAGTTAAGGGGATGAGGGTTTGCTCTGGCTCCTGGTTTGGGAGCAGTTTGTCATCGTGGGCAGATATGGCTGCAGGAGTTAGAGGCTACTCACCACACTACACCCACAGTCAGGAGGGAGGGAGGGTTGACAAAGGAGGGGGAGGGGGATGAGAAAGGGAGGGGGTGTAGGGGGAGGAATGCTGATGTGCAGTTGGCTTTCTGTTTTTTATTCAGAGTGCTACCCCAGCTTGAGGGATGGTGCCGCCCACATTCAGGGTGGCTCTTCCCTTCTCAATCAAGGCAGAGATTTGTCTCCTAGGTGATTTGAGATCCTGTTAAGTTGACAATCGAACCACCGTGCTTAGGTTCCGCAGGCTTGGATAATTCCTTCGACACTCATCAGGCCCCTAGGGTCTAAGTTTGGGACTCTTGGGGAGCCCCTCCACACCGCCCCACCCCCACCCCCGGTCAATGCCCGGATGTGCTATGCCCCAGCTAGGTTGGGGGAGGATTAGAGCTAGAAGCCCTCTATGCCAGGTGGACATTGTCAGTCCCTGGGCTTTTAGCCCAGTGGGGTGGCTCCAGGCAGCAGGGGTTTTGTGAGACTGCAGGGATTCCAGCAGACACTAGTTGGGGACAAGTATGCTAATCAGTGGTCAGTTTTCCACACCTCAGCGCCCACACAGAACGTGAAATGAGGTCTTCACCCTCCAGGGAGACCCCTGAATCTGGGCCATAGAACAGTCTGGGGGCTCAGCAGACCTGCCCAGGAGGGGGACCCCCCACAGAGGCACTGCTTTATAGACTTCTCCCCCCCCCACTTCTCCCTTTAACCCTTCCTTTATCATTCTCCTGTGTGATTAATTCTTTCTGGTGAAGCAGCATCCTTGTGTATGTGTGTATGTGTGTGTGTGTGTGTGTGTGTGTGTGTGTGTGTGTGTGTGTGTGGTCAAACCCCTTTTTTCTCTGCCCTGCTTCCCACCTCTGGCCTCTTGAGAGAAGAAAGGGACACTCGTTTTCCGTGAGTGGGCATCTCCCAGGGCTTGGGCCCAGCAAATCTACCAGGAAAAAAACTCAGAGGAGGGCAGAAAGGGAGGGAGTCAGGTTATGCAAGGGAGGGGAGGAAAGGGCCATTTTGGAGGAGGATGGGAGGGTGGAAGTAACCGCTCAGCTCAACAGGGACGTGTGCAAACAGAGGCTCAAGGCCTGAGTCATTGCACAGAAGCCCAGATGTGGCTCTTGGGCCGTCCACATCAAGTGGCCACAGCTGTGAACTGATGGAGAGGCCTGTTAAAGAGATAGGTGCCTCGGCTGCCCACCAGGGAGATGCCTTATAAGGGCCTCTCTTCTCAGCAGCCCAGAGAGAGGCTTGGAGCTCTAGCTTCCTGGGATTGGCTAGAGAGCCCCACTAATGGTACCTGGAGCCCTTGCACTTCCCCACCCCGAACATGGTGCTTGGGCTGGACAGGGCACCACCTTTACCGAGCCCAGCTTGGAAGGCCTCCTTCCCTTCCTTCCCTCCCCCCATCATAGCTTTGCCTGTGCTAAGACTCACTGAGCTCACCAAGCATCTGTCTGTAGATACTCATGTCTCTGACCCTGCCAATGATCGGTCCCTCTGGTGAGGATGCGGAGGACCGTGTGGCCCTTTTGTACCTCAGTGACTAGCTGAGGCATGGAGCTTGTCCTTCAGCTAATGTTCAGACATGATGGAAGGGGTGCTGTGTGCAGACTGCTTCCATGACAAGATGTCTCTGGGGAGAGGCCTGTCTGGGGGGTGGGTATGTGGCCTCTGTCCGTCGTAGTCTTTGCACACAGCTCTTAGCAGGGGCACCATGGTTGCATGCTGCACGTGCTTGCACGTGCTTGAGCAGAGGACGTCCCTTGTTGGTATCCAGGCTTGCTCCTTTCATGGACAGTCAGGGCAGGGGTTCCCACTCGTTTGACTTTGATTATGAGTTCCTCCTGGGGCAGCCGGGATGTCAGAATGAGACCAGTGGCTTGAGCAGAGAGCAGAGAAGGGCCTAGTGCCAGGGTTTCTTGGGTTGGACTCTGTTCTGAGGACTAGAAAGGGAGGCCTGAGTGCCACACAGCCAGATTCCCACATATGTTATCCCTGGACACATTTGCTGCACCCTGATGCCCGACTCTTGTTTGACATGACCCAGTGAGAATCAGCGAGATACTGATCAGGGCCCGAGAACTTAATTAAAGCTCTACATCACAAATGTAAGGCTCCGGGCTTAACGCGATCTGATAAAATTATTCGGATACACTTCAATTTCAATCTTGGATTCTGAGGCAGCAGAGAGAAGCTCATGTAGAAGGAGGGAGGGAGGGAGGGAGGGAGGGAGAGAGAGAGCGAGAGAGAGAGAGAGAGACAGACAGACAGACAGACAGACAGACAGACATGGCCTCTGGTAGGATCTGCGATCAATTGATCATCCCTGGCCTGAGAGGAAGATCCTGATCAACAGTTAGGGTTGGGATGTGAAGTGTCCCCTGCAGGCAGGGTCATGTGCGTGAATGCTTGGTCTCCAGCTGGTGGCGCTGTGGAACCTTTGAGACACGGGGAGTAGCTGTCAGAAAGAGGGCACTTAGGTGGAGCCTGTGAAGGGTTTGCCCCTTCTGCTTCCTGCCCATGGCGATAGCCTCTGCTCCCATGCATGGGAATCCTTCTGAAACCATGAGCCAAGATAATCTCTACTTCCTTGTTAGTTACGGCTGTCAGGTATTCGGTCCCAGCAATATATAAATAAATGCTACAGGATAGAGAGTAGCTGGCAACCTAGGGACAAACAGGCAGAGAAATTGGCTCACAGCCTATCCTGGCCAGGTCTCCTGGAGCAAGGTTGGAACTTGGCCCTGGGATCAGGTACACAGTTGGGTGTTGGTTCTGAGGCCAGGGCCTGATTTTGCTGCTTCCTGGTTTCAGGATACTTATTTAGAGACCATGATGAATAACAGCTTCTCCCAAGGACCCAGGGCTGGGGTTTCTTCAGTTCTCTGTCCCAGGGAGGGTGAGGGCCAGGTGCTTCAGGAATGGGACTTTTAGGTGTCCCCAAGGATATGCCATCAGGTATTGGAGGGCTTAGGGACCCGTGGCAGCCATCAGTGTTGGGGGACACATCATTGAGACAGACCTACATTGAGGCCACTGAAGGCATGCATGCTTTGAAGGCCCTGATGCTGCAGCAGCCAGCATGGACAAGGCAGACTGGGTATTTCTTCACTCACCCACCCATGATCTATATTCATTGTCCATCTGTCTGCCTCTCTATCCAAAACTCACCCAAAGCTGACCTTGGCTGCCAGAGCGTGTTGTGTGTAGTGTGATGTTTGCAACATGTCTCCCTTGCTAGCAGTGAACCAGCCCCAAGTGGACTGCAGAATGAGCTATACTGGCATAGAATGCAGCACAAGTGCAAGCCAGGCCTCATATCCTTGCTGGCGAATGTCCCTTGTCGGCGAGAGATCGTTCTCGTCTAGAGCTAGGCAGTG
Source organism: Mus musculus (assembly GCF_000001635.26). Taxonomy (NCBI): domain Eukaryota; kingdom Metazoa; phylum Chordata; class Mammalia; order Rodentia; family Muridae; genus Mus; species Mus musculus. Next base: position 118,879,005 of record NC_000077.6, on the reverse strand, counting down.
GATATGACCCGTGTGTCCACAAAAGATTACTGGAGAGGAAGGATGTGGTCCCCACACAGTAGGGTACATTCAGCCTGGGAACAAGGACCCCCAACACCTGCTACTGTGGGTGTGACTCTCGGGGACTCCCAGAAGGAAAGGAGACTCCAGGCAGGTGATGAGCACTGGGACATCAGAGCCAAGAGAGTGGGCTCTGTTCCTGGTATCCCGTGTGATGTCCACGTGCTCAAGTACCTGATTCACTGCGGTCCTTCTGTCTGCCTCCTCAGTGGTTGGTTCCTTCTACTCAGCATTAGGGGAACAGGGGAACAGTATGCGTGATTCCACCATGACAGGCAGGTCTGGTGGTGCCACCATGGCCGTAAGCTGACAGGGAAGTCTGGGAATCTGCTTGGCTTCAGTCTGCTGTGAGCCCCAGCTCTTCTGCTGGCCCACAGTGTTTGTCCCAGGCATGACTGGGATGCCAGAGTCCTTGAGGCTTCCTACCCACCCCTGAGGGTCCTGCTGGAGTTGCCAACATGGTTTGGTCACTGTTAGTAAATGAGAGACCATGCCAGACACAGCAGAGAGGGCTTAGTGTGGGACCATTCCAAATAGGAGTCTGCCACAACACAAGCTGGTGAGCAAGCAGATGAGGAGTCTCTAGAGACAGGGCCGCAGGGCTGTCACCTCCCTCCTGATCATTGTGGCTGCTGATGACTGGATAGAGACACAGTTGGCAGAGTTATTGGGGTGACACAAAGCTTGGAGAAGTGGGGGGCTGTTCAGATATGATGTCTCAGAGACACTGTGACCAAGGCAACTCTTTTAGAAAAGACAACATTTCACTGGGGCTGGCTTACAGTTTCAGATGTTCAGTCCGTTATCATTATGGTGGAAAGCATGGCAGCGTTCAGGCAGGCATGGTGCTGAAGGAGCTGAGAGTTCTTGTTCCGAAGGCCAACAAGAGAAGACTGAATCTCTCAGGCAGCTAGGAGGAGGGTCTCAAAGCCCACCCTGACAGTGACACACAAAGACACACCTTCTAATAGTGCCACTCCCTGGGTCAAGCATATTCAAACCACCACATATGGGCTCTGAGTAGATCTCAGCAGTCAGAGCATGAGGCTAAGTCGAGTGAGGTGTGGCCAGGAGAACTGGATCAAAGGTGGCTTTGTTTGCATGGCAGTAAGTCGAGCTTTCCAAGCCAGGTCATGGAATGTCACAGGATGTAGGAGATTAGGGAGCCAAGCTTGGGGTAGCAGCGTGGCATGCTGTCACCAAACCAGAGTGGCCTACACTGCATGAGGGGAATCACTCAGCAGTTAAGACAGGACTTCCCCGTGAAGGACTGCATCAGGGTCCTGTGTTCAGAGCTATGTGCCCCACTTTCAAAAGGCCCTTTGAGTAGCCAAGCAAAACTCCAAAGTGAGTTCTCCAGCCAGAAATTCTGCTAGATTTATCCTCTGCCAGTTATAGAATTTCTTTATGATTATAGTAAATATTTTCTTTTTTTTCTGAGGAGCAGAGAAAGCACAGGAAAGGATGAAGACAGGAGCCCGAGTCAGCCGTAACCTTAATCTTCCCACCAGGAGACAACATTTTGGTACATTTCCTACCAGTCTTTTAAAAAGAATCCATATTTTAAAATAAAATAAGGACGATCTTTATATATAGCCTGCGTGCTGTCTTCTCTTCACTCAGTATTGTATTCGAGCTTCCCTCGGCATTAAGCACCCACCCGAAGCCCTGTTTCCAGAAACTGCAGACTGGCCCGTCCCTGCCGGTGTTGAGAAAAACCATAATCTGCTTCCTGTGTGTGGCAGGCGGCAGTGTGCTGTCCCTGGTCGGTGGTCAGCTTCCTGCTTCCTGACAGTTGTTCTGTACCTGGTTGAATTGTAGGGTCAGTTCCTGGAGCTAGCCCTCCGTGGGCCAGAAGCACCAACCCAAGGCTCCTGGACAGTTGGCTAAGGTATCTGTCAGGCGAGGAGATACCTTACCCACCCACACGTGTGCATCCCTGAGGCCGGTGAATGCTTCCTGTTCCTTTCAGGCTCCATCTTTGCTGACTCTGCAGATGGAAAGGCCACCAGGCATGGCGGCTCTTGCATTTCCTCGATTGTCACACAACGTTGTGAATTCCTTGGCTGTCCCTTTGTTTAGTTGGTGTCCATCAGAATGGTTTTCCCTTTGGGCCTGCCCTCTTGGGGCTGGGTGTGCTGAAAGGGGCAGGTCCCTTATTAGCCACTGAAGCTACCATGCAAAGGTAGAAGTCGGTTTCTTGTATCAGATGGTATCCTGAAGCCAGTGTGCCCAGTTTGAATTCAGGCCCCTGTCCTTGGCATGCGTGATCTAGAGGGGGCCCTGGCTCCCCTTCTGCTCAGGGCTGAGCACCACAATGGGAGACTTGAGAAAAACTCAGGCCCACGGGTGCAGAGCTGGATGTTTGTGTTCATTTGATGGTGTGTGGTGTTCTTAGCTCTAGGATTCCAGGTTTCCCCCTTCTCTATGTGAATGATTTTAGGAATCTAGGGAAGACACAGCTTCAACTCTGTCCTCTGCTCTGCCCAACAAGTGTGTCAGTGACAGTTGTGATAGACAATCCAATACTGAAAGACACGGTTGCTGCCAGGAGAGGCAGGGTGGCAGGAGCCCACAGAACAATGGAGCAGTTTGACTCCAAAGGAAAGAACTGACCTCAAAATCCAGGAGGAAGAATGAAGAGCAGCGCACGGCACATCCTCCTTCTCTCGTGCACAGAAAGGAAGCCGATCTCACCAGTAATCAAACCCTTAGCAATTTAAACAACGACACACCCACTCTTCCAAATTGCCAGCAAGAAATGCCAACAGAGGGGCTACCAGACACCCTCTAAGGACCCAGACATCCTGTAGGTCAATTGAGTGGTCTGAGTGGTAGCTACCCAGGTTTGCAGACTAAGGGGGTGGGGTTCAAGGCAATGGGGACAGCTGGGCGCTAAGGCAGTGGGGGCTGGGGCAGGAGGAGGATAGGACAGCGGGGATGTAGATCAATGGGGTGCTAAGGAAATGGGGATCTGGAACAACAGGGGCTTGGAACAGTGGCATTTTAGAGCATAAGGAATTGGGGCAGTAAGGGTCAGGAGCCCTGAGGGTTGGGGAGAGAGGATCAGGAGCCCTGGGGCTGGGGACTGGGGGGGGGGGGTCAGGAGCCTGAGGGCTGGGGACTGGGGGGTCAGGAGTAGAGAGGAACTGGTGTAAACAGGGGTGTAGGCAGTGGGTGCTGGCACAGTGCCTTCTCTTTGCAGCCTGAAGTGTGGTGTTCCTCCTCCTGCTCCATGGGTTGCCGTCGCCCAGGGCCAGTCTGCTCAAAGCCCAGCCACAGGCCTGTCCCCCTTTCCCTTCTCATTGAACATTCCTTGGAGGTTTTTGATCTTTTTTTCAAGGACCCATTGACTACGTTGCCCACATTTTAAATGTCTTTCTGTTGCGGTGGTTTCTAAGGGCTATTGATCCAGTTGGCTTGTTCTCAGACATGCTTCAGTATTCCTGAAGGGCTGCCCACGCCACCACTGCCCTCTGCTGTTGCACAGGGGCCAGCAGAGAGAGACCAGTGAATGGTCTGCAGGTCCCCATCTGGCTGTGACTTCACCAGGCAGGTGGGAGGCTGGCATGGAGCAGTCACACTGCTCAGGGCCAAGAGCCATGTGACTCAGCAAGTTCCTGTTGGATGCTGGGGAGGAGTTACCTGGATCCTAACATGGCTTTCACTTGGTCCCTCACCTGGCCCTCACCTGGTCCCTCACCTGACCTTTAACCTGGCCGCTCCCCTGGCCCTTCACCTGGCTCCTCACCTGGCCCCTCACCTGGCCCCTCACCTGGCCCTTCACCTGGCTCCTCACCTGGCCCCTCACCTGGTTCCTTACCTGGCCCTCATCTGGCCCCTCAAGTGGCCTCTCACCTGGCCCTCACCTGGCCCCCACCTAAACTCTAATTTCCATCCTTACCTGGGCTCTGTTCAGGATCCCTCACTTGCATTCCTCATCTGCCCCCTCACCTCCAGTCCCTCCATCCATGACTCACTCCATTTGGCATCCTGTTCCTCTGACAGGGGCTGCCAGGAGAAGAGCGCCCTGAGGCCCTCCCTGGACTTTGCCCAGAGCCCCTGACACTGGGGCCGCCAGTTGTGCCCTGTGGTGTCTCTTGCTGAATGTGTATTTTCAGAAGCTGTGGGGGACGTCATGTGTATAAAATTAGCCTTGCCTTGTTGGCCCCTTTCAGGCTAATTCGGAGTGAAATGTTTTAGCAGTGGTGGGCTGATTCTACAGGAGAACAAGAGCTAATTAAATTCCCCCTGACCATCCAGCAGTAAATTATTTATATCCAGACAGATGCAATCTAATCTGCAGCATCCAGCTTGGCCCAGCATGCCGCCTCCCACTTGGAATTTCAAGGGGAGAGGAATAAAACGGAGTGGAGTCAAGTACTCAGGGGGAGGTCGTGGAGGAGGGAGAGCCAGAAGCCTGGCTCCTCTGTGGACCCTGACAGAGAGGAAGCTGAGGGCGCGGCCAGCTCGGGCCTTCCACTTTGGGGTTCCAGAAGCCTTGGCCTCTGCGCCATTACTTGAAGATAGCATGAAAACATAAAGAATTCCTAGGCTGCTGGGCTGGTCTTTTTGACAGGATCTTGGCTGTTTTTTTAAGGAGGTGAGGTGGGGATAATCTCGTTAATAATCTTGCTGACCTATGTGACCGAGTCTTCGTGTAAAATCCCACGGTGGCACTTGGTGGCTGCCGAGTGGCTGCCAGATTGCATCTGGGAATGCATGAATTCACTCCGTTGCGTGTCTAGCCAGGACTCATGGAACTGGACTCCTCCCTACAGGACCAGAGACCTCCTGCCTTGCCTCGCACGGGTGTGGCCAGGACACTGGGCCTGATAGGAATGAGTCTCCTTTTCCTGGGAGGAGCAGGGACGAGCCCGCAGGCTGTGAGGATGCCTGTGCAGCTGAGGTGTTTGCTTCTGGGACTCTGTACCATAGAACACTTGTCAGAGACGCAACCGGCCTTCAGCCTCAATGGTGACATTGTTAAGGTAGAACAGATGAATGTGTAGTGCCTTTTTAGGTTGGGGTCTAAGGTTGGTCTCTTACTCCTGACGTTGGGGACTCTCTCGGTCTGCCTGTCACTGAATCTAGAGTGGTATTCTCTGCTTACCTCTGTCCTCTGGAAGCGTCTGATACAGACAGGGGCCTGATACATGTGTGGGGCCACAGGGCAAGGCCGCCCAACCAGTGCCTTGTACACCACAGGCCTCGATCTCTTCCTAGAGTCCCCTACCAGGCTCTGCAGCCCCGAGGCCACTTTGAGGTCTTCGGGAAATGTGACCAAGCCCCAGTGAGGCACAGGGAAATTATTTTTTTTTAAATAGTGAAAAGGCTTAAGAAGACTTAGTTGTCTTAGGGAAATCTTGACTGGGACTCTGGCCTCCTAAAGCATTTGGGGACTACTCTCTTAAAGTTATTGTCACAGCTTAAGGTATTGCTCAAGTCTTTCTTTGGGGACAGAGTTTGTTTTGGGGGATAGTGATGTACCATTTGTCCCTGTCTAGGGGAAGATCTGTCTGTCCAGAGTCAGATGGACTTGGAAAGCATTTCATCCCTCTGAGCCTCAGTTCTGCATCTGTGAAGTGGGTTGATCCCATTACTGGGGCTGTTGAGATGATGAATAGCTGGGGTGAGACATTTTCAGGCAGTGTGCAGTGCTAGGCCCAAGCCAGGTCAACATCTACAACCCATTGATCTGGCAGTGCCACTGGATGGCAGGGTAATATGAATTACAGTATCTGACAAGTGTCCCCTTCCTGGTGAGGCTGGGCTGCAGTGATGGCTTACCTGTCTTAGATGAGAAACTGGCCCTGTAATCACTGGTGTGCTCATTGTTTGATGTTACTGGACATAGCATGGCCAAGTGGATAGCTGCCATTCATTAGCCATACTCTATTCCTCGTGAAGATAGTGATGTAAGTACCAGAGTACTGGTTCCAGGCAGATCTATCTGTCTGTCTGTCTGTCTGTCTGTCTGTCTGTCTATCTGTCTATCTACCTACCTATTCTATCTATCTACCTACCTATTCTATCTATCTATCTATCTATCTATCTATCTATCCTATCTATTCTATTATTAATCTATCTTTGCATTGAGTCATCTACTATGTATCTATTAATCTATCTATTGATCTATTATTAATCTGTCTCTCCCTCTATCATTAATCTATCTTCCCATCTTCCTATCTACCCATCTATCTACTATCTATCTCTCATTAATCTATCTTTCCATCTACCCATCCATCCATCTACCCTATCACTACACCACACCATCCATCCATCCATCCATCCATCCATCCTTCCATCTACCCATTTCCTTATTCACTAAATCACTCACCCACCATTTACCATCCTCCATTTACCACCCATCCATCGATTCACTCCCTTATCTGCTTAATCACCCATTTCCCATCAACCCATTCATCTGCCCTCCACCCACTTTTTCATACTCTGTCTGTCCACACATCCATCCATCCTTCATCCCTCTCCTTATCAACAATCCATCTACTTGCCTTCCATCCATTCTCCTATCCATCTGTCCATGTGTCTGTCCACCAATCAATCTGCTCATCTACCTCTTATGACCCACCTACTTTCCATTTATAATCAATTTATCTACTTACCTACCATTCACCCAATCAGCCTCTTGTCTGTGCATTCACCCGCCTGCCCATGAATCCATCTATCCTTCATGAAATCAAGTAGTACTTAGTTCATGATAAGTATTATTTTAGGCTCCAGAGACAGCAATAAGATAAAACAAACATCAACAAACCACCTAAACAAACAACAAGATCCCTCCTCTCCTCCAATGAGCTCTCTTCTAGTAAGAACTGAGCTGGTCCAGAAGGGAGTAAGGACCATCTGGATGCTGCTGCCCACTCTAAGGCTACATGTCCAGGAAAAGCTAGCCAGTTTCTAAGGATCTAAAGGTGAGGGGCTCCAAGATCTTCTTTGTGGATGATACCCAGTGTGTGGCCACTGTGTGAGCTTTGCCAACTCAGCTTTAAAGACTCGGCCCCTAAGCTTCTGTAGCCCATCCCTGTCCTGTGCTGCCCTCTGCCAGCTTCATTGCCATGCAGCCCTGGACTCAGCCCCCTGCCTAACACTGTGTGACTTCTCTCAGCAGGCTCATGATGTCTCAGCGGTGTTCTGTGGGGCTTGAGAATGTGGCTAACGAGCAGCTGACCTAGTCCCCAGAGCTGTGGGTGGTTATTGCTGTTCCAGTAAATTTCCAAATGTGTAGGACCGGTGCATCTCCTCATCTGGAACAGCAAGCACTGTGCCCATGCAGGGAAGCCTCATCATGCATCGTGGCGCTGGAGGCAACGTCCTACCTCTGACACGGGAGGGGGCGGTGCCTATGGCTTTTGCGCTTGACTTTAGGAAGCCCCTCCCATCCCATCTTTACCGCCTGTACTGTCTGTCTTGCAGTCCTTCCCTGCATCTTGCTTCATGTCGACCCTGTTCTACTGAAGTCACATGTACACGATTTCTCCTTATGCCTGGGTTCTCAGTTCTTCTCTAAACTCTTCAGTGAGCCCAGATGTCCCAGATGTGCCAGATGTTGCCTTTAGGACCTCTCAGCATGTATGTGGACACCCAGGTGGATGCATGTGCAGGTCTATACAACACCCCACCTTCTCGGGGGTATATTTCCTGTCTCCAAACAGCCAAGCAAACGCTCCATCTAGGCAGAGCATGTTCTTCTGATGGCCTAGAAGGTCATCTTGAATCCTGCATCTGCCTCCTTGGGTCACCTTAGCTCAAAAAATATCCACCCCAGACTGCCTTCTCTCAGATTTGAGCATCTGGAAATTTTCTTCACGCTGAATCTTAACATACTTGGAGCATTTCTTTTCCCTCTGGTCATTTCTGTCCCTCCCTTGCCTCAGCACACGACTCTGGCACCTGCCTGCCAGCTGCTTGGGGTCCTATCCTAGGCAGGTTCTGCCCAAGACCCGTTCATCATCTTCTGAATCATTACCTCAGGTGATAAAGAGATTGAGGCCTCTCGTGGAGGGACTGGATGTCCCATTGTACCTAATACACCGCTCTTGACCGTGACAGTCATCCCTTCAATTTGTGATGGCACAACAGAAGCAATCCGGTCCAGTGTCACAAAGGAAATCTCTCCAGAGCCTCTCAGACACTTCACCAAGTGCTAATTAGACACATGGGTGTTGGCTGATGAGCAGCTCTGACTCAGTCCAGTCTAGCTTTTCCTAGGTTACCAGAGCCCTCAGAGGTTGACCTTCACCCTATATGCCGAGGGTGTGGGATGGAGATATGTTGCAGTTAGATTCCTATCTGTGTTTGAAATCTCTCTCTCTCTCTCTCTCTCTCTCTCTCTCTCTCTCTCTCTCTCTCTCTCTCTCTCTCTCTCTCTCTCTCTCTCTCCTGAATGACATAGGAGAACTGGGTTTGAGTACTAGCCCCTATGCATGCTAGCTGGTATCAGTTGGCCATGGTGGCTGTTAGGAATGTTAGGGACAGGTATAAACTAACTAACACACACACACTCTCTCTCTCTCTCCCCTGAATGACATAGGAGAACTGGGTTTGAGTACTAGCCCCTATGCATGCTAGCTGGTATCAGTTGGCCATGGTGGCTGTTAGGAATGTTAGGGACAGGTATAAACTATCTCTCTCTCTCTCTCTCTCTCTCTCTCTCTCTCTCTCTCTCTCTCTCTCCCTCTCTCTCCCTCTCTCCCCCCCTCTCTCTTGGTTAGCATAGGAGAAGCCCCAGCATGAAGTATATCTGGGTTTGAGTACTAGCCTCTATGCTTGCTCTTCCCATTTCCATGGGGTGACTCTGTCCTGTCTTCAATTCCTAGGGAGGTGTCACCTCATTCCCAAGGCCTGACTGATTGCTATGTTGCTTTCTTTTTAAATATTTTTTTTCTTACTTTGCCATTTGTAAGTACATATTGTGCTGGTATTTTCTTTATGCCTCCTATTTCATCATTAATTACAAAGATGTTGAATTAATGTGTCTTTCAGGTAGCTGTTAATTTCATGGCACCTCTAATTTGAGCTGTAGATTGCCTCCTATCTCCCCATGAGTGGTTTCCAACACCAACCCTCGCCCTGGGTCTCTTCTCTCTGTGTGGTCAAGTAGCTGCTGACCTGCTCTTTTGTGCCTCTGAGTCCTCAAGGCAGATCCCTGTGTGGAGTGGGTGTTCAGATGGGGTCAGAGGATCTGCAGTGAGGTCCCAGCTGGCCTTGCTTCGCCCTGGCTCACCATGTGTGTAATAGTTGTGACAAATGGCTGTTCCCACTCTTCTTGGCTCTTTTGTTTCCTGGTCATCTGTGGTCTTTGATGGTGCATAGTTTCCATTCCTTCCATCAGGGGGACAGCTGTTTGTCTTCTATGATGTTGGATCCTGGTGATGGGACGTTAGTTGGTGTTCTTTCATGATGTCATCATCATCACCACCAAGGCTGTTGCTGTTGTTTTCTGTCACCACCTCTACCAAACCATGGTGTTATTACCACCATGATCACCCCATGACTTTCATCACTGCTACCAACATCACCACCACAATCATCATCACCATTATGTCACCACTGCCACCAAAACCACCTCTACCATAATCACAACCTGCATCCTGACCACCACTGTTATCACCTAAACCATCAATCACCTCCATCACCTCTGCCACTATCACCATCACGTCATCACCAAAATCATCTCTATCACTGTCACGATCACAACCTGCATCCGGATCACCACTGATATCACCTAAACCATCAAACCCACCTCCATCATCACCATGATCACCGTCAAAACGACCTCTATCACGGTCAGCTCCACCACTACCACATCATCACCAGAATCATCTCAATCACTATCACAATCACCATCACCACAATTACCACCGAAATCACTCATCACGATCATGACTACCATACATCACCATTATTATAATCCTCACCACTTCCACCACCTCCACGACAACCGTCACCTTCAATATATCACTATTGGCAGCAGCATCACTGTCACCAGGGTTAACACCACCATCACTGACATCACCAAACATCAGCATCAGTATCATCGTGAACAACATCAATATCAACTTCATCAACATCGTCATCATCATCAACATTATCATTGTCATCAACAACGTCATCACCAACATCAGTATCAGCATGAACAGCATCATCACCAACTTCATCCACATCGTTATCATTACCACCAACATCATCAACACCATCATCATTGCCATCCATATCATCAGCAACGTCATCGTTTTCAGCATCAGCATCATCGTCAACATCATCATAACAACATCATCAGCATCATCAACATCACCACCACAACCAATTGCTCTACACCCCCCACCATTGTCACATCATCCTCTCAATCTTCAGCACCCTGACGACTGTCACTTTCTCCTCCCACCACCACCATCCACACTTGTCCCGCTGTGACCTGAGTGAGTTCTTGGCCTTGGAAGCTTGCTTTGGGACTCTACTGTCAACGAGGGGAACACAGTGCAGCTCATAAGTTGTTTTGGGGACTGACATGGCATGTGCCTGGGTGTGAGTCTTTAGCTGCTCCCTCCTGGAGCATCAGCTACATGAGCCAAGCTCCTGGTGGCATGAAGCCCCAATGGAGGACTTGGAGGGGGTGTGTGTGGCCAGCAAGCAGGAGGATAAAGACAAACAAGCTCAGGGTTTAGAAAGTTAGGAAAAGACACAAAGCAAACAGACAGACAGAACCCAGACTCATGGAAAGAGTCCTGAACCTAAAAAGCTGTTCTCTGAGAGTCAGCAGGTGAACAACGGATGGCAGATCTGATCCATCAATCCATCTATTGCATTGCTTCCTCGTTCCCTGCTGCCTGACAGAAGCAACTGAAGGGAGGAAGGTTCCTCCTCACAGTCCATGGTCCAGTGATGGCGGCGTCCACACCGAGGTCAGGAAGCAAAGGCGGGCAAATGTTGGTGCTCTGCTCCTTTTTTTTACTCAGTCAGGATGCATTGTGCCCTTGGAATTCTAGGTGGCTTCGTCCCCCTCAGTTAACCCTTCCTGGACTGGTGTTTCTGGAGACATCCAAAGGCAATGGCATCGCTGGGATTAGTCTGATCTGGGACACAGAATAGGAACTGAGGGGTCGGGAGCCACTGACCAGAATGGCTGGCCTCTGTGGGAGGAAACGTTTTAAAGCTGCTTTTCTTACGCAAAGGATTAGGGTCAAGAGTCCCACAGTGGACGCAGCCTCGTCAGGGTCACCCTTCTGCTAATTAACTATCCCATGGCACAGCAAGAGAAGGAAAGTGGCTGCAGCATTTTCATGAAGGGAAGAGATATAATTTTATTTTTTTTAATTTGAAGGCTTGTACAAAAATAAAATGACAGGCGGTCTCACTTATGAATATTGATGCAACATTTTAAATAAAATGTTGCAAAGTGGGATCTAAACAGTGCGTTAAGATAATAGTTCTTATCAAAGCCCCTTCTATCACCATTGTGTCCACGTGGAGTTTATTCCAGGAATAAGGTACTGGAGTCAGGGATGGTTGTGAGCCGCCACATGGGTGCCAGGAAATGATCCCAGGTCCCCCGCGAGAACAGCCAGTGCTTTAGCGACTGAGCCATCTCTCTAGCATGTTGGCTCTTTCTTAGGTGTGCAACAATTAAAATTAAGTCTGAAGCAAGGATGGTGGCTGTCACCACTGTCTCACCTGAATCCTGAAATCTTAGCCAGCACAGCCAGGAAGAATGGCAAGAGGAACTATGGGAAGGAGGAGGTGAGAGTCTCTGGTACCTGATACAACTGCGAAGTTGGAAAATTCCAGAGAACTGATGAGAAACTAAAAAACCCAAAAGAAATCTAATTATGTATTTATGTATGTATGTATTCATAATCCATCATGTGTTAATGTATATATGTATGCATGTATGTATCCATAATCCATCATGCGTTAATGTATATATGTATGCATGTATGTATCCATAATCTATCATGTATAAATGTGTGTATGTATATATCCATCATATGTAAATGTATGCATGTATGTACCTATCTAAAATTCATTACATAACACGATGTATCTATGGATGTATGGATGTATGTATTCATAATCTTATCATGTGTAAATGTATACATATATGTATGTATGTACCTACCTAACATCCATTACCCAGCATAGATGTATCTATGCATGTATGTATTTATACCTATATTTACTTATATATATAACCCACTATGTATGTTTATATCATCTACCTATAATTTATTGTATGTATATATGTGTGCCTACCTGTAAACATCATTCATCTTTCTATCTTTTTGTCTACAATTTAGTATGTATGAGTATATCTGTCTAACTATGCATTTAGGCATCTATCATCTATCTTTATACCTATATATCATCTATGACCTATCATGTATATCTATGGATCTATTCTGTTTATATGTAACATAGCATATATGTATGTATATATATATATGTATGTGTCAGTTTATTAATATCACACCATATATGTTTCTATATATACCTATTATCTATGTACCTACCTGTTTGTAGCAATGGTAATTAAGTGGAACACCTCGGATTGAACTCAAGAAGACTCATGCAGACTGGGTACAGACAACCAACTGCACTCCTGAAGAACAGTCTATCCACCTGCAGAGACTCCCGATGAAGCACAGATTAAAGTCATTCCACTCAGTAAATATTTCTTGACTGCTTTCTAAGTCCCAGGCCTCATTCAGGCCCTGGAGCCACAGCGTCGAGAGAAAAAGAAAGCAACAAGACAAAGCAGACAGAAAGTCCAACCCACACTGAGCTGGGGCCCTAACTGGGAAAAATGATGTCATAGATGTGGTCGTTCTTGTGGAGAGTACACATCTGGGGTGCTTGGTGGCAGGGGGCATGAAGGCTGTGTCACCATGCAGTATGTGAGATGTTCATTCGATTGCTTGCTATTCAACTTTTCCTGGCTTGTGTGTTTCCTAAGTGACCCCCCCCCGCCCCCCGCCGCAATCCCAGCTGCCTGCATCCCATTCCTTGTTTAAAGAGCTCAATCGATGCCTTAACCTCTTCAAACTATCAAGTTTGTGAGGATCTGGATCTTTCTTTCAGAACATCACATTCTCCGTCTTAACAGAGTCCTCTACGCTGTTATCTGCAAAGCCTTGTTTTTTTCCGTAATGGGAAAACCATGGCTCCCGGACAGGCAGCATAGTCAGCAGCACCCAAGGACTTGGTAGAAGCCCCAAGCTCTGCACTGGGGCTGCGCTGGGGCTCTGCATTTGAGTCTTGTGCCAATGTGATAAGTGCTTTACTGACTGAGCAGCTCCGCAGCCCCTGAGCATATGTTTTCCATGAGTGTGGTTTCCCCCTAGTCTCCCCAGGCAGCCTTCTTTGGCTGGGTCACCATCCCAGGTACCTGGGGCTCCTGAAGAAGGAACACGGGCAGGCTTTGAGGGGTTCTGAGGAGGGCTCATCATAAGGACATGAGCCCTTTGGAGAACAAGAGGGAGTTGTGGTCTCTCCTCTCTCTGGGCAAGATGAGTTCCAGGGGCCACAAATACAAGTTGATCCTTCCACCCTGGGGCTGTGCAGGCAAGGGCGAGAGCTGTGGATGGCAGGGCAGGCACCGTTGTGTCCGTCAAGTGACTAGACTCTGTCTCAGAACTGCATGTGTCAGAGGCTTTCGAAACAAAACCTGTGAGCTGGGCCTCTAGCGGGGAGGGCATCTGGGCTATCCAGAGCTGCACACTACCTTCCCTTCCTCATGAAGATACCACAGCAGCTCAGAGGAATGCCTGCTTGCAGAGAGCTGGGATTCTGAGCAGCAACTCTGCTGAGAATGTTGGTGTTCTGTTGTTCTTAGGGGAAGAAGGGACCAGGCAAAGAAACACCCTGTGGCTTCCAGGGCTTCTGAGCAGAGAAAGCAGGACATAGCTGGTTCTAATCAAGGGGGATGGCAGATGACATTAGTGTGACTACAGAAGGATCCTCCACAGAGAATGGAGGCTGGTGTGTGTGTGTGTGTGTGTGTGTTTGTGTATGTGTCTGTGTGTGTGGTATGTGTATGTGTGTGTGGTATGTGTGTATGTGTGTGGTGTATGAGTGTGTATGCCTGTGTATGTGTGTGATGTGTGTATGAATGCATGATATGTGTGTATGTGGTATGTGTATGTGTATGTGTGAGTGTGTAAGTCTATGTGTATATGCATGTGAGTGTCTGTACCTGTTTGTGTGTGTGTGCACATGCATGGTGTATATGTGTCTATGCCTGTGCGTATATGTATCTGTGTGTGTACTGTATCTGTGTGTGTGTATGTGGTGTGTCTGTGGGCTCTGGTGTGTGTGTGGTGTATGAGTGTATAAGTCTATGTGTATATGCATGGGAGTGTCTGTACCCATTTGTGTATGTGTGTGCACATGCATGGTGTATGTATGTGTGTGCCTGTACCTGTGTGTATATGTGTCTCTCTGTGTATTATATCTATATGTATATATGTGTGTGTGTGTATGTGGTGTGTCTGTGGGCGTGTGTGTGTGTGTAGTCCATACACTGAGCATATACTGGGAAGAGGGGCAACAGTGGCCCTGTTTGCTCTGTCCCGTCTGGTTCTCTTGCTGGCCTTCCTCTGATGGCTGGTTATATGCAGTGAACACCAGACAGGCAGCTGCTGAGCCCATAAGCAGTGCTCTTCTTTCTTTCCCAGAGTTCTCTGGAACGTGCTACCCATTGATCTGGGCTCAGGTGCCTGATTGTCTTGGTGAGAGAATTCAGACTGATTCCAAGGAGAGAAGGGACAAGAAGACACGTGTGGGGACTTGGCTCCTGAGGGAGGGGCCCTAGCCCAGGTTTTCCTCAGTCTCTCAGAGGCAGCAGAGTTAGAATAGAAAACTAGACAGTAATGATGATGGCTGTGCTCTGGCTAGTACGGCACTTCTCCAGCCTGTGTTGGGCTTTGTGGGACCTTCCCTAGCCATTCTATCCTTCCCTGGTTTACATCCACTCTCCATCCCAACCCATGGTGCCTGCTTGACTGTCTCCCTGTGGGACCTGAGAGCAGGAAAGGGGTGACGGGTGGGTGGGGCCTAGTCATACCCTTGATTTTTACACCCAGGAATGGTGGAGGCGGACCTGGAAGGCAGTGGACACACTGCTGTTTACCTTTGCTGAGACAAGTCTGGAGCCCAAGGTCAGGGACAGCGAGGCCAGTGTCCACACAGGTGCCTCAGTGGCAGGACCTTGAGGAGGGCACATCTGATGTATCCCAGCTCACCAAAGTGCAGGAACAGGGATAGGGTGAGGGAGCAGCGAGCCATGCTCTCCATGAATGCAAGCCTCCTTCTTGGCTGGGAACAGGTCCCTCTGTGTTGGAGGGAAAGTAGACTAAGGTCAGCTGTCCTCTGACATCCTGTGTGGGGTGTAGTGGTGACAGATGGAGATCCAGAGTGACAGCCTTTGCCTTCCACTCTGGGGACCCCTCTCAGTTCTGAGACACCTGCTCATTCCAAAAGGATTCGCTTTCAATTCATTGTTCATGCCTGTAAGGGGTGTCCATGGGTTTGACAAGATGGCTTTTGTATATATACACACACACACACACACACACACACACACACACACACACACACACACATACACACATACACTCTGGGGGGAGGGAGGAGGAGATGGGGAAAGAGCAAGCCCACGCACCAGATCTGCTAGGGGACATAGTAAGGTGTGGCTGGGGACTCAGGGTTGCTGCAGTGCTGCCCAGAGGCTGGGCTGGATAAAGGAGAAGCAGTAGACATTCCCTGGGGAAAGAATGAAAGGCTTTCCCCTGGGCTTTGAAAGGTATTTAGAAATAAAGGCAGCATGGGGCTGGCTGGGAAGAAGTGAGGTGGCAAGTGTCTGCCTGCCGCTAGGTGAGGCCAACCCCAGCAGCCCTTGCTGGGCCTTCAGGAGGCTGAGGATGGCTGGAGTGGTCATCATCTGCTGTCAGGGAACTTATTGTGTGGCCAATCAATTCCAGCAGGGGGCCTCCCATTTCTCAAAGATGTCTCTTGGAGGTCTGGAGGCAGGGGCAGGGGCAGGGGCAGGGGCAGGGGCAGGGGCAGGGGCAGGGGCAGGGGCAGGGGCAGGGGCAGGGGCAGGGGCAGGGGCAGGGGCAGGGGCAGGGGCCTGCCCTGACAGAGAGTCTGGAGCTGAGTTCTGACTTCTCATCTCTTGTGAGCCCCAGCGTGATGCTCCAGTGGACGTCTCCCTTTCCTTCTGTTTTAACGATAAGAGCTATCAAAGATGCTTCCAGCCTGGGAGATGAAGAGGACAGGCAGTGCTGGCCCTCTGTGTTCCTGCTTCCTAGGATCTATCATTGTTTTGAAAGAGAGAGAGAGAGAGAGAGAGAGAGAGAGAGAGAGAGAGAGAGAGAGAGAGAGGAGAGAGAGAGAGCGAGATTGATTCACTTGTAGGAGCTTTCCTTCCCCCCTTAACGAGGAGGTGGGTGTAGCATGTTTTTATTTTATGGTATTTTTTTTGTCCCTTACCACTCTGGGGGAGATGGCAGTGCGTGTTTGGGGTGCGGGTGTGTGGGGGAAGGTCCTCTACTGGAGGAACAGTACAAGCAGGTGTTACACCCCCATGTCTAGAAGGTGGGGGTGGGGACAGGCCTGGTTATATAAGGGGTGGTGGAGGAGGCGGAGACACGGCAGAGTCCGAGGGTGCAGCCTTGGCCCCAGTCCAGCTGAGAGAATGCCAGTCAGGTACAGCCTATGGAGTCTGGTCATGGCTGCGGTGGGGACAGCAACACAGGTGGACTTGGGATTCTGGGACTGGCAAGGCAGGTGTATGGTGGAGGTGGCTTCTAAGATACCGGAAGGCTCACCGGAGGACCGGGTACCCTCTGCTTTCTTTTCTCTTCCCTCCTGCTTGTGAATTGATTGTGCAAACCAGTTCTCCAGCAACCAACTGGGGAGACATTTCCTCGATGCCTCCCTCCGCAGGCACTGTGATCACATGACCATAGAGCCAGCACACGGTGAGGGGGCTGAGGCGCCAGCTGTCAGAACCTCATGGTGCCCGAAGCAGGGAAGCTTCTGGTAGTTTTCCATCGCCTGAATATGGAGGCTTGGTCCACAAGGTCACTGAGAGACCTGAACAGGTGATACAGAAACAATGCCTGACTGTGCTCGGAGCCACTGTGGTTACTCAAGTCACCAAGAGTGTGATGGTTGGAGCCCTATGGACCACACGTCCACCCCACCACGCAGGAGGATTCCCTGCAGTGCCTCAGCAAGATGGTGGTTCTTGAGTCCCTCAGTCTCTTGGTGTCCTCTAGCTGTCTGTCATCTGCTTGACGTCCACTTTTTCAGGTGGCTTGGGGCATGTCCCATCTGTCCTGGCTCACTCTACATCCTTCCTTGCCCTGTTCGGCCCACATCGATAGTGGCTCTTCAGGTTGACCAGTTGTTCCAAATATTTCCTGGGCAGTAGCCAATACCTGGCTTGTGGTCGACTCCAGCACCATCTGTGCTAATGAGTTCACAGGCTCTGCACCCATGACGCTGGCACAGACCCAGAATGTGCACTCCTCTCAGTACCTGCTCTTTCCTGCCTGGTGTTTAGTTATCAGCTTGTTTGTCTCCTTTGCTTAGTAAGGAGAGAGGATAGAGCTGACTGTTCGTGATTCTTCTGTTAGTGGTTAGTGGTTCTCTTTCATCAGCTGTGGAAACCCAGAACCTTGCTGTGCCCCGAGGTTCTCTGTCACTGGAGAATTTTGTCCTTGGAGGGTGATGGCACTGGCCCTTGGGTCTCACTTGAAGCCCCCCGGAATGATCCCGAACTCTTTCAGAGAAAGTGCTCAACAAGGAATGCAGGAGGTGGGCTCAAAATGGCTGCACGGTGGTGTTGGAAAATCTCTAACCTTGAAAACGAGAAGCAGCTTGGCGGTCAGAGTGGTTCCCAGCAGGCCATTGCACACTGGGCTCCTGGGGCACGTGTATGAAGCAGGGAGGCCTGAAGGAGTCTGTGCCTGCGTAGACCAGGGTGGTGGCCATTGGCACATGGGAGCACTAGGCTGGTGTGAGCAGCATTGCCACTCAGCACCAGAGCACATCCCCTCAGGAGTGGTTCATCTGCTAGATTACGTGCACAGTTACAGTCTGAGTACATTAGATTATATGAAGTCTATTATTAAGATTAATTTCACCCATTTCATTTATTTTACTTAATTTAAAAAATTTAAATTTAAAACAAAAATGTTGAAATTCTTATTTATTCAGTGTGTGTGTGTGCATAAGTGTATGTGCATACTGTGGTATGTGCGTGGAGATCTGGAGGCAGCCCTCCAGTTTGGTTCTGTCTACCTGTTCCCAGGGCGATGGAACTCAGGTTGTCATATTTGGTGGATTTCCTATTGAGTCACATTGCTGGCCCTACTTTGAAAAAGATCTAAGTTTTACTTTTTAAAAGGTGGCTGTTAGAGCCAGTCATGGTGGTGCTTGCTTGTAATATTAGCCTGGGAGGTGGGGGGATAGGAAGTGGGAGGAGGCTGAGGCAGGAGGACCAGGGCTTCAGATGTTCAGTAGGGGGCTCAGCTGCTAGTGAGTTCAAGGCTAGACTGGATACGTGAGACTCTGTCTCAAAACAAAACATCCCACACCTGGAAAAACCTCCAGAGAAAGAAAGAAAGAAAGAGAGAGAGAGAGAGAGAGAGAGAGAGAGAGAGAGAGAGAGAGAGAGAGAGAGAGAGAAACTATAAATGGTTACTAAAAACTTAAATGCTGCTAGTACAGTATCTCTCCTGGTCAGATTGGTCTAAGCCTGGCTCTCTGACGTGAAGCTGAACTCCCTTGTACCTCAGGTTCCACATCCAGGAGGTGGGAAAACAACCACAGGTGGCCATTTTGTGACTCCTGCGTATATCACAGAGCCCTTGGTATTTCTGGCACTGGTGCCCTGGAAGTGAAGCAGCCGCTGCCAAGGAGTTCCCTGAGCCATTTATCTGAGTTCCTCCCGGTTAGACACCCCTAGGGGTTTTGAGAATTATACTTGTTTTGTAAATATCTGTTAAGAAATAAAAATAGGCCTATTATTTTATCAACCTTTGCAGCTTTGTAGCTTGGAGCACGGCACAGCAAAAGGCACTTTGAAAAGAGGAGGGACTGGAGAGACAGCTCAGGGATTAAGAGCAGGTACTTGTAGGCATGCATTTTTTTGCAACCTACTTTTACTAAGGATTCAATCTCTCCTCTAGCCCACCTCCCAGCAGAGGTAGTGGAAGAGAAAAGTAATTAGGATATGGGGGAAGTGGGCCTGTTCAGCAATAGTTCTTTGGGGGCAAGTCCAATCTTCCTTGACAGCAGCTCAGTCCCGTGGCAAACACCAAAAACGACTCAGCTGCAGACCAGTCCTCTAGGCAGGCAGACACCAGGCGTGAACTGGCAGCCACAGTCCAGTCCTTTCAGCAAGCAGACACCAGACATGAACCAGCAACTGTAGTTCAATCCTGAAGGAACCACCAGACTTACCAACTGGCCTGAGGTGGGGCCGCGGAAGCAGGGAGCTGCGGAGGGAACCTCATGAGCAGTTCTTGGGTGAGTGTCTCTCAATGGCTGGGTTGTCACAAGTTGAGCTCAACAGCACCATGAAAGGTAAAAACAATACTTGCGTGTCGTTAGGGAAGAATAGTGAGGCTGAGCAAACCAAGGCTCAGTGCTTGTCTCCCACTGTCTGAGGGGTCATATTTATACTCCTTCATCAAGCATTCTTTTCCGTGGCTGCTCCAGCAAAACATCCTCTCACCTGTGTCTGCTTCAGAGAAACTTTCCCATGTCTGCAAGATGCCCTTCACCGGTGTGCTCCAGGGAACCATCATTTGACACACCTGACTTTTCAAAGAAACTAGAAGTTTCCACTTCAAGTACTGCTGTTGCAGGGGGACCTGAGTTTGGTCCCCAGCACCCATTATGGGCATCTCTCAACAGCTGCAACTCCAGCTCCAGGGGCGGGGGAGTTGGAGGTAGGGTGGGGAGTTGGGGGGGGGGAACCTGATGCCTCTGACCCTCATAGGCACTTTTACTGACACGTATGTACATACCTGTGCACACCCCCATACACACATTCGCATAATTAAGATAAAAATAAATCTTGAAAAGGCTGATGCTCTGAAGTTCAAAGGCAGCAGAGAATACGGTACTGTTTCCATGAAAAGAAACACTCTTGTGGGGAAACTTCGCAGGAAAGCCTGTGGCCCCGGCCAACCTGATCATCCCAGGGAAGAAGGTCCACTTCCACCTCCAACACTAAAGCTATCCAACATCCAGCAGCCCAGAAATGGAAGCAAAACAGAATGGAGAAGATCTTCTGGAAGCTTCCTCCTGAGGAGTGACATCCTGACTGCCAGCGTGGTCCCTGTGAGGACAGCTGGCTTGGGGCCGGGAGTCTGGGCTTGTGCCCGCCCTCCAGGGCTCAGAGAGCCAATGCCAGGGCTCATGTCAGGGGGAGCCCACATTTCCTCTGCTTTCCTGGCTTCGGGTCACCTGAGCGCTGGGGATGAGCTGCCTCAAGGGACAGGCCTCGCTGCCCGCCTGCAGGCAGTTGGCTCTAATCGCCGCAGGCACTTTGCACTCGGCGCAGGGTGGTATATCCAGTCTCTTATTTTTATTTTTCCATTTTTGACATTGTCCTTCAGTTCCTCTTCCACGCTCCCTGTTAAGCTGTTAAATCACTCCATTTATTTAGCGTGAGTGTTTCTGAGTATTCATTTTTATCTTGGTGAAAACCAGGCTTGCTCATGGGCACATAATGAAATTGCATAAATATACCCTTAGCTTGGAATCTAATTTATTCTTCCTGTTCATTATGGGGTAGAAGGCCATTATGAAATGTATAACTTTTTTTTTCTCAGTGCTGGAATTGGAAGGCTGTGGCCTGGGCTCTTTTTATTCTGATGATTTCGTCCTGATTCAATTTAAAGCTGGTTAGGGCTCAAATATTGGAGCATAATTGACAAAGATCAGTGTGGGCTGGAAACCTAACATCAGGTGGCTTCCCAACTCTACAAGCATGTGGGTTAAGCAGCGGTTCCAGGGGAGGCTCTTGTGTCTGTGGAGTCCCGGGGACTTCCCGTCCTGCCCGGTGTAAAGTATGGACGTTCTGAATTTCATCCAATGGCAGGTGCAGGCTGAAAGGGTGAGTGCATCCCAGCCCTGAAACACTCAGAAATGCTTAGGCATACCTCTGGAAACACATCACCTGACCTACCACGACTTGGAGGGGTTGAGTGGTCTCAACCTGGCCGAGGTCACCAGGTCCTGCTGGAGTCCAGCTTCATAGGAACTATAGATGAAGCATGCAGGAGCGAGAGCTGAATGGAGCAGCATTCTGTGGGCTGGGGGAAGAGGATGGGACATCACCAGATGGAGAAGGCTGTGAGATCCCAACATGAGCTAAGGAAGTGGGGTGCTCCACCTAGCCCTGAGAGGCAAACCGGTGCTACAAGCCTTAAAGATAAGGAGCCATTTTGCTCGCACATACCCCACAATTCCTGGGGTCAGAACATCAGAAAGGTCCAAAGTTTAAGCCATAACCATGCTGGACACGAGTGCTTTGGGGTTGCAGGCCCGGTCCACAGGGATCCACTTAGACATTCTAGGGCGGGCGAGCAGACGTAAGTGACCTACCAGGATAATGCTAGGGACAGCGGGCACACTGGGTAGAAGCAGGACAAGACAGGCGAGAACCAGAGCTGTGGGGACTATGTGGCTCTTTTCCCTGGGACTGAATGACTAGGGGTGAGTGTATGAGGTGGGGAGAGCTACTTAAACTTCAGATGAGCAATGAAGAGATTTTGTTGTTGTTGTATATCAATGGGTGATAAAGTTTGCATGGGGCACACACAAAACAACACACCACCCTTGTTATTTTTTCTAAGTTCAAGTATAAAGGCATCAGTGTGTCCATTCACTGAAACAGCTGTGTCTACTTGAGAGAGAGAGAGAGAGAGCTCATTTTGTAATCAGTTCGCGCGTGTGTGTGTGTGTGTGTGTGTGTGTGTGAATACTTAGGTACCCAGGAAGGCCAGAAGTGGGTGTCAGATGCCCAGAGCTGAAGTGTTACAGGTGGCTGTAAGTTGCCTGATGTCAGTAGCACTAGGAACCAAACTCAGGTCCTCTACAAGAGCAGCCGCTGCCCCCTGAGCCATCTGCTCAGCCTCTCCACCCTCTACCCTAACCTCCAAGTCAGAGCCTCTCTCCAGAGACCATGGAGCTTGCCAAGTCCGTGAGCCTGACTAGCTAGCAAGCCCTAGGGCTCTGTCTCTGCTTCCCCAGCACTAGGCTTAGACCTTAGCTTTTCACATGTTGCCAGGGATCTGAACTTGGGCCCTCGGGCTTGCACAGCAAACTCTTTACTGGCCAAGTTGTCGGCACAGCTCCTTAGTCATCACCAAGTTCAACCACAGGAATAAGTCATCATGTGTTCACCTCACTGAGTCTTATAACAGGACTGTAATCAAGAGCCTCTCTTCCTCCCACCACAAACGTAACTCCCCCCGTCCGTTTCCTGGTGGGAAGTGCCCTCTTTACAACCAGCGCATATACAGTGTCAGGCATTGTGTGTTCTCTGGCACTTTCAGCTTTCTTAGAGAAAATCCTCAGAGTAGATTGCCAGGGCAGGGGATCTGCATTCCTTAAGTTTTCATTTAAAATGACACCTGGATTATTTAGAAAAAGTCAAGGATATTTATAGACATCTCTGCACGTCGGGGGATCCTCTATCTATAGCTACCGACATCAGGTATTATACCTTTGCAAGACATTTCTCAGGCGAAGTGTAGAAACCACCTCACCCTTTAACTTACATATGCCCAGCTCTGGGAACGCTCAGCGTCGTTTGCATTTTTTTTTTTTTTTTTTACCACTTGGATTTTTGTAGAAGCGGTTATTTGCATAATCTGTTTCTACAGAGTCTTATTTATTTCAGGGTGCTCTTTACATATAGGGGACAGTCATATTTTATTTGACACAGGGTAGGAATTGTTTCTAGCCAGTGTGATCAAGGCCATCTCGTGATCTTGGGGCATAGATCTGAACTCACGGGAGTGACTTTTGGAACCTCATGAGAATCATAGCCAGAGATCCTACAGGCCTATCTTTGCCTGCTGATCTTACCCTGAACTTTCTGGACCTGAAGAAACAGCATGTGACCCAGGAACCTGTGTTTTGTGGCGGTGCTAATGCTGCTGTAAGAATAATCTCCACACTTGCCCTCCTGCCCCATGTGCTTGTGGATGTGGTCATCAGGTTGTCCTATCCTGACTGTGACTTTGAGGTGGGAGGAGCTAAGGACAGATGGAAAGTTACAGAGTAGAAAGTAGACACATGTCTTCCGGGGAATGGGCAGAGACAGTCTGTTGCTGGCTAGCATTGCTCGGGAGAAGAGGGGATACCATCCTTCCTGGACATTCCAGGAAAGACCTGATGTGGTGGGTCACCATGTGTCTCTATGTGTCTCTAACCAGCCTCTCCATGGACGGGTCTTATTCGGAAATGGTCTTTTCAGATGTAGTCAGGTTAACGTGAGTTTGTACTGAATGAAGGTGGACCTAAACCCAGTTTATCTCAGAAGACACAGCAGACATTCAGAAGGGAGGCCAGGAGGTGGTGGAGGAATGATTTGTTTGGTCTGACAGGAGGCAGAGTGAAGGACCCAGGAGGCCAGAGGCCGCAGCCTCTGTGTGACACCCTTCAGAGCATTGTGTGGGGACAATTCCCAGAAACATAGGACCTCTTCTCTTTTTTGGTCTTAGCCATGATGGACTGTGGCCAAGGAGATAATAGAATCTCAGTGGGAGCAGAGGACAGGAGGCAGCTTGGGTCAAAGTTCCTGGCTCCCAAGAGCATCGCAGGATGGGGCTCTAGGTCTACTGAAGTCCTCTGTGTCCTGGAGTGGGCAGGGCAGAGCCTGGGTCCTGATGCCCAAGAGATATTCTCAATCGATGGGCCAGCTGGGTGGCTGTCACGGGGCTTCTGTTTGCTGCAGCAGCCGTGGTATCAGTTTCAATTGGCTGAAGCAGAGAGCATCATGGCAAGTCCGGGGGCATTGATCTGGCATTGATCTGGATGTTATATACACCCAAGGCTGTCCCCTAAAACTAGGAGTTCTGCTGCACCCCGAGGCCTGTTGCCCTGGCCAGACTCGGGAGCACTTGACAGGCTAATGTCTGTGTGGTCATATGGTCCCAACTCTGCTACATCCATCCCAGGTTGTTATTTTCCTAAGGGGCCTTCCCCAAAGCGCAGAGGGACATAAAGTCAAATAAGCCAGAAAACGACAACTTCCCAGTGCCAGGGATGTCATATAGCAGGTAATTCTTCTCTTGGACAGGCTGGCGCGAAGTCCCAGTGGATCAGGGCCTGGCCCAGCGATGGCTGCCGGTCGGTCCTCGTCTCTGTCCAGGACTCCCTTTCTGGATTTCCACACAGTCTCTGGGTGCACTTCAATCTCTGTCTATTCTCTGCCTTTTAAGCATGTTAGGCAGACCGCTCCTGAGCAGCTGTTCCATACTTGAGGGGTGTATCTCACTCTCAGCAGAGCTGATAGGAATTTGTGGGACCTCTCTGTGACTGTCACTCACAGCCTCTCACTGGAACCAACCCTGATGCTGAGACCCCCCTCCACCCCCCCAGTCTTAAAGCCTCAGAAATACCTTGGATGACATCATCCTTGCAGTGGGTCAGCATCTCAGGGTGACAAAGAGACATCCCTATAGAAAGCTGTGTCCTCAAATCAGATAACATTTCTGTTTTTTGTGACACTGCAGAGTTTGGACTGAAGACAGAGAAGTTATTTTTCCAAAGTCCACTTACATATTTAATACCTAGAGACAATTTTGTGTGTGTGTGTGTTGTGTGTGTGTTGGGTGTGTTGTAAAATTGCCCCCAAACTGTCCTCTGCTGTCTTTGGGCTAATTTGGATGTTACAAGATGACACTGTAGAACAGTTAGTGATCTGATACTGACATGGAGTTAAATGGAGAAAAGTTACAGAATAGGTTGTACAGTATGCTCCCACTTGGCACCAAAAATACATATCCTATGCCTGGGGAAGTCTGGGAGCATATATATGCGCAAAATGTTAGCACAAGTTATTTCGGGTTAGTGGGATTATGGGATATTTTTATTTTCTTCTTTTTGCATATGTGTAGTTTCTAAATCTTTCTGCAGTGAATATGTATAACTATTATAATAAGGGTAAAATTAGAACCAGATTTTGCCAAAAGCTGCTTGTACCCCCGGACCAGAGATGGCCCAGGCCACCCGTCTTGGGCCACAAAACTCCCTGCTGTTTGGTCCCTGGGCTCTCAGAGGCCCACCTGGATCTCTTATTGTTTTCTTCTCAGGTCTAGGTGTCCTGGGATGGGCAGTACATATACCAGACTGATTTAGTGGTAATGTTTCCGGATAATGTTTTGAAGACAGCCCTGTCTGACAAAAGAGAGGAGTCTCTTGGAAGCCTTGGGGCCCTCCCCCATAGGTGATGTACCTAGGTATGCTAATTTCCAAGCAGGAGCCCTCCCCAACAGGTGATGTACCCAGGTATGCTCATCTCCAAGCTGGACCATACTGCTCCTCTGTTCAATCATCAGCCAATGGGATCACGGGGCTTAGTCAGGACATGGCTGGGTGTGGTACATTGTGGCTGGGGTTTTCTGGGTATGCCTAGGGTTGTGTGTTGCCTGAGGAGGATTTCTGAGGGCTGGAGCAGAATGTCCCAGGAAGATGACATAGGTGTAATGTCCATCTCTGGCTACAGACGGTGGGCAGTTTGGTCTGTGGGACCCTGGGCTTGTCCTATAAAGGAAAGAGGCCATGTGGCAGAGAGGAACTGGCATGGTATGTTCAAAGCCAGCTGCCCACCAGTGAATGCTTAGTAGCCTCCTGAGCCTCACTGCCATCTCTGGAACACAGGGCTATGTCTACTTTCCACGGGTGGCCTGTCTGCCTGAAGGAGAGCAGGTGCCAGACACGCTTTGTCCACCTTCTGTGTGAGGACTGTGCTATCCACTCACTGGAACCAGCAAAGGCCTCTGTAGGACCTTGCTGTGTTGGAAGACACTCAACACTGTTCAGCTCAAAGCCATTTCAGTAGGAACTGACCCTTCCCCAGAATATTCACAGCTCATGTCCTCTTGTATGTATGTATGTATGCATGTATGTATGCATGTATGTATGTATGTATGTATGTATGTATGTGTGTGTCTGCAAGCATGCACTGCATGAATGTGTGTGTGGGACCAGAGGTATTGTTCCTTAGAGTACGGTCCAAACACACACACACACACACACACACACACACACACACACACACACACACAGAGTTTTATTTTGAAACAGGGTCTCTGAGAGGCCTGTAACTCCCCAGTTCAGTTAGGCTGGCAGGCCATTGGGCCCCAGGCATCCTCCTGTCTCTACCTCCCCAGTTCTGGGATTGCAAGGATATGCCAACATGCCTGGGTTTTTGCTTGTTTGTTTGTTTGTTTTGTTTTTAACATGGTTCTGGAAATGGGACCCAGGATCTCATGTATGTTGTTAACACTTTACTGACTGAATTATTTCCCCAGCAGCCACACACATTTTGAAAAGTCACAGCCTGTGCCCCAGAGTTCTGTGCTGGTGACAGCCCCATGGTCCCTTCCCAACATTATCAGAGGGGCTACAAACAAGGGCTTCCGACTGACCTGTCTCCCCAGCAAGCTCTGTCATGACACAGGACCTTTTACCCTGAAGGCCTGGGTCCCCATCACTGACCTGTGTCACCTTTCTTTCCCCCACCCCCCTGGTTTTAGCCCCCCTGCTCTTTCCTTTCCATCCCTATAGCTACCAGCTCCCTTGTAGGCCACCAGCCTGGCTTCCCTTCCTGTAGACCTCTTCCTCCCTCTTGTCTGTATGGAAGCACTGAATATACCTTTGAATAACACAGTTCTTGCCCCAGTCCTGCCCTAGCCTCTGGGCAGGGCCACCTAACACTCTGCATAGAGTCCCAGTTACAAATGTGGCTCTTCTGAGGGCCACCCTGACTCTGCCCGCAGGGCCCTGCTCACTATAGATGGACACAGGCTGAGCTTGGCTCCGGCCTCTACCTCTCCCCGGGCAATCGCAGGCTGGGATCTATCCCTGTTGTCTCATCCACTCTGCACGCTGTGAGGACCGTGCAGGTCTGTGAGAGGAATCAGGGCAGCTCTGGTGCATCCTGACTCAAAGCAATTAAACAGAGGGCTCCAGGAAGCTCCAGACCTTGCCCAGGTTATTTGTACTGAAGGCTTCCTGGGACTCTGTGGCCAACACTGCAGATCAGGGCTGAATCATCAGCTCCCTAGGTAGGAGGGATTTTGTTCCTTCTTGTGTGGTGAGCTGGCTTGACCTCACCTGGCACCCCTCTGTGTGCTGACTCAGGGGTGAGCCCTGACGGCAGGATTGGATCTGCAGAAGCCGTGTGGACATAGATTATGAGGAATGCGTCCAGACTGGGGAGGAACAGAGCTCTGCTAGCTTCTCGGGAAGCTTCTGTTCTGGGAAGAAGGAATAGGTTTGTGCCAAGAAGGACTTTATTTTTAGGCAGGTGTGAGAAGGGAAGGGGTCCTTGTGGGAAGTATCCTAGACTGGTGCTGGTCCAAGACCTCAGAAACCGTGTGTCTTGTTACTTTGGGAAAAGTCATTGTTTCCTGTGAGTATGTTGGTAGGCTATGTACCTCTCTGTCCCTGTCTCTCTCTCTGTATATCTGTGTCTCTGTATCTTTGTCTCTCTGTGTCTCTGTCTCTCTCTGTCTCTGACTCTCCCTCTCTCTGCTCATACAAATGCTGATAGCAGTCAGCCATCATGTGTTCTGAATTTACAGGGTGCCTGTCCTGAAGTGCTGGCTTTAGGGTCAAGCTCTGGGATTCTGAGCAGTGCAGCCCCCGCAGGCTCCACTTACTTCCTAAGCTACCCACTTCTCCAAGACCCGAAGACAACCAGAAGGGGCTGGCAGGGATGGAGCACCCGTGCTGGAGGCCTCAAACATTGCCTGGGTAGGGTTCTTGGGGGCATGTAAATGCCAGATGCCTCTCTGTAATTTCTTCCAGGAACGGGCTAATGAGTCTTTCCTGGGGGCCCAGCAGTAGTCTCAAAAGTCCAGGTGGCAAGTCTCGAGCCTAGAGAATGCAGGACCAATGTAGAAGAGTCTCTTTACTCCCGAGGACCCCCAAACCTACACACTACTCAGTAGTCCCTCCTGTGAGCCTGTCACGGGCAAGGTCTAAGAGCTGTTCCTGTGGAGGTTCCAGCCTCTGGTCAACTCACTGAAATGTGTCACAGACATCCATGTGTCTCTGCGGTTTACATAGACCGCCAAAGGCTGCAAGACCTGTGGGCAGGCCATTGGCTGTCAGGGCTGGGTTCTCCCTCATAAAGAATTTCACAGACAGAGCTCAGCACAGCTTAGAATGTTGCCAACCAGTCACCCCGGAGCTGTGACCTGGCCCAGGGATGAGGGAACATGGCCCTCATGTATGTTAGACCCAGCAGGGCTGGACTAAATCAACCCCTTAGACGCATGAGTACCTTTGAGCTTTTATTCTCAGCGAGTGGAGAGGTGTGAGAGAGGCCTGGGGGCCATGATGGCTGAGTGCCTTTTGCGTGGTTACTTTTCTCCCTAAGGACACACAGAAAGCCATGGCTGGTCTCAGTTCTCTGGACGCAGGAAGGACTGTTGACCCTGGAGATATGAATTGAAGGCTGGAGTTCAGGGATCTTGGGCTAGGACACTGGAAGCCCAAGCTCACAGGCCACGCATCTCTTCTGAGCTGACGGTGCCTGTCTTCCATCCTGGCATCTCCTCTCCCCTCACCCAGACTTCCTGAGTATAAGGTGGCACCGGCAAAGGCAGCAACAAGGATTGCTAGGCCACAGTGCCTAAGACGAGCACTGCCAGTCACTTCTCAGGATGCCTGCCCACCCTCCCCTGGGATATAGCCACCACCCTAGAGCTACTCCTGCCTCCCAAGCCGAGAGTGAGGCTGACTGTGAGCCAGAGCTTGTCATTGAGAGAAGGGTTTTGAGTGGGATCTGCCCTGGTTGCAAGCCACCAGCCGGTTTGTTAGAGCCTTCGGTGATGCACCGTGTGCAGATCTCCTGTTCTCCGTTCTTCTTTCTTCTCAGGTAACAAACATATTCCTTAGCATTCTATTTGGGGTGCCTCAGATACTATCGTCTCCTCCTTGAGGCCTCCCTTCACTGCCCCGTAGGAAGTTCTTATCCTTCCTACGCTTCTGTCCTCAACCTGGTTCTGGACCAAGTGTCCATCTGGACCCCATGGGAGCCTCTCCCAAGGTTCTCCTTGGTTTAGGGCTGCCTTGGCACCTGCTGCAGAGGAGCTACCCACTTCCTGCTTTAGCTGTGGCTCCTCCTCTGACCCACTCCACTGGCCCTCTCTCCTGGGAGCCATCCCGCTGGCCCCATGGACATTTGCAAAGGTGGGAGTGGTAGTGGGAATTTTGCTACCTCTGTGCTTTTGATTCCTCCCGGGGATGCCAGAAGGATCTGGGCTCCCAAGTCCACCTAAGTTCAAGTGATAACCGTGGGGCGAGGGGATGGGAAGCGAACAAACTTGCTGGGCACTGAGGTGACTTGTCAGGACACAACCAAAGCTGGTCCCCTACCTGCTTTTTCTCTTTTTAATTAAAAAACAACCACGACCACCCTGGGACATTGAATGGACGGTGTTCAGAGATCTGGATGCCATTGTGGGTGAAGAAAGCTTTAAAAAAACTTTTTATTTTATGTTATGTTTATTGGTATTCTGCCTCCACCATGCAAGCACAGTGCCGGAAGAAGATGCCAGATCCCTGGGACTGGGGCTCCAGTTGGTGGTGAGCAGCCTCAGGGATGCTGGGAATCAAACCTGGGTCCTTTGGAAGAACAGCCAGATGGCTCTTAACAGATAAACCATCTCCTCAGCCCCTGAAGTGACCTTCTAAGAATCAAAGTGTCCTTGGGGCACTGAGGGATGCCTGGAGGGGCAGCAGGGCAGACACCTGGTGCTTCTGTCTGTTCACTCGCTTGTTACCTGGGCATGGTTTCTGAGCCATGTGGGGCAGCCATAGCAGCTCCTGAGGCTAGGGTGGGGTGGGGCTGCTACTTAGCCCTTTGCGGATGGGCAGGCCGGTGCGGAGGGTGCTGACAGATCTTTCCCGACTCCCCTCAATACCCCTTATCCCAGTTTGTCCCATCGAAGCATGTCCCCAGCCTCTCCCTCAGTCGATTCAGCCTTGAGTCCCGAGCAAGACTCTGTGCCCTCTCCTTGTAAGGGCGCCATTTGTGTTGGATTAAGCACACTCTAGTGCAACCACATCTTAATTCCATCTCCGAAGACCTCGTTGCCAAATAAGGTAACATTTGGAGAGACTTGGGGTTAGGACTTCAAACTAAGCCTTTTAGGGGACACTTTTACCCATAGCAATAGCTGCTGGGGCAGAAGCAGGGAGGGACTAAGAAGAGATTTCGGGCCTGGCGTGCTGGGACCCTGGTCACCCTCCTCGACTGGAGGAACCCCTCCCTCACCACTTCAGTAGTGCAGTCGGCAGCCTCAGCAAGGCGGTAACAGGCACAATCTTCTATTATTGTGGCTGCCAGAGCTTCAGGACCAACTGGGTTTATAAAAATAAAGTCATGTCATCTGCTGCATGTTCCGCATCCCCTAAAACAGGTTATTAAGGGGAAGTGGGGACTCTCAGAGGCAGATGGAGGAGCCCTTGATCTGCATAAGGTGCCGTTTCCATGGCTCAGAAAGCTCCGTGGAGGGAATGAGGTATAGAAAGACATATATACCTGAGCCGTGGTTAGGTAACAGAGGCCCACTCTTGGCTGCTGGGTTAGAAATGAGAGAGCGGGCTTGAGTGGATGGGCTGGGGGAGGGTGGGGGAGTGGATTGCATGGGGGCTTATAGCACAGCCTTCTTTATGCACACAGAGATGCCTGGAACAGCTGTGGAGCCAGTCCCATCTCGTTCTCTTGTGTGTGTATGTGTTTGTGTGTGTGTGTGTGTGTGTGTGTGTGCGTGTGTGTGTGCGTGTGTGTGTGTAGGGTTTAGGAAGCCAGGCACCTTCTGTGGGAGCCAGCAGCCTGGGTGTTTCCCAAAGACCTGACTTTCTTATCTAACAGAAGAGCGATTGACAAAAGGCAAAGAAGGCAGGGTGAGCTCTTGGTACACAGGGGACTTGGGGGAGAAGCTAGGCCTTGTGCTGTGTGGGCAGAAGCTGTGAGGGCCAGCAGGAGAGGTGGAGTCTCAGAGATGGGCACTGGTCAGTTTTTCCTCTCCTCTGTGTCCTCTGCCTAGAGGTTCCCAGGCAGCTTGGTAGCAGTGCTGACAGAAGGAAGGGACTGACCGGCATCCCAGACTTCCTTGTTCTGCACCCTCACCGCAGAGTGAGTACCCCAGTGTAGGTTGTCAGGGTGAGGCAGAAGGTGAATCCTAGTCTACACAGCCTCTGCTGCACGGGACAAGCCAGGGATGGGCACTTTGCTTTATGTGACCATCCAGAGCAGCACAATGGAGTTGGGCGTTCTGTCCACATCTGGCCTCTGGGACTGGCTTATTCGAGGCAACAGTGTCTACCCCTTCCCCCAATCTGTTGACTTCAGTAACCTTGGCTCCAACCTCTCTGGAGGTCAGGGCCATTCTGTTTTATGGCCAGACTTATGCATAGGGCTGGGCCCCTTTCTAGGCCACCGTACATCAATCAGTCTTTCCTAGTGGCCGTTAGTGAGGCAGACAGAGCCCCATAGCAACTCTGTAGGATCTAATGTCACAGCAAAGGTAATAGGGTATGTGGGTGGCAGTCCTGGGGCTGCCTCTTTTGGGAAAGAAATTAGATGCTGCAGCTTTTCAACAAAGCTGGCTCTGTCAGTGAGCCTAAGGGTGCCATCTGCTGAGCCCATGGCTGCTGTCATTGACTGGGACCCCTGGGCACTGTCTCTGTCCTGCTTTGGTAAGTCTCTCTGCCATTGCCTGCCTGAGGTTGTGCTTGGTAAGTGCCTTCCAGGCTGGGCCAGCTCTCTAGTCCCATTGCTTTTAAGTGTGTCCCCATGCTGAGGAAGGAATGTCCAGTGCACCAAGAGTGGATGTGGTAACACCTTTGTCCCCTGGATCATATCTGAGGGACACAGGGACCACTGGAAGCCTCAAGGTGGTGGTAGAACTTACATGGAAGCCGCCTGAGCCTTGGAGACCCTGTATGGAGGTGAGCTTTAAGCAGAGGCAGGCTGAGAAGGATACAAAAGGCTAGAGGGACCTGCCTTGTTGGTCCAAGTGCTTTCCTGGGGTGGTCCTTCTATGCTGTTGGTCAACCACTTCTGCCCTGGGGAGGGGGACATCCCTACCATCTGAATAGTTATTTCAAGAGGTGAAGCTAGATCAACAGCCTGGGAAAGTCATTCCCTCCCACAACGGGGCCCACTGGGATTCTGACACGCTTCTCAAGGGGTAGCAGAGATGTTCCCTCAGACACCGGTACCCCGAGGGGTGTGTCAGCTCCATTTACACAGTGTGGCTGCAGACAGCCTTTCAGAGGCATGGACACGTCTGGAAGAGGCCTGTGTGAGAGAGAAAGCAGTGTGCAGGAGCCAGCTGATGTCACCAGGGCCCAGGCCCTCCTGGAGGTGGGGATTGTTTTTCTTGGCGGTGAGGATGGCAAAGTTGTCCACTTTTGGAAAACTCATGTGGGACCTGGGGAGGTTAGGCAGTGGCTCAGGAAGGGACTTTCTGGGTGGAGAGGATGTCCCTCCTGCTGGCCGACTTTGGCAGATTCATGGTTCTTACCTTCTAGTGGACTCACACATGAGTTTATGGCAGTACTATTGAAGGGTAGTTTTGTCCCTGGTGCCCTGAAGTACACAGGGCCATTCAGTGCCTCTCACACTTACTCAGTGACCCAGCCTACAGTCCTCAGTGCCAAAGAGAGCACCCAGAAAGCGTGGAGGTCTCCTTTAGTGTCCGTGACTGAGCATTTGAGTCTGATCGTGAGTTACATGTAAGGATCTTGGTTGTGTGGCCTGGGGATCTGGTGCAGTTGGTAGAGATTTTGCCTAGCGTGCCAATACCCCTGAGTTCCATCCCCAGCACTGTATAAGCCAGGCATGGGGACAGTGCATAACTGTGATCCAAACACTCAGGAGGTGGAGTCAGAAGGGTCAAAAGGTCAAGATCACCCGTGGCTACATAGTTATTTCAAAGGTAGCTTGGGCTACTTGAGGCCCTGTCTGAAATCAGCAAACAGACTTTGTTCTTTACTAAGCACTTGGCGCTGACCTGAAGATGCCCAGGTGCTGAGAGGCCATGGTGGTCTGCCTGTGTTTCCTGCAGCAGCTGACTGTGGTCCTTTAAAACCTTCTCCTTAAGTGGATATGCTTGCTTTGGGTACCAGGTCTCCCACCCTCGGGTTTGTTCTGGTTCTAGGGCTCATCTGGGAGATGCAAGCACCCCCTCCTTTTGTAGACAGAGCTGGGGGAGAAGAGCAGTATTCACATCTGTGCTCGTGGGCATGGGGAGGCGGGTGTGGCCATTCTGTTGCTGGTCTGAGAGAAGTCATCTGATAGGGTGGCCAAAAGCTGGAGCCCAGGTATGTCTTATTTCCCAGCTTAAAAGCATGGCATGTTTCTGGGAAGCAGGTTTGGCTGGCTGCATTAAGAGGTGTCTGTCAAAAGCTCTTAAAACTGGTTGCCTGTGTCAAGGTCTGGGGCAGAGCTTTTGTGTTTCAGCTCTGGGGCAAAGGCTGAGGTGGGCTGTGCTCCTTTAGTGAACCCGTCCAGCCATTGCTTCCTGCAGAGCTATCGACCGGCTCATTTCTTATTCACAGACAGACTAGACCATTAACTCAGAAATCTCTGGAATCCTGGACCCCATCACAGAAAGTTCTCAGTGATCATTTAACCTAACTCCATTTTATCAATGGGGAGACTGAGGCCCGGAAGGGAAACACAAAGAATTCATGGAAGGAGGACTCGAATCCAAACCTCAGACTCTCAGGAGGCCTGGAAAGCTCTGAGCCCCTCAGAGCAGACCTGGCAGCCATGTTGTGGCATTGAGGCTGCAAAGGGGTGATGGGAAGAAGACTTGGGGGGTCTTTTGGGATGTTGGAATTTTTGGGGACCTTCCCAAGTGAGGGCTGCTTGGGGCCTGCTGGCGGGCTTGGAAGGCTGGATGGTCCCTAGCCTTGTCTCTCCCATGGGGTGGGTAGTATACCTTGGTTTGCATGACCTTTCATGCCCAACTGACTGTTTCCCCAGTTCCAAATTTCTCTAAGTTTCAAAGTCAAATAATGTTTCGTCATTTGGAGCGGCCCAGGCTGTTGTGGGCAACACTTCGAGGAACAAGATGTAAACCTGTCAGAGACCCATTTTTTGGTGTTTCAAGTGTACACCCAGAAGTATCCTTGTTTGAGGGGATACTTGCTTTTCTTTGGTGTGGGGTGGGAAGCCAGCGCTTCACACAGGTCAAGCTCATGTTGTGTCCCTGAGCTGAGCACCAGCCCTCAGGCTTCTTATTACCTTTTGCTTCTGTATATGGTGGTTGGCCAAAGCCTCATGGGAGAGGCAGACCGGAGGGAGGAGCTGCTGGCCTGAGTCCTTACTGCATCACAGGATGCTCTTTCATCCTATCTAAATGCTTAGATCAGGTTGGGTCCTGTCTCTGAGACACTCACAGCTGGGAGCACGCCTGGTGGAGACACTGGTACTTTCCTGAGCTAGGAGGTGGCAGGGCACAGGCTAAAAGAGCAGTGAGGGGTAGCCTGTTTTCCTTGTCCCTTCCCACCATCCTGTTCAGATGGTTCCTGGGCAGTGCTCCGAAGTCCTTCTGCTGGTTTCATGGTGGGATGAAGACAATTGGAGACTGGAAACAAAGTCTAAGGCCTGTATCAACTGCTTTAGCTTTGAGTTTGGAGTGAGTCTACAGAGACTCTGGCCTTTAGCAGCAAGACACCATGTGGGGCCCCAGGCTTGCAACATTGTACAAAAGCAGACAGAGAGGAGATACCTCTTTAAAGGTGTGGACTTTGGGAGGGGGCACAGTGACTGGAAATGACCATTTTCCCCACTGCAGAAGCATGTCCAACCATCTGAATGCCTGCTGGGGTCTTTCTTTCTTTCTTGGTGGCAGGTTCTAACCCTGGTGCTCTTTGCTGTAGCCAAGATTGGCCTTCCACAACAGAGATGCGCCCAGACTTACTGACACTCATCCTCTGCAGTATGGCTAGGTTGTCCATCCATGATGGAATTGGGATGTAGCATCAATGACAGTTTTTTTTCTTGTATCTTGTCCCAAGTGTGGAGCTGACCATGCTACTATAAACTGGGGGCTCTTAGGACACACGATAAAAGGCCAGAGTCAATAGGCTTATTAACGAGATATTACACTTTATGAACTGAATAAATTTTGCTATTTATATTAGCAAAGAAGTATTAAGAAGACAGAGATCTAGAGTCCTCGCAGCACAATGGGGAATACTCTTCACCCACAGTACTCTGATGTGGTTTGCACATCATGGATTATAGCGTGGACCCTGACCTTCTGCCCTGTAGTCCCCCTTCAGGACATGTGAAGCCTGGGCATCGCTGATACACCTGCACCTGCTTGTGCGTGGATGTACACACAGGGATGGACAGCCAGGGCGGTCCAGACCTCTTAGCCATCTGAGTCAGTGCTTAGTTAAAAACAGGGTCTCTGTGCTGAGCTGCCACTAAGAACACCAAACTGCTACTTCTCTGTGTACAGAGGACTGTCTCCTAAAATAATGTTGAATGAAATACCATTGATATGAACAGGCTCCCATCAAACCAGTGTGCCAAGGGTGGTGTTTGGACCTTAGAACTCTCTGCTCCGCCTGATACCGGAAAGGGCAGCTGATCTCCCTCAGGACATGATGGGCAGATATGACATCAAGGACAAAGATATGCTCCTTCCCTGAAGGATCTATGGCCTTGTGGGTGCCTTCTCCTGCCCCGACTCTTCCCATCCCTGTGGGTGCCTTCTTTGCCTCCTCCCATTCCTGGCCTCCTCCAGCCTTACTCAGTATAATTCCCATCCCCACCTATAAACCGAGGCAACTGGACACTGCTCTCCGGCACTGTCTAGCTTAGACACTTGGTTTGGTCCGTGGGTAGAAGAGCAGAGCTGAGTTGGTCCCTCTCTATTGGGACATTGTTCTGGGCTCCACTCAGGATGAGTGTTCCCTGGGCAGCCTTTTAGCTGTTCCCAACCAGGGCTCATGTCTCCTAGGAATGTCAAAGGGATACTCTCGGGCCTGCACCTGCCAGTCCAATGAAGTTTATGTGCATGCATATCTATGTCTCTGTGTGCTTATGTATGTGGCTGTATGAGTGTGTATAGAATTGTTTCTGATGATATGTGTGAACATGTGTGTGTGTACAGGTGTGGAAGTGTCTGTGCATGCATGTGAACGTATACATCTGTGTTTACACATGTGAGTGAGGGGGAGGAAGTTTATGACTGTGTATGGCAATGTCAAATGGAAGCATGTAGGCCTTGGCTCTGGCTATACAAGCTGAGGTGTTGCTGGGCTGAAGCACAGGGCTGTGTCTCTGAGCCTGAGGCAGAGGAGAGAGAGGTTAGCTGGGTGCTGATGGAGGAGAGGTGTGGTAACAAGGGCATCCTGAGGTGGGAATGGTCCTGGTCTTGTTTAGCACCCTGTGCCTCTGAAGCTTGCTCCGGTACCTGGTACCTGCCGGATGCACGCACTTGGCGGGGGCTCCTCCCTCAGTGAAGTATTCTCCTCCCCACTCTGCCTGTCATCCCTGGAAACAGAAGATCTTGGTGACTGTTCTGCATCTCTTGCCTCTGACAGGCACATCTTCTCCCTGGCCCTTGCTGTCTGTCATCCACGCCTCCTTCCCCGCCTGCTGACAAACTGTGCTGTAGAACTCTGCCTCCGTTTCCTTGATTGCACAGGTAACACTTGCTGTTGCTGGCATTCGAGGTGCTTTATGGACTACTGAGTTTTAGCAGTTGTCCTGGCCACACCCGTGTTTGATGCCCTGATAGGAGGCCATCGTACTCCTACAGGAACAGTCTACCCTGGGAAATGGGCTTGTGTAAATTTGGTTCCTTCCTTACAAATGAGTGCAAAGGAAGAAGGAGGCATGAGGAGTCCAACTTGGAGTCCTGTGGGACAAAATACACACAGCACTCCAACATGGACCCTTCGTGAGCCTTGGCATCGGGGTATTGGTCATGTGGCTCAGGCTGACCTTGGTTTTCCCTCAGCTGGAGGAGCGAACCATGGGCTACACAGAAGCACAGATTACCTGGGGTGGCCTGAGGTAGCCGGCATGCAGATTCTCCAACCAGGCAGGACATTCCAAGGGCCTCGAGGTGTTCCCCTAGGAAACAGTCCACTGACCTAATACCACACACGACCTCAGGGATCCTCAAAGTGCAAAGAGAAACATGCGGACTGGCAGACTGAGGCTGCCTCTGCTTGCAGGGCTAGCTAGCTCTGACCCTCCCCTCATTATCCTGGATCTGTGTCTCCTGAGTACAGGTGGAGGAAGCTGGGCTGGATCCAGCCATGTAGAATGTGGGGTCAGCATCTTTCTGGGGTCAGAGGATCTTAGAGCACCGCTGGTTTGTGGCTTTGCTTGGCTTTGCCCTTCCTTGTCCCCAGGCACCTGTTGGAGAAGTGGCAGGAGGCCCATGCTCAGTGCGTGGGCCCTTAGGGAGCAGTGTGGGTTGCGGGCTCCTGGCAAGTCCCATCTGCCACCCAGGAGCTTGGCAGGAGCTGGCCTTTGTTCCTCCCTATTTTTATGACAAGCTCAAAGCTAACCTTTCTGGCACCCAGGCACCTTGGTTGAACTGCAGAGCATCTGTTTGGGGGACCTTGCGTTTTCGGGCCTTGGGAGGGGGCACTAAGCCTAGGCCTCTCTTGGCACTTCCCAAGCACACTGTTCTGAAACCACACCCCTCGAGGCAGGCGGCCCTCTCCTCCCTTTGGTTAGAGGAAATGTTCTCTCTTAGCTAGGAAGACAATCTTTCAGACAGCTTCTCTTGAAAGCCGGACCAAGCCTCGCTGAGTTGTGAGGCTGAGTTGATAGCCGGATACCTGCTCCTCCCGGCTTTCACTTCCTAAACACCTTGTTTGTGTGCCCATCTGGTCCTCTTGGGTGTTTGAAGGAATTGGCTCCACCCAATTTACAGCTGGGAAAACTGAGGCCTAGCTTATTCATCCAGGCCACCTGCCCAGTAGCATTTCCTCCAAGCCCAACATTCCATGGGGAGGAGACAATCAGGGCCCTGCAAAGCCCACACTCAGCTCACCTGGCCCCTGAGTCATCTTGCAGCACGGCCACATCTGGAGAGCGGAGGTTTTTGAACCACACAGACATCAGCCAGGCCCTTCTTTCTCTGGCTTCCCCAGGACAACATCACCTCTAAGTTTTCTAGCTGCTGTTATCGACGGTGTAGAGTTGGCCATGGACGTTAATGTGTGATAGATCACTTTCATTGCTCTACCTCATGATTAATCTCCTATAATAGTCCTCCAATGCCAGGGCAAAAAAGAGGAGAGAGAAGAGGAAAAAAAAAACCTACATTATCCACTTTGTGCTCAGAGTATAAATGAATTAGATTTAATTTCTGTTTAATTGTTTCCATAGTTCAACCTCTGCAGACTTCATAGGATAATTTATTTTGTAGTCCTGGGGACAGGATGGGGGTGGGGGGAAGGCTACAGCCAGTGGCCAACATTGGATGCTGTTTAATTACACCTGATAGTCTTATCTCCATGTAATTACGGAGTCTGGGGCTCTGGGCAGCCTTGCCTGCACTCAGAGGATCGATGCTGGGTCAGACCTGGGGCCAGCTGCTTTCAGGAAGCTGTGTGAACTGCCAGGAGCCACGTGGAGTCCAGTGCTCCTGAAGCCCTTGTAGGAAGGAGGGCGGAAGGGACACGTCTTCAGAAGTGGAAATCTCTGGTGGCATTCCAGCCCCCCCTTGCTCTCTAAGGTTGAGGGTGAGGCCTCGGTGGCGGGGTGGGTTTCTGCACCGAGAGGTTGGCACCTTCAGAGCTGTGTATATACAGCTTCTCTTACTGAAGGACAGGGTAGGGTGCTTGGCTAGTGGGATCAGGCCCCAGCACCTCTCTGTCCTTGAATCCTGTCTGCCTGTCCTTCCCACTTCCTCCTCTGCCTCTTTGGTGTGTGTGTATGCATGTATGTATGTAAGTGTATGTATATGTGTGTGTATGTGTGGTGTGTGTATGTGTATATGTGTGGTGTGTGAGTATATGTGGTTAGTGTGTATGTGTATGTATGTGTGTGGAGTATGTGTGATGTGTGAGGAGCTCAGAGGTCACTCCTCAGAAGCCACCCACTTGTTTTTTGAGACAGGGTCTCTCCCTGAGGCCTGGCTCACTGACTAATCTAGACTGGCTGATCAGGGTGTTCCAGGCGATGTAGTCATGTACCACCACACTGGCTCTTTATGGGGTACCTGGGCACTGAATCTGGGCCCTCATAATTGTGAGGCAAGGTACTTCTAAGATACTTATGAAACTTACCATCTTGTGCGGTCAATGCTGTTAAGGTTTCGTCATGGCAGTCATCAGCCCTGTGCAGCTGCAGTGCCCTCTTGCCCCGGTCCAGGACCTCTTCCTCCCTCGCTCTCTCATGGTCCTGACAGTCACGCTGTCTCTGTAATGTGACTTACCACAGCGACTGTGGCTTCAGACCCTCACATGCGTCTGAGCTTCTCTGAGCAGCTTTCCTGTCCCCCATGCTGTGCCAGGTTATGGACGTGGTTTGTCTCAGGGCCGAATAGTGTTCTGTGGCACCCTGAAAGATGTTCTTCTCACACACTATCTTTTCAGTGTGTCTCCGAGTGCACTACCTCGGAAACCCGAGGTCTGAACTCCTGAGTAACTTGTAGCTTCTCACTCAAGTTTCTGGGCTTTGATATTGGGAGTACTGTGAGAGGGGGGCTGCCTGCTGTCCCTGCAAGTGACCTCTGACCTCTGGCAGTACTCTCGATCTTTCCTGTGTCTTAAAACAAGCTGTTCTGGAAAGCAGTGCTTTGCTCCAGCCAGACTATGTGATCTTCCCAGAGAGCAGAGTGCAGCCTCCATGGCAGAGCTTCCCAGGTGTGTGTGTATGTGGTGTGTGTGTGTGTGTGTGTGTGTGTGTGTGTGTGTGTGTCTGTATGTTTGAGGAGGGGGCAGGGGGTGGCTGTCTGAGTACTGCCTGCAAAGGATGTGGGAGGACCGAGGAGCAGGCCTGATTCTTGGACTTGTCACGAGCTCAGTCTGCAGGCATCTTCCTGGCTCTTCCTATCCCTTCTTGCTTTTTATTTAAGCCCTGAGGTAACAGGAGTATTCAAGGCAATGGGGACACTCCATTTTTCTTCATTTGTGGTGTTGAACGTCTGTCATCCCCAGAGAATGCTGTGTGATAGGGCAGCAGCTGGCCCTCCTCTCTGCCTGGTGCTCTCTCCCTTTCTCTTCTTATCTGCCGTCCCGGGGAAATTTTCCTGGCTCTGGGCACACAGAACTTCCAGCTCCAGGCTGGTTGGAGGAAGGAGACCTTGACTTGGGTCCTGGAGGTGAGAGTCCTCATTAAAGCAGCTTTCTGGAAGGGTGGTGATAAAGGGGACCTCACCAGTGACAGACTCAGCCATGCCACCCTGCAGGGACTAAAGCCCTCAGTGTGCCAGGGAGTATGCTGGGCTCTGTGCAGAGAGAAAGGATGGCGTCTGCCTCTGCAGTCACCATGAACTCCCTACCCTATCTGCCACACTCAGATAGCGGCCCTTGGGTGTTTCAGGAGGACCCCAAGAACAGCAGCCTCTTCTTTGAGGGTAGCTGGGACTCTGGCCATATGACAGTGACTGAGTTAAAAATGAAGAATAAATTATTGGGGGGTGTGTGTAGAGAATGTTCTAGAATGGGGAAATGCAGAGCAGAGATACCGAGGAGGTAAGATAGATAAGGTCAGTGATGACAGTGGACACTGGTCACATGTGCTCTATGTTCAGGCAGGGCTTGGTGACTCTGGTGATAACCCCTGTGAGAGTCCAGGGTCAGGGGACGATGACTGACATGGGGTGGGAGGGACCTCACATGGGGCAGGTTTCATGGGTGTCTCAGAAGATGTATGTGGCTCTCTGAGCCCTGGACCATGCACCCTGGACCATGGGTTGCAGGCCATACACTTCACATTCCAAAGAATCCCAGTATGCAGGGGACCGGGGAAAGGATGGTGGCTCATAGTGGGATTTTGTGAGGCAAAGATTCCTTCTGATACAGACAAAAAGCACTGCCCTTTGTCCAAAGTGGCAGCTGCCCTTTTTAAAAAATGTTTTTATTTATGTGGGTATTTTGCCAGTATGTACATACATAAGTATTTATGTACGTATGTATGTATGTATATTTGTATGTATGTATGTATGTATGTATGTATGTATGTATGTGTACCACATGTGTGCCTGGTGCTACCAGAGGACAGAAGAGGACATTGACCCTCTGGAACTGGAGTTAGGATGGTTGTAAGCTGCCATGTGGGTGCTAGGAATTGAACCCCCTCGCTCCTTTCTCCTTCCTTCCTTCTCAGGAGGTCACCTCCCGGCTGGAGACTCCTGCACTCCCTCTGCCAGCTGGGCAAGTGTTCTTCTTGACTTTGGCACCCCATCTTGGGAGATGACAATCCTGGCAGGAGCCACAGCCTGTTAGCACAATACTGAGTGTTGTCTCGGAGTGTGGAGGCCAGAGGGGGTGAGCCGTGGATTGCATACCATTTGGGGAAGAGGGGCTGAGTGCCCACTCCCGGGGTGAACTTGGCTACTGAATGGTATTTCAACTCCCTCTGCTTCCTTTCCTGGGCAGCTGTAAGAGCCCAGGAGTCCATACTGGCCTGGGGGAGGCAGATGGGCACCCCACCTGGGGCTTCTAGGCTCACATCTCAATCCTTGGCTGCCCTCCCTAACCCTCCCCTGTACCTGACCAGCAAGGGTAGCACTCAGTCCGGTGCCAGGTGCCAGAGAAATGTCCTCTGTCCACATCGCTCCCATTAATCACCAGCTAGCGGGGGGCACAGGGCCCTGTTTAAGATGCACCGGTGGTTCTGAGGTGAGTGCAGGCATCCCCAAGCTGGGCTGTTAATCTGTTCCCTCTGAGACAGACTACCTCAGGCCTGTTAATCACTTGCTGTAATTACAGCCCCAACTTACTCAGGGAATGTTAATGGATGCCTCAGATGGAGGGGTTGCGCATGCATGGGGCCCCTCTTGCTACAGTCCGCAAATGGCAAGGTTGTGGGATATGGGCTTTGAAAACAAGCAGACCGCTTGAGGATGTTGTGTCCGTACAGAGGATGGAGGGCTAGTGAAGTTTTGGATATTTTTGGCTCTCTGGGCAGCATGGAAACCCATCATTGTGTGAGAAGGAAGGCATTGCCATGTTGGGAGCCTGAGGAGGCCTTTGGCTTTTCTGAGCTGTGTTCTCAGGCCTCCAGGGGACTTGGGAAGGACTGCAGGTGTCTCCTCTCTTTGTCCCAGTGAGCGCCACTGAGCAGTTAGTTTATGTGAACTTTACATAAGCTAAAGCCAAAAGAGGAGGAAACCTCAATCCAGAAAATTCCTCCATGAGATTGAGTTGCAGACAAGCAAACGTAGAGCATTTTCTTGGTTAGTGATTGATGTGGGAGAGTCCAATCTACTGTGGGTGGGGCCACTTCTGGGCCAGAGGTCTTAGGTACTATAAGAAAGCAAGCTAAGCAAACCATGGGGAGCAAGCCAGTGAGCAGGAGTCCCCCATGGCCTCTGCGTCAGCTCCTGCCTCTAGGTTCCTATCTTGATTGAATTCTTGCCCTAGCTTCCTTTGGTGACAGACTCTGATGTAGATGTGTAAACCAGGTCATCACAACAGTGAAAACCCTAAGATAGCCACCTATTCTGAAATGCAGTTCCTGAGTTCTGTCTTCTGTGTGCCACTGCTAACAGACCCCTGGGCTGTTCCCTGTCATCCTGACTCTGCAGGCTGCGTTTCCAGACCCAACTTGAGGGCCAGGGTATGGGAGGTAACTCAGACTCCAGTGTGGGAGCCCAGGGCTTGTCTGTTCATTTCAACCTGAGAGCTGCCAGTGCCTGCCTTGCCTTACACTGTTGACCCAGAACGAGGGTGAGAAGACTGGTGTGGGCGATCTCAAAGCTCCCCAAGTTTTTCCACTCCATGGCAAGGTGGAAGGAGCTAATGTGGACCCAGCAACTCTCATTCCAGGCTGTTATGGAAAGTTACGTTTGTGTCCTGGCCACAGATCGTGCTGTGGAAATGTGGGACTCTGGCCGCACAGCAGACAGGTTGAGTTTAAAGGGGCAGCCTGTGTTTCTCCCTGGTGACTTGGGGCTGTTGAGGACAGGTTAGTGCTCCTGAGGAGACGTGAAGAAATGTTCATAGTATCAACGAGAGACTAAAGGAATGATTCCAGCCAGCCAGCTTGGTGAGCGAATGAGCTTACAGATACATGGGGAAGGGTTTCTCACAAGGACATGAGTAACCCCAGAACAGCCATGTCACCACAAATCCCTCCACAGCATAGGTGTCACCCACTAAGCTGCTATACAAGAGCCCCTCCCCCCTTTTTAGTTAACCTTTCACCTCCTATATACCTTTGTATCTCTAGGACCACACACAGCTGGGACAGGAGTATATACAGCTAAAGGTACAGAAGAGAGGCGTCAGCGGCTAGACTCTCCAGGGAGGGTCTGATGTGTTGTAGTTACATTTCTATTGTTGTGATAGAACACCATGACCAGGGTGACTTACAAAATAAAGTGTTTGTGATGGTTTGTATATGCTTGGCCCAGGGAGTGGCACTATTAGGAGATGTGGCCTTGTTGGAATAGGTGTGTCACTGTGGGTATGGGCTTTAAGACCTTCATCCCAGCTACCTGAAAGCCAGTATTCTGCCAACAGCCTTTAGATGAAGATGTACAACTCTCAGCTCTGCCTGCATCATTCCTGCCTGGACACTGCCATGTTCCTGCCTTGATGATAATGGACTGAACCTTTGAACCTGTAAGCCAGCCCCAGTTAAATGTTGTCCTTTATAACAGTTGCCTTGGTCATGGTGTCTATTCATAGCAGTGAAATCCATAGTTTAATTGGACTTATGCTTTCAGAGGGTTAACGTCCATGCTAGCTGAGATAGGAACAGCGGAGTGCTCATAATCTTGATCCCCAACCACAAGGCAGAGAGCGAGAGGGGCACACTGGGAGTCTTTTGAAACCTCCAAGACATCTCCCAGTGACACACCTCCTCTAACCAGGCCACACCTCCTAATCCTTTCCAAATAGTTCCACCAACTAGAGACCAAGTATTCAAACATGTGAGTCTATGGGAACCATTCGCATTCAAACACCATACTGTGCCATGCCCAGAGAACATAGTTCTACAACAACATGGGGGAAATGGCTGGGAAGGGCAGCCTGCTGTACCCCAACCAGAGTCATTAAAACCCAATTCAGCTCCAAGAGAGCCTGAACTGAGCCTCAGGGGCCTACAGGAGAGGCAGTGAGGAGCAGGGAGAAAGAAGGAAGTGTTGAAAGGCGGAGCAACAGGGAGGGGGTGGGTAGGCGGAGATTAGTCAGCTCCCTATCCCAGAAGAAGGTAGGCAGAGGGAGGCAGACATCCCTGAGGTGAGGCCCAAGTGGCCCCCTGCAGGCAAATCTCCAGTGAAGCAGCTGCTGTCATTGCCACACATCCTGGTCCCTTCTCTGCCCTGGCAGAGTGAGCATTTGTCCTGTGATGTGGGACTTCTCACTGTACCTACCTTCAAGCCCAAGGGACAAAGGTTGGGTCTCTTGCAGACCCTCCAGGAAGGGCATCTATGCTGCCCCATGAGATTGATTAATAAAAAGCACATAA
The DNA here is from genome assembly GCF_000001635.26 of Mus musculus. Classification (NCBI taxonomy): domain Eukaryota; kingdom Metazoa; phylum Chordata; class Mammalia; order Rodentia; family Muridae; genus Mus; species Mus musculus. The sequence goes on along the minus strand of NC_000077.6, from coordinate 118,834,019 downwards.
ACCTCTAGAAAGGCCCCTGCATGCCCCAGCAGTTTCCTTGAAGGATGAGGCTGGCCCAGGGTAGCTGCTCCTGTTGGGTGTGCCCTAGCAGGTCCTCTCAGTCCCCACAGGGGCTCAGGGGTGGCACTGTTTTCCCGCTTCCTGCCACCTTCCCCACCCCCACCCTGTTCCTTTGAATGACTGCTGGGGTCACAGATGCTTCTCGTCCTGTCAGGACATTTGCAGGCCTCTGACAAAGCTTCTGTTGTGGAAACTTGGACTCTGAGGCCCATAGTCCCTCCTTGTGTCCTTGATACTGGACATCTATCCCAGACTGGACATCAGTTAGAGAGAGAGAGAGCGAGAGAGCGAGAGAGAGACAGTGACAGAGATAGACACAGAGACAGAGACAGAGACAGAGACAGAGACAGAGCGAGCCTTTTGGCAGAGGGTTCTGGGGGAAAAACTGGCCTGAACCTCTTTGCTCAGGGGCCTTGTTAACCCTGTGGGATTCCCAGGTCAGGAAGAGCAGTATTCACTGAGCCAGGCCTTCCAGATGTGTTCAACGATGACTGTGGTACTTCCTCTCTGTTAGGTGAGTCTCTGGACCCTCTGACAAGATTTCACTGATGACATCCTGGGACAAGTCCTCTGGGGGCTGTAGCCTATAGCCAGCTTCTCCTGAGAGCCAGGTCCACACTCCCTGCCTTGCAGAATGGGTGTGGTCAAGTGAATAGCTTATCCGGGGTAAAGTCTAGTGGTGTCATGCTGCTGCTTCAAAGCTGTTACTCAGAGAACACCTTGATTTCAGCTCCCCTGTGCAGACGGTAAAGCCACGGGAGGCACGGCAGTGGGGGCGTGCCTCCTGGCTCTGGGAAGGGAAGCCTTCTGTTTGTCCCAGGTCCACATTGACCACTGAGGTGGACAGGATGGCTGGGAGGCAGCCAGCAGGACTATCCCTCCTCCTCTGTCCCTCCCCCAAGGCTGAAATACGGATCCCTAGTGTTCCAGTCCATCTCACCAGCTAAAGTTATACTCGGTGACTCCACAAGACTGGCATGCATAATGGTTTTCTTGCATCTGACTCAGGACTGTGCTGCTGGGAGCCTGAATCTTCCAGTCTGAACTCCCTCAAATGGCAGGTGGAAAGGATGCCGTGAAGCTGGGGATGGCAGTGCTAATGTCCCTGGTACATCCTAATGGGGTTGCCTAGGGTCATCCATGCACAATGAAAGATATACGTGGGCCCAGGACAACTGTCTAACGTAGGAGATGAGGGTGTTGAATGTAAGAATCTAGCAGGAGCAGGCAGTATCCAGGGGCTATGGGTTCTCACTCATGTTCCTTCTGGTCTGTAGGGGAGGCAGTCACCTCTGTCAGTAGATAGCAGAGCCTCACCTCTGGCCAGGTTCCTCTGACTCCACCCACAGTGGTCCCAAGTGTATCAGAGTTCATGCAGGAGCTCTGCCATTTCCCGGATGGATCTTTTAGATTATCAGGCTGTGATGACATCAGCCATAACTACCCCTAGGCAGACATCCTTGGAGATGCCATGCCATCAGTAGAGGACTGGTCTAGAGACCTTTTAGGCCTCTGAGTTAGCAGCACAGGGTCAGGTTTTTGCCCCCTACTCCCCACTTCCATGTCACCCAGAGACAGCTTCCATAGGGAGAAGACTGAATTCCAGTGCCTCCTTCTCTTCAATGATGAAGAACCCTGCCCTGCATTCCATGAGATTGTGGTTTCTGACCCACCCCCCCACCTCTGTAACACACAGGGTGGAGCAGATGCGAAGGGGTCAGCTCAGCTTATTCCTTACTGGCCTCTGTGTGACCTTATTCCTATCTCCTTTTCTCTCCCCACTTGGGTCCAAGATCTTGGGGTGCTGAGCTGGGCTACTTGGAGGCTCATCCTTGGAGGGGAGTTAAACAGTATGAGGAACCTGAGGACAGGCTCGGAGGGAGGAGGTCACGTGCTCAGCTCTGTGCCCAGCAACACCCGCTTCCCAGCACCCCAAGCAGATGGCCACTTCACATCCTCCTGGGTGTTCCTCTGGCTCGTGATTTGGGGATCATGGGAGCCAAGTGACAATTCCAGAGTTTCTGCACCCTCGGTTCCTCCTCTGAAGGTGCTCCATCTGGCCAGGCAGGTAACCGGCCCTAGCCTCAGCCTGGCCACTGCTCATATCTCGGCCTCTGCTGCCCCCTTTCTTTATGCTCCTGTGCAGCCTCCCCCAGAAAAGCCCAGGCCTTTTCTCTTTCTGCCAGCAGCTCTTGGAGGATCTGTTTCTTTTTTTTCCTTTCCTAGTTTCTCTTCTCTTCCCCAGGTATCTTTGTTTCCTTGTTTAGTCTCCATGCTAAACTGGGAACTTTCAAGGTTGGAACTTACAGGTGTGATGTGCATGGGGGTGAGGATCAGGAAGTACCCTCCCTCCACCACATCCCAGTATGTGTGACCTAGACAATTCCTTCTCAGCCTTCCTGCCCCAAACTGGAAATGAAGCAATGACAGACCTTTGTGGCATAGACTGAATGAGGGTAGAGCATTGAGCTTGGTACCATACAGCGACCAACCACTTAACAGATGGCAGCAATACTCAGGAGTCCGCACTTGGCTGTAGTGGAATATTCCAGAAATGAATATTGCTAAGTTTTAAGTTTCACAGAGCTCTCATAGGGTGAATCTCCTGTTGTCCTGCTCCATCTACCCTAGGTGTCAGTCACCCCCTTCCATTACATTGTATGTACTATTCCTTGTTATATACTTAATAGCCATTGCTGTTTCCTTAGTAGCCATTGTTACTTAGTAGCCATTGCTGTTTCCTTTGTAGCCATTGTTACTTAGTAGTCATTGCTGTTTACTTAGTAGCCATTTCAGTCATCAGACTGTCACGGGATAGATGTGGCTGCTGGGTAGCACAAGAGAAGCTAGAGCACCAGCAATTTCATAATATATGTTTATAACTGTCCTATTTCACTATTAGTTATGACTATTAATCCCCCCTCCTTTCTGTTTTGTGTGTGTGCATGTGTGCACATGTGTGTGTGTGTATGTGCACATGAGCATCACACCCTCCCTCCTCCCCCCATGTCAACACTGGATGTCTTAATCGTCCTTAATCTCCTCTTACCCACGTGTTTTGAAATCAGCCCTCTCACTGCATGTGCAGTATGCTGTCTGTGGCCGTTTCAGATAGACTGGCTGGTTGGCAACCCCCTGGGACCTGACTCTCTGCCTCCCACTGTTGGATACACAGATGGATACCATTGCGTGTAGCTTTTTAGGTGGGGACTGAACTCAGTAAAGTGCATGGCAAGCCCTTTACCTGCTCAGCCATCCACCTAGATCAAATTTCTTAGCGTGTTTCATTTTTAAATCTTAGCATAGGTCTGTATGTACAAGATCAAACAGTATGTATAGGGTTTGTTACTCTCTGGGTTCAGAGAGTAACATGCCTGCATGCGTGCACACATGTATGCAGGTGTACATGTGTTTAAGGGCCAGAAGTCAACCTGCTTGTCAGCCTCAGCACCACTGTTCACCTTTGAGACCAGGTCGTTCGTTGGCCTTGAATTTGCCAGTTACTCATTGGTCAGAATTCTCATTGGTAGGAGAGCCTCAGGGATGTTTGTTTCTGCCTCCCTAGTGTTTCCCCTTGGGGCCTGGGTATCCAACCCAGGTTTTCATGCTTGTGAAGCAAGCCCTTTACCAACCAAGTCATCTCTCTGGTTCTGGCAAGCAGTTTTGACAAGTAGAGGAGAAGGGGTGTGGGAAAATGGGGAGGGAGAATCCTGGTGACAGTAGTGGGCAGCTGGAATGGAGCCCACTGGGGTCCCCAAGGAAAATGCAGAACACACACCCTGGACTTCTCCAGAGAGGCCTGGGGCCTTGCACCTGTTGCTTTGAGAGCCCAATGCTCAGGAATTTCTGGCCTTGTAGCCCTGGTAGGCAGAGAGACCCAGCCAGTGCTGGCAGCCATGATGGGGCTGGTGTGTACTGGGATGCTGTGGTGGAGGGTGAGGTGGCCTGGCTGGTGTCTTCTGTGGTCCCTCACTTCAAGTGTTGATGACAGCAATGATGATTGCTGAAGGGTTCTGGGACTTGATGCCAAGCCTCACTCTCCCCACAACCCCACTTGGGGGTTTCCCAGGAGCCTCTCTGCTACCCCTGGGTTTCCAGGAGTGGGCTCTGAGTCTTTCTTTACCTGCAGGGATGGTTGGCCCTCACAGGGCTATGTAGATACCTTCCTAAGAACAATTTCCTTATGAAAAATAGTCATGTTTATCCCCTGAGAGGAAAAAAAAATCTGATTTCTGATGCTTCCTCCCTACCCCATCTCATACCTGGAGGCATCTTGGTTTTTTTGTTATTTGTTATTGTTACTGTTATTGTTTCTTTATTTGTTGTTTTAAAACAGGGTCTCAGTTTTGTTCAGTCTGCCCTTGACTCAGTATGGAGTCAAACTTGGTTTTGGAATTCTGATTCCCCTGTCTCCACTCCTCAGGTTCTGGGATTATGTAGGCCTGCCCCACCGTGTGCAGTTTATGCTGAGATCTAACTTGGTGCTCTGTGCATGCCGGGCAAGCACTCTAACAAATGAGCTACCTCCTCAGCCCCTGTGTGCAGTTTTTGTGCGTAGCTGTGGCTGGTTGAAGAGTGGACTCCGGAAGATACCACACCTTAGTCCCTAGAATGCGTGCACATTGCCATGTGTGAGTGAGGGTCTCCGGGTGGAGACTTCCTGCACCACCTAGACGAGCACTGTACAGTCAATCATTTCAAGTGTTCTTGAGAGGGAGGCAGGGGGACATTTGACTGACAAAAGAGAAGCTTTTGTGACCCCAGAGACAGAGGTTGAAGGGATATAGTCACAGGCTGAGAGATGCCCGAGGCCTCCAGAGATAGCAGGAGGCAGGAAGACCCCTCCTTCCAGGCTGCTGAAGGCTCTGTCAACTCCTTGCAGGTCTGGTGAAACTGACTCTGGCCTTGTGGCCTCCGGCTGTGGCTGGGGTGTTTCTGCTGTCTTCAGCTACTCAGCTGTGGTCATTTATTGTAGCGATAGACACTAGTCTATGTCATAAGGAAGGGTCCCTCATGGACAGAGGCGACCTCTACAGACACAGGAGAGTCCTCTGGCAGCTCCCTGACAGGGGAGAAGGGGGGGTCTTCTAAGAATGTGCTGCGGACGGAGGCTGGGGCGATGGCTCACTCTGTAAAGTGCTTGACAGCAGTAAGAGCCTGAGTTTGAACTTCAGGACCCACGTAAACAAACCAGCTGGGCCTGGTGGCGTGCACTTTCATCTCAGCACAGGGAAGACTGAACAGGAGGATCCCTGGGGCTCTCAGGCCAGCCAGCCTAGCGACAGGCTCAAAATCAGTGAGAGACCCTGTCTGCGCTAACAAATAGTGGCCCTTGTGGAAGGAGGTCTGAGGGTGACCCAAACGCACATACCTGCAGAGAGGGGAGGAAGGGATACACTGCAAATGACCATCATGCACGCTCTCTCCTTAACCTCTGTCTGCATTTTGACAGACATATTGGTACTATATTGTCTTCAGTGACCAGCAGTTAGATGTGTGGGCAGCCACAACTGGGGTGGCTACAGGAGAGGTATGGGGTTTGGGGAACCTTCTCTTGTGCTCCATTCATAGGAACTCAAGGTGAGGGGCCCACATTCCTCTCCCCCAACTCTTCTATTTCCTTGACTGTGTCACAGGTGGGGTGTCCCGGGGGTCAGGGCTGCTGGACCCCAAGTCTGGATGGAAGGAGGATTTTCTGTTCAGCGTGGTCCCAGAGCTCCTGCTGAGCTTCATATATCCCTGGCCTGTGGAGGGGCTTGGTGTGCAGTGCTGGAGGGAGGTGGCCAGGCAGAGGACTGTCCTGCTTCCCCGCTCCTTCTCATCACTGGATGTGTACCCCATCCCGAGGGATGCCGGATACAGCCTCTCACCTGCACATCCAGCACGGGGGCGACTACAGTGTCAGGGAGCGTTGGGAATGTGGCGAGTTGGGCCTGACATGTGGAACACTTAAACCGAACCCCAGATTTCAAGGGACTGAGCGCAGGATGCAGGGTATAAAGTCTCACATCAGAGTCCTCATATTGATTGCACGTTGGAAGGAAAACATCTTGAATACGTTGTGTTCGATAGAAAAGATCATAAGGATTGATGCCTCTCGTTAGTTTTTAACGTTTCTAGTGAGGCCACTAGAAAATTTAAAGTCACTCCCATGTTCCCAGCTCCAGCTGCTAAGCAGCTCAGCAGGTAGTTACTTATACTGACTGTGGCCCCTAGCATCAAGGGCTGCTACCTTACTCAATATCTGTAGGGACCAGTGCTCTGCTGTGAACTGAAGACCAAACCCACAGTGGGATGGTGTTTGGAGATGAGCCCTTGGGAGGATATTTGGGTTAGATAAAGCCATGATGGTAGGGCCCTTAGGAAGGGATTAGCGTCCAGAATGGAAGAGTCATCCTCTCTCCTGCTCCCCACTGAGAACATACAGCAAGAAGGTAGTCGACTGCTAGCCAGGCCAGGGCCCCTCACCACAGTCCAGCATGCCTTTCCTCCAGATCTCGGAACTCCAATTGGCAGCTCTCTGAGTAACTGGTAGTTGACGTGTATGTGCCTGAGCCTTCGCTCTGCTGGACTGAGCTGATAGGTAGACAGAACTTAAAAGGAAGCAATGCAAATGCCTTTGGGTACAAAGGTGGGGGTAGTGCATCCTTCCACAAAGACAGGCCTGGACCACACAGATGGGCATGGGGGTGGTGAGGCTGGGGATGGGGGTAAGAGGACAGCAATGGTGACAGCTCACAAGCAAGGCCTACGTTGCTCCACCACTCAGAAGGTATGGAGCACAAGAGGGGGCATGAAGGAAGTGTTCAGGGAAGGCCGCGTTGTTAGTGGGCTCATGGGTCATGCACTCACACAGCATTTTGCATCTATCTAACACAAAACGGTGAAAGTAGTAAAATCAGACCTTCTTGATGGTCTGAAGTGGCATTAAAAGCTCATACCCATGGTGGTGTGACCATTACAACTGATCTCCAGAACGTTCTCACCCCCTCCCCCAACTCAAACACTGTCCCCATTAAACACAGGTGCTCTGTCCCCTCCCCCAGCTCCTGGAGTCTCCACTCAGCTTTGACTCTCCATGACTTTGGACCACTCTAGTTTTCTTGGGTGACTTATCCAGTATGTGGCATTTTATGACCGAGCACAGTGACTCAGTGCGTGTCCTGGGGTTCAGAGCACTGGGGCCTTCCCTTTCACTCTGCTTCATTCCACTTCACTTCAAGCTCAGCTTGGGAACTGAACAGTGAGGGCCGACTAGGATCATGTGGAGAATCAGGCAATGACTCCAGGCTATGCCCACACCTTCCCTCCCCACTGCTGGGTGATGTAGGCGTGTCCTGCCCACTGAGGACAACCATCTTAACGACTGTCACATAATTCACAAACAGGCCAGGTGTGGCGACACACCTGCAATCGCAACTCTAAGGAGGATGAGAAGGTCAGGTCCTTTCTTGACTCTGACTCGGAGTTCAAGGCTAACTGGGGATGCAGGAGACCCTGTCTAATGAGCACACCCCCCCCACACACACACATGCACACATACACACACATACAATTTCCAAATAGAACACGCTCTGGGAGAGCCCCCACTCTTCTCTTTACCCCTCTCCAATCTCTCTAGTCTCTTTTTCTAGTGATGAAGATGGCATAGTTCCTAAGACAAACTCTGAGGGCCGGGACAGGTCACTCTGTAAGTACTGTGTAACCTCCGTCCGACTCAAAGCCTGCTGATAGCCAGGCTTGGGAGATTCTGGGCAGGCTCTGTGCACACATAGTTGATGATTGGTCAGCAGATGGGCAAACTTTGCAAATCCACGATATTTGCATAGAGCCTGCCCCAGTTGAAGGTTGGCACCCCTTTGTAGGTGGGGCTGTCAGCAGACCATGCACAGCTCTTCCAGGATCCAGCTTGTGACCACTGGGAGGGACCCAGAGCAAGCCTGGCTCCACTAGGGATTGGTCTCTGGGAGCCTTGATCCAGATGTTGTCTCCCAGCTGAGAGAAGCCCAGAGGCAGGAGGGGCTAAGAGTGCAGATGCCCCGTCTCTGCATCCAGAGAGGTTTCTGGTGGCAGAAGGCCAAGAGCACAGGTTCTTCCACTGGGCAGGCGGAGGCGTGGCAGGGCAACCTTTGCCCACCCACTTACCTGGCCCATCTCTCGACAGAGTAGTTCAGGGGCTGCCAGGGTGGATTGCTTAACCAACCTCATTACTCTCGTGCATTTAGCAGCTAGGAGGAAGATAATACCTTTCAAGTTTGACCCAATTTTCGTTTTTGTTGTCATAACCATGGAAAATCGACCTTCGAGCCCCTCAGCAGCCGAGCTGAATGGGAAGTGATTTACGGCAAGCCCCTGCTCAGAATCCCTAATGTGCCCATGGGGCACTGCTGCAGCGCGCTCCTCGGAGGCCTAATCTCCTCTTAGCAGCAATCCACGCAGAGCTTCACCCAACAGCCCCTCCCCGGAGCTGTTGACAACCCTGTTCCCTAGAATTAGAAGTAAATGAGTAGGTGGACTGGCGAACTGACACTCGGATCTCTAGCACAAGAAGCACCAGAGGCCGAGATTCCACACCGGAAGCAGCGCGTTCCCCAGCCTCACCACTCTCCCCGGCAGGGTCGTTGCTCTTTCTAACTGCGATGCCACTTGGTGTTCCCGTGAGCAGGTGAGCAGACAGGGCTAAGGACAGGAGCACGGACCTTGGCAGGATCTGCTGGCAAGAAGGCTTTCTAAGGGAGGCAGAGCTCCGAGTTACAGGACAGTTGATAGTGCCACAGACCAGATGTAGTCTGTTCAATCCAACACATTTAAACTATTATTGCAGTATGTAATCTGTTAAGATATGAATAGGACATTTTAATTGATTTTGTTTTAAATTTTTTTATAGTGTACAAAAGAATAGGCTTCATTACGGCATTTTCATAAATGTTTAACACGTACTTTGTTCAGACTACGGGCTTCTGTCCCTCGGGCCCCTCCTGCCGGTCCCCTCCCCCACTTGTACGTTCGTATCCCTATTCAGTTTAGTATCTGGATTCTGTATATGAAAGTAAACATATGGTATTTGTCTTTCTGAATCTGGTTTATTTGGCTTAAGTGGTGGTCTCCACTTCCACCTGTTTTCCTGAAAAGGATATAATTGCCCTCTCTCTCTCTCTCTCTCTGACACAATGAAATACTTGTATGTACATACAAACTATGTTTTCTTTATCCATTGTGGGCATCCAGGCTGTTTCTTTATCTTGGCATCCAACATCCTCTCCCACTGGTGAACACCAGTGTGCAGGTGACTCTGAAAATGCTGACTTGAGTCTTTGGGCATGCACCCAGGAGCAATATCGCTATGTCGCACGGTGGCTCTGTTTTTAAGTTTTTCATTTCTTCATTTGTTTCTAGTGACCTCCACACTGTTTCCCCGTGCAGCCCCATGCAGCCTGGTACAACCTCATGCAGCCCCATGCAGCCTCATGAAGCCCAGTGCAGCCTGGTGCAGCCCCATGCAGCCTCATGGACATTCCCACCTGCAGCATGGAAGGGTCCCCCTCCCCACATTCTCACCTTTGATTTACTGATGCTAACCATCTGACTGAGCTGAGAAAGACTCTCACTGTAGCTCTGATTTGCACTTCCCTGATGGCTGAGGACGCTGAGCATTTTTTTCATACATTTGTTGGCCGTTTGCACTTCCTCTGAGATGTTTGCTCAGTTCTTCTGTTCATCTACTGACTGGATGATTTGCTTTGGTGTTTGATACTCTGAGTTCTTTGTAGATCCTAGGTAGGAGTTCCCTACAAGATTGGTGCTCACAGAGCACTCACAGGTCTGTGGGCCACTTGGGGTAAGCGGGCCATGGCAAACTCTCTATAGGTCTATAAGTCAGTTTAATGGCTCTATACCAGGGTGCCATTGGCCTCTGTACCATAGGGCAACAAACAGCAGGAAACATGGAAGGCTGCTTCTGCCCAGGCTTGGGACCCCGTTAGCCAAAAACATCATATAGCTGAGCCCTGGTTCACACAGGGTAGACAAAGAGACTTGGCTCTTTGGGGGGAAATACTGCAAAACAGCACTGGGGCGGATCAGAGTTCTGTTACCATTGTCTCCACAGTGAGGTGGAGCGTAGGCTAATCCTGATGGCAACGACAGTGGATGTCATCTCAGTGTGTGATGATCTGGACACAGAGCCCATTTCATATTGAGTGTCCATCATGGATCAGAGATTAAACCAAGTATTCCATGCACATGACCTTGTTCCTCTTAGTGACCCAATGATAGAACTAAGATCCCATTTTATAGGTAAGCAATCTGACGCCGAGAGAAAAGTAAACAACTAGGCATAGTGAAAGAGGAGCTAAGATTTTGGTCCAAGTTTGTGTAATGAAAGCCAAGATGTGTGGATGCTCTGTCGTGAAGTCTTAGTGGGACTTGCCTCTTGCCCCTACCCCAGTTCTGAGAATCTACTACACTTATTGGAGTTACGTCATAGATGAATGGATGGGTGGATAGATGGCTAGTGGGTAGATGAAAGGGGGTGTGAGGTCAGTAGTTGGAGATGTGAGTAGATGGTGGGCATGTGACTAGATAAACAGATGATATATGGTTGGGCAAACATGTAGTTGGAAGGATGGGTTAGTAGATGAATGGACAAATGGAGAGGTGGGTGAAGAGTTTTGTAGTTGGAGGAATGGGTAAATGTTCAAACATGTAAGTGAATGAATAAGTAAGTGCATGGACAGATGCATGGATGCATGGATGGGTAGATGTGTGGATGCATGAATGGATTGTGATGGATGCATGGACAGATGGATGGATGCATGGGTGTATGGATGGGTAGATGTGTGGATGTATGAATGGATGTGTGATGCATGGACAAATGGATGGATGCATGGATGGATAGATGTGTGGATGCATGAATGGATGTGTGATGGATGCATAGATGAATGGATGCATGGATGGATAGATGTGTGGATGCATGAATGGATGTGTGATGGATGCATAGATGAATGGATGCATGGATGGAGGGATGGATGCATGGGTGGATGCATGCATGGGAGGGTGGATGCATGAATGGATGGATGGATGGATGGATGGATGGACACATGGACAGATGGATGCATGGACAGATGAATGTATGGATGGATGAATTCATGGATGAATGCATGCATGGATGGAGGGATGGATGCATGGATAAATGTATGAATGGATGAATGCATGGATGGATGGATGCATGCATGCATGAATACATGGATGGATGCATGCATCGATGAATATATATGCAGTTGAATAGATTGGTGAATAGATGAATGGGCAGGAGAATGGGTGGGTGGATGGATAGGGTGGGTAAGTAGGTAGTTAAAGAGATGAACGGATGAATGGATACATAGATTGTAGTTGAACGGATGAATGGGCAGCTATGTAGTTAGTATATGAACAGGTGAGTAAATGATTGGGCACATGGATAGATGATTCTATGGATAGGTAGCTCATCTACCTCATCTTTTGTAAGGATGTCTTAGGTAGGATTTTATTGCTGTGAAGAGACACCATGACCAAGGCATCTCATATAAAGGAAAGCATTTAATTGGGGTTGGCCTACAGTTTCAGAGGTTTAGTCCATTGTCATCATGATGGGAAGCATGGTGGCATGCAGGCAGACCTGATGCTGGAGAAGGAGATGAGAGTTCATCTTGATCCACAGGCAACAGAAGTGAGTGCCACACTAGGCATGGTTTAAGTATCTGGTCCTCAAAGCCCTGCCCCTAGTGACACACTTCCTCTAATAAAGCCACACCCACCCCAGCAAGGCCACACCTCCTAATAGTGCTATTCCCTATAGATCTATGGGGGTCATTTTTATTTAAACCACCACAAAAGATTTATTTTATTTTTAATTGTATATGCACGTGTATCTATGTGTGGGTATGTGCACGTGAATGCAGGTACCTACAGGTCAGAGGGTATCAGATACCCTGGAGCTGGAGTTACAGGCAGCTGTGAGACGGGTGATGTGGCTGCTAGGAACTGAACACTCTAAGAGCAATACACACTCAGCCATCTCTCCAGGAGGCCTTGCCCCTGCTTCATCTTGATGTGTGCTCGCAGCCTCACTGAGCTGTGCTGACCCTCAGAGGTCTTCCTTATGCCATGGAAAATTCCATGAGCCCCAAATTCATATGCTGGGTTCTAAAAAGACATCAGAAAGATCTTAGAAAGAAAACAAATTCCTGAGATGACATAGAGCAAGACAGGACCTTCCAGGTGGCAGAGTGGAGGACTCTACAGGCTCAGACTCGATCTGGACTCAGACAGCCTCTCTGCTGGGCTGTGACCCATGCTTCACACCCAATGGATAGGAATGCAGTCGACAGAGCACCACCCTGCCTGCTCTGTAACCCAGCTGTTCCATCCTCCTGCCAAACATCTGTTGGTCCCATGAAAGCCAAGCTAAGAACAGGGCCTCATCAGTGCCAGAGAAAGTTCTCTGGAGGTCTGTGTTCATCTCCCCAGACATAGGGAGGTCTTGGGCAGATTCCAGGTGTTTCTTGGTAGCTGCTGGTGAGACTGAGCATAAGAGATGAGCATAAGAGGGACAGCTGTGCCTTGTGAGCACATCAGAGAGAGCCCATCAACACCCCCATCCTATGTGTGCTTTGCCTTTAGCCCTTTGCCTATTGCTGGTGCTAACTAGGGAGAGGCCAGGGTTAGACTCACAGACAAGGTGGACTGGGATGAATCCTAGATATCCATGCTGCTTCCCTGTCTCCTCAATTCATGAGCAATGATACAGGCCTTGGTAGCCTGGTGGGGCCTTCCCACTAGAGCCAGTTTGAAAACCCACTGGGGCATGCCTCTCAACCCAAACATTCAATGCTGCATATAGCGGTCGATGGCCACTTTCCCTAGAGGAACAAAGTCCTAGGTTTGACTCTTCCATTAGAAGGCTCAGAAGCCTTAGGGGGTTGACATTCATCGGCTCAGGTCATCCCTTGTATAGGTGTAACCAAGTCACCTGGAAGATGTCCTTGTCTGTCCATGTGGGGAACACCATCTTAAAGGTCCCATGGGAGACAGGCAAGCTTTTGACACTTTTTGTCAATCTCATGCCACCCAAGAGGATGCTTATGTTGCTCAGCTGTGGCACCACTGTGCCCAGGTGTCAAGAAAAGGGTCATTAGCTGGGAGAGTTGAATGACAAATGTTACCCCATGTTGCTTCGGCATCATCTCCTTGTTGACAGACGTTCTATTCCCTTCCCCTCCCAGAAGGTCTGTGAGGTGTCTACATAGGGACCTGGATAGCTTCCTTCTGGTGGCTAGAATTCTTCCAGGGCAGAACAGAGCAGGCTTGCCTGGGAATTCTTCCGAACACTTGTGCACTACAAATGTCACTGCGTCTCTTGCAATGATTCTTAAAACACACTGCTGTCTTAAGCCATTTCCCTAATGTGCGTGCTGGAAGAGTGGGCTGTGTGCAGAGAAGCAATAGGCTCTAGGTTGGGAGCAGTTGAGAAATTCCTGCAGGGAATGCAGTCAGGCTGTAGGCAGAAGTTGGGGGAGGGATCCAGGGCAGATCAGAACTCCGGGCAAGGGAAAAGTTTCATGCCTATCTGTCTGGGAAAGTTTGTGGCTAAGTTTGCTGGCTTTCAAGTCCACCTTTGAGCTCCCTGGGGCCTCCCTTGAACACACTTTCATTTCGGCTTGGTTTTTCAAAAGTTCAGAATCTGTTAAGGTGGCAATCTCTTCTAGTTACAGTGTCTCGAAGGAGGCTACCTAGTATCCTGGCATTACAATGTCTCAAACGAGGTTACCTAGTATCCTGGCACACTATCTTCTACACTCAGTGGAAACAAAATTCTGCTTTGCCTGTGGGGTCCACTCAATCTGCCTCTGGGGTTACTCTGTAGCTTGGGCACCCCCTGCTCCCTGAGTCCAAGGCCAGCACTCCACACCCCTCAGCGCACCCTTCTCTCACCCTCATGCCATGTCTCCTCTCCCTACCTCCTCCACTCCCCACTTCTTGTGTCTTCACTCCTTGGGTACTCCCACTCCTTCCTCCCCTCTCACCTTTCTGCACCCCAATTCCACTCCCGCTATGCCCTCTTGCATCTGCCCCCCCCCATCTTCTTGTCCCTCTTATCCCCCTGCCCTCAAGCCTGCCAATAACCAGGTGCCCCTCCCTATTACCCCAGAGTCCCCTGCTATCTTTCTCTCTCTCCTGTTGCTGTACTCAGATTTTCTGTGCCTCTCTCCTGGCCTGGGACTCATATACCACTTCTGCCCCCAAGAATAAGACCAACTAAGTCCCTCATCTTCAGTCCCTGGGTAGATACAGAACTTGACAGAAGGCCAGGTAGAGATGGCAGCCCCAGGATTGGTGCAGAGAACACGGTGGTTCTGGGAACCAAGCATGGGGTTAACATTAGGAACACGGTAACCTTCAAATTTCAGAATAAAAATGCTCACAGGCAGCTACTGCACAGAAATAGGGTGGGCCTCCCCATTTCCAACTTCTCCCCCACCCCACCTAAGTCATTTACTTCCTGCTCAGCTGGGCACCTGAATGTGCCCCTGTCTATTTCTACCTGGTCTGTCCGTGCTAGTTCTCTAGGTGCTCAGAGCTAGTTTTTGGTCTGGCTTCTGGCTAAGATGGCTTCCCCCAGGCAGGGTAGGGTTTGCTTCCTTCTGGCCTATTGGGCCTTCTGGCTGGAGCTCTGTAGTGAGGTGGTCAGCTGTGTGGACCTGACATCTGCATAGCTCAGGCAGGCCACCTGCATGAGTAGGTTCACAGCTCTGATGCTCCTTCATTCAGAAAGCTGTTCACGGCACCCAGCCCTTCCTCATGTGTCCACCAAAGGTGTGCTCGTGCTCTGAGCTGCAATCGCCAGCCTGGCCCAAGTGCTCTGCAGTGACAGCAAAGGGTGATGCTCCACAGTTGTGTGGCAGAAAGGCCTTGCTCTTTGGTATGCATTGTGCCTGGGGCCTTGAGGCAAGGACAGGGAGAGCCTAGCTGGCCTCCCGGCCTTACTCTGTCCACTGTATGTTCTATCATGTCCATTGGCTGTCCATATCCCCACCTGACCCTGCACTGCTGAAGGGCCACACAGGATACACTCTTAGTTCCTGCTGCCTGGTTCAGTTGGGCACAGGCTGTCTGTCTTTTTTGAATTCCTGAAGGAAGTAGGGGGTTGCCTGGGTTTCCCACAGACTCTTGCCTGTTTTTAGCACAGCGAGAACCTGTCAGGATCAACTTCATGGTTTTCTCCCCTCCCCACATCCTCTGCTATTGCAGCTGAGTTTCTCTTTACAGCAAGAGAGCACGCGCGCACGCGCGAGTGTGTGTGTATGTGTGTGTGTGTATGTATGTGCGTATGTGAGCATGTGTACATAGGTGAGTGTGTGGATGTGTGTGAGTGTGGATATGTGTGGGTGTATATATGTATATGAGAGTGAGTGTGCATGTATATGAGTGTGTGTGTGAGAGTGTGTGCATGTGTGTGAGTGTGTGTATGAGAGTGAATTGCATGAATGTGAGTGTGCATATGTGTGTATAAGTGTGTGTATAAGAATGAGTGTGTGAGTGTTATGTTTGTGAGTGTGTATGTAAATGTATGTGAGAGTATATGTGTGTATGTATGTGTGTATGTGTGTGGGTGTGAGCGTGTATGTATGAGAGTGAGTGTGTATGTATGTGAGTGTGTATATGTATGTGTGTGTATGAATGTGTATTATGAATGTGTATGTGTGTTTGAGAGTTATTGTGTACATGAGTGTATGTTTGTGTGTGTGTATGTGTGTGTGTATGTGTGTAGTGATGATTCAGGAAGGAAATGGCTTGTCTACCAGTTGACCTGGGCTACTAGGTAAAGTTAAGTTTTCTGTCTTTTTATCAATCCATATTTCTGTTGATCCCAGTTATCCATCTAGCCATCAATCTGTCTGTCCACCCATCTATATATTGAACCATTGATCTATCTATCTATCTATCTATCTATCTATCTATCTATCTATCTATCCTTTGATCCATTGAGTGGATGATTGATCGTTTCACCCACCCATTCATTGATCTATCCACATTACCATTGATGTACCCACCTTTGATTTGTTCACACATCCATCCATCTACCCACCCACCCACCCACCCACCCATCTTTTGACCCATCAATCCATTGACCCATCTCTCCACCCTGTACCACTGAGAACCTAGACTGTATCAAGCACTGTGTTTGTAGTGCCAAATTCCCCAGCCTTCGAGGACCTGAGTGGAGTGATGCAGAACATCGAAATACAATAGCAGTGAGCAAGGAACTTGGGGGCAGTAGCTTTGCCTTAGTTGTCAGAGGAGAGCTCTATAAAAATGTCTGAGCGAGGAGATGGGGCTGGCAGCTTCTAACCCATTGCAGAGGCACAAGGTCGCTGTTGGGCGAGAGAGTGCCTGGATGTTGCTCTAAGCTGCGCAACAGCTGGTGCCCTCCTCTGGAAACACCCTGGTCCTAGGATTCTGGGTTTCCCTGTCTTCTTCTCCCTTTGAGGCACCTTGCTCCTCTGTGCAAGTCTTCCTTACCCACCAGCTCCTGGAGAGTCTCAGCTGTGACCGTATATCATCTCTGCCATCTCTACTCCCTGCCTTCTTGCTGGCTGCTCTGTGCACATCTGCAGCTTCAGACAACATTCATGCTTTCTATAAACCCTTAGTTAACTATCACCTGGAAATGGGTTATCTGCAAACACAGCAGCTTAAAACAACAGTCGTTTATTGGCTCTCGGTTTCTGGGGTTCCAGAACCGGCAAACAGCTTAGCTTATGCTTAAGAAAAGAAAAGAAAAGAAAGGAAAAGAAAGGAAAAGAAAAGAAAAAGCTCAAGGTATCTCAAAGGTTTCTCACTGACAGTGTGTCTGGGCTGGAGGCATCTGAAGCCAGCTTGTGATGAAGGCAGTGGACTCAGCCTCCTCCTCCTGCCCATGTGATCTCTCGGTAGAGCTGGTCCCATGAAGTGATGAGAGCAGCCCAGGTGCCATGCTGTCTTCGGTGACCTGAGTTTGCATATGCCTGCCTTACTGGTTGTATCTCTTGTTCACACAGATGACCCAGCTAGGAGGTGAGGAACAAAGAGGGTAGAGAGTTAGGATCACATAGTCACTCTGGAGGCTGGTTACCATGGCCCCCAAAGCAGGGAGGCCTCTTCCTTAAACCTTAGGTCTAAGCACACAACTACTCCCAGCTACTCCTGTGTCACCTCAGGTCTGTTCAGTCTTAACAGCCCCACAAGCCTTGAAATATATTAACCTTTAAACAAGCAAATAAAAAATTCAGGATTTCTGTGCAACCAGGTTGATCTGGAGCACACTATCCACCTACCTGCTCGATACGTGCTATTTTTAACATAGGAAAGGGGATAACGATAACAATGGCCCCACTGAGGTCCTGTTGTGGTACACCATTCCTAGAGAGACCAGAACAAATGTCTGCTCGCCCTAGATAGGGAACCAACAACAAACCAAAATCTGGCCATCATCAAGACCAACTTGATAAAGCAATGAATTGTGTTGCCATTGCTTACAGAACTATGAGTGAGGGGTGACTTACAGGAACAGGATTGAGTCAAAGACAGCTGTGACACCAAAGCTCACCCTAGCCTGGGTGATGGCTCAGGAAGGCTGGAGACCTGAAGCACACTGCACAAGCTGGAGGCATCCATCAGATTGGAGAGTGTCTTTATTAAGCAGTTTAGATGGTCTGAGCCTTTTACAGGTAACTTAGCTGAACTCTGTTTCTTTTAGTGTTTCAGTTAGTGTGAGATTGTCTGTTAGATATACACTGCTTATATAGGCTTGGGAGGGAGGGACTTGGTGAGTCTACTCAGTTTCAGGGACTTCCTGAAGCTATTGAATTATTTGCTTTGTGAGCATAAGGAGCTTCCCTGTGGAATGAGTTTCATCTCATACCATCCTTAGAATGCTAAGAGGGAAGGTTTTATTTGGAAGAAATTTTTACACAATGAGCCCTTCCCAAGGTAACCTTTCCTGACACCCTAAGGCCCCCAACTCTATTGAGAAGCTATGGCATGGCTTATACTGCCTTTTATGCCAATCCCATGTCCACTGGTTTCTGTACACTGCTGACCACATCATCTGGTTTCCACCTTGCCCCTCCGAAAGCCTGCACGTCTCATCTGATCGCCTGGAGAGGCTGATTGAGATTCCTGGCTTGTTTTCACATGTCCGCGGGGTCCTCCCAGACACCAGGATGCACTCCTAAGACATGAATCTGCATAGCTTCCCGTTTAAAAATTCACCAAGTGACTTCATAAAGTCCTTGGTGTGGCTTTCAAGGCGCTGTGATCTGACTCCTGACTTCACAGGACAGCCCTGTCTCTGCTTTGTCCCATCTCTCTACACCCAGAAAGTCACTTTCCTGTGGCTTTCTCATTTGACACCTGCTGTCTCTTCCTCTGCCCTGCCTCTCCTTCTCTTTCTCCTCTTCTTCCTCCGTCTCCTCTCTCTTCTTCTTCCTCCCCCTCCTCTCCTCCTCTTTCTTCCCCATCCCTCTCTGGGGTCTGTCACCAGCTCCATCTGGGAAGCCAGAACACCCTCCCCCACGCATGTGGTGCTTTCTCCGTCTCTCTCATTGACATTTTATTCTGTCAGTTGCTCAAATGTCTCGATATAGCACTTGCCTTATGCCAGGCCCTAGGTGTGACATGGTACAAGGAAGATCCCTCCTTTTCAAGGCTTGTCCACCTCCACTGTGGTAGTCGGCTGGCTGTTGTGTCTCTACTGTAAGCTTCTTAGCAACATGTCCCCATGGTGTTCCTTTGTCCCCAGCATAGGAGGGACTCACAGTGGTGCTTTCTTTAAGGGTCAGCATGTGGAATGCTAGGTGATCAGCACTCCCTTGGTGTGCTAGGGCAGACCCAGACTGCCGTGTTAGGCTCCCTGTCATTGCAAAATGGGGATCTGGGGGACCAGAGAGGCACGTCATTAGGCGATATGCTACATAGAAGCACGAGAAGCTGGTTTTAGATACCCAGTATCCACAGACAATGTTGGGCACCATGGTAATTGCCTGTAGCCTCAGCCCTGGCTGGGTAGGGAGACAGATCTCCGGGGTTCACTGACCAGCCAATTTATCCTACCTGGTGAGCTCCAGCAAGACAACCTGTCTGATAAGTGACCAGAGTATGGGGAGGCAGACAGCTGCTGCCAACTTCTGCCAGCCACACATGCATGCGCACACACATCTTTACACATGTGTGCATCCACAGTCCCCTCGTGCCCACACACAAAGTAAAAAGATACATTTGAAAGGTGAACACCTGGGAGGCTTTGGCAATGGGAGGGAGACAGGACCCAAACATCTCTACTTCGTTAAAATCTGCTTAAACCAGAAGCCTGGTGACTCGGCCGTAGCTGGGCTGGGCTGGGGCGTTTTTGTTTTTGTTTTTATCTGGGCCATTTATGATTTAAGGTGCAGAGTTCTCCTGCTGCTGGGTCCAGCCTCATAGCTGGAGCTCCTGGGCTCCTGGGCTGAGCTCAGGTCAGACAGCCCCCCAGCCTTCCCTCTACAAACTGTTCCCCTGACCTTGGGGAGAATCGCTTCCCAAATTACAGCCCTCCGCTTTGGGAGTGTTAAACACAGCGCGGAGAACACATAAATTACATAAGGCCCTTCTCATTGCCGCTGGGTGCCTGGAATAATGTCACATTTCACCAAACCAAAAGGTACACTGTATTATTAAAACAGGCTGGCATTAAAGGAAGAAGTGGAGCCGCAGTAACACTGTCAGACTCCCACCACACGTCAGAATAATGAACCCGGGGACAGGATCCATAAGGCACGAGGGGAGTGAAGGGTGAAGGCAGCTCCGCAAGAGCCATTTAAAAACGGGAGGAGGAGGAGGCGGCAGCTCATTTTCTTGGAATATTGCATTTCCCTGTATCTTTACTACTGAAATATGGCATGCTGTGCCGTGCTTCCCTCTGGGTTAGAGGCACAGTGAGTTGTGCTTTCTGGGTTCAGGCCTCATCTTAAATGCTCCTGTTGGTCCTTAGTCTGTGTGCCATACTCTGTGTGTGCATGTGCGAGTATGTATGCCTGTGTGTATGCATTGTGTGCATGTGTGTGAGCAATTGTGTGTGTGTGTGTGTGTGAAAATGTGTGTATGTGTGTGTATGTGAGCGTGTGTGTGCCTGTGCATGAGTGTGTGCATGTTCATGCACATGAGTGTGAGTTTGCGTGTGTGTGCCTGTGTGTGAGTGTATGTGCATCTCTGAGCATGTGCTTGTGCATGTGTGGGTGTGAGTGTGAGCATGTGCATGTGTGAGTGTGCACATGTGTGTGCATGTGAGTGAGAACATGTGTGAGTATGTGCATTGTGAATGTGTGTATATGCCTGTGTGCCTATGTATATGTATTGTAAGTACATGCATGTTTGTGTGCATGTGCACGTGTGCGAGTGTGTGAGTGTGTGTTTGTGTGTGTGTGTGTGTGTGTGTGTGTGTGTGTGTGTAGACCAGGGAGAGGTTCTCTACTCTTGATGTGGAGGCAGGAGGATCAAACACACACACACACACACACACACACACACACACACACACACACACACACACATCCTTTCTGCTTTTCATTTGGAATCCTATAAATAAAGCCATTTTCTCAGGTTAGATAATTATTTATAAAGAGTTAGTGGTGTCCCCAGACCACCCAGCCATGTGTAGTTTTGGGGGGGACGACTTTGGGGAAAGTCTGCCATAGTCTTTGCTGCAGGGCTTTCTCCACAGGAGTTGCTGAGAGTGTTACAAAGTCTTGGGATATGATAGCTTCTGTTCATCTTGTAGAATGTGTGTGTGTGTAGGGGGTCATGTTCTTTGCCAACAGTGGACAGCTTTAACCCTTCACACTCCAGTGACCTAGGTTCCTGGAGTTAAAGGGATAGTCTGTGTTCGTGTGTGTGTGTGTGTGTGTGTGTATGTATGTGTGTACATGCACATACATGTATAGGGGACATCGTGGGAACTCAGAATTTCCCACTTGTCCTCCCTGCAGCTGCAGAGAGGAGGAGGCTGAGGTTGCTAGCAGACCATTTTGGGGGGCAGGTTTAGACATGCCATGTGTATTCCTCAGCCGGAACATAAGCTTGCCCAGCTCAAATTTGGGGACATGGTACTACACTCTGCACACACAGTACACAATGGGGGCACAGTAACTATGCTTCTGAGAGCGAGGAAAACTCAGTCCCACCCTCACAAATGAGAGCCTGTTGCTGACAACAGGAGTAGCAGACTGTGATCTTGACCCTGGGGCCCTGCAAAGGGTAGGTATCTATCTCCTCTTTCCCATCTTTCAGCCAGCCCTGGCCTGGCTCCTCTCCTCCTCCACCCTGCCACGCTCCTCTGACATTGTGGTGGGGATTGCCAGAGTTGGGTACAGGAGTAACAATCCCACGAATCTACAAAAGCTGGGGCTGCGTGGCTGTGTGGCTGCTGGGGTATGGCTGGGGCCTTAGGCCTCCAGCCTGTGTTCTGGGATATTCTGTGCAGTGGATGATGGATGGATGGCACTTCGCACTGCAGAGCGAAGGAAATGAGCCCCCGTGGTGGAGGATCGGCTGCCGCTCAGTTTTCTCCCACCCAACCTGGGTCAAAGCAAACAAACCGGCCTGAGGCTTTTGGTGGGACATGGCCAGGCGGGTGTGGGATGGTGAAGATTTTGGTTGAGTGTTCTGAGCCTGGATGGTTTTACTGGAAAAGGTCTATGTGCAGAATTTCTGGGGTTGGAGCAGGGAGAGAGCTATGCAATTATAGAGGGCGAGCACCCTATGTGACAGTGGACACGAGGTGTGCTATGGGCACCAGGAAGAGTTACCCTGCGTATACAGTGATATTCTGGAGTCCCTGGGTACAGGGATGAGGGAGTGCAATAGGAGAGGTTCCAGAGCTCACGAGTCCTATCGGCAGCGAGAGGTTTACCACGAGACCACCTGTGATAGCTTAGCTCGGGGTCTGTCATCTGGTCTTACTTTCCTAGACCTCAAATCCTGTGAACTGGGAGCTCCCAAAGGCTGAGTTAGTTCACCATGGTCATCAAAGCAATGTTGGGTGTTTCTTCCGATTGACTGCCCTGGGAGGGTTGTGGTTAGAACGGGACATGATCTGACCATTCCTACTAAAAGAGAGGGACGAAGTATCTGTGGAGTGTGTATGTGTCGGGTTAGAGTCTAAGATGGAGGAGACAGGGACTGAGGCTAGAAGGAGCCATCGGAGAAGGTGGGGGACATCTTGGGGAGGGACAAGCGTCCATGGGATTGGGGAGTCAGAGGACATGGGCTGCCTGAGAGGGCAATGGCTCTGGCAGGTGGCCGAATGGCCGAGAGTGGGTGCCAGGCAGAGCCTAGGTGCCCATGGATGGGCGGGTACCACATGACTGATTCCTGGTGGCAGGCTCTTGACTGTGTGCCAGCATTTGTTATATTAAAGGGAAGGGACTATTTCCAAGGCAGGGCATTTATTTTTGTTTTTTGTTTTTGTTTTTGTTTTCCTTCTCTTCAGGTTGAAAAGCTGCCTGTGAGAACCTAGTGCTTTTTTGCGATCCCACTCTGCGTGGGCACACACACACTCCATACTGAGGAAGCTTCATCAGTTCTTCCACGGGCCCCTGGCTACAGGAAAGTAGACGACACCCCAACAGGTAAGGCCACAAGGCTACCCTGCTCTGCCTTGGCATCAGAGTTTGCGTCGAGAATCACTAATAAGGCCACTTCAGTAGTGGGGCAGTAGCAGGGTGTCCTATGCCTGTGTTTGCAGTTCATTGCGTCTTCGTGGCTTCTACAAGTTGGTCAAGTCACAGAGAGTCCCCAGGTCCCCAGGAAATCACGGCCATTGACTTTGTTCTCTGTGTCCTGACACTCATCAGCACAGTTTGGGGAACTTAATCTGGGAAGTAGAATAGCTCCTGCCAGGTTGTCAGTATGAGATGTATAAGTGGCCAAGGCTGGGATTTGATCCTCCAACATAATGTCCAGGTTGCCCTCAAGCCAGTGAGCAGCAGTGAGCCTCCATCTTGCTGCTAAGGTGATAGAGTGATTCCCTGTCCCTCAGGCTGAGCAGCAGGTTCTGACAGGAGCCACCAGGGCCAGTGTCACACTTAGAGGTTTCAAATACAGCCCACACGACTTAATTCATTTTCCGTGCTACCTACAGGGCTTGGGGACTCTTGATTTTGATAATTGCCTAGGCCTGTTTGTAGACCCCAAGAAAATGCTACATGTGTGATTTCAGTTGTATGATATATGACGCTCGGGAGAAGGTTGTGAGAACCCTGGGAACTGTGTTTCCATGCTTCCTTCCTGGGAAGTTAGGGAGCCCCTCCTCCTGGCTCATCTGCATACTCATCAGCTAGGAAATGCCTCAAACTGGTCAGAGGACAACTTCTAGAGCAACCCCATCATGTGGCTTCTGAGGAGGGAGCTCGGGGCAGAGCTTGGTGGCAAGTGCCTTGTCTTGAGGAACCATTTCTCTGCTCCCCAGTGATGGACTTTGTTGGGCCAAGCATGTGGTAGGAACTGGACACAGGGCAGTGGCTGGCTTCTCCAGAGTCTGTAGGAAAGAACTCTGCATGGTGTCGATGTCTCTCCAGGAGCATGCACACTGTTCCCTCGTGACTGGCTGAAGCTCTCTTCCCTGAGGTTTCCTTCTTGTACGAGGCTCACTGGTCCACAGACTTTCCTATATATCAGCAATGCAGCCCATTCCGTGATCACGTGACCGTCTCTGCAGCATGCAGGAAAGGAATGAGCCCTCAGTAGACACAGTGCTTGGGTGTTTCAGTTTGGATCTTTTCCGGAGTCTGCAACAAGCTGACATTGGACAGTTGGCGGTTCTGACTGACCACGTGGTCATGAGGGGAAAGAGGGTCAGCATGCTGGGTGGGCGAGCAGTGTCACTCTCAAGGTCAGGCACCATCAATGTGTGCCCACATTTCTCAGTGGGTAGTCAGGTTGTTGAATGCAGCCTGTTGTAGATGGAGGATTGCCTGAGTCCGAGCAGCTCTGATGAGCTCAGGAAAAATTCCTCACAGAGTTTGTAAG
Source organism: Mus musculus (assembly GCF_000001635.26). NCBI lineage: Eukaryota > Metazoa > Chordata > Mammalia > Rodentia > Muridae > Mus > Mus musculus. Next base: position 118,809,878 of record NC_000077.6, on the reverse strand, counting down.
CTAATGGGGGCAGGGCGGGGTTCTGGGGAATAAGCTGCCATGTGTTACAAGTAATGTCCAGGGGTGCAAAGGCCTCGGAGGACAAATGTGGTGTGATGAACTGATCAGTACTGGGGAACGGAGGCACCCACTGTTCATGCAAGATGGTGTGGAAAAGGAAGTGAGAGAGAACCTTCCAGATGGGTTTTGATGCCGATGCCCCGAGGTAGGGATGCATTGAGAAGATGGGTGTGAGGGCTAGGCTCAGGGTCGGATGGCTGAGTGGAAGTGGGCGGAGTGCAGAGGGGTCCAGTGCCCTGGGCTGTGATCAGAGGCCCTGGGGGATGGGGTGTTGTGATCTGCTAAAACCAACGGAATCCACGGAAGGGTTCTGAGTCAGGGCCTTCCTCCACTGTGTCAAGCCTGAGGAGATGAAGACAATGCTGCCTTCTGTGAGGGTCAAGGCAGGGAGCCCCATGTTGAAGCTGGAGTCAGCTGAGAGCTACTGTAGGGACGCTACTGTTCTTGAGGCTCAATCTGGACTGGGACTGGACCAGAGGAAGATGTTGGGCTAAGCTTGTCCTATGCTGACTGAGATGGCCCTGCTCAGTGAGCCCAAGCCACGCTGGGAGGTCCTCAGTGGACCCTTGTCACTCCGAGACCATGGCTTGTGGCTCCTGAGAGCCTCGGAGGGGCTGGGTCTTGCAGCTGGCCTCAGGCAAGCTCTAGTGTCCTGCTGCTGGGTGTTGCGGCTCCTGATTCTACTCCTGAGTGAGGACAGCTGGCCCACATTCACCTTCCTGGGCTTCAGAGAGCCAGTGTCCCCAGAAAGGGAGCTCTTTGGGGTCATTAAAACTGAAAGCACAAAGCCCAGCAGGTCCCCATGGACCTGGGAAGTCCAGAGCCCAAGTGACTTTACATGTAGCGTCTTTGCCTAGCACACACTCATTCTGACCTCTGTGCATTTAGAAAGTAGTTCTGACAGTTGTGTATCTAAGTCTTGTCCTTCCCATGGGGTGAAGGCAAGGGGAGTCTGGACTCACAGGGAGCCCATCTTCTAAGGGAGGTATGTCCCAGGTACCTGTGTGTGATCTGCATGTCTTTTGTAGCTCTAGGATGGTAGATCTCTGAAGGATGAGGTCAGGCACATGGATGAGCATCCAGGCATGTCAGGCTGCTGACTCCTGCACACATGCACATGCACACACACACACACACACACACACACACACACAGAGACAGACAAACACACACACACACACACACACACAGACACACACACACAGATACACACAGAGACACACACAGAGACAGACAAACATACACACTCACACAGACAGACACACAAGCACACACATAGAGACACACACAGACAGACGATGCCTAGTGATGTCAAACCCACCACGGGGTGTGAGAATCCCTTGCTCTGAGTCTTTGGAGAAGAACTTCTCCTAAGAGTGGTTTTGAGGTCAGAAGAGCCTGCTGTAGCCTACAGCCTGGACAGAGCTGGGTCACAGTTCCCGGAATGGCTTTGACATTGTAGCTCACTTAGTGTGATCTCTACTAATGTCAATGTGTCCTTGCTCAAGGGATGATGAGAGAAGAAATGATTTCCTCCTGCCTTTGACCCTGCCCTCTGCATTTCTTGCCTTTAGGCAGGACCTTGTCCTTAGGTCTTACTTAAAAGCTCACCTCTTTCAATATGGAGTCAATTTAGATCTAACAGTGCAGCCAATTCCAAGACTTCATTAAAAACATGGGTGGACATTAATCTGCTGCAAAATGAGGTGTTGTAGTGGCCAGTCTGCGGGCAGCAGTCCATCAGACATGCTGGAAGGAGACGTCTGTCACCCACTGGTACAGGGGACATACCAGCTTGCCCGGTCCCTTCTGCTGTTCAGCCATATTTGTATCCATTGCGGGTGTCACTCAGAGGAACCAGAGGCTGTGACCAGCTGTTCCTTCTCCAGATGTTTCTGAGAGGGGAGAGCTGCTCACGTTTAGGAGCCGAAGGGAAAGTCAAGTCTTCCACCTGCCTTCTGTGCCTCTTGTAGGCGACTGGGGCTGGGGTGGAGCATACATGTTTGTGGTTGAGCTGCCGACACCCTACAAGTGCTCAGCGTTGGAAGACATCCATCTCCAAGGCCCCCACCCTCGAGCTGCGTCCCATGAGCACGACGGGCAACATCCCATAAATCATCTCCGAATGAGCGTGTTTCCTGCACTCATCCATCATGCCCGGCTCTCCTCTGCTTGTTTTTAAAAGCTGTTAAACCAGAATCCATCACGGGGATGCTGCCGACACCTTGGGCTGAGCTGTACACAGGCTGCCTGAGTCTGTGGTGGTTAGAATATCCCCCCAGCCCCGCTTACTGAGGCCTCCTGGTGTGAGGAGGAGTGTAGGGAGGAGTGTGGGGAGGAGTGTGATCATGGCTTTACCCAGCCACATGGGAAGCCACTTAGAGATAGACCTTCCCATCTGTCTGTCCAGAGCCTGCCCTGCTGTGCTGCTGTCCCACTGTGCTGAGTTGCTGCTGGATAGAAGGGTTGGGGCCCATTGGCCCCACACAGGGCTTCCTGGGCAGGACTCCTGCAGTCATCTGGGCTCTCTCGAGAACCTGATGGTTTAATTAGGGAACTTCATTGGAATGAGCTCCCAGGATGCACTGGGCTCACCCTGGGGAAACCCATGGTTTTTCTACCCACTTTCCTCTACCTGCTGCCTTCTCCCGAGTTTCCCTCCTCTCCGTCCTCTCTATTCCTCCCTTTCTTTCTGCCTCCTCCTTTTTCTCCCCTCACCCCTCTTTCCCTCCTCCTCTCCTCTCCCTCCTCCCCTCCTCCCCCTCCTCCCCTCCTCCCCCTCTTTCACTCCTCCCCCTCTTTCCCTCCTCCTCTTCTCTCCCTCCTCCCCTCCTCTCTCTCTTTCCCTCCTCCCCCTCCTCCCCTCTCCCCTCTTCCCTCCCATTGCAAGACTTCCTTTCACCTTAGGTTTCTCTATGCCTCCTTCCCAGACCTGCTGGCCCAGCTCCATGCTCGGTCTCATTGTCCTCTTCCTTTCCCTGTAGTCCGGGACGGTTCACAGTCACATGACATCCAAGACTCATCAGGGGAGGTAAGAAGGCTCCTGAGATTCCGTCTTCTCCATGAGAACTCTCGTCTGAAACCTTCCAGGCTTTGGGATGATTCCTAAGCAACTGATACCGGGCCAGCTTCTAGACAGATGTTACAGGGCATGGTGGCATTTGTGATATTGTCTCCCACAGGCCTTGGTGGCTGCACCATCTCCTTTGTCCTCTTCCTGGCCTTGCATTTGTTGGTTGAAGGATAAAACCGCTTGTTGGAGTTGCTGCGACCTTTCCTAAAGAGTAGAAAACCAGGTCCTTACTTTTTCCTTGGTGGCTTGGAGCTCTGTGGTGGAGCTAGGAAGGGGCTGGAAGGGTCACAGAGGATCCCGGAGTTCCCCAGGTCTTGACTCTGGGGTTAAGTTGCCCAATTAGAATGCATTAGTTGCTAGGGTGTTAAAACATTAGTAACTATTTGGCTGTTCCACGTGTGGCTCCCACCCTGGACGAGGAAGGCATCTCTGGGCTTTTGCTAATCGTTATGAGGGGTGGGACAGGATGACCCTGAGGTGGGGCCCAGAGCATCAGGGTGGCCACACGAACTGAAGATTGGCTGGTTGTGACCAGGCCGTGTCTTACTGTTCTATGGCTGCAACAGTCTCACAGAATCCCAGCCATCAGGAGGCAGACAGGGGATCCCTGGAGCAAGCTGGCTAGCCCACAAGCATGCAAACATACAGATCAGATTTACATACATACAAGCCCACATAAATGCGTAGGTAGTTTAAAACAGGAGATGTTTATTCTTGATCTGTCCCAGAGGTCAGAACCCCCAGAGCAAGAGTTGCAGAGGCAATCAATTCCCTTCTGAACTCCTGTAGCAGTGCCACAGTGCGTGTGGCTTATGTCTGCATCTCTCCCATCCTGGCCTCCCCCATGTGTGCTGTCTGGTGCCTAACTTTACCTGCTTTCATCCTTTAAGGACTCTGCCATGTCTTTGGCCTCTGCTTAGCACAGACTCCCCCTAACTGGATGGTGCCTATGAAGTTCCTGTTTTCATGTGTGTTCTATCACAAGGATTGGGAGCTAGGATGTGACTGCCTTTGGGGAACACAATTCTCAATTCAGTATCCTCCATGGTTGCTGGTTGTATGTCTGTCTATCTGGGTGTTTGCATGCATGTGGGTTAGCCAGCTTGCTCCAGGGTTCCCCTGTCTCTGCCTCCTGAGGGCTGGGATTCTGGGAGACGGCCACATCTGCCTGGCTCTCATGTGCATTTGAATCCTCAAACCTGCACAGGAAGCACTTTATCCAGTGAGTTGTGATATGCTTAGTCCTGAAACCGTCTTGAGAGCCAGTTAAGAGCGAAGTGGCTGCACCTTCATCTCACCCTAACAATATCCTGTGCGTCACGTGATTCCGAGCACATCCTCTCATACAGGAGAGAGAAACTGGGGCCCTGTCATGCAAGGCCTCATAAAGGACTGAAGAGAGCATCCTGGAGGAAGTTGGGGGGGGGTGCTGAGCAAGGGAGGGAGGGAGGGTCCCTGGCGCGGGAGGAAGTGAACCTCAGTCTCTGAATGGACAGATAAGTGTTGGGAGTTAGGACTGCAGCAGGCCCAGCAGATACAGAGGCCAGAGGTGGGGGCTGGGAAAAGGCCCAGTGGAATCTCTGGGACTAAGAGGTAGAGAGCAGAGGAACCCATGGAAGGCCCATGAGGGCTCCAGGAGACAGAATAAATGTCACTGAGAGAGGGGACAGAGGCGATCGGAGGAGTAGGAGCTCCGAGCCGCATCCAGGTTTACCTGTTAGAGTCAAGCGTCCACAGGGAGACTGGTCTCAGTCCTCTCTGTGCCTAGGTGTCCCACTTTCTATCGAGATGATGAACTATCTGTGGACAGGGCTATCTTCAGGGAGAGCCACTGCTTACAGAAGGCAGGGAGCAACTATCTTGGTCCATCAGGATAGAGTCAACACAGAACAGCATTCTGGGGTATGGATAGCCCTGACCCACAACAATTATGGGCAGAAGTTGTGACCTAAAAGGCATACCCTGGACAGAGAGACAGGAGTGGTTCTTGGTGGGTCTGTCTGCATCCTGAGATTGCAGGGTCCTATCACGGAAAGCCACGAGGCTCTCTTATCCGTGTCATCTGAGAGTCAGATATGGGGCTCGCTGAATGACTCTCAGACAGGAGCCAAGGTAAAGTCCCTGGGTCTGGCTGCGTAGAATCTCCATCCTGTCTCTTTGTACAGACACAGCACACCGTTAGAGGGACAGCTGTGATTCCACTCGGAGAGTGAGCGTCAGCGGGCGTGTACCAATTGGGAGAAAGTCGTTTGTTATGGTTTGCAAGTTTTTCAGGGCTGGAGCTTCCAAAGGCACCTGTGTTCAGAAGAGGAGGGACTGGCAGAGGCCCAAGGAAGGGAGAACACAGAAGAGGGGACAGCGCAAGCTGGGCTTGAGCTGTGTTTGTGTGTGTGTGAATGTGTGTATGTGAGTTTGTGTGTGTGTGTGTGTGTGTGTGTGTGTGTGTGTGTGTGTGATGACACTATGTTGTGGGCATGTGTGTTTGTATGTGTTGTGTGTGCAAATGCAGATGTTGTGTGTATATGTATGTGCACAATGCATGTATATGTGTGACTGTGTGTGTTCCTGCATGTATGTGATAGAAGAGGAAACAAAAAAGAGGGACAGTCACCCTGTCCTCTGCTGGGACAGACAGCTCCATCCTTGACCTTACACCACTGGCTGCTGCTGAGCTTTGGCAGGAAGCTTGCAGGATGTGGACTCCTGCAGTTACCACTGGGCACCAATTATGATGTAAGCACCCTGGCAGGGTGGGAGAGCAATCAAAGCTGAACTCAAGTTCAACAAAGATCAAATAGGATGCTCCTGACATGCCACGAGGGGAGCTCCTGGGCCCAGAGCCCCCCCCCCCGAACAGTGCAGAAGACTTGGGGGTACCTCAAGGTGACCTGCTGGTGAGGTACAGCCCATCTTGTCTGGAATTTTCATCATTCCAAGGGTTGTGGGTGACATTGCCTTGTCAGACATCGCGACTCTGAGAAAACAGAACCACGGGACAATGTGAGCACTGGAATGTTACAGTAAATCTCCAACCCAAATATGCCCGGCAATGAAAACACAACTCAGTTAATATGAATACGTGCTGTGCTCCTAGATTGGGCAGATCTACTGCTACACTAGCATCTTCCCCATCGATGAGACCCCTTAGAACCTGTGGTTTCTCTAGGCTGTGTGCTTCTGCTATGTTTTTCTTTCTTCCCCCTCCTCCTCTGTGTCCTCTCCCTCTTCCATTTTCTCCTTCTTCTCTCTTCCAACCTTCTGCTCCACCTTCCCTTTGTTTGCCCAATCATAGCTCTCCTTTATTTTACAATTAAGGTGGGAAGCAGGTTTACCGGAAATCACTCGAGTGCTGACTCATACCTTGTTCGAAACCCCTCACAGGAGAATGGAATTAACAACTAATATAATTAGCCCCAGGGCTATCCACAACCCTGGAACAGTCAGAATCAAGCCCCACCCTAGTCCTCCAACACTGACACTCAGAGCGTGCGTGCTGGATGGCTCAGGTCAACACCACTCAAAGTGAGGTCTGCACATAGGCCCCGGGAGCCATGGCTACTGGCCCCGGGCTTGAATACTGCACTTGAGAACAATGCACCAATCCATTTTCTATTTCTATAGATAAATATCTGAGCCTGGACAACTTTATAAAGCCAAGAAATTCATCTAGTACTAGAGGTTTAAGGGTATGGTACTGGCACAGGCTCATCTCTGAAGAAGACCTGGGAGATATCACAGTGGCAGATGTGTGCACAGGAGGGACAGGTCACATGTCCAGACAGGAAGTTAGAGGGGAGAGGGATTCTTGTACCATAGCTCACGCTTATAAGATGTGAGTTAAGGTCTCATGAGAGCCACCCTAATCTTTTCTGAGGTCATGACCCCAATGACCTAAGGATTTCCCATAGGGACCCACCTCCTAAAGAGCTCACCACCTCAAAACATTGCCTCACTGGGGATCAAGCTCCCAACATATGAAAAGTGGTGGTGGTGATGATGGTGGTGGTGGTGGTGACGATGGTGGGGACACACATTCTAACTACCATAGCAATCAGCATCTATATTCTTTTACAACATACTGAAAGTGGAATCTTAACGCTGTGAAATCTAATAAGAAATTAGCCTTTCCTGCGGGAATTAAAACCACAACTGCAGAGGATCTGAAAGGGCTCACAAAGCTGGTGTTTGCCTAGGTTTGGTTGCTACCCGTGTGACCTGAATGGTGGTCTGGTTGTGGTCATAGACTGCTTAGCATTATGGGAAGGTCTTGAGTCGGCTATGGCTCCTGGAGCCAAGCAGCCTACACTGTGGCCCCAAGGCCCCACACATTCACTTCCCTGCAGTTTAGAGCTTCAGATTAAGGTGTTGGCAGGGTTGGGTTCCAAGCGTCCCTTGGAATGAAGCTGTGTTCTCCGACTTCCTAGGGTCTTCCCTCTTTTCCTGTCTGTTCTCATCTCTTGGGAATTGTGGTCAGATTGCACCAGGACCTGCATGGTGCTGAGCCTAACCCTCCTCAGCTCTTGCAGATTGTCTCCAAATACACTGGCTAAACATCCAGGGTTAGGACTTTAGTAAATTAACATTTTTTTGAGACATAGTCTCAGTGTGTAGCCCTGGCTGGCCTGAAACTCACTATGTAGTCTGGCCTCAATCATTCAAAGATAGCCTGCCTTTAGCTCCTCAGTGCTGAGACTGAAGCCGTGCTCCACCACACTTGGCTTAGGATATGAATTTTTAAACATAATTTAGTTGATCCTAGGAAGGTGCATGAGAATTCACTGCTGTATTCTTTTTTACAACTAATAATGAGTCTTCTATTATTTCAATTATCTCAACATTTGGAGTTAATTTTTGTCAAGGTTTTGCCCTGTAGCCCAGGCTGGCTGCAGCTTAAAGCAAACCCTTCTGCCTAATCCCAAGTATGGAGTTATTGGCGTTTACCACCACACCTGGGCAGGGGTTATTGGCGTTTACCACCACACCTGGGCAGGGGTTATAGATGTGTATCACCACACCTGGGCAGGGGTTATAGGTGTGCACTACCACACCTGGGCAGGGGTTATAGGTGTGCACTACCACACCTGGGCAGGGGTTATTGGCGTTTACCACCACACCTGGGCAGGGGTAATAGGTGTGCACTACCACACCTGGGCAGGGGTAATAGGTGTGCACTACCACACCTGGGCAGGGGTTATAGGTGTGCACTACCACACCTGGGCAGGGGTTATAGGTGTGTATCACCACACCTGGGCAGGGGTTATAGGTGTGCACTACCACACCTGGGCAGGGGTTATAGGTGTATACCCCCACACCTGGGCAGGGGTTATAGGTATGCACTACCATACCTGGGCAGGGGTTATAGGTGTGCACTACCACACCTGGGCAGGGGTTATAGGTGTGTATCACCACACCTGGGCAGGGGTTATAGGTGTGCACTACCACACCTGGGCAGGGGTTATAGGTGTATACCCCCACACCTGGGCAGGGGTTATAGGTGTACACCCCCACACCTGGGCAGGGGTTAAAGGTGTGTATCACCACACCTGGGCAAGGGTTATAAGTGTACACCACCACACCTGGCCTTAAAAGATATGCCTTCGTAGCATTGCTACTGTGATGTGTGTGGGTTGAGTCCCAGCAGGCTCATGTGTGCCACCCTCCATGGAACCAGGGGTTCTGTGGGCCCCTGGTCTGGTTGGAAATGGCCAAAGTGTTACAGCTCTCAGAAGGGAAGCCCATATGGGGCAGGGAGCCAGGGTCCCAGGTGTTGCCCACTGCTGTAGCAGCACCAATACCAGCGGCAGGGGCAGTGGTGGCAACACCATCGTCAAGGACAGCAAGGGCATGAGCCCGGCAAGCCAGGCAGGTCCAAGGCCCATGGTGATTGCTTTGGAAGAGAAAACTCTTCCCTAAAGTGTTATAGCTCAGTAAAACAGCCCCTCTCAGGCCAAGGATGATCAATTGATTACAGATCCTACCAGAGGCCATGTTTGTGTCTTCTCTGACTGTCTGTGCTCTCTCTCTCTCTCTCCTCTCTCTCACTCTCTCTCTGTCTCTCTCTGTCTGTCTCTGTCTCTCTTTGTCTGTCTTGTCTCTCTCTGTCTCTGTGTCTCTCTCTCTGTCTCTCTGTCTCTCCCTCTCTCTCTCTGTCTCTCTGTCTCTGTCTCTCTTTGTCTGTCTTGTCTCTCTCTGTCTCTGTGTCTCTGTCTCTCTCTGTCTCTGTCTCTCTTTGTCTGTCTTGTCTCTGTCTCTCTCTCCCTCTGTCTCTCTGTCTCTGTCTGTCTGTCTCTGTCTCTCTTTGTCTGTCATGTCTCTCTCTGTCTCTGTGTCTCTGTGTCTGTCTCTGTCTCTCTCTCTCTGCCACTCTCAGGTGATTCTCGGTGAAATAACTTGTAAACTTTATTCCACGTGGACAAGGATATATAAACACTGAGGTGGGATCCAGGGGTAGATCCTTCCCATTGGCTCAGTCTGAGATGCTAATGATGCTCTATTTACATGGGGAAGGGCTTTGGGCGTTTTCCCTACTGTCACGGTGCTCACAGTGGGATGTCGTGGTTATGTGTGTTCCAGAGCAGGTAGAGTTTGGCAGGGACCTGCCCCCATGCCCACCATACTCAATTCTGAATTTCACAGGGATTGGGCTCACTCATCCTTACCAGATCTTCTATCTGGTGGCACTGTCCACTTGCCACACATGCTTTGGGGTTAGACACCTGAGAGAGATGACAAGTTTTCTTGGCTCTTTGTCCTCTGCTGCCCATGGTAGTGGGAAGGTGACCACAGCTGGCACTGGGTGACCTTTTAATGTGGTCAAGTTGTCTGGTCCTGACTCCCTCTTCTTCCTCTTTTTCCTCCTCTTCCTCTTTTTCCTCCTCCTCCTCCTCCTCCTCCTTCTCCTCCTCCTCCTCCTCCTCAGTCCTTCGGTCTATCATGGTGCTGACTTCTGCTTCTCTGAATGTAGCTGTGTGTGTATGATAGTTCCCCATGATGGCCCTTCTTAAAATCATCTTTGAAAGGATACTATCATGCTTCTGTAGCTATACTGTTTTGTACCTTATCATTGAGGAAGGCTCTCACTCTGTAGCCCAGACTGGCCTTGAATTCCTGGCAATCTTCCTGCCTCAGTCTCCTGAGTGCTGGGTTTGCAGGCATCGGCTGCCATCCTACCTTTGTTCTTTGAGCTTCCCCGGGGAGACCCTGTTCCCAGGAGGCACTTCTTCCTGGTATGTATCATGGGGGAATCCTAGGACTCGAGGCTCTCTCCACTTTGTTTGCATCGATGCCTAGGACTTTTGCTGGCACAGGCTGAGATCTCAGTTCTGCCTGGTTTCCCCCCTTTATGGTGTATAACGGAAGAGGATGATGTTATTTTGTGGTGAACACATAGGTGTCTCTCAGAGCTGGAACACACGCTGCACGTGATGGGCTGTGCACAGGGGAGAGGAGATTAAATGGCTTGTCGTGGATGATGGAGAGGCATGTGGCACCATGCTGGAGGTGTGCATTTTCCCTCTGAGGGCTCCCAAAGAGGGGGGAATATTAAAACCCTACCCCCGGGGAACCGGGCATCTGCTTCCAGAAGCAAGTCAAAGGAAGTATGGCATTTCCCTGAAATCGTATTTGTTATCTTAAAAACACATGCACATCTTACATGGAACCCACTGTGTACCTTTGCTGGCTGTAATGTTACAACATCCTCTCACAACACGTTCAACTAAAGGCAATGCTTTAGACAGATGCAATTGTTAACCTATGAGTGATCTGCCTCCTCATCCTATGTCCTCGAGGGACAAGGATGGGGAGGGGATGGGACCCCAGTTTGAGAACCCCTCGTAGGGATGCATGGGAGAGTTGCTATGGGAGTTGTGTGTTGAAGGGTGGCCTAGACTAGAAGAATGTAAATAATATCTCCACATGACATTTTACCAGGCTATATACGATACTGTGACATTTTAAAGAAGTCCCATAGAGAATAGCAGTCATGTGAACACAGGCACTCCAAGCCTACCTCACCTACCAGCTGTGGTATCTACTGGTAAGATTCTCATCTTCACCCTGTACCGAGTAGGGCAAGGCTACAGCATGGAATTCGTGGAGGTGCATGGCTGAGGAAGGAATCCACGGGAAGGGAGTGAGATGAAAACAGAGCTTGCCACTTGCAGTTTCACAGAGCCTTTCATCTCTGGAGGGGAATTTTCCTGTGAGTGTGGGCTAAGTGTCAGGGTGATGCAGGAGGGACCAAGTACAGGTTTTCTGTAAAGCCTATGGTCTTGGAACATAGATGAGTGGGAACCCCCATGCTGGGCTCAGTTATGACTCCAAGTACACCGGAAGCATGAGGTCATGCAAGAGCGAGGGCCTGCAGAATCTGAAGGAGGAAGGGTGACCCATTCCCTCCCCACACCAGGCCACCCACCAGACTCCATTCATATTTAATCATGGGTCCTGGGTACACTGGCACTGGCTCAGAACCCCTGGTCCAAATGGAGAAGGGCCCATCAGGAAACACTCAGACAAGGAGACAATGTTTCAGAGATGAGGTTCGGCTACATATAGAGGAGACAAGAGAAGAGAGCTAGACAGTAAGATCAACACAGCCTACAGGGCACAAAGAGCAGTGAGCAAGCAGGCAATGACTAAGGATGTGCCAGAGAGAGAGAGGGGGGGGGGGAGAAGGGGAGGGAGAGGGGGAGACAGAGACAGAAACAGAGTCAGAAAGAGGGGAGGTGGAGGGGAAGGGGGAGAAAAAGAGGGGGCAAAGCTTGGAGCCAAACCTAAGCAAACAGCAACACTAAAACTAACCCTAGGTCAATATAATTAGCACTAATTCTAACCAAGCCCTAGTCACCCTATAGCCATAATCCTAACCTAACTCTAACCATATCCAGAGCCTAGATGTATGTATAACTCTAAGTATAGCACAACATCCCAGTCCTACAGAACTCTACTTTAACATAGTTCTCAATGTGAGCAGAACCTATTTCTATGCTAACACCATAGGAGACCCTATCCTAACCACAGCTGTAACCTAACCTAACCTAGCTCTATACTCAACAAAAAATAGTCCTGAAACAACCCAGACATTAACTCTAACACCAAAACTGACCCAAACCTAACAGTAACACTAATCTCTACCCATAACCTCGAATTAACCCTAAACCCAATGTTAACTTAGCTCAAATCCTAAACTAACCCTATCTTAACCCTAACCCTACTCCCTAACCCTAACCTAGCACAAACAGTAACCCAAACTCTAATTCTAACTGTAACATAACGTAATCCGAATAGTAAACACAATCCAACTTTAGCCAAGGATTAACCTAACTGGAGATCAACCATAACCCTAAACCAATCTGAACTTTAACTCCAACCCTAATGTGAATCTAACAAGATACTAGTCCTACCCATAGCTCTAACCCTAATCCAACCCTAACCTAACCTAACCTAACCTAACCCTAATCCAATAAACTAACCCTAACCATGAGTTACTAGTGCCAATCTAGCCATAAACCTAATCATAGCCCGACCTTAACTCAATCTTTACCTAAATGTGACCTTAACCCTAACCTGATCGCAACACTAAAGTAACCCAAAATCATCCTAACACTGATCATAGCCTCACCCCCACACTAATTGTGCTCTGAGAGCAAGGCCAAGTGTCTGTTAGAGACATGGTGCTGGAGAGTGAGGCCTGACCAGGGTGCAGCAGTCCTGGTCAGATCACTAGGCAGGTCGAGGTGACTTACATGGTGAGGGAACACTATTCCCAGGTACATCAGCCCTCAGGTTAGAGATTGTCCCTGGGGCTGCACAAAAAGGAGGGGCACCATCCTGGACTAGGGCCAACCTAGTACAAGTGTCAGGTGCCTTGTGCCCATGAAGGTTAATCTGAGCTTGAACCTTTGGTCCACCTATCCATCTCTACCCTAGATTCCAGACCACTTCTTCTGAAGTGAGCTATAAAGTAGACATGAGGAAAAGGAGTGTTTTGTGGGACCTACTCCATCTCTATCTTTTTGCCTCTGCTTCTTCCAATCACTCATCTGTTCATTAAGCTATCATCCATACATCTACACATCTACTCACTTTCCTACCCATCCACCCACCCATTCATCCACCCATCAATCTATCCATTTACCCTTCCACCCATCTGCCCATCCATTCATCCATCCATCCATCCATCTACCTATCCACCCATCCACCTATCCAACCATCCATCACCCATCATCCATCCATCTACCCATCCATCCTCTTACCCATCCACCCATCCATCCATCCATCCATCCATCCATTCACCCATCCACCTATCCAACCATCCACCCATCATCCATCCACCTATCTATCTACCCATCCATCCATCCATCCACCCTCTCACCCATCTCTCCACCCATCCATCCACCCAACTACCTACCCATCAATTATATATGCATTTATGCATTATCTGACTGTCTGACTGTATATCCATCCACTTGTACATTTATTATCTTTACATGTGCACATATATGTCTAGCATCCATCTATATTTGTATATAGATATTACTGATCCATCCATGTATCTATTATATTTCTGTCTGTCCATTTAGCTATGTGTCTGTTTTCCATGATGGTGCATCTATTTATTTATCCATCATCCCCTTTGCTTACCCCTGCATCTAACCACATACCTATTCTCTGTCTCCCTGCCATCTTCTCATCCATCCGGCATTTACCCGTGAATGCAGACATGCATCTGTCATCTATCCTTCTATCTGTCTGCCTGGAAGCCATTGATTTGTATCATAATTGTAGAGCTTATATTTAAAATGTTACCCCCTCTTCGTCTTAGCTATTATGGGGGCTCAGGCTGGGGAGGCCAAGGATCTGGGTCATGCTTCCTTGTGCTGGAGTCTCTCATGCTTCACTGGGGCCTCCTTCAGCTCTCCAGACTCAGCCAAACAGACAGCGAAGGTGGGATGGCGGCACGGGAACTGAAAGCCAGGGAACAGGTCTGTCATCCTATCATGTCATGACCTCACATCATGACCTCCAGGTCCTCACATCAGGAACCTGGGCGGGACAGGCAAGGAACTGAGGCTGAGACAGGAGTAGAAGAGGAAGAGGTGGAAGGGAAAGAAGGAAGAGGTGGGGAGGGGAGGGGAGGGGAGGGGAGGGGAGGGGAGGGGAGGGGAGGAGGAAGACAGCATCCCAGAGACCCTGCTCAAAGTCTCCACCCTTGTTAGAGAGAAGCCCTGCCTTCTGAACTACAGTCACAAGGAGCGTTGTTAAATGGATCATGGGAAGCAGGCCCTAGCTGCCAGAGTCTGGCAAGAAGCCAGGGGATCTCATACCATTGAGTGTGGACGACTGCTGGGACAAGGCCTGAGGCTGTGGGGAGGGGGGGGAGGAGGGGGAAGATGGGACAGGCTTGGTGACCACAGACAGCACACAGCTGGGATGCACAGTCCCTGGTAAGTGATAGATGGCTGGGAAGATGGTGGAGAGAGAGGGATAATAGGTATGTGGTTAGAGGCCTCACTTCCCCGACATCCATGTGCATGTTGTTGGTACAAGAATGATCTCTTTTTAGAAGAGACATCAGTTAGAAAGAGACAGCTGGCAAAGACCCACCCTCTCCCCTCTCCTAGCCCCGCCCATCAGTCCCACTTACACAGATACTCGCCATCCCATGCACCATGTGACCCAGGTGTGCACAAGGACAGCAGTGTACTGTGTTCACAGTGAGGCCAGCACAGAAACACCCTGCGGCTGGCTCCCACCTACAAGGTCTGATCCTAGGAGGTCCTTCCCACCGGCTGTGGCCCTCATGTCAGGTGAGGGGAGCTCTGTGCTTCCCCATCGAAACCTTTTTTCCAATCCCAATAGTTTACCCTGCAGCCAGTCACCAGGCCCCATAGCAACCAAGGCTGGCAACAGCGCCTGGCACCTTCGAGAAAAATTATCAAAATCACTTTCCTTTGGAGAGATGGGGTGAGGAGGCTCGTGGCTTCTCGTTACATAATAGAACAATCTCTGAGGTTCAGATCACATCCTCAGGCCGAGGGTTGATTGGGAGCTGAGGTGACCCTCCAGGTGCCGCGGAACAGCTGGTCTGCATGTGTTGTTGGGAGGCACCAGGCCCTGTGGGGAGCTGAGAGTGGAGGGAGGGGCTCTGCTCTCCTCTCCCCAGGACTGAGTGTGAATGGAAACCACACCTTCTCCTCTCCACCACAGCCTGCGAGGGGCTGGATTGATTGATTGCGCAGCCCCCACATCCATCCCTGGCTTTCAGGACAAACTCATATCACCAGGGGCTAGGGAAGCCTCGTGATTACCAGGCAAACAGTGTCCAGGGAAGAATGAGATAGATTGTCCAAGCCCTGGCTGGAGACTAGAGGATGGAGGTAGCCACGAGAGCCAGGTAGAAAACGCTAGCCAGGAAAGGCTGGCCCTGGGCTGTGACCCCACTGCTTAGACTCTCAGCAACCATGAGAACAGTTGATGTCTCTGGAACACCGACGTGTCTCCAGACCAAGCATCTGGGTGGGAACATCAGGCCAGGTTGGTACTGGGAATTATGGCAGAGAGACCCAGAACCTTCCCTTACAGAGGGCCATGGGGCAGAAGCCAGATCCAATTAGAAAGCTGCATGGAGTGGATACTCAGAGCGACAACGGAGCCAGGGTGGCTCCCTTGCACAGGTGCGACTGCCATGCCTTAAGTCAATGGCTCCGTGTCCACCCTGGACCAAGCCGATGAGAATCCACAGAGCCTGTAACCAGGCTACCTACAGAGCAACTCCATTATCGTTACCGTGGTTGGAGTCTGGGTAGGGCCTGTAAGGCTGGCAGGCTATGGTGGCAGCCTTTGGCCCAGCCGCCCTCAGGCTACTCTGGCTAGTTAACATGCAAGCAGTGCATCGCTGGGAGAAATTTAGATTTTTTTTTTTTGCATGTGCGCTTGCATGTAAATGTGGGTAGGTGCTGTCCTGATTGATGGCAATTAGCATTTTCTAACGGGAACAGATGTTCGGATTGCCAGGAGGCTGGTACCTACCGCCCACGCCGCCATCTGCTCGGCTGGGCAGGGCCGGGGGGAAGCAGCCCCGTCCCGAGGCCCGCCATTCCTTGGTGGTGTGTGCTTAACAGGATTGTGTGAGATTGTTTCTGGAGGGAAGAAAAATAATAATAAAGATGTTTTCAGGGTTATAAATAGTTCATGCTGTTTATTATGGGATGGAGCTCCGCTCTGACTAGCAGGCTGGGTTTCTGTGTGCCGTGAACAAAGGGATTGCTGAACAGAATGCAAAGTGCCAGCTCCATGCAGGGCAAGGGAGGCTGCCTAGGAAGCCAGGGTCGAGGGGCCTGAGACCCCAGAAGGACTGGAGGAGGTGGAGAGGAAAAATAGGGGGTGAGGTGGGGTGGGGAAGCAAGCCAGGGTTTTTATCCTTGACTTCTAATCCCAGCAAGCCAGAATTCATGATTACCCCACTTCTCAAGCCAATGGCAGGTGGGAATGGTCTCAGAGCTGGAGCCACGAACACGCCCTGGGTTCTACTCACCCACTGGCAGGTCCTCCAGCTCTTGGTCCAGGACCGTGGCCATCTGATTTCACCAGGCTTCGGCAAAGAGAAAAGGATCATTTGTGCACAGGGCATCGCTGTGCCCAGCCAGGCTGGTGGCCGAGGGCAGGGCCAGCCTTGCTCCCAGCTGTCTTGGGTAATGGGTAAAGCCTGGTTGCCTGGCACTATGCCTCTGGGAGAGTTTTTATTACCCTTCCCGTAGCCAGCACAAGCAGATCCTCCTGTGTTTTCTTCCTTTCTTTCTTTCTTTTTTGGTTTTTTGGCTTCTTAGAACAAAACAGTTTGTTTGTTTGCTTGCTATAAAAAGAGTTACTCCCCCCCTCCCCCGCCAGCACCCCTGTTACTGTCTGCAGGCAGCAACCAGCCTGCAGCCCCTTCCTCCACAGGCAGATGTCTGCGGGGGAGCCTGTCACCCATCCTCCAGGCATGGGGACAGATGTCCCATCTTTCTATCAGGGACACCCTTCCTCTGTAGGCTGAGGCACAGCACCCCACCCCAGGCTTACCGGGCACTTGCGTGCCTGTGCTATGTTCTTGGTTGATGCTGTTTTTGAGGCACAGTCCTCAGCCTCTTCAGATCTCAGGCATGCACCACAGTGCCGAACTTCCCGGCTCAGAGGATCAGGGCATCGTCATCATAGCCCGCATCTGTGCTGGAATGAGGGATGGAGACCATCCATGACATGCTCTTCCAGGCCACTGCTCACATTTCCCCCTGTGTCTTCCTGGCTGCTTGTCTACTCTGCTGTGGTAGACACACAGTGGCTTAGAGAGAGGATGTGACTGGGCCCCTTAGTGGGAGGGGGGAAGGTTTCCTGGCATGACCCCGTGTCTGGAGTACTTGGTGCTTATGTCTTCCTACCTGGGTTTTCTGATCCAAGGCCAGCAAAGCTGCTCTCAAGTTCCCTATTGGAGGCTCTGCCAGGAGCTCAGGGTTCAGCAAGGAGGGGTTATTTGCAAGGAGCAGCAGCTGCTGCTGGAGGGGTAGTGGTACCATGGGGGGGGGGGGTCCTATGGCATCACAATATGAAGGACTTGTCTCTGCTCCCTCTCTACCTAGAGGTGGACATAGGCCCACAGTCCCCAAAGAAGCAGATAGCAGATTTCCCAATGTCTAGGTAAAAGGGAACCTTTGTGAGCTGTCAATACAGAAGCCAGTGGCTTGGGTTTGCCTTTGCCTTTGGGAACACAGAAATGTGCACAGGCACGGTCTGATTTCCTGTTATACCATCGACTTGCGTTCATTGCTTACAGCTATCTTTCTTCTCCACCAAGGCACTGTCTGCATCTGGGCTCTGATGCCCCATTGTTGTGGGGAGCTATGTTAGGCACTGCAGAACACTGAGCTATGTACCCACAGGTTCTACGTAGGAGAAGCCAGTACCCAGCCCACCTCATAGGCTATGACACCCAAGGGTTTCTCCAAGCAAGGCTATGCTGTTCAAGTGGTGAACCCCTGCTGGCATATCCCTGGTGACCCCACTCCTGACACCTGGGTTCCCTGTCCCACTCTCTGTATCCACACGAGCTTTTCATCTCAGAAGCGGCCCTCCCTCGTCTCCTCCCAGCAGCCTCTGTGCTTCACCATGGCATCATATTCCAGCTGACAGCTATTTATAGATCGCCCACTGTGTGCTGTCTGGAAGCCGAGGGCTGGTGGCCTTACCTTCTAGAGAGCAGAGAGACAGGGTATGTGTCAGATAGGTGGATTACACCCCAGGGCCGGCACAGAAGTCCCACCATGCTGGTGGCTGCAAACAGTGGCCTGTCATTGTTGTCTTGCAGTTCTGAAGAGCAGAGTGAGGGATGGTGGGATGGCTTCTGCAGGCTTAAAGGAAGGGTGCCCTTCCACCCACTGCAGCCGTGTGTTCCTTGGCTTGCAGCTGCCTCCTTCCTGAGTCTGTCTCCATTGTCCTTACACAACCCAATAGCCTGTGCCTAACCCCCAGACCACCTCTCCCTTCTTTTCCTCAGTGGATTTTGAGACAGGTCGTTGCTATGTAGCCAAGACCTCCTCTGCGTGTCCGAGCTTACGGAAGCCACTGTTCCAGGCGTGCGGTGACAGGCCCAGATCCCTCCTATCTCTTACACAGACACCAACCAGCCATTGCACTCTGCATCTGCGATAGCTTTGTTTCCTGTGGCTGTGACAAAATATCCTGACAAAGGCAGCTTAGAGAAGAAGGGATCTTTGCCCCACAGTTCCGGGCTACAGCCCATCGCTGTGGGGAAGCCAAGGCAGGAACCTGAGGGAGCTTAGTGATCTATCATCAAGAGCAGAGAGCAATGAGGGGGGCTCAGCCTGCTCACTCCTTTCATCCCGTCTAGGATGCTGAACTCAGGGTGTGGCACTGCCCGCATGGATCCTCCCACGAGAATTAATGCAATTAAGATAAACCCTCACAAACATTCCCAATGTCCTGCTTCCAGGAGGAGCCAGGTTGTATCCTTCTCACCCTCTGAGGCCTATGGGAGTAGGGTTGGAACAAGTCATGTATTATGGAGGTGTAAGTACAGGCAGTGTCCAGTTGACACTGTCTGGGCCCACCCAGATGTGCCGTTAAGGTTCAGTGGAGAAGGGACTGTATGCAAGGGGCCTCATCACCTTCCTTTCCCCTTCTGCTCTGGGTTCAAGAAGAACTGAAGCCTTGGAAGATTGTCTTTTCTTTCACATAACATTTTATTAAACCTTTGAAAATGTTACATGCATACAATATATTTTATCATAGACACCCCTAACACTCTCTCTAACTCCACTCAAATTGCTACCATTCCCTACCTCTCCAAATTTTAAGCCCTCCTTTTTATTTTCATAATAACTCACCAAATCTTGTTCGGGCTGCTCATATACACATAGATGTGAGCTGCCTGTATACTCATGGGTGTGGGCCGCCCATAAACACATGAATTTGGGCTGCCCATATATTCATGGGTGTGATCTGGCCATATATTCATGGGTATAACCTGCCTATATACACATGGTGTGGGCTGCCCATCTACACATGAATGTGAGCTTCCCATATATCCATGGGTGTGAACTGCCCATATATTCATGGGTGTGAGTTACCCATATATACATAGCTGTGATCTGTCCAGGTATTCATGAGTATGAGCTGCCCATATACTCATGGGTATGCTCTGCCTATATACACATGGGTGTGGGCTGCTCATATACTCATGGGTGTGACCTACCCATATATTCATGGGTGTGACCTGCTTATATACTCAAGGGTGTGAGCTTTCTATATACTCATGGGTGTGAGCTGCCCTCCATAGACGCATGGGTGTAAACTACCCATATACACATAAGTGTGAGCTTTACATATACTCATGGGTTTGACATGCCCATATACTCATGAATATGAGCTACCCATATACTCATGGGTGTGCACTGCCTATATACTCATCGGTGTGGGGCCATCTACTGGAGTGAAGCTGACCTACTAGGGCCACACATGGATGGCAGCAGTAGGAGGCCTTCACTGTAAGGCACTTAGCTATCTTTCCCCCTTGATCCTATTTTTCAGGCAGTGTCAGGCACAGTGCTTGGCTCTGGGCAGCTAAGGAAGCTGATTCAGGGAGCTGATGCTGAGCGCTGAGTAGGCCTCAGACCAGATGCCCTTTAGGAAGTTGTTGTAAGTCAAAGTGGACAGATGAGTGTCTGAACTCAGCTGACAGGAGATGCAGCAAAGGGACCAAGTTTTTATAAAAAACTGCTAAACTAGCTAGGTGGTTGTGGTGGTGCATACCTTTAATCCCAGCAAAGGCAGGTGAATCTCAGAGTTCAAGGCCAGCCTGGTCTACAGAGTGAGTTCCAGGACAGCCAGGGTTATACAGAGAAACTCAGTCTTAAAAAACCAAACCAAAGACCAAACCCTGCTAAACTTTACATGACAAAAATCAACCATCAGTTATTCAAAGTGTGTGACACGGTGCCACTTGGATAACTATGACCTCTAGTTCCAGAACAGTTTTCTTACCCTAAAAGGCAAGTTCACCTCTAGAAGTTACCCCTACCTTTCCAGCCTCCCACTTCCCCACTTCAGGCGCCAATCTACCTTCTCTCTGGATTATTGACCCCTTCTGCTTGTTTTACATGTATGAAGTCAAATCTGGCCTTTAGCAGCACATTATAGTATGTATTATAACCTCCCCTTTTCAACCCTGAGTAATACTCCATTACTTGACTATACCACATTCAACATGCCCATGCTGTTTCTCAATGGGCATTTGACCACTACAAAAGACCAGTCCTTTTAGGAATATTTCTATTTCCACTAACATATTTATGGAGTGCAGAAATAAGATTACAATCATAAGTCCCATCATCCTTAGCCTCAAATATCCTCCTGCCTGCCAACTCCAATAGAATTATCCCGATGACCACTTTGAAGAACCAAGTATCCCAATATCCAACACTGTGTGGAGGAACTTAATTCTTGGCCTTTGTGGTGTAGCCTCTGTTAAAGGCGATCTGGAAGGCTATGAGTTCTTGGCAAGGAGCAGCCTCAGCTTGGAGAGGGTTTCCTGAAGAAAGGGTGTTTGGAAGTGGCAAAAGAAATGACCTAAAGTCAGTTGTGGGTACAAGCTGAGAGCTCTATGGTCTTCTTGAGATGACTCTCCAGACAGTTCTCCAGAGATCTCCAGACAGCTTAGCTCTTACAGACCAAAGCCCAGTCTTTTATTTGCATATCAATTCAATTCTTCACCCCAGGTTCCCTTTTGATTATCCCATGAATTAACATTTTATGACAGTAGCTCCAGGACTTTTAGAAAAGACAGGAAGTACATTTTTTTAACATAGTAAATGAATTCAGAGATCTGCCTGCCTTTGTAATCATAGACCATAAGCTATCTGGGTGGGATCCAGCTCTGAGGTCACCATTCCCACCAAGCCTGGGCCTAAACTAGCTCTGTTCCAGGTTGACCTTGAACTCAGGAATCTGCCTGCCATTGTAAGCACAAACAATAAGTTTAGCTGGGTAGCATCCTGCCTTACAGTCACCACTCCCTAAATCTCTTTATCTCCTTCCATAATGTCTTTCTGACAAGCTGGCTCATAGCGCAGCTGCCTATGTTCTTTTGGGTCCATGGAACCTCTTATGTAGTAAATATTACATCCTTATGCAAAATATTGCATAATTGAGAAATTATACTTTCTTGTACGCAGGTTTTCAGAGTTCTTTCCCACAGCCTTAAGGGGCTGTTGCGAAGGTCACCACATTTACCATTTTTGCTGAGGATATTAGATACACCCTCACCTCCCAGACTCATACTGCTTCTAATTATTATGGCGTCATTAACCTTGGCAGAGAGAGCATTCCCAACGGTGGAACAACATAAAGTCAATTATGTACATTATTATGCAAACAAGCCTCATACCTATCAACTGTCAACACTTGTGGAGCCCACTAGCTGCTAGCTCTGCTCCCAGGAACTGTATCATGCCGTCCCTTCTGCATGGTAGGACTTGGCAAGTTCTGGTGCTGGGACCAGTGGATGCAACCTCCATGGGAACACAGAGCAGCTTTCTGGTTGCCTGTCCTCACCTGGTGTCCTCCAGTCAGGCACCTTCTACCCCCAGCATCCATTGCCTATCCAGAGCAGAGAACTGTCATGTGCCACCACCCTACAGAGCCTGTACCATCTGGCTACACTGGGATCCCCAGGAGTACTGCTTGCCCAAGAAGCACAAAGTCTGTCATTGAGGGGTGAGTGAAAGGCAAGGTATTAGCACACAGAGCTGACACTCAAGGCTTCGAGCTTCCTGGTACCTCCCATAGCTGAGATAAACTGTGAGATCCTCTTATTTACATATAAAATGATTTTTTTTAAAATAATGGTAGGACTTTCAGATTCAGGGTGTTGGAGCTAGGTGGGAACAACCAGGAAGGGACAATGGTGAAAGTGCCCTCTGACTGTCCTGGAGAGACGGTAGTATCCTTCCTCCTGGGTCCTGCTTTAGCATACCCAGAAGGTACAGCGCTGGGATGCCATGCAGAAATGGCTGGATGTCATCCTGTGACACATGCTCTCAGGCATCAACGTAGGTCCTCCTATGTTCTAACTGCCTCACAACAGTGCTGCACCTCTATTCCCTATAGCGGCTCAAGTGTCCTGTGGTAACCATAGCCAGCCTTTCCCTTCCAGAAGCCCCGGGTGTGTCACCCCATGCTGACATCTCTACGTGGCCCTAGCTTTCAGAATGATATTCTATCCATTATGTTCCAACTGTCCCCGCACTCTGGACAGCATGCCTGTAGTCAGTAGCTGTATCATTCTTGGCCTTGGGATCCAGTGCATCTGTTTAATGCCTCTTGTTTGGGGGCTGCCCGTATGTGGGTACTGCTGCTGTCCAGGGGCAATGGAACACTGTGTGGAGGGGCCCAGCAGCAGCTTGGGTGGGAAGAGTCACTGAAATGCTGGGCGGGATTTTGGGCAAGTTAGCGAGTGTGTGTCTTAGTTGGACAATTTCACAGCTCTCTGGAAGTTGATGACATTTGTGGAGATTAGAAAGGCCAGTCCACTGTCAGGAGCCATATCAAACCCACCCCTGCCTGCAGACACCCCAGCAAGGAGACACAATGCTCACCTAGGGAACAGCTATTCATTTTGTGTAGTGGACTCTGGTGATGTCCCTGTCACTGAGGAGCCTAGGTCTACCTCCTTCTACTCATTCCAGAAACATGGCAAGGGTCCATCTCAGGAAGCAAGTGTGACCCCATTCATAGTAGGCAGATCACCTGGGGTCACAGTGGCCACACAAGACTGAACATCTCTCTGTGTCCTGTGTTCCTTGTCAGAGAATTCAACCAACCACAGATAGAAACAACAGAGCACAGTGCAATGCAGACACCATTCTTACTCCATGGAAAGTACTGTGTTGGTTAGGGTTACTCTTGCTGTGATGAGACACCATAACCAAACGCAACTTGGGGGAGAAAAGAAATGGTTTAGTTGGCTCACACTTCCAGATCATTGTTCATCAATGGAAGGCAGTCAGGACAGGAACTCCAGCAGGGCAGGAACCTGGAGGCAGGAGCTGATGCAGAGGCCATGGAGGCGTACTACTTACAGGTTTGCTCCTCATAGCTTGTTTAGCCTGCTTTCTTATAGGACCCAGGACCACCAGCCTAGGGATGGCACCACCCACAATGGGCTGGGATCTCCCTCATCAATCACTAATTAAGATAGTGCTCCACAGGTTTGCCTACAGTCCGATCTTATGGAGACGATTTCTCAATTGTGGTTCTCTCCTCTCAGATGACTCTAGCTTGTGCCACATTGACATAAAGCTGCCCAGCACAAGCACAAGCACAAGCACAAGCACAAGCACAAGCACAAGCACAAGCACAAGCACAGATACTGCAGCTCTCCATGCGGTGTCTACCTTGTACTAGGACTTACCGGTGTCCTAGCAATGATTCAAGGGGTATGTGGTCTAGGGAGATGGCTAAGCAGTTAAAGCCACTTACCATAGATGTGTGTGGCCATGTCCAGCTTTACTCCCATTGCTCATGTTTTGAGACGGGATGGAGAGACAAGAGAATTCCTGGAAGATCACGGGCCAGCTAGCCTGGCAGACAGCAGCAAACAAGAGACCCTGCCTCAAAACACGGTGAAGGGTAAAGACCAACACGTGAGGTTGTTTCTGTCCTCTACCTGTGAGCATGGTATAGGTGGGGGTCTACTTTTGCACATACAGACATATAGATGTTTTACACATACACACACACATACACACTCATGAACATACATGCAAACACACAGACCCCATGTGTGCACCTGCATACATATACACACACTTATGAACATACATGTAAACACATAAACCTCTTGGGTGCACCTGCATGCATATACACACACACTCATGAACATACATGCAAACACACAAACTCCTTGTGTGCACATGCATGCATACACAACATATAAACATACATGCAAACACAAAAATCCCATATGTGCATCTGCATGCATATACACACACATGAACATACATGCTAGCACACAAACCTCATGTGTGCACCTGCATGCATACACACACATGAACATATATGTAAACACACAAACCCCTTATGTGCACCTGCATGCATACACACACATGAACATATATGTAAACACACAAACCCCTTATGTGCACCTGCATGCATACATACATGCACACACATTCATGAACATACATGCAAACACACAAAGCCATGTGTGCATCTGCATGCATATACACACACATGAACATACATGCAAACACACAAACCTCATGTGTGCACCTGCATGCATACACACACATGAACATATATGTAAACACACAAACCCCTTATGTGCACCTGCATGCATACATGCATGCACACACATTCATGAACATACATGCAAACACACAAAACCATGTGTGCAACTGCATGCACACACACACACACACACACACACACACACACACACACACACACAGAGCATACATACAGGTCTTTTTTTTTTATAGAAAGGACACAGTAGGTTATGGAAAGTGCTAATGTAAACACTGAGTCAGTTTATACACGGGAGTTGAGTTTCTGAGCATCTTGGGAACTGAGCCACAGTGGATGCCAGAGAGAGCTGTGTACTGCCTGAACCTACACCACCTATAGCTCCATTTACTCCCTGTCTCAAACACAGTTCTCTGAGTTGGAGATGGGCAAGGGCTGTGATAAAGAATAACTGGACACTGGAGGCTGCTCTGTGCTGGTTGAGTATGGGCTTCTGTTTCCACAGCAGGTCCTGTCTCCAGACCTTGAATCTCCGAGATTGTATGTGGGGCCTGAGGGGCTAAGGAGGGACTGCCCAGGTGTGGGCAGAGCCAGGTTGTAATGAACAAGGAGGGCACTGGAGGAGCTTGCATCAAGGTACTGTGAGAACTTTCAGGTTGTTCAACAGGGGGGTCAGATTTGATACAGTCTCTGATTTGGTACAAAGGGAAGACTCTTTAAAAACAATGGTATCTCTGACGCTCATAGTAAATACTTAGAAGCAACCGGGTCAGCAGTCAGTGAGGAAGCCATGGAAGGCCCAGGTGAATTGGTGCTGGGCTCAGCTGAGGGCTGACTCCCACCCCAGAAGCTCATGCAATGTCTGCTATTGTCATAGCTGATGAGCTGGGGTCAGAAGATGGGCAGCTCCTGAGCAGTCATAGCTGGATGGTCCTTCTATAGGGGGTCATTTCAACAAGGCTTGGGTGGATAGAGTTGGGGGTTCTAGACAACAGCGGGATCCCCTGAAGAGATATCTGGGTTCATGGACAGGTGGCTGCTGGAGGTGAGATTCCAGAAATGACATCAGGTTTCCAGCCCTAGTGAATGGTTATGTAGAAAAGCCAGGAAGAAAGGAGGTGAGGAGAAAGCTGTGACTCTGGGCTGGGCCCTGGGGTGTGGGACTCCTGGAGCGTCCAGCACTGACCTCAAGCCCGTCCAGTGTGCTGGGTATTGCTTCTGAGCAGGAGCTGCTTGCTGGGGTGCGATGGAAGCGCTTTGTTTTCTGTGCACATTATGAGCCATGGCACGGCTCATAGTCACACACCATGTCTACAGGTGACAGGATCATGAGGTAGCTAGGT
Source organism: Mus musculus (assembly GCF_000001635.26). Lineage (NCBI taxonomy): Eukaryota > Metazoa > Chordata > Mammalia > Rodentia > Muridae > Mus > Mus musculus. The sequence goes on along the minus strand of NC_000077.6, from coordinate 118,783,601 downwards.
CATGCTGTTTCCCTCTGTGGCTTCTTGACCTAAAGGTCTTAAGTCCTCTGCATATGCCCTGTGCTGTAGCCGCCCCTCCTCCAGGGAACAGGAAACATGCTGCACTCATCCCTGCTCCCTGCAGTGGCCTTCCCCTTTACCGAGGCAGGTCCTCCAGCCAGAAGCTGATAGCTGACTGTCTCCCATGCTCTCCTTTAGCCTTGAACTGTGTAGTTTATTTCACCGTGGAGCCCCGCCCATAGACTCTGACCACTCCTCCCTGTCTCTCCAGACAGCGGCTTCTTTTATAGTACTCACCTCAAGCTGATCTCAGGGGCTCTTCTCCATCTTTTAAAAAAAATGTGTGTGTGTGTGTGTGTTGGTAGTTTATGTGCATGTATGTGTATATCACTTGCATGTCTGGTGCCCATAGAGGTCAGAAGAGAGCATCAGATTCCCCGGTTGCTGAGAATACAACATAGGTCCTCTGCAAGGTCCTCTCAGTGCTCTTAACCGCTGAGCCATTTCTCTATCCCATCTCCACCCTTTTTTTTATAAGGATCTCAGTGCTAGACACCAAGAGGGACAGGTGATGTCTCCCATGAGAAGGCAGGGCCCACAACCTTGGCTTGGGCAGTGTCGAACCCCCATCTGCTTTTGAGTGACCACCTGTCTCCCCTGAGTGACTAAGGGAGCTGTTCTAAAGGTGCATGCGCCAAGAGGACCGAGCCAGCCTGGCACATGCCTTGGCTGCAGCCTTCTTCTCCAACAAAGGCAGCTGGCAGCATGGCCCCACCCCACGTGTGCACCTGAGTTTCCAGCTTTCTAGGTGTTAGGACCCTGAGCCCTGTCTCCAAGAGGATCACACTCACAAAGCAGTTGCATGCCTGAATTCCTTTCTCCTTTCCAGACTTACCTCTGCCACCACGGGCTCCACACCACCATGCCTGCCTTCATTTCAGTCAGAGTCATACCCTGTTTAATGGCCAGATGGACTTTACCTTAAAATGGGCCTTCTATCCTCAAGGGACTCAATATGTAGCCTCTTTGTTCTGTGGATCCAAGACGATCCCAGGAAAGCTGATGTTCAGTGTCCTGGGGTTTTTTCAGGACATTGTCCTGATGCCAGATGACCACAGGAGGAGGTACCATTTTAGTGTCTTCTACCTGTTGGGACAGATGCTCAGACTTCACATGTTGACGCTGTCACTGTCATGGGGTTTCCTGTTGGAACCGTTATCATCACCCCTATTCAAAGGATTCAGTGGGAAGCTTGGAACATCAGTCAACCTGCCCAGATCTCACCATCCAGGAGTGACAGCTGAGACGACCCTAGGGGGCCACAGTGCTCCCAGATACCCCAGTTGAACGTGTCTTACGATGACGATGACATGACGGCTCATGGGCTCTCCCCAACGGGTAAACAGTGTTTTTCCTTCTTGCCAGTTTTGATTCAGGTTGTGCTGAGCCCCGAAATTCAGGCTGAAGGATTGAATTGCCGTCAAGGTGAAAAGACCTGTCTCTGGGGAGGGTTTGAACACACTTCCCCGGCTTTCCTTCTGTCCCCGGCTTGATGCCTCTGCCACGTTGATGCGCTTGTCTGCCAGGCTCAGAGCTTGCTGAAAGTGATAACTTCTTCGCAGAGCATCATCCTCTGAGATTGTTACCCATACTGACAGTCCCTGGGGTTCAGGGTTGACTACACTTGACTGAGCCGAATAAATTAGCATAAAACATGTAAAACCCAATTTCCTAATGTAGTTTCTTTCTCATTTACTACCCAGGTGTTTAGATTTAATTTCTTCCAAATGATATCCCTAAACATCATTATGTCCTAATAATTGTGCGTTTTGATGGCAAACAGCCCTAATGAATCGAGGCAGGCAAGTCGAAACTTCTGTGGAGAAACTGCGGCCTTGGGTGAGCCGTGGGGCCCTTGAGGAGGCGGTGACAGGGAGCTGGTGTTCTCGAGAGATGTTGCCGTCCCACCAGCTTCTAATTG